>NC_091001.1:47222464-47822464 GCF_041146395.1 Eulemur rufifrons | reverse complement strand
AGTATCTTTTTTTTTTTTTTTTTTGAGAAAGAGTCTCACTCTTCTGCCCAGGCTAGAGTGCAATGGCGTCATCATAGCTCACAGCAACCTCAAACTCCTGGGCTCCAGCAATCCTCCTGCCTCAGCCTCCTGAGTAGCTGGGATCCCAGACTCGTGCCACCATGCCCAGCTAATTTTTCTATTTTTAGTAGAGATGGGGTATCACTCTTGCTTAGGCTGGTCTCCAACTCCTGAGATCAAATGATCCTCCTGCCTTGGCCTCCCAGAGTGCTAGGATTACAGGCATGAGCCACCGTGCCCAGCCAGAACAGTGTCTTTTTGAATTCATAGATTTATACACTTTTGATAGATTTCAACTAGTTGCAATTATTGTCTTTTTAAAAACTCAACTGTCCCATCTTGGGCCAATAGAAGCCTCTCCAAGTTTGGGGAGGTATGTGTGTGTATGTGAGCGTCGAACCTGTCTCTATACTTCAGGCCATCTGCAAATACCTGGTGGCAGGTTTTTTTCTGTGTGTGGTAAAATTCCCTTAACATAAAATTTACCATTTTAAAATGTACAATTCAGTAGTATTTAGTATATCCACAATGCTGTACAACTACCTTCATATCTAATTCTAGAACATTTTCATCACCCCAACAAAAATCCCATGCTCATTAAGCAGTCATCCCCATTTCCCCCCTCCCCAGCCCCTGGCAATCACGATCTGCTTTCTGTCTCTATGAATTTGCCTATTTTGAATATTTCACATAAATGGGATCATACAACATACAGCCTTTTGTGCCCGGCCTCTTTCACTCAATATAATGTTTTCAAGGTTCATTCACACTGTAACATGTATCATGTATGTAATATGTACTTTATTTCTTTTACTAGCATAATATATTTCATTATGTGGATATACCATATTTTATTTACCCAGTCATCAGCTGATGGACATTTGGGTTGCCTCACTTTTTGGCTACTATGAATAGTGCTAACATGAATATTCATCTTAAAGTTTTCGTTTGAACACCTGTTTTCAATTCTTTTGGGGGGAACTAAAGAGTCATATGATAATTCTATGTTTAAATTATTGAGGAACCGCCAGTTTCCATGGCAACTGAACCATGTTACATTCCCACCAGCAATGTATGATACGAGGGTTTCAATTCTCTAAATCCTCACCAACACTTTTTATATTCTGTTTTGATTATAACAATCTTAGTGGGTAAGAACTGAGTGGTTTTGTGGTTTTGATTTGCATTTCCCTAGTGTCGAAGTATGTTGAGCATCTTTCCATGTGCTTCTTGGACATTTGCGTATCTCCTCTGGCTAAATGATTAGTCAAGTCCTTTGCCTATTTTTTATTTGGGTTGTCTTTTTTGTTGTTCAGTTGTAGGAGTTTTTTACATATTCTGGAGACTAGACCCTTATGAGATATGATTTTAAAATATTTTCTCTCATTCTTTTCATCTTTTTTTGTACATTTGTTTTCTAGTTTTAAAAAATTTTTTAAGTTGAATTTCTTACTAACAGCAGACTTCTCAGATCAATCTTTTCACCCTCGAATGTCCCTCTAATGTACAAAAATTTTAATGAAGTCCAATTTATCTTTTGTTTCTTGTGCTTTTGGTGTAAAAAAACCATTGCCAAATACAAGCTCTGCCTCCAGAGCTCTCTTTCTTAAGCACCAAGCTATACTCCCTCTTTATTAATATAACCTAAATATCCTACTTCAACATACAAAATATTGGCTACTTCTTTGTCCTGGAACTCCTTTTTATTAATAATGACCTATGATATAGGGAGAATGATACTGTTTTAAAGCAATTTGTCTTGACAAATTTAAAAAATGTGATCCTTTGTAGTTCACAAGCATGATAATTGGGTTTTCACATGCATGTGTAAGATGTGCCTCCTTCAAACCTTTCACAATGTCAACATATTACCCATCTGATGTGGGAAAAAATTTTTTAACTAAAAAATATTTTCTCCTTGTAATAAATGTTATAAGATTAGCATTGCTGCTTCTAGTCTGCAGAAATAAGATTTTAAAAAACCAAAACCAAACCAAAAAAAGCAAGAGAAAACATACAATTCCCATGTAATGTTCTTACACAGACTATTTCTTAGCTCTACCAAACTGAAGTGAAGATTTATAAAGAAACCACAATGCAGCATAACCTGGAAATGGAGACAAGTGGAGAAAGTCCCCTCATATAAACCCTAACTGGAGGTTCCAGATTTCATCTACAGACTTTGCTGATTACTGTAACTGACAACATTTTGGTGCATTTTATCATAAGGATTCCTCCCACACAAACAAAAGGCACCCAGAAGTTAATGGCCAGTTCTACATTTGAAATTCAGATTAGTATGCAATAAACTAACTCTTTCTACAGTTAACTTAAAATATTTTAGAGGAATCAAGCATTAAGTTCTAAGGAAAGTCAATTCTTTCACTTTGCACAGAACAATAACAACAAAAAAAAATCAATCTTAAAAAAAGAAAAGAGTCATGCATTAAGATTAAAAAGTAAATCCCACCAAAAATCCAGTTAAGTTGGGCATTAAAGCAGCATTATCTTTCGGTATAACCACATTATATAGCTAGGGGGAAAAAGTGCTCTTCCGTTATAGAAATGACAGATACTAATCAGTCTGGCAAAAGCAGGAACTTCTTTAGCTTTCCCTGCATATATGTGTGAATATATTTTATATATTCTTACTTGGGTGTACTAAATTATCATGGAAGATGTATTTCAAAATGGTTTGAAAGCCACTAGTCTAGAGATACAAAAATGAGCAATAATGAAGAAGATTCTAATGTGGGTAGAGGTAAACAGCATGCCTCATGATCTGCTAAACTACTTTCTAGCACGTGTGGTTGGCCACCTATCTCTATTACTGAGTAACATACTGTTTTATAACCCTAACAGAAAGAAAGAATTCTAGAAGATGATAGCTCATGTCCACACACAAGTTCAATCCTAAACTAGTCAGGCTATTAAACTTGGGCTTGGTTAAATAAGCGGCCTTGGTTGATCCTCAAGAACAATAATGCTTCTTCCTCTTCTTTCAACTTACAAGCAGAAAAGACTACTGCATATGCAAACAACCACTTCCAAATCCAAAGTGTGGAAGAGGGCTGGCCTAGGCTGAAAGCCCAGGTCCTCCAAACCCAATGCCCACCTCAAAAAGGTGGGGCCTGGTGATGCAATACTGGGACTAAGAGAAGAAAAATGGAGTTAGTACTGGGGGGAGGGAGGAGTGGGAAATGAGGAAGGACCAGAGTTCTAAAGCATATCTCTGGAAAACAGAATCCATTTTCACTGAATACCCATTTTAGGGAGTGCAAGGATGATGAGCCCAGGCATAAAGAATAAGGTAGATAACCATCTGTGATGGTTAATTTTATGTGCCAACTTGGAGGATGTTTAACATTTAAATTGGTGAAGTAAATAAGATTGCCCTCCATAATGTAGGCGGGCTTCATTAAATCAGTTGAGGGCCTGAATACAAAAAGCAGGAGGGAGTTCTCCAGCAGATTGAAGCTGCATCATCCTACTCTCCTGGTTCTCCAGGCTGCTGGCCTGAGGACTGAAGTTGCACCACTGGCTCTCCTGGGTCTCAAGCCTGCCAGCCCCACTGCAGATTTTGGACTTGCCAATCTCCATAACTTCATCAGTAATCCTTATAATAAATGTGTATGTGTATATGTGTGTGTATATATGTATGTATATGTATGTGTGTACATACATATATACACACACATATACAAGAAAAGTTTATGGCAAAAGAAACACCAACTAAAAAGGCAGTGAGGCATGTGCTGGAGATTACCAGAAGAACAGAGTGTAGCAGATAGAAAAATGAAATATGGAAAGAGTCAGATCATCAAGGGCCTGTAGGTTTTATTCTGAATGTGATGGGTTGCCACTGAAGGGCATGAAATAATATGTTAGCTTTTTAAAAAGCCTTTACTAACCACTATGTAAAGGCTCTAGGAGAGAAATGGTAAAGCAAGAAGACATTTAAGAAGATGGGATTTGATGAAGCAGAAAGAATACTGACAAGTGGAATATTCTGGATAAGTTGACAAAATCAAACAAGACTTTCAGGCTGGGCATGGTGGCTCAGTCCTGTAATCTCAGCACTTTGGGTGGCCAAGGAGAGAGGATTGCTTGAGTTCAGGAGCTCAAGACCAGCCTGGGCAACACAGCAAGACTCCATTTCTACAAAAAATAAAAAAATTAGCCAAGCATGGTCGTGCATACTATTCTGGAGGTGGAGGCGAGAGGATTGTCTAAGCCCATGAGTTCAAGGCTGCAGTAATCTATGACACGCCACTGCAATCCAGCCTGGGCAACAGAGTGAAACCCTTTCTCTAATAGACTTTAGAAATTTGAGTACAAAGCTAAAAAGAGGAGGCTGGAGAGTCAAGAGAGTCATCTGCTTAGGGATTAAAGTTCTTAGAGTTGAGTAATCCCAAATTAGAGACTATATAAAGAGATGGGAAGGGGTGTATTTAGAGGTACAAAAAGCAGACTCAGTAAAGGAAAATGAGGAGAGAGATGAAGGGTGAAGATGGGACCCCAGATATTACATGGGACAAGCCAAAAGTACAGAGACTTTCACAAAGCAATAATATCAAATGCTACAGAATGATTGAGGAGATAGTGAGAATAAACCAATGAATTTTACAAGACAGAAATTTCAGGAAGCTTAGACATCTTGGCTGACAGCTAGAAAAGAGTTCTTATTTTATTGCAAAGTTTTAATTAGTTTTGTTATTTCCTAATTGGGATCCCAAAAAGTTGACTCTGAACTAATCGAAAAGCAGGTCATCCAGGTTGGCCTAGCCTAATCACAGAAGTCTTTTAAATATGGGTCTAGAAAGCAAAGACTGGGAAGTAAGAGAGATTGTGAAGTCAGAGAGATAAGCTACAAGCAGCCTGCAAAAAAAGGAACCATCCATGTTATGAATGGCCCTTGGGGGCCTTATGGCAAAAAACTGCAGGCAGCTCTAGAAGCTGAGAGCATTAGCTAGCAAGAGCTATTAATAGCAAGAAACAGGGACTTCAATCCTATAGCTGCAAGAGACTGAATGAATTCTGCCAACAAACTGCATGAGCCTGGAAGAGGATCCTGACCTCTAAATGAGAACCACAGTATGATGAATACTTTGATTGTAGCCTGTGTGACCCTGAGCAGAGAACCCAGATCATTCACGCTCAGACTTCTATCCTACAGAAATTGTAAGATAATCAATGGGTGCTGTTTTAAGCTGCTAAATTTGTGTTTTTTGTTAAGTAGCAATAGAAAACTAATACAGGTCCCCCCTTCCTATGAAAGTGGCTGTTTCTCCTACCTTAGAAACAAATAAGGAGTGAAGCAAACTTGAAAAAACAAAGCTTGACTTTTATGATCTGAAAGTCACTATGCCTAGGAATTTTGTTCAATTACTGCTTAAGACACAGTACCTGTTTTGCAGTGTATATTTTGCCAGAATATCAATTTTCTGAAAATCGCGAGCAATGGAAATAGGTTTTTTTTTTTTAATTTTCTATTTTAGAAAGTTATTTTGACAATTGTAACTGGGGTGCCAAGGCTCCCTGAATGTCAGCCAAAGTTGTCCTAGTGCCTAAAGACACAGATCCCCAACCTAATCTCAGAAATGAGCCCCAAGGTCATGACTCCTGTCTTTCCTTAAGTACCAGGAGTTTGATCTCCATAAACGACAATCTTTCGCTTCTGCTTAGCCTAAGAATAGTCCAGACATGTTCTCAGCTATGAAAAGAAGGGCAGTCCTTCCCGAATAGTTACAGTCTTGACCCCTAAAACGAGGACCCTTTCTAGTAGTCCAGGCACCTCCTTATTAAAGATGCAACAAGCCACGGCTACGCAGGTCCTGCCGGGAACTGTAGTTCTCCCCCTCTCGACCTTCACCACTGGAAACCTATCGCGCGCCCAACCGGCGACTCAGACGCCAGCAGCCAGGATTGGTCCTTCAGTGGGGCAGCGCGGTACTGATTGGGTGACCGGTCCGAGAAGCCGCCCCTCCCAGTTACCTCTCCACACCCTACCCCGCTTCAACAACCCGCAAGTCACCCCAGTAGGGCGAGCTACCACACAGATCAGCCCGGGCCACTTGCGATGAAGGTAGCCCCCAGACACGCCTTTGTCCTGGGGCCTAGTTAGCTGCAAAGCCTCCCCCGTTTCCCATTTACTGTCCCAAGTCAGCTTCCTCAGGCGCTGTCTCGGGGAGCGCCCGCACTCACCTGGGCGGCGGCGGTCACGCTGGATAACTGACAGGCCCGCAGCATCTCGGTCAAGTGGACGGCGCCGCTGGAGTAAGCGAGAGCTGCTGCGGCGGCGCGAATAAAAGAAAGCGTGCGTGCGTGTGTGCGTGCCTACGTCTGTGCCGCCTCTCCGCGACGGGCGCACCGGAAGGGCAGCCAGCGCCACTGCGCACGCGCAACCCCATCTTTGGCCCACAACCCGGCCACTCCTGCATTAGGGCGCTGTCCTGGCTGCGGAAACGGTAACTCCAGATGATTCTTGAGAAGGAGGTGGGAAGGGCGGATTCTCCTTCCGGGTCGCGCTCGGGCTGCAGGTTCGTTGCCCTAAGCGGAGGTTACTAGGTGAACGGGATCAGGAGGTCGTTTGGAGTTCGGTATTCGCGCGCAAAAAAGGATGACCGTAACTCTTGAAAGAGTTAAAGCAAGAAAGCATCTTAACCGCCTCTGTGAGCTGGATATTCCGTAGGAAGGAATCGATTTGGCCAAAGTTACGTAAATAATGGAGTTGTCTCAGTTTGCGCGTTTTTTTCCTGGGACAACCCTTCTTCAGCCAGTCATCTTGATTGCTGGGGACTGGATAGTGAAGAGCACTGGAGGGACCGCTGTGCGAAACCTTGTCAAGTGGCAGAGCAGGGACAGGAACACAGATTGTTTGCCCTCCACAGCTTCTCCTCCTTCCAGATTAAACCACACTGCTTTCTCCGCCAAGTTTTTATTTTTGAAAGATAATTTTGGCCGCTACCTGTGGGATGAGTTGGAAGATGAAGTCAATGCAGAAGCACTGTTCCACTTAGTCTATAATCAAAATAAAACATGTTAAATATTGGACATGGTATTAATACTCTATGTATACTCCAGTGTAGTATTAATATTAATACTATAAGCATTTGATCACAATATCATAGAAAATAACTTGTATATCTTATATTGAGTTTGCAGAGTATTTTCAAGTCTTAACTAGATAATCTGTTACAATGTGGTATTCTCTCTAAAGGAAACCGCACTACTACTCCCATTTGTAAAATAGAGAGATGGATTTGAAAATTATCTAAAATTCACATAATTACTTATGTTTGTGTGTGTCCTGTGCTTTTCGGGGTACTATTGTGATGCATTATGTTCTATTTCGTGTCTCTATCACTTATCCTCCAGAGCAGCAGTCTCTCATTTTTTCTCTATTTTTTTTTTTTTTTTTTTTTTTGAGACAGGGTCTCATTCTGTTGCCCAGGCTAGAGTATAGTGATTACCCCTCTAATCCTAGCACTCTGGGAGGCCGAGGCAGGAGGATGGCTTGAGCCCAAGAGTTTGAGGTTGCAGTGAGCTATGGTGATGCCACTGCACTGTAGCCTGGGTGACAGAAGGAGACCCTGTCTCAAAAAAGAAAAATCTCAAACCTCAAAATTGGTTTCTATAGTTTTCTAACTCCTTATTTAACCAAGTCTTTAATCCTCACCCTGTACATACAAGTTATGAGTATTTTTACTTTAAAATATTATCAGAACTCTCCTAAAGTAACTCAGAAATTTAAATCACATCACTCCCCTGTTCAAAAAGGTGCAGTGACTCCCACTGCTAATTCAAAGAGCTTTTACGAATGTCTTAATATACCCTTCCAGCACATGTGGGTGTTGCTGGACTCAAAGTGGCCACAACCATAGATGGGAGATCAAGATTGCAACAACAGTGTTTCAAGCTCATCACCTACATATATACCCTATATCTGAGAAACTGATGTATAACCATCTCAGAGGTTCTTAAAGTGTGATCCAGAGACCACATTGAGAGGCTGAAACCCTTTTGGGGGGGGTCCATAAGATGAAAACTATTTTCATAATAATATTAAGATAGTATTTGTCTTTTTTCCTCTCATTATCTCACAATTACACAGTAGAATTTACTAGAGTCTACCTGACTTATAATATTGCAAGAAATTGAATACAGAAGCAAATTTCAGAATCTAGGGGTTTTTTTTTTTGTTTTTGTTTTTGAGGATGAGGTTAGTGTTGTCCCAGTTGACTCTACTAGCCCCAACAGAATCCAGGTTTTTTTAATGCTGGACCTTGAAAAGATTTGCAGAAAGGCAAAACGACATCACCCTTTTCTTTTTTTTTTTTTTTGGAATAGTTATTTTTCATTAAAATATTTATGTTAGCATGTACTAGGTATATAATTGTTATTTTTAAACAAATTAGTAAGTGTGGTAGGCAGAATAATGATTCCCCAAAGATGTCTATGTTCTCCTACTCTCTGGAACCTATGAATATGTTACCTTACAAGAAGACTTTGTACATAACGATTACATTAAGAATCTCTCGAGATCAAGACACTATCCTGTATTATCTGTGTGGGCCCAGTGTAATCACAAGAGTCATGAGTATAAGAGGAAGGCAAAAGGGACAGTCAGAGGAAATGTGACAATGGAAGCAGAGGTCAGAGTGATGCAATTGCAGTGTTTCAGGATATAAAGAGGTTATGAGCCAAGGAATGCAGGCAGCTTCTAGGAACTGGAAAAGGGAAAGAAAAGGATTCTCCCCTAAAGCTTTGAGAAGGAACACAACCCTGTGAATACCCACTTTGGGAAACCCATTTTGGACTTCTGACCTATAAAACTGTAAGATAATTTGTCATTTAAGCCACTAAATTTATGGTAACTTGTTATAGCAACAATGGGAAACTGACACAATAACTTTTCAATTTTTCACAGTTTTAATTTCCTATACATAAATACCAATATAAGTAAAAGCTCTTTGGGATCCTCAATAATTTTTAAAAGCGCAAAAGGATTCTGAGGCCAAAAATTTTAAGAACCACTGGTCTGAATAAATCCTGTGTTTTTCTGTCTTGGTTCCCTCTCTTTTCACCTTAGCTCTTGCTGTTCTTAACTGCCTAGAATGCTCTTGCATTTGTTAAAATCTTCCCCATTGCTTAAGATCCATCTTATAGTCTACCTCCTCATCTCTGATTGCTCCAATCAGAGCCTTCTCTCCTTAACTTTTTTTTAGTGCTCCAATGAGTCATTTATCTGCCTTGTTTTATTTTTATTCCGTGCTTGTCTCCTTATTAAATGTGAACTCCATGAGACCAGGTGAGTGACCCTTACCCATTCCAACCAGTCAATAACGTTGTATATTGTATCTGCATGGAATAGCTCTGGATTTTCCCTACGGAGGAGACTTTAAGGCAATGGGATGGAAGAGAGAGCTTTGTTGTTGGGTTTTTTTTGCCTGTTTGGATGAACATCAGAAGGAATATGTATGATCACTAATTCTCAGGAATAAAATAAGGAATGCAGAATTGTTCAGGGAGAATTGAGATGCTGTTCTACCTACCAAATGACAGTGTTACTGATTTTTAAGAATATGTGTGTGTGCGATATCCTTAGGATATTTACATTCATTTGATTATAGTTGGTATGCAATTTTTTTCCAAAATGATTTTTAATAATACTACTATTTTTTCATTAAATTATAACGTCTTCCAGTTTTGGTAGGTTAACAAGTATTATTCTCTCAAATTAATAAAAAGAGCAAAAAGAAATTGTTTCAAGTATGTTGTGTACTTTATTTTTATTTATTTATTTTTGGAGACAGTCTTGCTCTGTTGCCTCGGCTAGAGTGCTGTGGCGTCATCATAGTTCACAGCAACCTCAAATTCTTGGGCTCAAGCAATCCTCCTGCCTCAGCCTCCCGAGTAGCTGGGACTACAGGTGTGCACCAGGCCCAGCTAATGTTTTCCATTTGTAGTTACCCAACTAATTTTTTTCTATTTTTGATAGAGACGGGTCTTGCTTTTGGTGAGGCTGGTCTGGAACTGTTGACCTCAACCCATCCTCCCGCCTCAGCCTCCCAGTGTGCTAGGATTACAGGTGTGAGCCACCACGCCCGGCCGTTGTGTACTTTAAATAGATCTTTCATTACATGCTCAAAAAAGTTTTTTTTGCAAACCTACTATATCCCAGGCACTGTTCTATAGGCAGTTGTTTTACAGCGGCAAAGGATAGAACTGGCATATAGTATGCATTCAATAAACATTGAGTTATCCACTCCTTTGTTCTTTTCCTCTCCCTTGACCCTGCCGCGGTTGCTTTTCCTTTATTCACTTTCGCTCTGGTGCTTTTAAACCCAATGCGGCCGCCGTAGGCGAGGAGAGCAAGATGGCTGCCTCTGCGTTTGGCGGTGCCGTGAGAGCAGCTTCAGGTCAGTGGAGAGCAACACGCTCCATTTGTATTTTCGCAGAAGCGGGTAGTGGCACACGATGTAGTGAGCGTTTAGACTACAGGTTAACAGGAGGGAAAAAGTCATTATTTGAGGCCAGAGGGTTGCTCTGAATTTTCTCTGCGGCGGCGTGACCTGCGGCCCGCACCGGGGTCCCGGACTCGTGCTGGTGCGGGCCCATGTATCCCGGGTTTACCCGCTTCTTTACCGGCTTCTCCTTCCCTAGAAAACAAACTAGAGATTGGGGCAGAGGGGCGAGGGAGACCGAAAAAGTCTCTTCTAACTTTCTAATTTAGAGACCAGGACCCGGCATTCACGACCTTTGACCTTGAAAGTTATTTAATTTCTTTGAAATTTAGTGTCTACAGTTGTAAAGTGGGGATAATACCACTTACCTAGAGATTAAATGAGTTTATGGGCGTAAAGCGTTTTGCTTACTGCCTGGCACATAGTAAGCATGAAGTGTGAGACTGAACAATGTGTATAGCTATCATGGATTGTGGTTGGTTTGCTTACAATTACAGCCCCTGGCAAAGGGCTGGTATAAGGGTTTCTTCACTGAGAGAGAAAAAAGGAATGACTCTTGCAAATGTTAAAAATCATTCAAATACAATAGGATGATCAGTAAGTTGCTTTCACACAAAATAAATTAGAATAAAATTTTGTGGGAAAAGACAAGAAGTAAAATCAAGAAGAAAAAAAAAGCAACGATGTAAATTTTCCTGTTAGAGAAGAGCTTTTTTACGTGTGATATTTTTGTGTCTCTGTGAAATATACACATAAAGAAAATTTTATATAAACATGCATGAATGGTTTAACAATTCTAAAGCAGATACCTGTGTAACACTCAGGTCAAGACATAGAGCACTACCAGAAGCCCCTTCTCCTACCTTCTGCATCTCTTCAATCAAAATTCCCTACTTTCCCCCCAAACATAAACTTCTCATTTTTATAATTACTGCCTTACGTTTCCTATTTTTCTGGTAGTAGTTTTAGTATCTTTATGTGCATCTCTCAATAACATTGTTTAGTTTTGCCTGGTTTTGAACTTTACATGAATGGAGTACACATACAGTGTGTACTCTTTAGCGTCTGGCTTCTTTTGTTTTATGAGATTCATTCATTTTGCCTATAGCTGTAATGCTTTCTTATTACTATATAATATTTACTTATGTGACTGTTCTACAGCTCTCCATTCTGTTGATTTGGGTGTTTCCAGTTTGGGGACAATTATGCACAAAGCTGATTGACCTTGTGTCCTGGTTCATGAGTGCAATAGTGTGCCTAAGGGGTGTGTGTATGTGTATATGTCTATAAGACTAGCTGGTCAGAGACTACGTATATATTCAGCATTGCCTGATATTGCCAAACTGTTTTCCACAGTGATATGCTTACTCCAGCAGTGGCGGCTCCATGTCCTCCCCAGCACGTGGTACTGTCACATCTACAAATTTTTGTCAATCTGCTGGCTATGTAGTGGTATCTCACTGAGGTTTAAATAAGTGTTTCTCTGATTAGTAATGAACCTTAGTGTGTTTACACATGCATATTGGCCTTTCAAATTTCTTTTATGAAATACCCATTTATTTTGCCATTTTTCTATTAGGTTGTTTGTCTTATTGATTTATAGTAGTTATTTAAATATTTTGGATATGTGTCCTTTTTCATTTTTGTGTGTTCAGTGTCCTCCCTCTATGGCTTCTCTCTTTTACTTTATTTGGTGAAAAGAGGTTCTTATTTTTCATCTACTTGAATTTATAGTTCTTGTGTTTTTTTAGATTATGTAGGTGGTTATCAACTCACTATGATATTTAGATTCCATTGAAAACATTTCCAAGAATGATGTAACAGCTTATTTTTAAATGTCAGGGGGTTTGTTTGTTGGTTTTTTTTGAGACAGAGTCTTACTCTGTTGCCCAGGGTAGAGTGCAGTTGGTGTCATCATAGCTCACTGCAACCTCAAACTCCTGGGTTCAAGCAATCCTACTGCTTCACCCTCCCGAGTGGCTAGGACTATAGACATATGCCACCATGCCCAGCTAACTATTTTAAAAATTTTTTTCTACAGATGGGGTCTCACTGTGTTTGAACTCCAGGCCTCAAGCCATCCTCCTGCCTTAGCCTCCCAGAGTGCTGTGGATCTTTTTTAACATGCACAATTTTGAGCCCCATACTAAGTCAGAGTTTACAAGTGGAGTGAGAACTCCATGAGTTATTCTAATTTGCAGCCATGAACTAAGTCTGGACATAGTGGGAAGGACTGATAAAGAGAACTGCATCCAGTCCACACATCCAGGCCCTCAGAAATCTGCATGCTGACCTACCCTGCCTCATTTCCCACTACTTCTCTCAAGGGATCTCTGATACAGTCAGGCAAGCAGTCTCAGCCTCTCTGGCAGGTCTGATCCTTAACCATACATCTACAGTTGACCACTGAGCAATGCAGGGTTAGGAGAACCAGCCCCTGTACAGTTGAAAATCCAAGTATAACTCTTGACTCCCAAAAGACTTAACCAACAGCCTACTGTTGACTGGAAGCCTTATTGATGACATAAACAGTCAATTAACATATATTTTGTATGTTACATGTATTGTATACTGTATTCTTTTTTTTTTTGTATTTTGACTGAGGTCTGTGAAATGTATTCTTAAAGTAAGCTAGAGAAAAGAAAATGTTACGAAGAAAATCATAAGGAAGAGAAAATATATTTACTGTTCATTAAGTGGAAATGCATCATTATAAAGGTCTCATCCTCTTTGTCTTCACATTGAGTAGGCTGAGGAAGAGGAGAAAATAGGGCTTGGTCCTGCTGTCTCAGGTGGCAGAGGTGAAGGAGGTTGAAGGGGAGGCAGGAGAGGCAGGCACACTCCGTGTAACTTTTATTGAAGAAAATCCACACAGAAGTGGATCCACACAGTTCAAACCCTTGTTGTTCAAGGGTCAGCTGTATTTGATTCAGCCTCATTGCCTTTGCTTATGTTGTTCATCCTACCTGAAATGTGTTCTTCCTCCTCTAAGGGCCTGTTAACATTTTGAGGGGAACTCAAGTGCTGCGTCTGTGTTCTTCATGAATCCTTCTCTTGCTACTCTCTTTTCTTTCCAGGAAGGGTCCAAGCTTTTGTGTTTCTGACCTGCCATTGTACTGTGTATAGTTCTGTCTCACCAGCGTATAAGATCTGGGGCGGGGGTGGGAATTAATGTTACACACATTTTGTTCCCTGGTACTGGACATAGAACTGGGACACATCAGACTATATTGTGATGATGGTTGCACAACTCTGTAAATTTTCTAAAAATCTTTGAATTGTACACATAAACTGGGTTATTTTATGGTATACAAGTTATACTTCAATAAAGGTGATGAAAGCTCCACAGGTGAATATGATGTTCAGGACACATTAATTATATATAATATTTGGTTGCTTTGATATATCACTTAATTTTAATTATCTGGATGCATATTTTGGAATATCGTATTAAGTAGATAATGCTCCTTTCTTTATAGGAATCTTACGGCCCCTGAATATTTTGGCATCGTCAGCCTATCGGAACTGCACCAAGAATGCCTCTTTTATTTCTGCACTGTCCACTGGACATTTTAGTCATATTCAGACACCAGTTGTTTCCTCTGCACCCAGACTTTTGACATCAGCCAGAAACCTGACATGTGGGCATACTGCAACAATCCTTAATAGGTATTTCAGTAAACATGATGCTTGGACAAAATTTCTAAAATATTCTTGCTGGCAAAGACATCTTAGAAGTAGATACCCTTTGCCTTCCTACTGTTTATTATACAGACTTTGCCTGATTGAGTGGGAGAATATGATTGACACTCATATACCTACATGCCAGCAGTAGGAACTACCAAACAGAGCTCACTTCTGATGTGTAAAGTCCTCAAGGAGTTTACAATCTGGTGGACAGATGGATAAGAGATCAGGTGATGAAAATATATTAGGATAGGCTGGGCACCCACCTGTAATTCTAGCACTCTAGGAGGCTGAGGTGGGAGGATCGCTTGAGGTCAGGAGTTCAAGACCAGCCTGAGCAAGAGCGAGACCTCATCTCTACTAAAAATAGAAAAATTAGCTGGGCGTGGTGGCATGCCTGTAGTTTTCCCAGCTATTTGGGAGGCTGAGGAAGGAAGATGGCTTGAGCCCAGGAGTTTGAGGTTGCAGTGAGCTATGATGATGCCATTGCACTCTACCCAGGGTGACAGAGCAAGATTCTGTCTCAAAAAAAAAAAAAAAAAAGGATAAATTCTTTCATAGGGATTGAGGGGGTAGATTTTAGGCTTGCAAGGTGGTGATAGCTGGTTTTCATATTTATACTTAGTGTCATGGATCATTTGAAGTAAATTGTATACTAAAAGTCAACCCCATTCCAGTAGAGCAGCTTCGCTCATTTCTAAGTATAGATATGGATTTTATCCTTTAATCAGTCCAATTACTGAGGTAAAAATTTCTAAATATATTTTAGAGTGGCCCCCTTGTTTCCAAGTGTCCTGAAGCTGCCAGTCAGAACTGTAACATACTTCAGTACACTAAAAGGCAAGAGAAAGACTGTGAAAGCTGTCGTCTATAGGTTTCTTCGACTTCACTCTGGCCTTTGGATAAGGAGAAAGGTGAGTCTTCACACTGTTACCTAATTGAAAAATGAGTGTGAGCAGATTAAAATGAAGCAGAATTCAGTTAACCTACTCATTGACAATATCCCCGCAATCTTACCAGTAGCTCTTACAGTGTTGTGTGTAAGGACCAGCTTGGCAGGCAGCTCCTTGTGTAAGTGAATCCACATAAAGAAAACATGTAAGCATTCTTAAAACAAAATATTCATAATGGCAAAAATCTTCACTGTAGGCAAGTTCACTTATCTAGTGATTGCCAGAAGCCCTTTGAGACCCCACAAGTTTAGTAACCTGTTTGGAGGCTCTGTTTAAGCCTAGAATATTTATAGCAGCACAGCAGACTTCAGCACATATTTACTTGTCACAGTAGACTGCACTGATTTAGTCACATGGCTCAGATTTGGGGACTGAAGAACATTTCAGCCTACTTTGGATTGGATTCTCAGGTGGCTTAATCTTTATGGCAAAACATTCAACCCACATATACTTTGTTGGTTTTTTTTTTTGTTTTTTTTTTAATTTATAAGCTTTTCTCTCTGTTGGTATGTATGATTAGGAACTATCTCAGACAGAATTCTTAATAATGACTAGCCAGGGACCACAGCTTCTAAGGGTGACTCTGAAAAATTATTATTGCTCTGTCCTCTCCCACAATGTGTCTTGAGCATAAATGTGGGCTTTTTTATTCACATCTTTATTCAGGGAAACACAGTAGCTGATAATTAGAAAGCAGCTTAATACCAATTTTGCAAAACTACCTTTGAGTTTTGGTAACTGTTGAAATCTTACTTACCTTTTATTACTTGGAAGTTAACAAATAATTCTTTAAAGATCAAAATTTGGTTCCCTGTAAAAATAAAATGATAGAACTTTCTCACTGTTTGAAAGGTTGAAAGGATTGTCCCCTCTTTTATAGATAGTCCTAAATTTGTAGATATATGGGTTGATTGGAACTCTTATCTCATTTCTCCATTGAAACACCACTATGGTAGTTTCTTACACCACTCAACAGAAGCTCATATAATGTATAAGTAGCTGAACTAAAGTTCTCATAGTTCTGAGTTTTGTGAATTTTGGATCATTGAAATTATGTCTTCCCTTTGTTATCATACCAATTATTTCTAGATTCTCATCTAACCCTAGGTAAAATAAAATGGGTAGGTTTCTTTGCCTTCTTTTCCATGTCCCTTTTGTTGGGCTCTGGCAACCACATGTTACTATGAAGGACCTGATCCCATTGGGCCTACAAACTATGAGTTGTGAAGATTTCTGTTGTTTCCTATGTAATACAGTGTTTTTTAATGTCTTTGTAATGTTATCTGACAGGCTGGTTATAAGAAAAAATTATGGAAGAAGACACCTGCAAGAAAAAAACGCTTGAGGGAATTTGTGTTCTGTAATAAAACCCAGAGTAAACTCTTAGATAAAATGACGACGTCTTTCTGGAAGAGGCGGAACTGGTATGTTGATGATCCTTATCAGAAGTACCATGATCGAACAAACCTGAAAGTATAGATTTCCCAGTTGTTGAATAGGTATCTTTGCATAATGATGTCTTTGCAAAAATGAGTAACCATAAAATTTGATGTAAGTTGTACCCATTAATATGTAAACGTACAATGCCAACATTAAACTTAAGAGAGTTTTAAAACTTAATGCTTTTGCTTACTTACAGTTTCTGCTCCCTTATAATAACTATAGCTGGCGCCTTTAGGTTCTTTTCTCCATCATGATACTCAGCTCCTGTCTCCAGTCTCTAATTGCCAAGAGACTCCAACTGGGCCAGCTTACCTTTTTACACCAGGTATCATCAGTGTCATTGTCCAGTGCTGTTGGCTGTTCTTAGGTCAGGAGACCACCCTGGCCCGCTTTGTGTTAGTGGGTTCACACAGAGCAAAAAATAGTTATGTGAGCAGTTTCAATTAGAGGTGAGCATGGGGCAGCAGCACACCTAACTTTTTGTTTTTGAGATGGTCTCACTCCATTGGCCTGAGCAGAGTGCCAGGGCGTCAGCCTAGGTCACAGCAACCTCAAACTCCTGGGCTCAGGCAATCCTCCTGCCTCAGCCTCCCAAGTAGCTGGGACTACAGGTGCATACCATGATGCCCGGCTAATTTTTTATAATTTTAGTAGAGACAGGGTCTCACTATGTTGCTAAGGCTGGTCTCAAACTCCTGAGCTCAAGCAGTCCTCCCTCCCACCTCAGCCTCCCAGAGTGCTAGGATTACAGGCGTGAGCCACCACGCCCAGCCCACATCTAACTTCTGGTGCACTAGGTTCAAGGTGTTCCTAACAGTTCTCATTTAGTTTATTGGAACAAGATTTTTTTTACAGAAGAGTTAATGAATCCACTCAGATTGATGGGCACTTGGGTTGACTCCCCATCTTTGTGATTGTGAATTGTGCTGTAGTAAACATTCGAGTGCAGGTGTCTTTTTGATAAAATGATTTTTTTTTCCTTTGGGCAAATACCTAATAGTGGAATTGCTGGATCAAATGGTACTTTTAGTTCTTTGAGGTATCTCCGTACTATTTTCCATAGAGCAAGCAAGTGGGAGAGGGGAGGGAGGGACACATAAATTCATACCTAATAGTTACAATTCACACTATCTTGGTGATGGGTACACATATAACTTTGACTCAAACTGCACAAAAGCAAATCATGTAACCAAAACGTTTGTACCCTATAATGTTCTGAAATTTAAAAAAAGACTAAATGAAATAGCCTTTCAGTATGCCCACTCAAGAAACAGAAGAGGCTATAGAAGTGGAGACAAAGATTTTGTACCCAAATTTTGAAAGATATGTATTTCTTAAAAGTGTATCCACTTGAGAGTTCATATTTTCATTTATAAGGATAAACTTTTTCCAAAAATTTCCAAAAATGCATTGTAGAAACTAAGCGGGAAAAGTAATCTCAATCATTTTTGAAATGATGCAAGAGTTAAGTATTGTTTACTTGAAGAGGGGCAGGTAAGAGGCACTGAGTAAAATTCAGTTGAGTGGTTATAGTCTAAGGCAGTGGTTCTCACAATCATCGGTGAAGCATTTTCAAGCAGCAGAGCACTTTGCCTGGTTGAATACCATTATTAAATAGAATTATGCATGCATTACTGTTTCAAATCCTTTAATGCAATAAATAGTTGATGATAATAAGATAAAGTTCCTCTATTATTAGTAGAACAAGGTAAAAGATAACCAAATGGAAGTTCTGTGGCATGTCAGGCCAGGATTTTTAGGAGGATTCCTTGAAACTAGTGTGTTTCCTTCATTAAAAGGAAAAGGGATTAACAACAGACTGTTCTACAACCAGAAGGCCAAGTGTGTATCTGTTTATGGGAATAATAAATAAAGAGCAGACATCTAATTTGAGGTAAAAACCTGCAACATGAAATGGCATTCTGTCTTGATGGGTTTTCATTGCTCTGCACTTCTGAGATGGCCAAAGCCAACCACTCATAGAGCTTCCATGCCTTTTCTCACTTGCCTGGCTCCTGCCCTCCGACGCACCTCTGACAGTGGGATGGAACCGGTGCCTGCAGAAGTTAAGGAGGAGGTCACTTTCCCACAGCCTCCAAGACTTCTTTAAAGCAAATATGGATGACAGGGTCTCTTACAGGGGCCTCAGAGCCCAGGGACAGGAGGGGTAGAGACAAGGACTGGCAACCAGGGCCTCAGCATCCAGAGATGGACTGAAGTGGGAGGGCTGACAGGCACATGATTTAGAGGGAAGGGAATTTCATACATACAATTTTTGTTTTGTGGGTAGAAGGGCTTATCGTCAGCACTGGTTTTATAGTTTGACAATAAAACATTGCATTAAAGAGTCTACCTAAGTGATATTCAAGTATATAGATAAATGTATAAAGTATATGAATAGGTTATTTATACAAGTATAATTTATTGAACACTTACTATGTCCCAGCATATCTACAAAACTGGGCACATACCTATAAAACTGCTAATCCTCATAAGCTTGCAAGAGGAGATACGATTATTTATCCCTAGTTTAGATTTGAGGAACCTGAAGCTTAGCGAGGGTTAAATAAATTACCCAAAAGTACAGCTACTAAGTCCCAGAAAACCAATATAACTCCTTGGGAATCCATTTCCCTCCATCTTCTAACAACATGAAAATTCACATCTGAATCAACAAGTGACTATAATCTAGCACTGTAAATATTAAATATTTCTTCATAACACTGTGCCAACTCAGCTTTTAATTTTTATAACTTTGCTTTACTGTTCTTTATCAACTCTTAATGTGGCTAATCTCAGTTCTGTTGACATTGGACCTGGCTCAGTAAATGCATAAATGAATGGATTTCCAGCCTTTCTTTCCATCTCTTCTTCCTTTCAGTCCTCTGCATCTGCTTTTTCCTGCTGCTGCTTTATTTTACAGTCATGTCAGACACACAGAATGTAGGACTATAAAAGCAAAGAAAATAGACCTCTGTTTAATTTTAATATTTCAAATTTTGAACTTCTAGTTTTTGTGACCACCCGGTGAAGCTTGAATGTAGAGTGTACCTGTTCAGATTTTAAAGGCAAGGCCTGCAGTAGGTTTAAGGGGTCCCCTTCCACCCACAGTGGCCCTATACATGCAGTGCCCTTTCCGACCCACACAGGTACTCCCCCATTTGTAGAAGAAGAAATGCTCAGAGTAAAGTAAAATGTCAGACCAAAGGTCTATTTGCAGAATTAGAACTGCCTACCAATGAACTATTTTCACAGCTACCCAGTTTCCACTGATGATCTTTTAAAATGTAAAACAGTGATACTTCCAGGTTTATATTTGTGTTATGAACTGGTTTTCAAAACACTCATATCACTTAATTTTTTTTTCCTCCCAACAATCCTATGCAATAGGAATGGGGCCAAGTCACCGGGCTAATTAGTGGCTGAGCGCTCAGCTTCTAATCTTTGCTACCTTCCACATTTTTCAAAAAGTATTTCCTCTTTCCTTATAAGCCCAACATTACAAAGATGTTTTTTAAAAGAAAAATGTTAAGACTTTATTCAAGATGTGTATCAGGCATTATAACAAAACAGCAGAACTTCAACCTTTGGAATACTGTAATATTACATCCCTTTGATGCACAGTCCAGTGTACTATTTTATTACAGATCGTTCTATAGGGACTACGGAAATAAACTAGAGGAAATGTGCACAGTCACGATCCAGAACATCAGCACTTTGTATGCTGTTAGAGAATGAAGCACATCCTTTGCCATTTCAAATACTGTGCCGGGTGAAGGACTAGGAAGGCTCGATGAAGGTCACAGTGGACAAGCACTCTTACCACAAACACATGGACAGTTTACTATGGAGAACACGTTTCAAAGGCCAGTGAAGTGAGCAAGCTATTCACACAAAGCCAGGAGGGATTATGACTAAACTCTTCAGTTTATAAGCACAAGACCACATCTCACCTCCTCAGAAACAGAAAGAGTGCTCAATGGCAATTAACTAAAAGTTATGACATAAAAATTACAGACTTTCAAGCTAGCGTTTTGTAAACAGTCTGTGTAAGTGAGCAAATGAAAAACATTCAGTTGTATCCTCTAGACAGAACACCACACAACTACATGTACACTTATAGGTATTCACATTTTATGTCAGTCCATACACAAATATACAGCTTGTCAGATAAGTAAACACATTTTGCCAGAAGTATGACAGCTGCTCGCAGTTGTACAGTGAGTGTCTTTAAGAGAGAAACCAACTCCCTAATCAACACTTGAAGGAAAAATAGTTACATGTACATTAAGACAGCATTTGGATAGCTTAACATTTTTTAATCTTGAATGAGAAGTATTAATAATACAGCATGTCTGAGAGTAGAGTGCTTCAAACTTTTTTTTGGCATAGTTGAGTGCAAACTTGATAGCCTGTACTTGTTATAACTTTCCATTGTAAAATGAAAATATAGCTGTTCACAATAGGATTTTAAACTCTGCTGCTAATGGCATTTATTATTTTGGCAAAAAGTTGCTATGAAGCTGCTTAAGCTTTTTTGCACTTGCTTCTGAGAATTCTGGGTACTTCCAACTAACAGGTAAATACACTTTAAAAAGTCTATTATTCCTCTGTCTAGAACTATTCAGTGAGCTTGAAGAAAACAGATTTTCTGTCTCCCTTCACAGGTTTAGGAATTGGTGTGTGGGGGGCACAATGAGCAGACAGCCTCCATTTGCCTGTTGTAAATTACAAAATCACCTTCGGATGAACTGTGGGAAGAAAGGGTTTCAATATGCGTATCTGGCAACAATCAACTTCAAATAAAACTCTTTCTGAGGTGGCTAAGAGCCAGCTAATGTGTCATCAGCAAAGGCCACTGATAATATGTATCGCTCAGTAAGGGACCAGTGTTTAATTGGGCCTGTTTACAGTTTGTCGACGTTAAGTTCTGTGTAGTATATAACACTAATTCTCTAGTCTTCGGGGCATATCTACAAACAAACACGATCCAAATATTAGGAGTAACTGGGTTGTGACCACTGCATGCATTACAATGAAAGAAAACACCAACTCTAAGCACAAATACACTATTCTTACATTTCAGCTCTCAGAGGGGAGAACAGCTACCTCACACCACAGTGCCATTTAAACCAGATTCTTTTCAAATGAAATTCTCAACCTAAGTAGGGAGACCCCTCAGACAGTGCTTTATTCCCCTACTAAGCAATCCAGGCGTGTGTAAGACACCCCGTAAGACCTATAGTGCCCACGGGTGTGAGTCCGTCACCGTTCACATTCTGCACAGGTCAGGCAGGGAACAGGTGTGAACCACAGCTGCTCATGGATCTAAGCAAAGTCTTAACCATAAAGATCTCAACCTCTAGAACCATTCTAGAATGCACCATTTTGATTATTACACATGTGTCTCAGATGTATTTCATAGCATATCTGAAACGGCATAGTTGTCAGGGTTTTTTGTGTGTTTTTTCTTTGTTTTTGCTTAGTGGTCTCTAAAACAAAGTGCTCAGATTGTAGGCTCCTCTACCTGGGGAAGCTAGTCACAGCACTGGTCACTATGAAGGAGAAATAATCATTTGCCACATACTTTTGAAACATAAAATTATTCCTCCAACAGCTCTGCAGTTCCCCATCCCCAAGAAGTTTGGCCAAGGGTGAGCTGCCTGCCTAAGGCAGTGTTAAATCCCTGGAAAGGATTCAGAAGCTCCTAATCCTGAATCAGAGGAGAAGATGAGCTTCCTGTGACTTATCAGCTAACTTCACTCCTAACTTCTCTGGTTTTTTCACTAAACAACTATCTGAAGAATATGGAGCATCTTCCAGCAGGAAAAGGGATGTGTTACTGGAGTTGTATTTGGAAGCTTTATAAGCACATCTGAGACGTTCTCTAGAATCAAAAATATTTTTATATATTTCTGGTTTTGCAGTTTTCTTACATATCAGAACCTCTGGCAGCCCTTGCAAGTCCATTATATTAAGCCAAAAGCCATAAATATGTACATCATAGTTCAAAGTATTAGTAGCAAGAACAAAAAAAGTTTTAAAAAATTGCTTTGCATTTACAGGACTAAAAACTAAGTATGCAACAGATAAATTACAAATGTACATCTCAGCAGCATAAGGGTGATTCTCTTATGTTTCTAAAAACACACTGCTGTCTATAATGACAATCCAATTGTGGAAAATTACTAACCTCAGAAGACTTAAAGGGCACCCCCCCCACTACCTTTCCCTTTAGCCTCTCCCCAAGAAAATAAAGAAAGGGGGAAAAAATTCTTAAAAGTGGAAGAGGGGAGAGAGAAAAGGCCATGTCTGTGAGGCTGCACACTCAAAGCACACCCAGCTTGCAGATTTCTATGTTATTAGTGAATAGCTCTTTAAGGCAGAGAAGAAACATTCTGTGGATCCGGTGCTGTTGGCTCATCTCACTCACGTGGTTTCAGTGGCCGAGGTTGAGGTACTTTTCTTCCTGAAGCGAGATCGAGGGATTCTAGGAGGTGCCTGGTAGAGAAAACAGAAAGAAAGGCATCCCTCAATTGGGCATAAATGTGGAATTTTTGGAGGACAGCACTTGGAAGGGATTGTGTATCCAGCTCCTTGGCCAAATGCGCACAGGCGTGAGGCAGCTGGCTGGGGCTGGGGTCTCCCTGAGTCTCCACAACAGGAATCAAACACTAGAGTCACATCCCACATACCCCTGTGAAACTACGCCCATCGAAAAGGCTAACACCTTCCTCTTGGCTTCACAGTCTCCTAAATCTCAAGATCTCCCAGGAGAACGGTTGTGCAGAAGAATGACGCATCTTTCTTATTTCCACCCTGGGAGCAAAATGATCTTAACAAATGACTCAGCAGGGAGAACCGCCTCCCCATCTCTTCCCTTATTTTTGTTATTTCCTTTGGGAACTGGTCTCATGTTTCTTGCTACGTGCTTCAAATTTCCATCAAGAAATTTCCAGTCCCCTTTCTGGATGTGAAGCCCTTTAATGCACAGCAAACAACACCACAGAGGCAAACACTGTCTTTAGTGTCCCTTATCCAAAATGCTTAGAACCAAAAGTGTTACAGATTTTGGATTTTTTTCAGATTTTGGAATATTTGCACATACATACCAATTGACCACCCCAATCTGAAAATCTGAGATCCAAAATGCTCCAGTGAGCATTTCCTTTGATTATCATGTCAGCACTCAAAAAGTTATAGATTTTTGGATTAGGACTACTCAACTGTATAAAGGGTTCCACCTCATTTCCTCCACAAATGACTCTCAAGGGACCCCTCCTTCCATGGGATACACAGATCACAGGAGGAGTTATTACAATGAAAGAAAGGGAAAAACTTACCCTCAACCCCTGTCTCTGTCCACTGTTACACAGATAACTTCTTTCTCTACACTGTGTCCTTTCACACCTCTGTTCCTTCTGACTGGAAGCCCTTCCCTCTCTCCTCTGTCTTGAATATTTGTAGTCCTCCCGAGGACCCAGCTTAAAGTCACTTCTGCAAAGGTTTTCCTAAGCCCCTCTCACTACTGCCCAGCCACACATAACCAGGCATCATCACCTCTTTTGTCTTCTCATCATGTTTTGTGCAAGCAGAGGACCTTGCACCTAGGGTGGGGTGTGCGTTCTCTGCTCAGTGTCTCCAGACTAGGAGCTTCCTGAGGCCAGGCCCATGTTACATTCACCACCATTTCCTGGTGTCTGGCTCAGTGCCAGACAGGCACAGCACAGGGAGGGAGTGAATGAACTAGAGGATTAGTTCCCAGCCTTTTTGGCATCAGGGACCAGTTTCATGGAAGGCAATTTTTCCACAGACTGGGGAGGCGGGGAGCGATGGTTTCGGGATGATTCAAGTGCATTACATTTGTTGTGCAGTCAAACCTCTCTGCTAATTATAATCTGTATTTGCAGCCACTCCCCAGCACTAGCATCAACGCCTCAGCTCCACCTTCGATCATCAGGCATTAGATTCTCATAAGAAGCACGCATCCGAGATTCCTCACGTGCGTGGTTTACAATAGGGTTCACGCTCCTATGAGAATCTAATGCCACCACTGATCTGACAGGAGGCAGAGCTCAGTGGTGATGCAAGCCATGGGGAGGGGAGTGGCTGTAAATACAGATGAAGCTTTGCTAGCTTGCCCACTGCTCACCTCCTCCTGTGCGGCCCGGTTCCTAACAGGGCATCGACTGGCACCAGTCTGTGGCCCAGGGTTTGGGGACCACAGAGCTAGAGAACAAGTCTTGGGCCCTTACACTGAGTCCTTGTGCTGCAGCCTCACCACTAGGCCGTGCTTACCAGCCACCTCTGGACATAGACCGAGAGAAGAAGCAGTGTAACCTACCTTTTTAGTAATCTGTCTCACGGTAGTTTGGTTAACAGTAAATAGTAAAGCAGTTTGTGCAGCTTCAAAAAACAAAAACAAAATAGCACAAACCCTTGAGCCCTAGAATGTTTTAGGATGGGCTCCTATCCCCATAAGGCTGCCCGGGCCATAATGACCAGACTGGACTCCTCCACTAGTGTCCAAGTTCAGAACCTTCCTTTCCCAAACCCTCTAATTTCAAAATTGACCCACGTGTGCCTCGCCTTGGAAAGGAATCTGATGAACTCCTGCACAGGAAGGTGGTCACAACTGCCATCCTAACGTGAACAGGAACGCCAGCCCCTGTGTAGGGGAACATTTCAGTGCATCTCACCTGAGTCTCACAGGGGTCTCTACTCTGTGGAAAGGGGACTCCCAGCTGGCCTCAGCTGGCCTCTCAGGCCGCAGTACTCAGCAGATGGGGAATAGGAGAGGAGACCTTAGGGGGAAAGAGGAAGACTCTGGGGTCCCCAATTCTGCTGGCCCTGCACCCGTGCCCATGACTGGTGACTCCCTGCCCACATCCCAGAGCAAAGCCCAGAAGGCTGCAGGCTCAGCCGTTCTGCTGCCAAAACTCTACCACATCTACAACTGACAATAGTACATGCGTCAAGGGTACTGTTTTTGGTAACTTTAAAGGGCTGTGCCCCTTTAATAACACTTTATGAATAGCTACTTTGTACCAGGTGCTATGCTGTGTCTTGGAGATACAGTGACGAACAATCCTTATTTATAAAAACTTGTCAAATTATACATTCTGGGGTTTTCTTCCCCTAAAACACTCATTTGGGTTGCTTTTCACTTGCACATCATCTTAGGTTAGGAATTGTTAATATTTGGGTATAAAAACCAACAACAATAAAGCCGTAGGCACTTTGCCACCTCTATTTCTAAATGAAATTAGTAAGGTCTTTCTTCCCCTCTTGGCAAGTGGCTGGATGCTATGTAGTGGCTTGTTCTGCCTGCTTGACAGAGGGAGATCTTTCCATCCCAGGCACTCGGGAGATGCTGGATGCCCCGAGAGATGCTGCTCCCAGGACCCCCAGATCTCTGGGGCAGAGCCCTTGGGCAAACACACACTCCAACCCACAGCCCCAGACACCGTGTACCTCCAGGGGCAAATCCGTCCTCCGAGGTGCCTTATACTTGTACATGAAATCCAGCAGGTCTTCCTCCTCCTCGTCAGAAAACGCCAATGGGTTTTGGACCTGGTGGGGCTCCCATGCCTTCACACCACCCTCATTCACATCTCCCTCAACCACTTAATGTCCATTATAATCTACACAGAGGAGACAAAGTACAGCAAGAGGGGTCAGTGTAGAAAGGGGCAAGGAAGGGCAAGGTTAGGTACACAGCACAACAAGCCAGGCCTGTTAGGACAGCCAAGGCCCCTGTGTCCAAGAAAGCACTCACATCTTTGGGGCCTCCCTGCAGGGGGTCTGGGATTGTGAAAGTACAATTGTAAGACTTGACAGGCACTATGCACAGAAACAGCTACAGGCTCAGAATCTCCCAAAAGGCTACCAAGGCGGTGGGCGGGGGGTGCTTCCCTGGGAGACAAAGAGGCTGCCTTAACTGAGACATGTCAAACCCTGCAACTTAGACCTGTGATTCCACACCAGAAGAATGCCCAAATGCTTGGGCAAAGAATCTCCTCTGGAAAAGGTGGGGCAGTGATTTTGAGGTAGGAAGCACAGTTTCTACATTATACATACAAGGAGTGTTGACAGTGCATTATACTTGCATATTCAGCTGCAAACCTTCCTACAGGATGTAAAATGCCAGGAAACCTTAAGGGATAACCTTAAGCAAAGCTATGTAGATTTTTCATTTCAAAGGCTTAGTTCTAGAGAGGCAGAGGAGCCTAATGGAAGGAAAACTTGATAGTAGCCTCTGCCAAAAAAAAAAATGACAGCAAGATTCCTATTTCAGCCTGCCTTGGACAAAGCCACAGGAAATGCTCCAGAATTAATTCATCTCATTGAATGCATAGTATTTTAAAAATATTAAATGCTAATGCATATTCCATGCCATCTGGCCAGGTGGTTCTATCTTAGTTGAGATGTAAAATGTTTTCTGCCCATACCTGGCTTATTTAAAACACACACACACACACACGCACGCACGCACACACACACACACATCTTTCTATGTTTCATATATTGTTTTTACCCAGAATCACAGAATGCAGAACTAGGAGGCTCTCGAGTCATCTGGTCCAACCAACAACTCTGAGGTCTATAGACAGAAGCCAGGGCTCTTCTTGGGAAACCCTGATACCGCGCCTAAGAACATGTTCAGCAACCAAATGTGCGCTCTCCATCCACAGTGGACTCGCTAGACTGTAACAGCACAAGTGTGGAGTAAAACTCAACAACTGAACCCTCATCTTGAGCGGCTTTGCCAGTTACTGCTGCTGTACTCTACAACAGCCAGCAGGAGGCAGCATGACATCACGGTTACCTTAACAAAACTCAAAACTGAATTGTAGGTTGGGGAGTGATCTGCTCAGATTGTGCCTTAGGAAGGGTCTGAGATCATTAACTTTCCTTTTTTTTTTTTTCTTTTCTTTAACTTTGTGCTTCGCCAGCATATATGCTCTGGGTTTGGGTTGTCCCTTCTTCTGCCCAATTCAGCTGCACCCTTAGCATCCTGCAAAGCACGAAGAGCCCTCCGTGCTTGAGACCCCAGTGGTGCTTGGAGCCTGTACCACACAACTTGTGCTGGGTGCCCTCGGCCCAGTAGAAAGTGTCCTGAGGTTGTGGGGCCGTGGCTGATCCTCCCTTGGTCCCTCTTAGCCCCTGACCCAGGTCTGGATACACTGTGGCCACTCACCCACTGAATTCAATCCTGACATCATCTCAGAGAGCTCACTCAGCTCTCTCGCCCCAAGTCAGAGTCTGACACCCATCAACCAGGAAGTTCCTATGGACACAGATACCTCTTGCCTAAAGGAGATATAAAAGACCAAAAGCCCTCAGACCAAGGCAGAGACCGCCCAAGGAAAGCCCGCACCGTGGAAGTGGGGTGGGAATTGGTTCAAGTCTGCACATGCTGTCCCCTCTAAATCCCGGTCCAGGGCTTTTCCTGTAGTGAGCGTTGTGGGCTTCAGAAGGCAGCTCAGGGGCACCACAGGATCCTTGGGCATCTGACAACCCAGTCCGCTCAGTCTGGATTCACTGAGGCTGAACCATGAACTCACACATTACCAAAATCATCATCACCACCATAACCTCAGGACTAAAACAAAAATGGCTTTGTTTGTGTTCTCCACTGCATCCTTGAGCAAGGACTACAGAGTCGAAAAGAAATGACCCTCTGGCCCACTGGGAGTGATGGGCCAAGGGGGACCCAGACATACAGGCAGGAATAGAAACAAGCTTCTCAGCAGAGCTGGGAGCAAAGGTGGCCAGCGTGGGCCTGAAGTGGCCTCAGATGGAAGCTGCAGAGAACCTCCTAAAAAGAGAAGAATGCTTTAGGTCACTGTGTTCACTGAATGTTTTTGCCAAGAGTGTTTGTAACATTCTACCTTTTCCTCAGGACCAAGGAGAACAAACATACTATACAAGCCAAGCCTCCAAGCCTCTGGTAGGATATTGCATGGTGGACATGGATCTCTTAACTAATTGTAATTCCCTCTTTGCAGTGGTTTCAAGGAAGCCTGGCATTTTTGAGAGTCCACACCTTGATGGCATGCATTTTAAATTTTCTTCTCACCCCTGACTGCATCTTACCTGCCCACTCCCTTTCTCCCAAGCTTCATTTTTCTTACTTTGATTTGATATATCATATATTTTCAGAAGTAGACTAACTCCTTTTTGGAACAGGGAGGAGTATAAATGGAGAAATAAACCCATAGAATACAGTTCCACTGAGAGGCCCCAGGATGAGAATGAGGGTGAGCAGCTGGGGAGAAAAGTCAGCAGTTGCCTCCTCAGTGTTCTTGTCCCTGTAGCTCTAAACAGAATGTGTGACTCAGGCAACAGGCCTGAAAGGGTGTTGCTGTCCACATCTTATTACTATTATGGCTCTCGGAGACAACTTGTATGGGAGGAGGGTCTCCTATGCCAGGTCATAGCCACAACAACTTGCAAACCTCAGGTGGTGGCAGCCTTGAGCCTTGACCCACGGAGCTGCCACCATGATGCCCACAGCTCGGTGGCCTTTAGGAAAAGGCAGGGTCCCTGTTGCCTTCCACAGCAGGGGAATGGGGGTGTGGCCTTGGCTGACATTTCCATATTAGCAAATGTGTCAGCAGGGCTGTGCAGCAGGCTGGGCCACAGGCTCCACCCCTTCTCTCTGTGGGGAGGGAACTGGGGAGAAACTGGCCAAGTCTCTAAGCCCTTTAAAGGCCTGCGCAGAGCTGCCTGCACTGAGCCTGGGGCCACCCCACCCCCACAGTGCAGCAGAACATCCCCCAGGTTAGCAAACACATCCCACACAGCACACATGAGCGGCAGCATTAATGGGAGGCAGCAAACGTGTCTGAAGAAGAGCATGCTCGTCTGGAACACTTACATCCGTGTCCCCAACAGCCACCGAGGAGAGAAAAAAGAACATTCTGTTAGGGAAGGGTCTTTGGGGCTGAAACTCACACACACGTGTGCATGCACACACCCGCCCCCATCCACACAGACACATGCACAATCGCACACGCTCACGTGCACGCGCACACACTCACTTTCCATGCTCTAAACCTCAGACAGCTCCTCCTGCTCTGGTCGGAGGAAAGATACTGCCCGGGGGCCACACTCAATAAAATGCAATTCTCTCTCTTTGAGAGGACAAAAGGCATGACTGCTTTTTAAAATTATGTTACTCATACTTGATTAAAAAAGGAGGGGGCATCTCTACGACTAACCACAGGCAGTGATCCAGAGTTTGGCTCTATATCACAGTCAAAGTAGGCAGAGAGAAAAGAGGGGCATAAAGGAGGCAGATAATAATAGCAGCACAGAAAAAGAGACACAGACACGCAAGGAACAGGGAATCAACTGACGGGGGGGGGCAGGATGGAGCAGAGGTAGGGAGAGAATGTTCTCTTGGCATCTAAGATGCACACCTTAAAACTGTGGCTGACCCCGGGGCCTCTGAGCTCTACCTCAGTGGCTGTCACTGCTCTGTGATGCAATCATTAGCCTCCAAGATGCCCACCTTTGCTTTTCCCCACCCCTCATCCCAAATTAAGACCTGAATTTACAACCCCTAGAGAATTTCTCTTTCTGTCCAGGGATCCTGGGGCTCCATGATCCCCCAGGAATAATCTGAATCTCCCCAGGCTCTGGCCTGAGTGTCTTCCCATGTGACATCATTTTAGGGGATCAGGAGGAAAGTGTCCCTGACACCCCTGAAATCCTCACCCATGGCGTTGCTGCTTGAGAGTCGGCCTCCAGCCCTGGGTGCAAGACAAATCTCCCGCAATGTCATCTGCTGCCACTTCGCAGCCAGCATGCTTCCCTCACAGAGACTGTCAGAGCTGGGAGGACTGAGGGGCAGCCAGCCCAGCCCCACCACCTTACGGAGGAGGAAGCTGAGGCCCAGAGAGGGCAGGGGCCTTCCCAAGGCCACAGAGGGACATGGTGAGACCAAGCATCACGTGGTTCCTTGCAAGCAGACCTCTGGGAGAGTGGAGGCAGAACTCCCAGCACTGGTGTTATGAGGGCCCTTGGAGAGGTAGAGGCCCAAGAAAGGGAGGGCTGGGGCACAGGCTTCCAGGTCCTGAGGCCTGCACTGAGCCCCGCTTATGGCCCACTCCCCAGCAGCCCCCATCTCTGCAGCTCCCCTGCTCGCTCGGGGATGAGGAACCAGAACGTCCCCCACAGAATACCGGACGCACGTTTATGCACATGCAGCCTGTTGCTGTGGCCTTCCAAAGAAGTAAATTCCTACAATTAACTGCAGTTCTATTTAAATGCATTGGAAATGCTGCCTGTCATCATGAAACCACCAGGAATCACAGCAGGTGAGGGCTCTGACAGTAGCACAGAACACTGCTAGGAGGAACAAAGGGAGGAGAAGGCAGTTCTACTTTCCCCGGTCCCCCAAGTGACAGTCGACCAGAATGACAGGCTTTCGGAATGGCTCACAGAATTTACAGACTCAAAACCATAAATAGATAGAAATCCCCACAGTCACCTGGGGCCACTGGTACTGCACGGTCGTTTGCCATGAACTAGCACGTCCACCAGGCCAAGTCCTAGCGCCCAGCGCTGGAAACAAGTGCACACGGCCCCTCCATTTCTGGCTTGGACCAGGAGGCCCCACAGGGACACTCGCTGGTTAGAGTCAGAGCTGGGCTAGAAAGCTGGTCTCCACCTGTGCCCCTGCTCAGGACTCCTCTGACCTTGGTTCACCTTGGCCTTATGGCCTCCAAAATCCCCAGATCTTCTGCAGACCTTAAAAAGCTCAGTGCTGAGAAGCCTTAAAAATAAAGAAATGGCGGGAAAACAGGACACTGCCAATAATTCACTTTCCTGTCCTCCTGCTCACCACCGATGTGAGAGGGACATGCCATGCCACCGTGGCACCAGGGCTGGTGGCACAGACAGTAATGGACTCCGCACATGCCTTCCCCCTTCTCTTGACACCAGCAGGCAGGCTGCAGGCCTGGCATAGCCCCTCTCGCCTTCTGAGCCAAAGGCAGCTTCTCCACGGGAGAGCCAGGCAGAGTGAAAGGGCTCCAGATTAGCCCAGCACCCACCTAGTCCCTAACGTGTCTAGCTGGGGTTAGGCAAACAGAGGAGCAGATCAGGACAGAACAACATGGCCCCACTGAGCCGTCACTCACACGAGGGGAGGGCAGCAGCAGGGGTCCCTGACCAGACTGCGAGAGCTCCCCTCTCTCTGAGGGCAGGGCTGCCCAGGCTACGATCATTGTCATCTTTCGCAGGATTATTGTGGCTATCATGGCTCTTTCGTGGCCACTTTCACAACAGCATAGTGAGATGGGGGAAGCAGGGGTCTTTATCTCCATTTTAAGATGAGGAAACCGAAGCTCGGAGCAGTTAGGTGATTCACGCAAAGTTGCACAGCTAGTAGTAAGTGGCAAAGCGGGATCAGGGCTCCCTTGGCTACACCAGGACCAGAAAGCCCTGGAACTGCAGGGCTTGGTCATTTCAGAGGACCTTGAGAAGCTCCTGGGTTCATCATCCCCAGAGCACGTGGAAGTATAACCCTGTGATGGTTTTCAAATATCCCTACACGTTCTTCAATACTCCTGCCTTCAAGAAGTGGAGGTTAATTCTCCTCCCGTTGAGTGTGGGCTGGTCTTGATGACTCACTTCCAACAAACAGAATAAGGCAGAAGTGGTGGGTGTGACTTCAAAGCCTAGGTCATAAAAGGTCCTGTGGCTTCCTGCCTACTGTCTCTCTCAGATCGCTTACTCTGGGCCACGCCACCTGCCATGTTGTAAGGACACTCAAGCAGCCCCAGAGAGGTCCATGTGGTAAGGAACCGAGGCCAACAGCCATGAAAGGGCCATCTTGGAAGTGGGTCCTCCAGCTCAGGTGAGACTTCTGATGACTCAGCCTGGCCGAAGACTTGACTGCAACCTCTGAGGGACCCTGAGCCAGGAACGCCCGGTTACACCACTCCCAAACTCCTTGCCCACAGAAACCGTAAGAGAATGTGTTTGCTGTTTTAAAGGGTTAAACTTCTGGCCCCTCCATGACCATGCAGCTGAAAGGGAGCCCCAAGGTCAAGTGCCAGCTCTTGGTTAGAACCCCCTCCCGAGATGAGCATCCAGCACGCTGCAGGGAGGCCGGCTGCCTACTCACCTTTCCGGGTCCTACAGGTGGAGCAGCAGGTACACACTGTGGGAACGGGGTGGGGCACCATCAGTGATACCCCCCACTCGACAGAAACCAGTCCCAGGCAAACAAGGAGGCCTCAATGAGACGTGGGGATCCCAGAGTGTACAACATAGGGGTCCCAGGAACATGGGTCTCTGTAGAGACACCAAGGTGTGGGAAGGGATCATCTCAGCTTTAGCTTCCTCTCAGGTGCCAGGAAACCCTCATCTGGCTGCATCCTGCAGCCCCAGGAAAGGCTGGGGATGAGGTCAAAGTTTCCTCTGGGAAGTAACTCCAACCACCCCTGCCCAGAGCCTCCTCCTCTCTACGCCTTCCAGTTCAGACTGTCCTCTAGGAAACCTCTTCAGGCAGACCTCAGAACCCCAAGTGCTTGGCATCTGGACGTCTGACCAAAGACCTAATTGGCTGCTGCCTTGCACACTCCATTGGACTTCGTGCACATCTAGGCCTTGGTATACAGCAGGTGCTCACTAAAAATATGCTTACTGAGTGATTCCAAGTCCATGGAAGGCCAGGATCATTCATTCAACTTCCTTTGTACCCTGCCTGGTGTCCAGTGGTAGGTACTCGATGGATAGTGTCTGACTAAGTACCTCCCCGTTCACTCTGCAGGAAGGGCAAGGTCAGTCCCTGCCTGCCCTGACCCTTCAAGCAAGGAGGACTCCAGGCAGGTGAGAGGGTCAGGTCAAGTGCACTGCCAGCCCCACCCCGGGTAGCAGTAGGGAAGAACTATGCTTCCCTGTCTCCAACGTCCAGACCCTGTGTCCTGCTCAGACCACAGGCAGGGACCTCTGTGTGCCAGGCATGTGGCAGGCATGCCGGGTGGGGGCAGTGCCAGAGGGAAGCACAGGTCATGTGTCTGCCTGCCAGGAGCTTGCAGAGCTCAGTAACCACGCAGGGACATTCTGTGCCTTCTCCCTCCCTGCTTCCTTTGCTTGCTTCGTCCTTCCTTTCCACAAGATGCAGATGGTTGAGTGGATCTCCCTTCTCAGTTCACAGCAAATGGGCCTCACTGGTTCAAGGGACCCCTCTCACCTTTTATGTATGTTCGCATAATGTTTATCCCCGCACCCCACCCACAGTCTCCTTCCTCCTCAAGGAGCAGCAGTTTTACTATTTCAATGTGCAACTTTTTGTTTAAATGTGTTCTTGCAAACTCCGTATTGTTATTCTGCATGACCGACATATATTTTTATTTTACATAAATTGTTACATAAAATCTATTTTGTACTTTTTTCACTAGGCATCATGTTTTCATGTTCCACCTGTATGTATATTTAATCTGTTGCTTCCAACGGCTGCACAGAGCTCCACAGGATGCAAGTTGTCTCTCTCCCAGGTTGTCTTCAACTCCTGCCACATGTCCGGGGCTTGTAAATTATGGTGTTTGCTCTGTTAACAACCCTAAGACACAGGCTGAATAGGGATTGTTGGCTCTTTTCTCAAAGGAGCAAGCTGAAGGGAACTGGGTCTGTTTTCTATGCCAGGTTTAAATCCCCTGGTAGCGGATTTGAAAAGTTGCACTCAGAAAAGTTCTAAGGCTGAGTCTAGGCCCAGCAAGAAGTGTGGTGACTGTTTAGCGGCATCTGCCTCGCTGTGTTGCATGTGCTGTGTCTGCACAGGCCGGTGTCATGGTGTCACCTAGCCAGGACGGAGTCCAGTCCCCTCCCCTACTCTGGGGCCCTTTCGCCTACCCGACTAGCCCTGGAGTCTGAGGCCCACAGCGGGGCTGAGCTGAGAAGGGCACACCAGCCCTGGGTGACTCTGACCCAGGCGCTTCTGCCCCTTACCGAAGCCCTGGGCCAGCTCTCACCTGTCTTTCTTTCCAAGATGGCTTTTATTTTAGGCCTCAGAACAGCTGGGGGGAGTGCCACACCGCCCCTGGCCTCCCTGCTGGGTCGGCACCTCCCTTCTCTGCCCCCTGAAACCGCAGGAGCTGAGGCCAAGGGACTGGCAGTGAGACGGCTGGAGCTCAATGCAACATGCTTGGCTGTCTCAGCCCACGACTGTGGCAGCGCTCCCCACTGCCCCCCTAGGGTGTGGCAGGGGACGTCACTGTCTCTGCGAATGGAGAGTGGCGGGGCCAGCGACGAAACAAACCATCCCAAACTCTTTCTACCTGGTGCTGGGCTGGGAAGATGCTCGAGGCCCAGGACACTTCCATTGCGGTTTAGACCTCCCCAGACTTCTCATGCTCCGAGCGCTGGGGCTTCCCTGAATAATGCACCAGGGAAGGTCCAGGCAGGAGGCTTGGATTCCGGCCCCGGGGGCCTTGGCATGGTGAGGTGCGTGTTCTCTCTGAGCCTGCCTCCTCTACTTGGTCTACCTCTAGAATAGTGACAGATTCTCAGAGGAAAGGGACCGCAGGGCTGCCTGGGGCAACTTCCTACCCAAAGCAGGAATCCCTCCTTGAAACTGATGATTCAACTTTGGTTTAGGTCCTTCCAATGTCAGGGATCTCACTACCTCACCAGGCAGCCCATTTCTCTCCTGGACAATTTCAGTATTACAAATACCATTTTTTTTTTGAGACAGAGTCTGGTTCTGTCACCTGGGCTAGAGTGCAGTGGCATCATGATAGCTCACAGCAACCTCAAATTCCTGAGCTCAAGTGATTCTCCTGCCTCAGCCTCCAGAGTAGCTGGGACTACAGGCCTGTGCCACCATGCCCGGCTAATTTTTTCTATATGTATTTTTAGTTGTCCAGCTAATTTCTTTCTATTTTTAGTAGAGACGGGGTCTCACTCTTGCTCAGGCTGGTCTTGAACTCCTGAGCTCAAATGATCCTCCCGCCTTGGCCTCCCAGAGTGCTAGGATTACAGGCATGAGCCACCGCGCCCGGCCCTCAAGTGACAGCTTTCACTTGAGGCTGGTAGCCAATGAGCTGACCAAGGGTGGAGGTGACACCTGGAGGTGATCTGCAGCCCTGTTTCTGGGGCAGTCCCAGGAGGCCAGAAGCTGCAGATGCTCAGTGAGGCCCGGACGGTCGACGGGGAGTGATTGAGGGCTCCGGCGCAGGAGTCAGGAGCCCGTGCTCTACCACAGCCCACCGTGGGGGACCCTGGTACAGTCCCCTCCCCTGGACCTTCGTCCCTGCACTGGCAAAATCAGAGAGTTAGACAGAATGGTCCCTGAGGCCCCTTCCTGCCTGGGCTTTGGGAATTCCATTCTAAGTTTTGGGGTGGGGGGTTCCCTGAGGAGATAACCTCTCCCTGAGGAGGTCCTCACCCCATAGCCGGGCCTCTACCCCTCAACCCTGCCCTGCTTCCCACAGTGACAGGGTTAAAACATCTCTGAACAGAAAAGCCACAACCTTCAAACCTGGGGAAAGGCAGAGGGGCCATTCCTGAGAGGTGGGGAATGGACAGATCCCCAGGCTGCACTTGGCTCTGACCATGAGTTGTCATTCCCAGGATGGCCACAGGGCTCCTGCTTTTCTGTCCATGGCTAAGGCCCCAACAATCAGGTGGGGTCTGTCAAGACCCAGGGCTCAGGCCGAGGTGCCCCCTGCAGGCTGCACATCGTCATAGAAGACTGGATGTCCCAGTTTGTACACTTAAGGGCAGGGCAGCCACCAGGCACACGTTGTGGCCACAGAATCCAAAGGAACTGCTGTGAGTCCTGGCCCAGCTCCCTGGCCCCTGCCCTCCTGGAGCCTGAAACCCACACTGATGAATCTAATGCCAGGGGTCCCCAGTGTGGCTGCACCTCAATGGCATCACATGTCTGGGTCTCACCCAAGACCTACCGAAGCCCCTGGGGATGGCCCAGGACTGCAAGCTTGACAAGATCCCCAGGTCAATCCTGATCCCAGCAACCTCACGCTAGGCATGTGACAACCAGAGTTAGACTTCAGAGGCAGAGGTGCTGTTACTATAAGGCCCTGGCCTCCACGTGAATTAGACCTCAGAGCTTATATGGCCCTTGGTATGCAGAGGCTGGGGGCATACAGGGCTGAGGGGGGGTCAGGAGTGAGAAGGAGACAGCAGAGAGAGAGAGAGAGAGAGAGAGGACAGGAAATATGCAGGCAGGGAAGAGGGCCATGACAGCAGTAAGCCCTGTGTGGTCAGGAGGAGACACTCAGGTGCTCAAGACGGGTAATCCCCCCTAGAAGAGTGGGGTCAAAGAGGAAGAGAACAAAGAAAGCTCCTGTGGCCCAGGCACTAGCACCCAACCACCCCCAATTCCCCAGGCAATGTGCAGGTGACCTAGCCCTGGTCAGAGTCTGCAGGCCTGGCCTGGCCTGATCTGATGGGTGTCTCTGTTGGTGGCAGGTCCTTGGGGAAGGGCCAGGTCTCATGCCACATGGTGGAGCAGGGCTCTCCCAATAGAAGCAAGGCCCAACCTGTGGGAAAGAAGGGAAGCAAAGTGACACCTACCTGAGCTGCCAGCGCTCTCAGAAGCACTCCTGGACATCTTAGGCTGGCCGTGTTTGCCGCTGGCCCGCCCAGAGCCCGGTGGTGGGGGGCCCGAGGGAGCAGGGGCACCGTCTCCCCTGATGGTGGTGAGGTCCTGCATGCTGAAACTCCGGAGTCTCTCTGATAAGGCACCCTGTCCCTGGATACAACACAGGAGGGGACACATGTCAGAAGCCTGAACCACAGGTTCATGGCAGTAGTTGGGGCGTGGATTTGACGAAGGCCAAGAAGGAGCTCTGATGGTCAGCAGGTGGACATCAGGACCTGGATCAACCCTGCAGAGGGGCAGGTGCCCAGGTACACCTGCTGGAAACACCGAGAGGGTCAAACTCGGATTTTCCAGGGGCTCCTCTCAGCCTCAGCATTTGCTCCTTTGGCTCCAGGCTCCTTCCTCTCCTCCAGATACCCCTGTGAGCGAGCCTCATACCCAGGGCCAAGGGCATGACTATTGCCTGCAGTTACGACTCTCGAGAGGCCGTTTGCTGCTTTTCGTGCTCTACATGAATAAAAATCCATATATGTCTCCATTTTTCTCAGTTCTCAGTACACAAGAGTTTGATCAAAAATTCAAAACCTATGTGTTTGTCCTTATTCTTTTCAAAGGAAATAAAATACAGAGAGCATTTTCCCAGCTATATGACAACAGTCATTTCTTTTATCTGTACAGCATGTTACTGTTTATAAGGCACTTTTTACTTCCACTGGCACATTTGAGCTTCATAAAATACCCAAAAGGTAATGAATCAGGAAGGGAAAAAAATGATATTTAAAAAAAAACCTGCCGATGGTAACCATTTCATTTCAAAGGGAGCCACAGAATTAATCTCAGGGGGGGAAATGTTCTTTTGTTTGGGAAAGCAAGATAAATCCATTATACTTATGAAAGGAAGGTCCTTCGCTGTCTGGATGAGAAAATGTGTTGCAGAGTGAAACTGATCACAGTGAAGGCTCAGGAATGGTGACACTGCTTTGGGTGTGCCTCAGGAGCTAGCTGGAGAGAGAGACTCGAGTTTCCGGGGAAAGAAAACCTGAGAGTGGGTCAGGGGCTGGTAAGAGACTGGGGGTTACGGAAAATTAGGTTGGGATTTGGAGCAAGAAGTGACAGGCAAGTAACTACGAGGCAAATCGTCTTCAGAAATACTGGAGGGCGTGCAGACTCCCCTCGAGTGCATGGGACTGCAGGGGGTGGAGGAGGTACTTTATCTGGATAATGAAGGAGTGAGTGGCCCCAGAGGTCTGAAGGACTTGGGGACAACAAGGCACAACAGACATAACAGAACTAACAAATCAGCACAAAATCGATGTCAGCAGCTGACCAGAGGGCTGGGGACTGGTGAAACTGATGAAACAAACAAGGGCCAACACAGCTGAGTAAGAGGTTTTCAGAGATGGGAGAAGGGTTCGGGGGATGTTTTTCATTTCACGCAATAAAAAAAAATAATGTAAATGGACCAACAAAACACAGCAATTTGCTGATGTGAAAGATCCAGATAGGATAAAGGCAAATGCAAAACGAGTCAGAGGGAAGGAGGAACAAATGGGGCTTGCAGACAGGTTTAGAAGAAGGGCCAGAAGTAAACAAAGATGCATTGAAATATGAAATAGATAAGTTCCTAACCAATGAAAGATATAAAAACCAGGAAACTGACAATAACACAAAGAAAATGATTTAAATAATCAAATATATACAATTAAAATTATAAATCTAGACAAAGGAGTGTTTGGAGGACATTATGTGAAAAAAAGACAGAAATCACCCTAGTTTCCTCAGACACTGCTCTAGAATGATGGTGGACAAGGGTCCAAGGCCTCATGTTCTAGACATTAACAGCTGGGTGGTCTTTGCCAAGAAAATGAGGGTTGGGCCAGCCACCCATTATATCCCCTTCAAATATAAATCTAATAGCCAATGATCTGTGATTATTTTACTTAGAAACATTTTAGATGACATCTAGAATAAATTTGATGACTAAAGAAAAATTGATTCTGGAAAGAATAAGAAAACATTGATAATTTGATAGTTATTATATAATTGAGTCATTAATTCCATGGGGTTTTTTTTGTTTTTTTTTTTTTTTTTGGAGACAGGGTCTCACTCTGTTGCCCAGGAAAGAGTGCAATGGTGTGATCATAGCTAACTGCAACCTCATGCTCGTGGGCTCCAGTGATCCTCTTGCCTCAGCCTCCCAAGTAGCTGGGACTACAGGTGCACACCACTGCGTCTGGCTAATATTCCTATTTTTTGTAGAGACTGGGTCTTCTCTTGAACTTCTGACCTCAAGCGATCCTCCCGCCTCGGCCTCCGAGAGTGCTAGGATTACAGGCATGAGCCCCCACGCCTGGCTTCAATGTTAGGTTAACGTTCAGGCAAATCACTCACTGATTTACTCTTTCATGTACCTTTCCATTTCTTCATTTATCTGTTCAACAATTATTTGTCAAGTACTTTCTATGGGCAAGATACTGTACTAGGTGTTATTAGGAAACACCGCAATACAGTTCGATTTCTCACAAAGTGTAAAAAGACAAATGTACAAATAACAATACAGAAGTGCCATACCAGAAGCTACAGAAAGCCAAGATTAAGAACAATAGTTCCTGAGTCAGACCTGGATTTAAATCCCAATCCTATCATCTAACAGCTGGGTAATTTTAATCTCTCTGCCCCTCAATACCTTCACCTGCAGAAACCATCCATCTGGCAGGATCGTGGTGAGGATTCAATGAGATATGCCTTTGAGACACCCATTACAGAGCCCAGTGCATAGTTAGGGGTTCAAAAACATCAGTGAGGATGATGATGGTGTTGCTGTTGCTGCTGCCTGAGACACACAAGTTGCTGTTGAAATCAGAGATGGAAAAGATCACTTCTGACCAAAAGGACAAGGAGGGGCTTCATGACCCCAAGCTCAAATAAACGGGGCTAATTCCATGGACGTGTCCTGCCACTTCTGGCAAACACTCAGCAACGTATCTGGGAGAAGGCAGCAGCAGGCATCACACACGTTCATTTTAGCAAAGTGCTCAGGTCCACTCCCAGAAGCCAGCCAGTCAGTCTAGCTCCAATATCACTGGATCGTGAAGAATGGAAGTGGCAGAGGTTAGGAAAGAGAAGGAGATAATAATAGCTCAGTATCAACCCACTCCAGTGCCAGAGGAAATTACAGTGGCACGATGCACACAAGACTCTTGAAAATAAATTAGCCCTTACCCATCAAAACAAGCTAAGATGGTTAAAATCAATATGTCTCTCTCATGTGTAAATCTCTCAGCCCTGCGCAGCCTCCACTCAAAATCTCATTCCCACTCACTTCCCACAAACCCTGTTCCTCCCTGCCACTTCAGCTCTGCTCTGGAGAACCTGTGTTTGTCATTCTGGGCCACTGTCTTCTGGCAACAGCCAAGAGTTGTTCATTGATATTCTGCAAAATCGGATTCCCTACTTTGGGAAAATAAATTTGAATTCTCTAAGTTTGGAAAAGCTTAATACCATATTCCCCATAATTCAATGAGCCATATTGCCACACTAAAAGCTTTGGGAAGTCCTGCAGTATTTCAGGTTGTTTAACTCAGTGTATCCCAAACGTACGTGACCACAGTGGGATACACTGTTAGCCGACCATCCCAAAGTCATTCCCAACCCTGTTCTTAACATGGTGAGAAAAAACAGATTTCCCAACCTCCTTTGTAGCTATAGATGGCCTTATGTTGTGATACAGTTTGGCCAGCAGGTTGTAAGGGAAATCTTCTCAGGGATTTCTGGGAAAGGTATTCTCTCTTCCTGATATGTGGGAAGAGAAAGGCCTGAACCTGATACCTGCTTTCTGCCGTTTGAGTGTGGTTTGGATGCCTGGAACTGACCTTGGACTAGGGGAATCACAGAGCCATCCACCCAGAGCCTTGACATTACTAAGGCACTGGAATAATGACAGCACCGAGCTATTCCTAGACTTCTGCTAAATGATTTTTATTAATTCCAAGACACATATTGTTTCATCTCTGAAATCGGGGTAGGTCTTACAATTTCTGCTGCCCTGCTATGACTGTCACTGCCCACCCGTGATTATACTTGTTATTTTCCATATGACTGAACAACTGAAACCCCTGAGTGTTTAATTAACAAACCATTTAAGAACCACTTTAGGAAGCATCTGAGTCCTGGTTGTCTAAAACACAATTCACAGACACCTTCTGGTATGATCAAAAAAGTGGCAGCATCAGGCTGGGCATGGTGGCTCACGCCTGTAATCCTAGCACTCTGGGAGGCTGAGGCGGGAGGATCACTTGAGCTCAGGAGTTCGAGACCAGCCTAAGCAAGAGTGAGACCCCATCTCTACTAAAAATAGAAAAAATTAGCTGGACATGGTAGCGAGTACCTGTAGTCCCAGCTACTTGGAAGACTGAGGCAAGAGGATCACTTGAGCCCAAGAGTTGCAGTGAGCTATGATGATGCCACTGTACCCTACCCAGGGCTACAGAGTAAGACCCTGTCTCAAAAAAAAAAAAAGAAGAAGAAGAAAGAAAGAAAAGAAAAGAAAGGAAAGAGAGAGAGAGAAAGGAAGGAAGGAAGGAAAGAAAGGGGAGAGAGAGAGAAAGAAAGAAAAGAAAAGAAAGAAAGAAAGAAAGGAAGGAAGGAAGGAAGGAAGGAAGGAAGGAAGGAAGGAAGGAAGGAAAAGTGGCAGCATCAAAACTGGCAGAATGGGTACCAGCTGCATGGAAGAAAATCCCAGAAACATTAGCTTTATATCATCAACACATTGGAAGGAACAGAGAATGATACAGCATAGTCATAAGTGGATACTGATGAGCTGAGATGAAAAGTAATTCAGAAGACTAAGAAAGTGAAGAAGTGAGGTTAGGAAGACCTTAACCAATTTACTATGCTAATATGTTTCTTTTAATGTATATACAAAAGTGACACAGACAAAAATCTGTCTAAACCTAAAAGTCTTTTCAATAAGAAGAAATAAACATTCGAAGTGAAAAAACATTCTGTCCTAATTTAATTGACAATATTCGCTTTCTTAGTGGTACATAAGATAATGATGTGTTTTAGAAACTACAGCATTTTAGGTTCAATGAAATATGGTTGCACATCTCAGAGAAGCTTTCTCTAGTCATCCCAACTCCCTGTAACATGCCCTCGGGGCAGCCTTTGAGGTGTGCTTCTTTGTTGTACTTCATACAACAATACCGACATTGTTTGTGGTTTGCCTTCCCGCCAGACTGTTTCATCCACTACTGCCGCCCTGGCATCACCACTCTGCTGGTACAACATCAGGGATCAAGGAGCTGAAAGGATGAGCATATGGCCATTTATTGAGCTGCTGCCTGAGTAAAGCACAACAGTACGAAATCCCCACCTTGAATGCATCAGCCAGGGCTCCAGACCTGAGGGAGCACCCTACAGAACAGGGCATGTGACATGTGTCCACAAGGAGTGTACGAGAAATGTCAGAGGGCGGTAGGGTGCACGGGACAGAGGGCACACATCTGAGAGGCACGGTGTCTCAGAGGAGACCACATTTGAAGCAGCCTTGGAGGACTTGTGTGGGTAAAGATGGGGGCCAGGTGGAAAGGGAAGTATATTTCTTTGTAAACGACACTTAGTAAGTGACAAATTCACCCCTGAGGGCTGCCACTTCATTCCACCCCAGATGAGGTCTTCGCAGTTTTGTCTGCTGAGGAGATGGGGGTCCATTTATACCCTGTTAATGGCCATGAACATCTCCAGTTAGTGAAAGTGCCTGTGGAAAGGTTACAGGGTTTCTTTTAAAACAACCCTGCCAGGGGAAGGCAGGGGTAGGAGTGAGACTTACTCTGCACTGTACACCCTCTTTTGTCCTTTTAGAATTCTGTACCAGGAACATGCATTAACTCTAAAAAATCAGTACAATTTAATTTCCAGTAACACCCACAGCACTCTTTCAAGGTCACCCTGAGGACCCCATTTTGTGAATACAGGGCTTGCGTGATGCAGACAAATGCCACCTAGACCAGAAAAATGACATGGGAGTATTAAAAAACAACAACAACAACAAACCCAGAGCTGAGGAGGAAGACATGCTATCTCCAGAAACTGAGTGATTTCAGCTCTTAATGAAGTCCTCTTTTCCAGAAGGACACACCAAGTCACAGGGGAGGCCCCAGCAGAGCACAACTTTCAGCCCATCTCACATCACACAATATCTAATGCCTGCTGTTGCTGACGATGGGAATAAAGACAAAAGGTTTTAGTGAGTCAGGCAACCGATAACAAAGCCACTAGCATAACCACGTTTCCCATTGGTAATTCACAAAGAGTTAGTACTTCCTTCCATGAACCCCACGGTGTCCCCACCTTGCTGAGTCAGCCCCTCAGCCACACATGCTCCGCGTCAGCGCCAAGCAGCCTCCTACCCACATGCTGCATGAAGACCATGGCCTTGTCTGAGACACGACATGGGATTAACAAACAAAACAGGGAGGAGGAAGATTCTACCACGATAGCACCAATAGTCAAATTCAATTCATTCTCCAGGCATTAAACAAAACCGAGTAAGTTAATCGCATGTTAGATGCCATCAAATTAACACAGTAAGAGGCTCTGGAAAGCCTGTGGAGGGGGACCCAGCTCCATGTGCCTGGCACGGATTAACACACGCGCACACACACAGGGGCAGGAGGGACACCTGCCTCGGATCCAGACCGCGTGCTGGTGGGCAGAGGTGGCTGCTTGGCCTCACTACCCGACTGGATCAGTTTGGAGTTAGTCACATCTCTCAACAGGGTTACCTGCCCTTCTCTGAGGTCCAAAGAGGAGACAAAACGAAAGAGTCGAGCCACCTGATAAGGGGGAAAAGGAAAAAAAAAAAAGCGATGGGCACCAAGCCAACAAAGTGGGGTTGAAGGGGACCGTTCCGTCCTCACCTCTTTCCTCCCCTCCCTCCCTCCCTCACTCAGGTACTCACTCACTCGCAACAAATGCTGAAGGAGCCTTCACAAAGCCCTGCGTGAGCCCACAGAGGAACAGGGATGAGGAGGATACGGTTCCTGCTCCCAAGGAGCTCACAGTCTAGACAGGGCATCAAGACACACAAATGCGGACAAGGCAGCGGGTGACAAAGATGTGCAAACGTGTGATTGTACAGGTCGGGGGACGGTACTGTGGCTGAGCACTGCGCAGACACAGGGCTCAAACCCGAGCATGGCCAGGCTGTGTCAGTGGAGAGGAAGGGGAAGGTGAGTGCTGGCAGGGAGCGCACTGGGCCCGCACGTGGGAGTGGAAAACCCAAGGTCCATCTCGGAGCCCACGTGTGAACCCACCTCAGGGGGAGAGGCTTTGGTGTGGGAGAGTAACGGGAGGTAAGCCCGGGAGAACTGGGCTTCACCTGCCTAAATTTGGTCTTTGATGATAAACTGAGTGCTCCACTGAAGGTTTCGGAGCAGTGAGTAACATGAAGGAAGCAGGATGTTAAAACACTGAGAATACTCTAGATATACCACATGGTGCACACTGAGAACCGCCCCCAATATCTGCTCTCTTCTTTCCTCTTCTCAGTTTGCAGCTGGGCACACAGATGTCTAGAATACAGACCTTATTTCCTAGCCTCCCTTCTGGGAAGTGCCCTCACTGAAAGACGGTGTGCAAAAACAAACATCAACTGGCAAGGGAGGCTGGATGGGTGGTGAGGAGCAGGGGCTGGGGAGGTGAGGCAGGCCTGTGCTGAGCAGTGACGGTGCACAGGGGAGCTGGCTCTCCATAAGCAGATCAGGCCTGGTCACCTGGCGATGGGGTCTCAGGGTCACCAGGAAGGGGGTCCTCCACACACAGCGGCTGCCCCTGGCCCTGCATGTGGATGTCTCAGCTGGAAGCTTTGCCTGGGCCATGCTTCCCCCTCAGAGGCAAAGGCCCTGTCGGAAAGGAGCAATGAGAATGGAGAAAGGACTAAGGAGGGCAGAGGGGGCATCTACACGACAAATTCATCCACCTGCTAGTGAAAACTAGAGCTATGGTATGTAGTGACTCTAAAATCCTTAGGGGTGAACAGTCATCTCTCAGGTACTCAGCCACTGGCCCTCAGGGCCTGGTGGTGTCATCTAAGTAGAAAATGGCCACGAAGTGTCAGCTGAGTGGGTAGGGGAGGGGGCCTTGGGGTGATGCAAGGAACAGTGGGCTGGGAACTAGAGACCCTTGCTCTGATTCCTGCAACTGACAGCCGCGTGACCCTGGGCAAGTCACTCAGCATCCCGGGGCTCCGTTTCCTCTGTGAAGTGGGGCTCCACAGAGCATGGCAGCTGAGGTCCTCCCTGCTCCAGCAGTCCACAGCTTGACCTTCCTCCACTCTTGGTGGGTGGCAGGTGCTCACGTGTCGTGAGCTGCCTTGCAGGGACCCACACACCCCAGGGCTGAAGAGGAGGAAGATGCAACTATACAGAAAGTCAGGCCCAGAACAGTGAAGGAAAGCATGGGTGAGCTTGCCCAGGAAGACACAGCACATGCAAGATGGGCTGGGACAAGAGTGGGAAACTCAGCCTCTCCTCCAGGAGAATCTGAATTGTAAGTAACCTCCAATGCCAGCGTCTGACTTGGTTTTTCATTCTGTTCCACAGTGAAAGGATCATGATCATCCTCAGAGATCAAACTGACATATGGGAAGTGAATAACAGGTAAATTCTATTAAGCATCTATTCTGAGCTCTGCCTTCTGTGACGTCTTTATGTACGTCATCTCATAACTCGTTTGTGGCAGGCACTATCATCACCCCCATTTTGCAGATGACGAAGCTGATGTTCACAGAGGTGCAACAGTAAGTAGTAGAGCTGGGGCTCTTAAACCTGGTCTGCTCATCCTCAAAGCCCAGCTCTGGATATCCTCGATGCTAAGCACTGCTCTATCGCTCATGGCAGCCAGAAGTATGTACAGCACTCATTCCTTTAGCATTTACTGAACACCTATGGGGGACAAGACACAAATATAAATGACTACAATGGTGCCACTGGAGGATCCAGGAGTGAGAGACCAGTTCTTCCTGGGATCACAGGAGGCTTCATGAAGGAGGTGGCATTTGACCTGGGTTGGGCAGGACTTCAAAGAGGTAGAAACAGAGGCAGATGGATGACCAACATGACCAAAGGCAAGAAAGAGAAAATTCTAGAAACAGCAGAGTTGCCATTGCCACAACAGTATAGAAGCTGGTGCTGTGGGTGTAGTACCAGAAGGGCTAGAAAGGTAAGGAGAGACAGAACTGGAAGGCTGGGATCAGGGTAGGACCACACAGGCCTCAAATGGGAAGCGACAGGAGCAGGTGACACCACTTGGGTAGCTAATGCACCAGTCCAAGCTCGGAGTGAGGGTGAGGGGGAAGAAGGCCTGGAAGGAGGGAAGGGATGTCAAACGGTCAAGACTTGAACATTAAGTGGGAGGAAAGTGGGGCATCAAAGCTGACTGAGATTTGGGGCCTGGGTGCCTGAGAGGACAGTGATTTCATTATCATCAGAAAGGGGGGACACACAGGAGGGGCAGATTTGGAGTTAGGAGACTATTGACTAAAGGCACCAAGGAGACGAGGGGAGGAGATGTTCAGCAAAGAACCAGAAATGCTGGAATTGAGCCCTGTGCAGGTAAGCTGACCTGGGAACCAGGGACTTCAGGTGACAGCTGAAGTTAAGGGAAAGGATGAGATGGTGCAGGAAGAGAGAGGAGAGTGAGGGGGGGACCCAGAGAAATCCACCCAACACTGAAGGAGCGAGAGCACGAGAGAGGAGTCAGAGAGCAGGAGGTGAACAAGATGGTGCCCTGTCACCACACAAGTGATCCTCAAACTGTTTTCTCTGACCTTCTAGATCCAACCAGCCTCTTCTCTGACGTTAGGAAGGCAGGCTTCTCTCTTCCCACTTGGACCCTTGATGCGTCAGGCTATATAATCTCCACCGGTAAACACGGAACAGCAACGGGGCAAGTAACATCAGACCAGCAACTCCATGTGAATTCTTGGCCCTTCCTCTTCAGCTCACTGTGATGTTGGGTCTTTTGTTTGTTTGAATCCACTTGACCATTTATGGAGTGGAGGGAGATGAGGTAACTTTCCAGGTAGAAACACTGAGAACAGGGATCCAGAATGATGGGGCCCTGAGTGACAAAGGCACGTGCGGGGAAACCACGCTGGGAAAAAGTCTTCCTTGGTTATACTTAGACAAGTTTTGAAAAGTGAAGCTTGGGTGCAGGTTGATTTATTTGGGAGACTAGAGGATAGGGAGTACTTCCAACCTTTTTCAGTAGGTTGTCCATAACAGTTTAGAGATAATCTTGGTGTTTACAACTGGTTGCCGTGGTGAATTCTAAATATTAACTTTATGTCACACAGTCCTCAGTTAAAACAGAAGAAAGAAGGCTGACTTGATGTGAGCTAGCACAGGGGCCAGAAAACATTCTTCTGAGAAGTGAAGAGATAAGCATGGGGTTTCTTGGAGTCCTTGGCCTCTTAAATTCAGCAGACACGAGGGCGTGAAGCCAGAGAAGTGAGACCGGAGACCTGGGGAGGGGACAGCAGTTGTCTCTTTTCCCTCCTTGGAAATACCTTTTAAGCATGACCCGATACAGGGAGGTTTTATAAAAAGAAAATCAACATCTGCCCTCTGATTAATTGTAAATTAGTAGGTTGTTTTTTTTTGTTTGTTTGTTTGTTTTTTTGCTAGAAAGCAAACACAAGCAAGGCAACTGACTCCAGTCGGGTCAGAAGTTCCAAATCACTGAGCTTATGAACTTCTTCAAATGAGCTTCTGATTCCAAAACTAAAGTTTCACAATGGTTTGAAAGCAGCATTTTATTCAAGCCAGAGGTTTAGATAAAGCACTGATGGATAAAAGATAAGGATAAGGAGGACTTTTAAAACTTTTTTACTATTTATACTGAATTGTTTTGTAGAGTTGTTTTTTTTTTTTTTTTTTAAGGCAAAATTGAGTGGGAGTAAAAAAAAAAGTGAATGGGAAAACATAATACTTTATCTCAATGGATCCTGTCTAGTTTTTCAGATGCTAGGGCTGTAACCAACGCTAACCACTATCCCCTGGTGGTTGTCAACCATAATTGCAGGCTAAATGCCTGAGTTTTGGAAGGCAAATCAGGAAAGCAGAGGTCAGTGTGAAAGCAGGGCTCGACCGGGTGAGGTGGGGGGCAGGATGAAGAAATGAGAGCTACGACATGGGTGCTCCTACAGGGTGAGTTTCCACCTCCCTATTTTCCTGGTGAGACTTGCATGCAGAGGCCCCCAAGAAACTGAGTAGGTTAAGGAGGGCTGGGTGTCCTGTAAAAGCCAGAGCAGCAGCAGGTGAAAGGGTGAAAATAAGGCAAAGGCGATCCCAAGAGGGTTAACAGAGGGCTTGGGGCAGCACTATCTGATAGAACTTTCCTCGATGATAGAAACATACTATATCTGTGCCAGCCACCAGCCACAGGGGCTACTGAGGACTTGAAATGGGGCCAGTATGACTGAGGAATTCAATTTCAGGTTTACTTAATTTTAATTAATTTAAATTTAAATAGCTACATGTGGCAAGTGGCTACCACATTAGACAGAACAGGACTGTAGCAATTAAAAGGTACATACTTCATATCAATCAATAAGGTTTAATGAGTAGCTATGAGTACAAAGCACTAAGCAACTAAGGCTTGTTTTGGTTTTGTTTATTATCTGAACAAGAAACAAAGGAAAAGAAGCCAGAGACCCTCATCTCAAGAAACTAACAATCTTAGTTAAGCTTTATCTGCAATTCAAAAACAAGAGCTGCAGCTAACAATATGGAAATATGAGATTCTGGGGTAGAGTGGAACCACACACAGACACACACACACATACCTGAAAAACATCTGCAGGAGAAAAATCCCTAATTCACAGAATGCCAGTAGCTTTCTTCAATAGATGACTTTAATAATAGCATTGGTATTACTGGAACTGTTCTAGGGATCAAATCTCCAGGAGAATTAGGTAACATTATTTTTTGAGTTATGAAACAAGTAAAAACCAAGTTTGGTTTACCAGGTCTGAAAATTGGGTGAGTGGAAGAGACCTAGGATATGGTTCAAATTTCAAGGTTAGTGAGGCAGCCTGGAGACCTCATGGAGGTTTTTTTGTTGTTGTTGTTGTTGTTGTTGTTGTTGTTTTGAGACAGAGTCTGGCTCTGTTGCCCAGGCTAGAGTGCCATGGCATCAGCCTAGCTCACAGCAACCTCAAACTCCTGGGAACTCACGGTTTTAAAACTTCAGTTCAGTTGGTTCTTCTCCACTATGGTTTCTCTTTCATGTGAGGATGTATTTTGCTTAACAAATGAATTCTTAGAACATTATTTTTTTAAAAAGAGAAATTTTCAATACTAGTCTTTAAAAGACCTGGGGTTCAATTCTTCCTCTGGGTGGAATTATAAGCTAGAAAATAGGTAATATGTAGGAGCAGAGCCAGCCAGAGACTAGGGATGCCTAGATAGAAGGTACTAGACAAGTGTGTCCTCAGGAAGGAAATAGAGCAGTTTTCACCAAAAGAAAACATGCATCAACACTTCAGGGGATAGGATGAGACCGTGGGCAAAATTGGGGTTGGATCGGGGTTAACTGCCCTGGAGAGAAATTTCTCATGTCTAATGTTTTTTGTTTTAGCTTTTCCAGTTCTAAGACAAAATAGTAATATTAACATTATTAACAACTTACGTTTGTATTAATATAATGATATCGTTTACAAAGTTTTTTCACACTTTATGATGACGCAAACATAAATTTTATTAGGGAAAAGGCCCAGGGCTCAACAATTATTTTTAAAGGATTAACTAAAAGTATAGTAAAAAAATTTTCATTCTTCCGTTTAAGCTCTGTAGGTTCCTCCTGGGGAGCCATCAGAGGCTGGAAAAAAGAGAAGAGGGAGGGAGGAATTACTCCTTCATCCCATCACTTTATCCCAGCCTTCACTTATCTGTCAGAACTAAGAGTCTTCCCAACACTTAACGCTCTTGCTTTCATCCCTCTGACTAAGTGCAGTAGATATTGAGAGTGAGAACAGATTTGTGAGTTGAGCGTGTTTTGTGGGCGGAGAAGACAGGCAGGTTCAAGAGATCTACAAAGAAGCCAGGAGTGGGGTGATCGCAGAACCCAGATTGCTTGGAACAGGCACAGTTTATACCTGCTGTCCCAGAATAATTATTATGGCACCTTGTCATTCTCAGATGTGTCCTGGTTTGAACAATAAATTATAGGGTCACCCAAGCCATGGATCGTTTTTTGTCTTCTTTTCAGGCAATCGCTCTAACCATTCTCCTGGGGTAATCAATAAGGTTGTTAAGAGCTCAGCTGGGTGCAAAGCACTGTGCTAGGCTCTTTGGAGCATACAAAAGAGGAGGAAGAATGTGTAGTCCCATGTAGCATTTCTCAAATGGCGTAAGTTTTGGGCAAATAAACACTGCCACGCACTTTCTCAAGGTTAATGCTTCCAAGGAGCTACATCTGCATCCCAGGAATGTTTTAACCCTAACCACCTGTGCTCCTGCAATTCTGGATGGGGCCTCAGGCAGTAACCTCTACAGAGCTGGCTGTTTAAAAATCATGAGGGGAACTTGTTAAAAATAGAGATTCTGATTTCACTCCCTGAGATTCTGATTCAGCATATCTGGGAATCTATTAAAAAACAAAATAAAAACAAAGCTTCCCAGGTGGTTTGGGTGTGAAAGCCAGATCGGACCCACTGGTGAGTCATCAACACCCTTTGACCACTGCCTGGAGTGATCCACTGTCGCTATGGAAACCACAGACCTCAGCCAGACTGGATTTTTGAATTTTACTTTTTTTCTTTCTTTTTTTTTTAAAGTACACATCTGTTTCAAAAATAGACGGCAATATTTTTAGAAAAGACGTGTTTTCTCTTTCCAGATTTTTATATTTAGAGAGAAAAAGCAAAGTCCCCACAAGGCAGAAAATTTTCTCATCTGAAACTAAATTCAACAGAAAGCAGATGTCTCTCACTACTTAAGACCAACTGGGAAGAACTAATGAGCAGTTATTTCCTGAGGCAAGCTTCTCACTGTCTGGCGCTTCCTTCAAGTTTTAACTGTTGTAAGGTGTCTGGATGGAGGGGTGGGCGGTAACTGGCCAAGACGCTATCAAGACTCTTGAGGCTCCAGCTTGAGGCAGACCTGGAAAAGGATGGCCCTGCAGATGTCACTATGGGAATAAAATTTACACACAGACAGCTGAGTAGTCAGGTGACCCATACTGAAGGACCCTGACAAATACACCACATTTACACTCAGTGATTGAACTGAGTCACAGGCAGAGGAGAAGAGGTGGGAGAGAGGGACCCAGAGAGGGTTTCTGTAGCTTTATGTTGCAAGGTTGGCCTGATGAATTTAGAATTTAGTGATTCTGAGTTCTCTTTTCTTTCAAGTTAAAAATAAAAGTATAAAATGATTGCATCTCAAACAGAGGTTCTTGGAATTTACTGTTGTTCATAAATCCTGATAGATCTTGGGATACCAAAACAGAATTTCCCTTCTAAAGATACTGACTGGGATCCCTCATATTGCCAGCAACTATCAGACTAGGGTGGGCAGGGACCACCCAGGGACCAGCTATATGTAACAGTGGGACACCTCACTACAGTTCTGCTATAGAAGGAGCTGGTCTTGTCTGAAATAGGAATCATTCCTTTTAGGTTCTTCTTTCTTGTCCAGCTTTGTCTGCAGAACTCCTGGGCTTCCGTGAGAGGTGCTCAGTTCTTCCCCCAGAAATGCTCCTCCCGGCTCAGGGCACAGAAAACCCAGCGTGGTCCCCTGACCACTGGCTCTCAGCACCCTCCACCCTGCCATGCGCTCACAGCCCACAGAGCACCGAGCTCTGTATGAACTGTCCTCCTCCAGACCTTTCTACAGCCCCACCACCTCTTTCTCCAGACCTTCACATCGCCATCAGGGACTTACAACTTCCCTTTGCTAATACACCTCACCCCCCAGCCACTGTGTCTCCCCACACAGTAGCACAACTGCCTTTCCTCCACCGCAGCCAAATGCAGACCCCTGCTCCACAGTTGGGTTGGGGAAGGGTTGTCACCCGGAAACACTAGGGTGATCTGCTGAATTTTCCCTGAGAGGAAACGTCTGACAATTTTAATTTTTCAGGTCTGAGTAAATAATGAGGAATCTACACAACAAAAAAGAGTGTGATGTGAGAAGCAGCTAGGAAGGAACACAGTTTTGAAAAGGGCTGGATGGAAAAGAGGACAAAGTAATGCTCACAACACAACATCCCAAAGACCAGCATTTATTTCAAACCTCCTTCTCTTGAGTTACTACTGCTAGGCACATCACTGCCATCTATGTCCAAACCACCCAACTTACGCTCTGGGACCCCAGGTCCTTTCCCCTGGATCTGCTGGGCCGCATGAGTGTGGAGTCCACCCACTTGCTCAGGTAGGCTCTCCACCTGTCCACTGTGAGTTTAGGTGACCCTCCCAGTGCACCCCAGGAAATTACAAGGACACAGTCTCTTCCTTCCTCTCCTTCCCTCTCCCCTTTTTCCCAGGCCTAAGCTCCAAGTTAAAAATTCTTAATGTGGGACCCACAGGTAAGCTTTAAACGTGTGTGTGTGTGTGTGTGTGTGTGTGTGGTGTGAGAATTCTCTGGGGCAAGATTCACCATTTTTTATATCAAAGTTTCAAAGGGACCCCAAAAAAGACAAGGAACCACTGACTGCTCCTCAAGCTGTTCTGTGCAGTCACATGGGTGATGAGCAGGGTGGACTGGAGGGAGGGACTGAGATGCTCGTGCAGCCGTGGTGGTCAGGGCCCGGCACAGTACCTTGGAAGCAGCCATCACGGCCGCCGTGGCCGCCACGTTCAAGCCCCGCTTCCCAAAGTGCACAAGGGCATCGTAACTTCGGTCTTTTGCTTGGACCAGGCAATCATCGATTTCCTGTCAAAGGAAAAACAGAGGCACACTGAATTGGAAGGTTCAAATAAATCTCTATTCTCTTTCCCTTCTCCCAGGCGCTGGGCTTGGCATCTTGCCTGATTCTCACCAGCCCTGAAAAGTCCTGGGCACTGTGAGCATGCGTGTAGATAGACGGAGGGAGAGGGACAGCAGAGATACCTGGAGTAGAAAAGGGAACTCTGAAAAAACAGCAACCTTCTGCACCAGCAATGCCCTGGGATTGTTTCTAACACCCTCTAACCTCTCAGGGAGGCTCTAGGAGGTCCTGGATGTGGACCGTCCTGCCTGCATTTTACACACAGCCGCTCACTAAGACACTGAAAGAACCTGGGGTGCGGAGAATGCCAAGAATTGAGCTTCTACCCTTAGACCTGCCACTAACTGGCTGTCAGGCCTTGGCAAGTACTCAGCCTCTCTACACACAGTTTTGTCTCCTGAAATATGAGGATAATGATAATACCTAACTGGTGCAGTATGGTGAAGAATAAATGAGGTAATTCCAGTAAAGCCTCTAACGCAGTAGCTGGCTTCAATAAGTGATAACCATTGTCATTTTCCTTATCGTAAGGGGGTTGGGCCCCTGTAGTTCTAAAATTCTGTTATTCTATACTTATTTAATTCTACAGCCAAATATTGCCCCACGTGTGTAGCGATAGGAGGGAGTAGGATGCTGAAAGAAATGTGCTATTTGATAAGGGAGATCATTTTACAAATATTCAAATAAGAACAGAAATTAGAAGTCATCCATTGTCATAAAATAAGGTAAAGGTGAGTGGAAAACAGCACTGAGGTCTCCTTCAGGGACCAAAGCCAAGTATAATACTGGTTAAGTTCAAATTTGGATCAACTCTGGCTTAATCTTTTTGTTTATATTGGGTTGCCATTGTTTTAAGAGAATGGCTGTTTGTCATTACAGTAGCTCATTTCAGAGTTCAGTAAGACAATGACATTTGGCTTCAGTCTGTCTGAAGTTCAGCACATTAGTGCATTTCCTTTGCTTTGAGGTGTGCAAGTGGGGTCAGCACCCCCTGCCCCATGACTCCCCCACCGAAGGCTTCCCTGGGAAGTCGGGAAGTCAGGAAGTCAAATGGCAGCAGCCAACCCTCTAACTGTGACACCCCTGCCCTCAACTCTGGAAGTGATTTTGGCAGCTCTTAAGAGTCAGTCACTCTTATTCACTTCAATGGGAATGATACTGGCAGGTTCAGGGAAAGCTCAGCAATTGGGGAAAGGGGAGTAGGAAGAGTGGAGACGTGATAACCAGGTTAAGACAGGGACCCATTCCTCAAAATCCACCCTTCTGAGACAGGAAATGCTGTGGTCCTAGCTCCTAAAGGGGTTTCCAGAAATGTCTACAGCGGCCTGCTCATCCAATCGGTTTGTTCCCCACAGCCTTCCCCTAGAAGTCCAAAGTATCAACTTTCAGAAACAACAGAAATTAATCTATCAAGCCACCTATAGGGCTCCTATTTTATGTTGAAGGACTCTGCCACACAGTCAGTTTAGAAAGTAATGTAATTAATGAATTATACAATGTTGGAACCTTTTGACCCGATAATCCCACTCTTGGGAATTTATTCTAAGATAATCAAAGGAACTATAAACTCCATGAATGGTAGTATTCACTGCAGAATTATCTGTAACAGAAAAAAAATAGAGACAATCTAAATATCTAGCAGTCAGGGAATACTTTTGTTATCATGGGTCATTATGAAGACTAGGTAGAAATGGATTATGTGTAAATACATTTAAGACCTCAGAATAAAAATATTTTATCTATATTAAGTTTTAAAAAATTTAAAAAAATATTCTATGTAAAACTTTGAATAGTCTACATACAAAAATCATTTCTACAAAAGGTCAGGGGCTAAGCATGACAAAAGGAATGAAATTCAGTTTGGGGGGAATTAAATTGTGAGTGGATTTTTTTCTTTCTTTTGTATCAATTTATGGAACTGTTTTCTAATAAATAATGATAAATAACATCTGTTAGAGAATCTCACCACTATTTCTAAACAAGTCCCAAAATACACTTAAAAAAAGGTTAGAATGAATAACTTGTTGGAAGTAAGTAACAGCCAAATGTGTGGTCTTCTACAATAAAATAACCTGCCCTTTCTGTTTATCGCTGTTTTTTTTTTTTTTTTTTTTTTTTTTTTTTGCTTTACTCGCTGGGAGGAGTGAAGGCAGAGTGGTAAGAATTACCTTTTCTTTTGAAGACAGTGTGGGATGTACAAACTTCCGGTACAGGAGGCTGGAGCCTTTTGTGTAGGGAGACAGCAGCCAGGCTACAAACGCTATTTTTAGTTCATAATAGAATGGAAACCTGGAGAGAGAGAAGAAAACACAAGTTCCGTTAGGTTCTCAGCAACGCCACCCTCATGAAGGGGGAGACCCGGTGGGCAGCAAGGACGCCCCTCCTGCCCACACACACAGGACTGCCAGGTCCCCAGATTCCTCCTTCCTCCACCCATGAAGGTGAGCACGCACACAGCACAACCTCAAGGCCTCTCTTTGAAAGCCAGTTTATGTTTTCTTTTGTTGCCAAAGCAAACAAGGAAGGCAGGTTCTCTCCAGCAACCACCCTACAGCCCTGCCTGGCAAAGGCTGGCGCTTCCTGCCACACTGTGCTCATTTAGGTTGGAGCTGGGGCTCCAGCTGCAGCCCTCAGGCTCCGAAGACCACGTTGCTGCTAAAGACCCAGTTGCTCACTCTTCACTCTTGTCCAAGAAGTTATAAACATCATGGGGAATTACCATAGGGTGGACCTGACGATGAATCTCCAGACTGAGAATAAAAGCTCCCCCTTGTTGTCTGTCTTCTTGGCCCCAAGACAGGCAAGGACAGAAGCCCAACTCTTGCCAAGGAGGAGAATGCTACTCACCCTATTAAGTCAATGGCAAGCAAACAGATCTTGATTTTTTTGGTGCCAAAAAAAAAAAAAAGAGTTCAGGGTGCAGTAACATACAGTTCTGGAGTTTGAAGTCCTGCATACCCTTGAGCCCATTCATTTATTTGTCCCGCAAACATTCACAGCACCTGTATGTGCCAGCTTGTGCCAAGCACTGGGGAGACAAAGGTGAGCAAATAAGACCTGATCTCTGCCCTCCTGGGGCTTCCGGTCCAGTGGAAACAAATAAGATTGTGGCATCTTTGGAACTGAGGGTCTCCTCCGGGAAACAGAGATTGAGAAAATAATCACAAAGAATATAGAATAGCAACCTGAAACAAGTGCCATAGTGGGCCTTTGCTAGCCCACATAGTGCCCTTGAAGGTATTACAAAAAGCCAGCCCCTTCACCTAGAGGCAGCTCTGTGGGCACACAGCGTGGCAGGCTGAGCTTGGGCTGGATTTCAGCTCCACTCACCTCCTTGGCCAGATATTCTATGCTGAGAATAAGCTGTGCAACCACATCGGGCAGTCCTGAGATGCATCAACCCCCTCTATTTATTTTCTATATTCTGATGCTTTGACATCTTGGGATCTTGCTGACTCTGGAGGGACCGTCCCTCCCAGATAAGCCAATTTCTGGGGATAGTAAAGAACTCACCTGCCAGCACACCTTCCATATGCAAACCAACCAATCCAGAGCCCAAACTCCCACCACCTCTACTGGGCTCTCACGCTCTGGGCCACGATCCACTTCCCCCAGTCACCCCAGGGCCAAGTACTAGACAACCAGAGACAGCCCCACACTCCAGAGCCCACTGAAATTATTCAAAGCAGCCAACCCCAAGCCTGCTTACCCTGCCTCACCCTTTCCTTCCTTTACTGTGGACACCACAATAAAGGCCCTCACACGTTTCCTCCCTCTGACTCCTGGTCGACCCCAGTGTGTACTGAGTGACGTGCTGTGCCTCCTTTTTCTAAGGATCTGTGAGTGTAAAAACTTCTTCATTCATGACAGTCATTTCTGTGCCTGCATATCTTACTACACCTAATTAAAACAAATCCCAGGTATCCTTGAGACACGATGCTATTGAGGGGAGAAGGCCACCTGTGCTGGTCTGAGAGATCAGAAAGGTAAATCCTTCCCAGGCATCCTCCCCAGATAAGGGAGCAGAAAATAAGAAAGAACAGTTTCTAGGAAGTCATTCCAGGGCCCTTTTACTCTCACACAGACCCCGCCCCCCAGCCTCCCCAGCCCCACCGGCTCCTCCTTCCCCATGGAGGTCTCCTGGCAGCCGCCTTCACTCCAGCAGGCCCCCCCTGAATATTCCCTCAGCAATTAGGGGGCGCTTTCATGGCAAGATTGTTTAATGTTTCACAGCCAGAAAGGAGAGGGGCTGAAAGAACAGAGGTGTGATTCTCTCACATTTGAACACTCTGGTGATTAGTAATGGAGGAACTTTTGTTTTGAAAACAAGTACTTGCCAGCCCCAAGGGGAAAGCAAATGAATCTGGCAAGCTCAGACACAGACGCATGGATAATCCCAGGGACATCTGTCACACTGCAGCTCCTTTATTTATTATGTAAAACACGTATTTAAAAAAAAATAGGTCGTGCATGCACATAGTTTAAAAAATACTAAAAGTCCAAAAGATATACAATAAACAAAGAGTCTCCTTCCCACCCCTGATCCCCAGTCCCTTTTCTAAAAGCAAAACATCATCAGTTACTTGTGCAGCCTTCAAGAGGTTGACCAGGGCTAGGCATATATATTATGCAGGTATACGACTTCTTTAACCACCCCACATACACACAGTAGCATTCTATACACCCTCTTCCTACACCTTGCTTCCCCCTAGCACACACACAGTTATATCACACCAATACAGGAAGGGATACCCCTCTCTCTCTCTCTCTCTCTTAAGAGACACACTGAAATGCAGGGTGCAATCATAGTTCAGTGTAACCTCGAACTCCTGGGCTCAAGCGATCCTCCCTCCACAGCCTCTCAAGTAGCTGGGACTACAGGTGTGCACCACCATACCCAGCTAGTGTTAAAAATTGTTTTTGTAGAGATGGAGTCTCGCTATGTTGCCCAGGCTCATCTTGAACTCCTAGCCTCAAGAGATCCTCCCTCCCGGGCCTCCCAAAGTGCTGGAATTAAACCCAGCCACCTCACTCTTCTTAATGGCTGCATCTAAGCACACTAGTATCTGCTCAGGCCTCTGTGAATGGATATTTACGGTGGTTACGATCTTTGGCTGCTACAGCAGCGTTGCAAGCAAACCTCCTTATGTATGTATGCTTCTTTACATACACATGCAAATGTATCTTTAGCATAAATACCCAAAAGTGGAAGTTCTGTGTGTACTTTATTTAAAGACAGAGGTTGCACCTCCACACAAACATGGGCACGAGAGCCAGATTCTCCCTAGCCACGCCCTCACAGTGTATGGCAGAGCCTGCCCCAGGCTCTGTGGGATGAGTGTGCATAGTAGATCCAGAGTGGTCCTTCTGGACTGCCTGAGCCCCTTTTATTTTCTGGCCAGCCTGCTACAGACCCTCCTTGTTCTTTGGGTTCTTTCTGGTGTATCCCATCCACACTGGTGCAGCCTTCAAAAGCCTTCCTGCCTCCCAATACCCTGGCATCTCCAATGGCAAACTAGGGTAGTAGACTTGGTGTGGGGTGTCCTCCAGGCCTGCGCATTTGGGTGCTGACTTCCCAGGCAGCCTCTGGACTGGTAGGAGAGAGAGCTACTCTGTGTTCCCCTGGGCAAGGGAAGTCAGCTGGTTATAGAAGAATCACAACCAAATGGGTGTGTTCCATGGGCAAAAAGGTGGCATAAGTATCCAGAGAAGAAAAAAGGAAGTCATTTCAGCCCAATAATCCCTGACCTTTCCAGGACTGGTTAAAAGTAGGCTTTTTTTGGAGTCTTTTCTAGGTAGCAAAACCAGAATCTCAAGACTGCATCCTACTGTTAGCAATCACTACATTTTCTTTTAATTTCTTTCCTCAAGCTTTTTTCCTGCCCCACTTGTGTACTCAAAGATAACCACTGGCTTATTGGTTGAGTCACTGTTTTATTGATTTGTTCAGTTGCGAAAATTCTATTGAAAAGCTATAAGGTGAAGGTATGTGCTGAGCAGTACAGGGAAACCAGAGCTCGTTGAAACATAACCTCACCCTTAGAGGTTTCTCATCAAGTAGGAGAGCTAAGACAAACATGTGAGCCCATCAGCGCTGCTACAAGGGAAGCATGAACAAAGTCCCAGTAGGGGACAAAAGCTTTGCCTCCCTCCAAATTTCCTTTTGTTGCTCACCAACATCCACCCCAGAATTTTCTTACTATTTACCTGGCATCATCTCAACCTCAATAGGTCCAAAACAAACCTCTCGGAAGTTTCTATAGGTTCTCCTCTGGTGGGTGAAGGCCCCCTGCCCTTTGCAGAGTCAAATGAGGAAATGGCCTTAAGACTGAGTGGGCCCTAAGTTTTAGAGAGTTGAGGAAGTCTAAGTTTCAGGTGACCATAGGGATGTAGTATGTTGGCCACATGAGAAGCTTCCCTGGGATGCCAGCTGACCCATGGGATATGATATCAAAAGAAGCTGGGAGCTGCGAGTCAACTCTCAGGCTTCTCAGAGCATAAATGGGAAATCTCCTTACCTCTCCAGTGTGAAAAGAGACTTTTTAGGTAGGAGTAAAGGTTGTATACATCTTAACCAGGACAGAAAAGCAAGAAATGAAGGAGGGAGGGAGAAAGGAAGATACGCATACACGACAGGAGAAAAAAGAATGCTACTCCTAAACCATCAGCCTAGAAGAACAGAGGACAAAAAGGGGCAAGGATCACCTACTTCAGGACAGAAGAAAAATATGAGATGGAAGAAGAGAGACAAAAGTACTCAAGCACCTGTACCTCACTGGGGTTGGAAATTTCCCAGGTTATTTTCTCTCCTGAAGGCGTCTGAGAGGTGCTGCCTCTGGCTCAGCCACCCAGTGCCTGTACAGAACTAGCACACAGTAGGTTCTACGATTGGTTGTGGCAGGAGATGCCTCCTGGACCACCCTCCCTGGGAACTTCCCCCCTTCTCCCTTCCTCCATTCTATTATAGGCAGGCCCCTGGTAGCCTTGTTAATACCAAGCGATCTCTAGACCACAGCTAAGTACTTACTACTTAGTACTTACTAAGTAAGTACTTCATTAATACTAAGCAAGTACTAAAAACTAAATGATCTCTAAGTCACAGGAGAGGAAAATTTGGAAGGGGGAGGCTCATACTGATCCTTTTTGGGTATGAACTCTTTTCCTCTCAAAATGGAAATATCTTTATTATTTTCTCTGAAGACACACTTGATCATGGTAAAACATTCCTATAACATAGCAAATGAAAAACCAACCCTATTATCTTAAGTTGTAGAAATAACCCTGGTTAATTGCGCTCTTTACACTACTTTTACTACCCAGCCACATGTGCACAAACTCATGCCCTTTAAATATAAACAGAACGCTATATATTATTCGCAGACTCTTTCACCTAAGAAGACACAATATAGTAATACAAAGACCTAGCTTATGTTTTTTAATTGTTTCCTTGCTGGAAATATTAATAGCTGCATTGTTTATAAGAGAAAAAATGGCAACCCACTTAAATGTCCATCAAAGTGAGATTAAACAAATTATGCTTCATCTATATCATAAAATACTATGAAGCCATTAAAAAAACAGGTAGATGCAGTTGTGGTCATATGAAAGTATTCTGAAATAAATTTAATAAGCAAAATGAGAACTGTTATGTATATTGTAACACTATTGTTAAAAAAAGAAAAAGTGTGTGTATACACACTCATATACATTTTTTTTAATTTGTGAAAATTTATGGGGTAATTTTGTTACAGGTATATAATGTGTAGTGATTAAGTCAGTTATTCAGGATGTCTGTCACCTGAGTACAATACACTTTGGTTAAGTATCGTCATCCTACCCTGCTATCAAACACTGAATTTATTTCCTTCTATCTTACTGTATAGTTTGTATACATACATAAAATTTGTTTATTTACATATATAAAATTTTTAAGAGGATACACAACTGTGAATAGTGGTTATGGTGAGAGTGAATGGCATGTGGAGGAAACTTCGGTTTTTGTTTTGCTTTGTTTTATTTTTTTTAAGAGATAGACTCTTGCTTTGTTGCCCAGACTGGTCTGGAACTCCTGGGCTCAAGCAATCCTCCTATCTCAGACTCCTGAGTAGCTGGGATTAAAAGCACTTGCCACCACACCCTAGGAAACTTACTTTTTACTGCATACTTTTGTGTACTGTTTCCTTTGTTCCCTTTTTAAACGTCTGAATGCTTCTTTACCAACTCCATTAATTGAGCAACTGTGTCTGTCTTTTCCATTACCACTTCCCCAGTGCCTATAACCATACTTGCTCTTATAAATTCACTCAGTAAGTATTTACTTGAAAAACAACTTTCATAGACTAACTTATTAAAAATGTTTCTACTACTATCTCTGCACTGTGTCTCTGGCTTGAGATAAGGCTTGAGGGTGGCTTCAGCCCTTTCCTACCTTTCCCCTGACATTAGGAAAAATCGTCCTTTAAAATGTCCCAAATCCTGGAGTACTTACCAACAAAGGAAGATGTCTGTGAATGTCTCTGCTGTGGTGAAAAGTGCAAATATAATCCAGTACATCATCCATTTGACCTGTTGAAAGAGGAAGCAACAAAGCTAGCAGAAAAGATCAAGGAAAAATGGCCACCCAACATCCAGAAGAACAGCCTCCCAGATGGAGGGTGCAGAGGCATGTTCAGGCAGTGCAGCTTGCATTTGTAACCCCTTCACTCTACCCTTCCCCAGCTCATGTCCAATTCTACACCAGACCTTGGGGCTGGAAGCAAACAGGCTGTTCCATGATTGACCCAAGCTCAAGGCCAAATTGGATCCCTTTGATAGCCCTCAGGTGAGCCAGGGAGATCTGCAGACCAGGAATGACCCAGGATTCAGTCAGGTCATTTCTCTAGGACTAACATCAGGTGAGCAAACACTCCAGGCCTCCACATAAACACACCCTGGAATGAAGTTTAACCAGGCCAGGCTCTGGGATGAAATGGTAACAATTTTCACTGGTCACGAGGAATCTTTTCTTGTGGGAAGGCCCCAGGGCCCCTTGTAGAAACTGATCTTCCTTTAAATCTCTCCCATTGGACCATCCTTTTCCATCTTCCATCTCTACTGCCTGTCTCCCTTAATGAAGGCCTTTGTCCCCTCTCTCTTGAACTACTACAAGATTCTCCTAACTGCTTCCCTTATCTCCTGGCTTTCCCCTCACCAACCCATACCACAAGCCACACTAATCTCCCCAAAGTATAAACTCATCAGATTTTATTTAAAATCTTCCAGCCTGCAGAATAAAGTTCAAATTCCATAGTCTGCTCCTTCCAGCTTCTAGTAATGATGGAGTAGCTTGTATTGGACTAACGCTCCTACCAGTGGTGATAAACTCTGAACAAAATATTTGAAAACAATTGTTTGAAGGCACTGGGGAGCAATAAAAAGCAGGCAGAGGCTGGGCATGGTGGCTCATGCCTATAGTCCTAGCATTCTAGGAGGCTGAGGTGGGGGGATCGCTTGAGCTCAGAAGTTTGAGGTTGCTGTGAGCAAGGCTAATGCCACAGCACTCAGCCCCAGCAAGAGAGTAAGACTCTGTCTCAAAAAAAAAAAAAAAAAAAAAAAAAAGCAGGCAGAGACAGCAAGGGATCCAACCTTTGGGGTAAGGGAACCACACTGGATTAGATCCAGGTTGATGTGGCTAAGGACAACCCCCAGTGTGCACACGGTGGAGCAGTTAAAACAGAAATCCAGTCTTATATGCTCAAGGAACTAGAGAATGCAGTTTGAGACTGCCAGAGATGCTGGAAGTAGAGAGGTAGAAAGCCCACAAAGAAGGAAGCCATGAAGGGGCAGGCCCCAAAAATCTACATATAAATTCCCTTCAGATCATTGGCTAGCCTCCGAATTGCACAGAAGCAGGTTAAGACTTCGAACAAAAAAGTTTCTTTTATTAAAAACAAACAAACAAACCCAGGAAACTGAATAGCTGAAGGAATTGAGCAGTTAAGCAGAGAGTCTATCTCTGCCCACTGTATGAAAAACAGAGTTTGGAGTTCAAGTCCTACAAAGTTAGAGGGGCTTGGTAAACATTTTGGGGTTTCCAGTGAAACATCCGAAGGACCACAACTAGCAGTAAAAACTATATCTCAACATCTACGACCAAAGGCAAAATTAAAATATAGCTGCCCCCCAAAAATGTAAGACCTAACTACCATAGGGTCAAGATGATCTGCCTGAATTTAACTGCCTGCTAGAAAAAAAGCTCAACACTATTCACAAGAATGCAATAAAAATCTGGAGTTTCTATAACGTATCACATACAAAATCCAACATACAATAAAAAACTGTACGTGTGAGAAAATAGGAAAATATGATCCATGGTTATGAGAAAAATCAGTCAATAGAAACAGATCCACAGATGACCTAGATGTTAGAATTAGCAGACAAGGGCTTTAAAAAGGTACATCATATATTGAGACAACCAATTATCCACATATAAAAGAATGTGGATATACAAAATTTATATACTATATACAAAATTTAACTTAAAATGGATCAGACACCTAAATGTAAGAGATAAAACTATAAAACAGTTATAAGAACACACAGGAGTAAATTTTTCTGACCTTGGATTAGGCAATGGTTTCTTAGATATGACACTAAAAGCATAAACAACAAAAGAAAAAATAGATAAATGAGACTTCACCAAAATTAAAAACTTTTGTGCTTCAAAGGGCACCATCAAGAAAGCAAAAAGACAACCCACAAAATGGTGGAAAATATTTGCTCATCATATATCTGATAAGGTATTATATCAAATATATAGAGAACTCTTACAACTCAGCAATAAAAGGATAAATAACCCAATTAAAAATGTACACAGGGACCATAATATTAAAGAAATTGAATCAATAACAAATAAATACAACACTCATTTGTGACAAAAACTCTCAGCAAAGTGGGAATAGAGGGCAACCTCCTCAACTTGATAAAGAATATCTACAAAAAAACCCTACAGCTAAAATCATACTTATGGTGAGAAAATAGATGCTTTGCCCCTAAGATCAAGAATAAGGCAAAGATGTTCTCTCTTGTGACTCCTATTCTATATCATAACGGACATCTTAGATTAATACAATAACACAAGAAACAAAAGATATACATACTCAGAAGAAAGAGAGAAAACCATCTTTCTTCATGGAGGGTGTAATTGTCTACGTAGAAAATCCCAAAGAACTGATAAAAAAAAAAAAAATCCCTCCTGGAGTTAACAAGCAATTATAGCAAGGTTGCAGGAGGTTGCAGCAAGATTAACATATAAAAGTCAATTGCTTTCCTATATACCAGCAGTGAACAACTGGAACTTGAAATTAAAAAAACAACACCAGTAACATTAGCACCTTCCAGAAATGAATTACTTAGAAATATATCTAACAATATGCATAAAATGTCTATATGAAGAAAACTACAAAACTCTGATGAAAGAAATCAAAGAAGAGCTAAATAAATGGAGGGATATTCCATGTTCACGGATAGGAGAACCCAATATTGTAAAGATGTCAGTTCTTCATAACTTGATCTATAGATTCAATGCAACCCCAGTCAAAATCCCAGCAAGTTATTTTATGGATATCAACAAACTGACTCTAAAGTTTACGTGGAATGGCAAAAGACCCATAATAGCTAACATAATACCAAAGAAGAAGAACAGATTTGGAAAAATACTAACATTACTAAACTTCAAGACTTACTATAAAGCTAGAATAATCAAGACTGTGTGGTATTGGTGAAAAAACATACAAGTTGATCAATGGAATAGAATACAGATCCCAGAAATAGATCCACAGAAATAATAGTCTTTTGACCTTTGACAAAGGACCAAAGGCAATTCAATGAAGAAAAGATAGTCTTTTTAACAAATGCTGAAACAGCTGGACATCCATGTGTAACAGCAACAATAAAAAAATGGATATAGGCACTGACCTTACATCTTTCACAAAAATTAACTCAAAGTGGATCATAGGTCTAAATGCAAAACATAAAACTGTAAAACTTGCTAGGCATAGTGGCTCACACCTATAATCCCAGCACTTTGGGAGGCCAAGGTGGGAGGATCACTTGAGGCCAGGAGTTGGAGAACAGCCTGGACAATATAGCCAGACCTCATCTTTACAAAAAGTAGAACAATTAGCTAGGTGTGGTGGTGCATGCCTATTGCCCCAGCTACTCAGGAGGCAGAGGCAGGAGGATCACTTGAGCCCAGGAGTCTGAGGTTACCATAAGCTATGATGATGCCACTGCACTCCAGTTGGGGCAACAGAGCAAGACCCCATCTCAGAAAAAAAAAAAAGAAACTATAAAACTTCTATAAGACAACATATGAGAACATCTGGAGACCCTGGGCTTGGAAATGAGTTTTTGGATACAACACCAAGAAAGAATAAAATAAGTTGGATTTCATTAATATTAAAAAATTCTGCTCTGAAAAGATACCATTAAAACAATGGGAAGACAAAGTACAGACTGGGAAAAAATATTTGTAAAATATGTATCTGATAAAGGACCTGTATTCAAAATATACAAAGAACTCTCCCTGTAATCCCAGCCACTCGGGAAGCCAAGGTGGGAGGTTCGCTTGAGGCCTGGGCAACATAGAGAGAGACCCTGTCTCTAGAAAAAAATACATATATACAAAAAGAACTCTTAAAACTCAACAATAAGAAAACAAACCCAATTAAAAAATGGACAAAAGATCTGAAAAGATACCTCACCAAAGAAGATATATAAATATACAGCAGCTTATTAACAAAGCTTTCATTAGGAAAGCTAAACTTTTCTTTTGTCTCCACTTAATGAGACACTTATCCTTGGAGGAAAAGGGGGGTTCAGTATTATTTTTCTTTAAAAAGTAAAAATATGCTAAAGAATCTATAGGAAAATGTGAATACAATGAATGAAGATATGGGTGATTTCAAGAGAAAGAAAGAACCTCTTTAAAAAGAAAAAAAGATCACAGGACATGTGTATAGAAAGAAAAAAAGAAGCAAATGATATTCTGGAACTCAAAAACATAGTATCTGAAATAAAACAGCTTTTGTATGGAATTAACAGCAAATTGGATACAACAAAAGCAAATATCTGTGTACTTGAAGACACAGTAATAGAGTTATCAAGACTAAAACCTAGATCAGAAAACAACAACAGTGAGAAACTCAATACCTGTGAAACAGTATCAAGCAGTCTAACATATATTTAATATGTAATAGGAATTCCAGAAGAAGAGAAACAAGAGAATGGGACATTAACAAAAAAAAATTTTTTTTAGATAGGGTCTTGCTCTGTCACTCAGGCTGGAGTACGGTGGCAGGATCATAGCTCACTGTATCCTCAAACTGCTGGGCTCAAGTGGTCCTCCTTCCTCCGCCTCCTGAGTAGCTGGGACTACTGGTCTGTGCCACCATGTCCAGCTAATTTTTCTATTTTTTGTAGAGATGGGGGTCTCACTGGTTTGCTCAGGCTGTTCTCAAACTCCTGGCCTCCAGCAATACTCCCACCTTGACCTCCCAAAGTGCTGGGATTGCAGGCATGAGCCACTGCACCCAGCCTGGACATAAAAATTATATGAAGAAATACTGATTAAAATTTCCAAAATTTGATCATAAAGAACAAATCCACAGAACCAGGAAACTCAGTGAATCTCAAGCAAGACAAATACAAAGAAAATCATACCTAAGCACACCATAGTAAAACTGCTAAAAAAAAAAAAAAATAGAGAAACTCTTAAAAGTAGAAAACAGAGAAAGGAAGATACATTACACACAGGGAAATGACAATAAAATTGGATAGCTAACTTTTCATTTGAAACAATGACTACCAGACAAAAATGGAATAACATCTTTAAAGTGCTAAAAGGAGAAAAAAAAAGTCAACCTGGAATTTCATACCCAGAAAAAACATCTTTCAAAAATGAAGGCTGTTCTGGTGAATCTCCATCGTCTTTGTGACTCTAAAATATGCATCTCAATGGATTACTTAAAGGTATTCTCTATTCAGAAAAACAAGGTAGGCTTTGTCCATAAAAAGTAACTCTGTCTGAGACACCACATGCTGCCAAGGTTATTTAGCAGGACAGGCTCCTTAGCAGAAGGCAAACAAGGCCTTGTCCAGCTGTAAAGCCCATAGCATGCTGGGGCTCAGGACCCAGGAATTCCCAACACCAATATCCAGACACACTGCCAGGAGCCTGAATTCCCTCTCTATAGGCTTTTTCTGTTTAGTATTCAAACCACGCTTTGGTATCTTCAATTAAAAACAAAGACCAATGACAGTAACAATAAAAAAAAAATCCCCTTCTTTGATACAACCCTTAGCTACAAACTTCTCCAGTGAGTCATCTGTACTTGCAGTGTCTACTTCCTCATCCTCCACTTGCTCAGTGCACTGCATCCACTACAGTGCACTGCATCCACTACCTCAAAACTGCTCTCGCTGGGGCTTCTACTTTGTAACACACTTCAAGGGAGATTAAGGGACCCCCTTTCCTTTTTTTACTTGACTTGACTTTTCAGCTGGATGTAAAACGATCACTTCCTGAAAAGCTCTCCCAATACTACAACTGTCCTGGTTTCCCTCTTGCCTCTCTGGCCATTTCTTCCACGTCTCTTCAATTCCTCCCCAGGGCTCTGTTCTAGACATCTGCTTCTAACTCTAGACGAGGCAGTGTCCTTGAGGAAAACTCCGCATTCCTCACCCAACACAGCCAACCAGGTTCTGTCACTTCCTCTTATTTCTCTGGAACCTATCTTGTTTTCTCCATTCCCCTCTGCCTTTTCCTTACTTCAGACCACCAGCATAACCTGTCTAGAACAGAACTACAGCCTTACGCTTGGCTTCTGTTCCTCTGCCCTTCTCAATCTGTCCTCCAAGTTCCAGTCAAATTGGATCTTCTTAAATCTAACTGGATGATTCTCTTTCCTAGCTTAGACTTTAGTGGTTCCCTACTGTTGTTAAGATAAAGCCCAAATTCCTTAAATTGGCTTACAAGGCCTTGTATGAACTGGCACCTAATTATCTCCATCAAAAGCTCCTCCACTCCTCTACCCACTCTCATTTTCTATTTCAGCCATAATGAACCTCTTTCAATTTCCAGAATAGAGGGACCTCTTTCGCCTCCTGATTTGAGCCCTCAGATCTCAGCCAAAATGTAACTTCTCTAGGAAGTGCTAGAAGTTTGTGTGAGTAATCTTTTACTTTCTTTCCCTCTATTGTGCCACACGTGTTCTTTGTCATAACACATATTACACTGCTTTGAAAGTACCTGTTTATTCCTCTGCTTTTCTTTCTTTCGTTCGTTCGTTCGTTCGTTCGTTTTGTGCATTCTAGTTGCATCCTCTGCTTTTTCTACTATATTTTAAGCTCCCTGAGGGTAGAGACCAGTCCTTCTTGCACATCATTATATCTCTAGTGCCCAAAGCAACTCCTGGTGTATAGTAAGTACTGAATGGCTATGTTTTGAATGACTGGATTAGAATGTTGGCATGGTGAATGGGAGAGAAAGGATGGTTTCAAAAAGTTTGAGAAGGAATATACTTTGGGAAATACTGTCTAAATGGCTTTTTGAGAAGAAAAGGCAGAAATAGCTTGCAAGGCAAAAGATGTTCACTGCGAGTGCCCACTGAGTGGACAGCTGCACATACATGGCAAGAAAGGCGCCTTGCATGAAATCAGGGCATGAGTGATTAATAATTGTGGGGTGACTCACAAGAAGAAGAAAGCAAAGAAAGAGCCAATTTAGGCAGAGCAGATTGAGGTCAATGCAGCTTAGGATAGTGTGAGGGTCCAGAAGAACATCCAAGAAGAATGCCCACCAGACCCCTGGAAAGGCAAGACCAAAGGAGGGAGGTTAGCCTGAAGAAGTTTCCATCATGCACTCCTTCACTTTAGAATACTTTCATGCAGGAACCAGGCACAATGCCTCATGCTTGTAATCCCAGCACTGTGGGAGGCCAAGGCAGGAGGACTGCTTGGGGCCAGGAGTTTGAGTCCAGCCTGGGCAACATAGCAAGACTCCGTCTCTGCAAAAAAATTTTAAAAATTAGCCAGGTGTGGTGGAACATGCCTGTAGTCCCAGCTGCTCAGGAGGCTGAGGCAGGAAGATCACCCTAGCTCAGGTGTTTATAGCCACAGTGAGCTGTGATTGTGCCACTGCACTCCCGCCTGGGCTACAGAGCAAGACCTCATCTCTTAAAAAAAAAAAAAAAACTTTCATGCAGAAAGAAGGATCTGAGTATGATTCATTGTGGCTAACAAGGTCAGTGGAATACTGGTGACTCAGAGATGGAAACCGTATTCATTTAAAATTACTATGAAATGGTTCCCCCCATCATGCCTGTGGAAATCTAATAACAGTTATTTTTCCCAAGGTTTGAAATAGAACTTTCCAGGTTTAAGAGGTTCTATCCCAACCTCCCTACAAGATGGGGAGGAGGAGCCTGGGTGGAGCTTCAATCAGAATAGAGCATGGGAGTCAAGGCTGATTTGTTTGACAAGGAGCAACTGTGGGATGGAAAGCACACAGCATGCCTGAGGATTCCTTGTGAACTGGTCAGGAGCAGGATCCAGGAGTGAGAAGACAGGAGAGAAGCTTTGAGCCCAGGGAGGGAAGCAGGCCTGGAGACCTTCCATGAGCCACAGAGGCTGGCTGGGATTCCATGCTCCATCTACCCTGCCACAGGGTTTCTGACAGCCTGTGAAAGGCCTCCCTACAGGATGTGGGGGTAGCAGGCTTAGCCACCTCTTTAGCCTCACCTCACCTTTGGACCCTCCTCTAACCAGCCACACTAATATTTCTTGAGCCTTTCACACGCCTCTTGCACCTGGCCCTGCTTCGGTCTCACAGGGAATTCGCCATGCCAAATGACTGAGTAAGAAAAAATTTGAGACTGGTTTGCAGATGACTCTGCACCATCTGCTGGCACAAGTTCATAGTGGTTGGCTAGAGTCAGGGTGGCCCTGAGACAGTGGGGAAGCGAATTCCCTGCAGGCAGGACTTTGAGCAGGGCACTTAGCCTGATGCCCTGAGTTGATGCATGTGTACTGTCACCAGGTGTATTAACTACATTTTCTTATTTTCTGTATTTTTGATGCTCTGGCATCTGGGGCCTCGCTGACTAGGAAGAGACTGCCCTCCTCCAGGCTATCCAGTTCTTAGAGATGGCAAAAGATTTACCCCAGCACGCCTTTCATATGCAAACTAAGCAATCCAGAGCCTACACTCTAAACCACCTCCTTGATGGAGCTCTCACTGGTTGACCCAATATTTCCCAGCTGTAATCACCCTAGGACAAGTACCAGACAACTAGAGGCAGCCTCACACCCTGGAACCTACTGAAATTACTCAAACTAGCCAATCCTAAATCTGTTTACCCTGCCTTGCCTTACTTTTCTTATGGAAACCACAATAAAGGCTGCTACCCATGTTTCCCCCACTCCCTCTCTGCCTCCTGACCAGCCAGGTGCGTCCCCACATGGCCCTACATAGCATGCCATGCCTTCTGTTTCTAGGGAACATGAATAAAAACCTCTTCCTTCATGACAGTCATTTCCATGTCTTCGTATCTCACCATCCCTGAGTAAAACAAATCCAGGTACATTTTAAAACACCAGCTAAAGTTTTGTTTAGATGATGAGGTTCTTGGAAGGGGCAAGAGAGATGAGTGTTGAGGTGGTCTGGGAATGATGTGAATAGGCCCAAAGAATGGAGATATCTGTGGCTCAGTGCTCATGCTCGCCGACAGGTCCCACAGCAGAGGAGGCTCTCAGTAACCAAGTGGGTGAGATGACTGACCAGGCCTGCAGGTGCCAGCCAGCCTCTTTTCTCTGGCTTGACAGTGCATGTTCAATGGGCTCATGTACCAAGTGGCCACATGGAAGTGACAGAGGTAGCATATGGGCTGAGCGACATGGAATCCCTCTCACCAAGGCGGACCTGGCCACAACCACCACTCAGAGACCAGGCTGCCAGCAGCAGTGACCAAGCATCTCCAGGATGACACCGTATTCCAAGGCATCAGCCAGCTTTCTGGAAGCAGGTTTATTACACCAGGCTCCTTCCCTCATGGGGTGGGCAGCATAGGGTCCTTCTGGAATATTCATTTCTTTTCTGCACATGAACTTGTTTTTATATTGCCATACTTCTAGCAGCCACACAGCAAGCTGTAGACTCAGGGAGTACCCATTTCATTTTGATGCATCCCACGCAATACTACTTCTCACCAAGGACTCTCCTTACAGCAAATGAAATAATAGGCTGATGCTTTGGGGAGTCACTGATCTTATCACGCAGTACCTGAGAGATGGATGCTTCCAGCAGGGGATACAAAATGATTTCAATGAAGTGGAACAGAGACTATACTGTCACCTGGCCATTTCAAGAGACTCATACCAGTAGGAAATAAATAATAAAGGGACTGATGAGCTTTGATGGGGTAACTGATTCTAATTATGAAGAGGAACCAGGGTTGTTACAATGAGGCAGGAAGGAGAGTGGACAGAAGTTAAAGACCCTCGGGGGGACCTCCTAGACCTGAACTGTCTTGTTCAGAGGTAAATGTCAATGTGTCATTACCATAACCCTACAGAGGCAAGGCTGCCAAGACCTCAGATTCCTCAGGAATAAAGATTTGGGCCACACCACTGGATATGCAACCCCACCCACTAAAGCTCTAACTCAAGGCAAAGGGAATTGGATGGCAGAAGAAGAAAGTATCAGGCAAACCTGAGAAAGACTCTGGAATGGCTGTCCTGTGGAATGCTAGGTGCCCAGTGCATCCTTCTGAATTATCTCGATTCTGCAGATGTCTTAGTTTTCAATGTCTTTGAGCTATTTTACAACTTTATAAGAAAACTGATGGCAATGCAAATGGTTTTGTTCATAGAGTGCGGTGGTGTAGAGGTGCAAATGGATTTTGTCCAGCAGAGGTACAAAGGATTTCCCCATCCCGCCCACCAAGAAATCAGTTTAATATCAATTAACAAATTATTTTCAATATTTCTGACTGCCTACATATGTCTGTTATTTGGAGTCTCCTTTGAACTATTTTTTAACACTTTACTGGTTCCATTAATTCACAAGTTAAGTAAAATGTTTGACGTGTTCATTTTGTATTTATACAACAGTCATGATTTTACTGTTTTTTAAAAATTATCTTTATTTTTTTTAAGACAGGGTCTTGCTCTGTCACCCAGGCTAGAGTGCAGTGGAGTGACCATAGCTCACTGCAGCCTCAAATTCCTGGGCTCAAGTGATCCTCTTGACTCAGCCTCCTGAGTACCTGGGACTACAGGCACGTGCTACCATGCCTGGCTAATTTCTCTCTCTCTTTTTTTTTTTTTTCTGAGATGGGGTCTCACTGTGTTGCTCAAGCCAGTCTCAAACATCTGGCCTTAAGCGATTCTCCCCCTTCAGCTTCTCAAAGTGCTGGGATTATAGGCATGAGTCACCACACCCAGACTAAAAATTGTCTTTTAACACAAGACATAAATACCAGCTATGAACTCATGACCAGTTGCATGAATATGGACTGCAGCTTCTAACCATATGTTCTTCCTTTCTGTGTTATGTATAGATTTAAATATTTTAACTAATTATATTTTAATTTATTCCCGCTCCCCACTAATATAGTACATGGGCTGTGTCGGTGATGACTTGACAAGTCAGTTTCTGGAATGCTATTATTAAGGTTGGATCCTGTCAGAACCCAAGGAAAGGACTTTGCCCAGAGACACTGGGCCTGGAGCTGACTCAGCAACAAAAGAAATCTGTATCTGACAAATGAGTTGTACGGAATTCCTGTTGGAAGTTTGTTTTTAAAGCCAAAATACATGTAAAGGAGTGGATGTGGATGCAGGACAGCCAAAGACGTACATGTAATGGCTACTTTTTTTCCCACTGGTAGTCACATCCAACACCTTCTAAATGGGGAGAAATCTCCCAGCATGAGGGTCTTTGTGGGAGGCAAGGCCTGTTGTCTGAGCTTCAAAAAATCAGACGCCCCTCTCCAGGACTTTGCACCTTCAGGGAATGTTCCAGAGGCACAGACACAGGCAGCCAGCATCCACCATGTGCCACCAGCAGAGGCTTCCTAACCAGGTCCTCCCCACGGCATGAGTTTGGCCGTGACCACCATCCAACCTTCTCAGATCCTCCCCAGGTCCTGAGTATCTTTCTCCCACTTTCTAGTTAATTCGACAAATTCCCATAAATTCCTTTCTGTTTAAGTTTTTATCCAAAAACCTTGAATAGTGCAGTAAGTCTGCAAAGACACAAGAAGCTATAAATGTCTTGAGCACTGTTTCTCAAATTGGGGGTCTTGTTAAAAATGTGGTTTTTATTTAGGAGATCTGGGTAGAGACTGAGATTCGGCATTCCCGATGAGCTCCCAGGTGATGTTGATAACACCAGCCCACCAACCATGCCTTAGGTACTGAGATCTAGGGCAGGTGCAGAGAACTGGCTGGGAAGGGAAGGAGCAAGATGAAGATGGGTGTTAAACACCATATAATGCAGCTTGGATCGATCTTGCAGCCATTAAAGGATCCAGGAAGAGGGAAATTAATAGATTTCCATTTTTTAAAGGCAATTGGATGTTACATGGACTGGGAAATAAGGGGCGAGAGGCAGGGGAACCAGTTAGGAGGTGTGGCAGGCAGAATAGTAGCTCCCCAAAGACGTCCATGTCCTAATCCCCACGTGGCAAATTGGACTTTGCAGTCATTAAGTTAAGGACCTTCAGATGGGAAGATGAGCCTGGATTAGCCAGGTGGGCCCAATGTAATCATGTGACTCCTTAGTGAGAACCCTTCCCAGTTGGGTTAGAGGGAGACATGATGTTGCAGGCTCTGAAGGAGGAAGAAGGGGCACAAACCTGGGAATGCACGAGTGGCTTCTAGGAATGGGACAAGGCAAGGACAGCGCCAGCCTAGCTTGACTTTAGCCCAGGGGGACCTGCTGGACCTCTGATCTTCGGAATCGTAAGATAATACATTTGTGCTGTTTTAAGCCTCTGAGTTCATGGTAATTTGTTACAGTGACAAAAAACTACTTCAAGGCTACTGCAACATTCCAGGAAAATGATGAGAACCTACTTTAGGGAGTGGCAGCAGAGAAGGAAAAGAGACCTGAAGATTTTTCAGGGGGTAGGGGAGAAGGAACACGGTCACCAGCCAGTGTGTGTGTTGAAGTTGGGGGTGAGGGAGAGGCGGGAGTCGGAGGAAACCCCTGCGTTTCTCTCTCGGACAAACGGGCCTGCTGGTCAGAAGGACTGCAGGAAGGAAACCCAGGAGAGTGTGAGTGCAGACAAAGGAGGCAGGCCTCCCCTGACACTACTCAGATCCTTTCTTCAGATTCTATTTTTATCAAGAAGGCTTCTAGTCTCAACTCTCGAGCTTTCCATAGGGAAAGTGTATTCTCAGCAGCCGCACAAACAGCTGCTCTGCCATCAGTTATGGCTGTCACTCTAAATTAATGAATTGCCACTCTAGTCGTAAACCAGGCTCCTGTGAGTTTAGTCAGAGCAAAACAATTCACCAGGGTTCGATCTCTCTCGGATGAGCGGACAGAATCGAGTTTCTGCCCCTGCAAAGTGCAGGATCAGATCCGGCACCGCAGTGACCCCAATAAGGCTGCCTTCCCTGGCATAGCTTCCCGTGCTGCAGGTGGGGAGCGGTCGGCAGAGGGACGGCTGGAAGAGGCTGCCTCACGCTTTGCCCTACGCCAAGGCAATGGAGAACCAGGAGGTTCTGTGCTTGCAACTTCACAGCTAGTTATAGTGTGCACACTGAGATTCCCTCACATGTACCAGGACCCCGTCTCCAGAGAACAAATCGCTCCCCTCTGCATCCCCTGCTTAGGAGCAGAAGACGCAGGCAGAGGCAAGTAGTTCTGGGAAACTGGGAGAGAAGGGGGAGAGTTCTGGTTGCAGTTGATCTGGAGGTGGCTGGTTTCACCATAAAGACTCTCTGGGAAATCTGAGAAAGAAAAGAATGACTTTCCAGGCCTGCTTTGAAATGTTTCTTTACCTACACCAAACTTGCCAAGTGACATCTTCTGAGTAAAAGAGAGATTGCTGTGACCCCACTGCTCAGATGGGGACACGGAGACTCTTAGAAGTTGAAGCTACTTGCCCAGCATTTCATTAATGTCAGAGCCAGGACTTGACCTCGTCTCTTGATGCCGTAAAGCATACCCTTTTCTCTTTGACCTGGGTTTGGGTCCTACACGAGGAGCACCCTTCCTTCACCACCCCACACAGGTCCTTGTCAATCACTGTTGGTCTGACAGTCTTTCTGCCTGAGGGTGCCACCCAGCATATTCAAGGCTGGTGACTGGAACACTCAAATCACCCAACAGTAATTGATACAATCCTCCAACCAGCACATCCTCCTGGATCCCGTTCCTGTGTGCTTGCCCTCCGAGACATGCTGCAGGAAACAGATACAGAATGACGAACAGCCCTGCCCTCAAAAAGCTTATATAGCAATAGGGCTTAAATGGTGAGGTGCTGGAATGAGGGCAGTGCTGCAAAGCCAGGAACCAAACCCAGGTCTGCTGGACTCCAGGAGCCATGCTCCTGCCCTAAACGCCACACTGTCTCCTGGTCCCGGTGCTTTATGGTCTACAGAGTGCTTTTCAGACAAGGAAACAGGCTGAGGGAGGTGAAGTTACTCGTGGCATGTGGCAGAGCAGAGGGACCTCCCATTCCAGGTGGCATCTCCTCTTGCCATACCTCTCTGCTTTCCTTACTTCAACACTTGAGGTCTAGACAGGGGACAGGACTCCTGAGATGTCTCATGAGAGGAAGAGTGACGAAGGGACTCATTTGCTCTGCCTCCAGTGCCCACAGCAAGGAGGGCATCCACCTTCTCCCACCCTTCACACCCAGCCTCCCCACCTCACCCCATCAGCCACCCCCTCAAATAAACAGTGCTACTTACATATTCCTTAATGTCCTTGGATTTCACAGCCTTGTAGGAATAATATGCAGGGTAAAGGGTGCCAAATATAAGCCTGGAGGGAAGACAGAGAGACAAAGAAATGTGACTTTTATTCACCCCATTTAATGGAAAATGTGTGCCTTTGATGCCAAGAACAATTCTCCAAGCTACAGAAAACACTGCTGTGGGGCTTGATTTGTTATGAGTGCCCTGAAGGTTTTCTGCCCATAGCTGGGGCATCCGTGGCCACTTCTATCTTCAGTTATAGCCCACGCCCACCTTCCTTCACTCTGATTTGGGATCACAGAAGCCAAAAATGGAGACGGGAGCAGCCAAGACCCCTGCAGTTAAAGGCCAACTTTCCTCTCTGGCTGCAAAGCCCCCTCCGATGCTCTATGAAGCCCGCACACACCTTGGGCTTCCTTCTCCATTAAAAACCTTTTCCCTCAAGGTTCTTTCGAACTTCACTCCCCTGGGACTTGATGTCAGCCTCCTGCAGCCAGAATAAGCTTTTCAAATTATAAATCCAATCAGGCCAACCCCTCCTCCCACCAACGCATCCCCATCCTGCATTAACCTGCTTCTCACTGCTCTTAAGATGACAAAGCAAAAATAACACCAGGGTGACTGTGTTTGGGCAGCAGCTCTCACTGATCCATATGCCCAGGGTGGCCCTGGGTCATTTAAATGATCTGACGTTCAGCCCTGCCTCTAAGGAACACGTGATATAGCCCCACCTGCCCTCATTCCCTGCACCTTGCACCCACCACAAAGCCTTGGCCTCTGTATTTTCTCCTCCTGGACCCTTCCCTCCCCCTTCTTGGTCTGGTTAGTGCCTTTTCACCCATCAGATCCCAGCCCCAGCGTGACTTCCTCATGGAAGCCTTCCCTGACCTCTCTCCCATCTCCCCACTACACGCTCACAGCATGATGTGCATATTATCAGGGTGTTCTTTTACTACTGTTTGTGTGATGCTTTGATTGCCAGCCATCTCCCCACTGGACTGTAAGCACCTTGAGTGCAGAGAATGAATCTGTTTTGCTCAACACTGCGTTCTCAGGCCTACCATATAGCAGGCCATCAACAGATACTTGTAAATGAGTGAACTGATAAAATATCAGAGCTGGACATTCACCTGATATGTGAGGTCACCTCCAAGTGTCAACTCAGGTGTAAGGGGACTGGGTGCAGAGGCGCCCTGGCCCCAAAGGAGCTGGCAGCTCCTGTGACAGCCCCACAGACAGAGCTTCCAGGGTCCCTGCAAGGAGCCTGCCCAGTTACAAGACACCACGCTGGGGAAGCCCAAAGCCATGGCTCAGTGGGTATTTAGAGGTCGTACAGACAACTCCTAGTCCAGATGCAATTTTCCAAGCAGGGCTCAGCTTCAGCACAAGCACTGTTTCTGGGGAACACCCTGACATTCCACATTCATCAGGTTTCCAGGAAAAAACAGAAGGTTAACTGAAGCTAGTCAGTTTCTGACCCTGGAGGGGAGGGGGCTGTGTTAACTCTTGGCTCACACAGGCCCTGAGCTAAGCATTTTACGGCATTACCCCACTTAAGACTGCTTTGTTCAAGGAACCCCTTTTATAGACAGGACTCCAGCACACAGAGTGGCTGGTCACTTGCTTGTCTAAGGTCCCATGACCAGTGAGGGGTGAAGGCGGGAGCCAGAGACCGGCCAGGCCAGCCTCCCCCAAGCCTGGCTTCCTGTCACCACTGTCCATGGCCTTGGAAAGCACAGCCATCCTCCAGGAAGGCTGACCTGATCTTCAAGAGGAGCAAGAGGGGAAGCAAAGTGGACAAAAGAGCAACTGGAGGAAGGGAAAAAGTAGGACGGGGAGAGTGTAGGGGGGCAGAATTTAAGAGAGAGAGTGGTGCCAGGGACACCAGGCAGGCCAGGGGATGCAGCCGAGGAAGCTCACCGGACTTGGTCACAGGTGCCTTGGTGAGGAGGGCTTCCCACATCCTCGCCCGCCTCTCTGCCCTCTCACATCTCAAGGGGGTCTTCTTCCCCAGGGAGGCCTTTCCTGAGCTTGTCACGCCTTGTAGATCAGGTTCCTTGCCTTGCTCTATGTCACTGTGACTCCTGTACTTGCCCCTGTCTGAGCCCTTGTCCACCTTTCCCACTCAGACGGTCTGCCCCGTGTCTCTCCATCCCTCAGGGTGGCATGTTCCACAATGCCAGGGACGGCGCCTGTCTCATTCATAACCGCACCGCCCGTGCCCAGCACGGCAGGAAGTGCTCAGTAAGTCCGTGTTCACTGCGTGAAGTTTCGGAGAGTGGTGAAGCCAAAGTCAGCACCATCCAGGGGGCAATGGTGACCTTGGGACTGAGGTCTCAGCAGCGAGGTGGATGCCAGGCAGCACCAGGCTGAGTCAGCAAAGCCTCGGGCACAACGCCACAGACTCCAGGGAAATAAACACGCCGCTCCTTGGGCACAGATGCCCTGGTTATCCTGCGTCTACCAGGACGGCGTCCAGCCCTGCCCTGAGGCAGCATGTGAGCGGCAGACGAGAGATAGGCGGACAGCACAGGGCGACCCAGTGGCCGACTGATTGGCCCCTCTGTGAATGCCAAGGAGCCGGCACCCTTGGAGTGGTCAGAGTTGGGACGTCTCGAGGAGCAGCCGGACTCTCTGGGTGTGAACTGGTTGCCAGTGTCCCCCAGCCTGGCCCCCTTTTGATAGCACAAGGTCTCACCACAACCCAATTTGCTTTTCCGTTTTTAAAAGCTTAATAACACTTAGCATTTCATTGCCACAGGGAGGGGGAAATGAGATTAAAATGGCCAATTCTTAATCTATTCTGGAGGAAAGACATAAGGAATGAAGCAGGCCCAAGCCAAAGGGGTTCCATCCTTATGTTCCCTCAGGCCAAGTGTCCCCACCCCAAGGCCCTACCTGCCTTGCTTCCCACCCCTCCCTCAGCCTCGGGATCACAGAGCCAGCAGCTGTCCCCCATAGACCACGCTGGCTGGCAGGCCTGACTTCCTGGCTGCTCTTTCTTCTGCATGAACCTTACTTAGTGCTTCATCTTCCCCCAATCCCACAACTTTCTTATTTTTCCTGATAAAGCCCTATTAAGACCCATCTCAAAAATGCCACTTCTGTGAAGTCTTTGGTTACTCTTCCCTCAATTTTCTTGATACTGTTCAAGTCTGTGACAGCCTTATGTAGTCTTAGTAATAATAAAACATTTAAAATATTAATATCAAGTGCTCACTAATACCAAGCACTGTCCTACAGGCTGTACACATGCTCTCAATCCTCTCCCATGTACATAGGATAAGAATTCTTACTTTCCCGTTTCACAGACTGGGACACGGAGGCTTAGCAGTGTTAGTCACTTGCCCAAGGAGATACAACAGCCAGGTGCAGAGCTGAGATACAGACCCAGGCAGTCTGACAACAGAGCCTGCCTCCTCCTCCTCCCGGGGCTGCCTGTGCTGGCTGAGCCTGTCTCCCACCCAGACCATACAGTCCTGAGCCATCGGGGGGTCCCTACTGCTTGGCACAGCCCCTGCCAAGAGGGTGCTTGACAAATGCCTACTGAGTGGACAAATGAGTAAACAATCGTAGCCTCTCTCCAAGGAACTTAACCCACGTGCTGGACTCACATCACTCTCTCTACAAGGTCAGGAAGAAAGTGGTAAAATAGTTAGGAGGGTCTAAAGCTCCTTCAGGACTCAAGGTGGGCTCAAGCAGGGAGAAGGTGGAGGGAGGAGGGAAGACAGCTCTGTGCTAGCACACTCCGCGCGGTTCCTTCTGAAGGGAGCTCACACCACACCTCACAGCCTCCCAGCTCTGCGCCCACCCTCCCTTCTCCCCACTGTCATTAACTGTTACCCTGAAGCCCCCACCCGTATTTACTGGCTCCATGGATCTGCCTGCTGCGTTTCTCCAATCTCTGCCCTTCCCTCCTCTTGCTCCAAGTTAGGGCCTTCATCCAGATCACGTCCCCACCCACCTCCCCTACAGCTGCCGCCTCCAGAAGGGAACATCAGCCTCATGTGAATACTGTGCTCTAATGCAGTGGTTTCCAACTGGGGGTGATTAAGTTTCCCAGGGACATCTGGGCAATGTCTGAAAACACTTTGGTTGTCACACCTGAGAGGGCGCTACTGGCATCTAGTGGGTAGAGGCCAGGAATGCTGCTAAACATAATACATGGGACAGCTCCTTACAACAAAGAATTATCCAGTCCAAAATGTCAATGGTGCCACTGTTGAGAAACCCTGGTCTAGTGTGTTTTTCCTGGTCCTCAGGCTAAGGGCTCTTCACCTGATCATCAAGGGCAATCTACTCCAAGAGTTTTTTTAAAAATGCCCAGTGTCTCAGGAAAGACAGCAAATGCTCAGACAGGAGGGGCTGGTCCAAAATGCTAAAGACCACACACCTAGCCCATTGGCCAATGTCAGGGAAAACAGCTCTGAAGCTACTTATCAACTTCCTGGAGCTCTGGCCAAAAGAAGAGAGATATTGCTCACATGAATTAACTGTAAATGTTGCTGAGGAGGACTGCTCACCATTCCCCAGAGCCTTCAGGGAAGAGATCACCGGCTAGGGCACAGGTATGAGATGTGACATTGTGGTTGCTGACTGTGGCCACAACCTCTGCAAACCGTGAATCAAATCGTATTTTCCACAGTTTTTTAGGCATCATAGAGTTGGACCAACATTTCTCAATCCAAAATTATGTTGAAAACTTAAAAAATAAATGCTAGCAATTATATTTTCAAAAACCAACTATTAAAATGTAAGAGAAATAACAAGCCTATTTATATACTTGTTTATACCATTATAAAACAAATCACATTGTATACCACACAAAGGCTTCTGGAAAGCTTTATTACTTGAGTGGCGGTCACACAGATTTTGCTTTATATAATAGTTACAAACATACATTAAACTATACACATATTTCCTATGCACTTGTCTGTATATGTATATATTTCATAATTTTTTAAAAATGGTGTGCGATATCCAAGAAAATGAATTTACACCAAAGGTCTTCCAATTCATGAAGGAATTCATCTGAGAATTAAAAGGTTAAAATTTACACTGATCATATTTTGTGCTTTTTGTTCTTAATAAAATATGAATATATAATTTTTTTGTTTGTTTTTTTTGAGATAGGGTCTTGCTCTGTTGCCTGGCCTAGAGTGCAGTGGTGTCATCATAGCTCACAGCAGCTTCAAACTCCTGGGCTCAAGCGACCCTCCTGTCTCAGCTTGGGACTACAGGCATGTGCCACCAAGCCTGGCTAATTTTTCTGTTTTTTATAGAGACAGGGTCTTGCTATGTTGCCAAGACTGGTCTTGAACACCTGGCCTCAAGTGATCCTCCCACCTTGGCTCCTAAAGTGTTAGGATTACAGGCGTGAGCCACCCGTGCCCAGACAAAAGTATATAATTTCTAATTGCTGTTCTCTGAAGGTTTTTTCTAAAAGCTTATGAATCAATTTTTATCACTTTTTATGAGAACTAATCTCCAAGATAGATTTTGCTGTCTGCTCTAAAAGAAGAAGTCTCCTTGGTTCTTGAGCTTCTTTTGGTAGTCCAATAAATATGTTGCAATTTTTAATTTGGAAAAAACTTTAAAACAGGGCAGATATATTTGCAGTCCCCTACATATACCTTCCTGACACAATCCTTTTCCCCTAAGTCACCACTATCCTGAATTTGGTGCTCATGATTCTCACCATGTTTTTATTAACTATGTAAACCATGCATAGACAGAAAAAAATTTGTGTTTATCCCTATTTAAAAATTACATAAATGGAATCACACTAGATGTATTCCACTGTGATTTTTTTCATTCAACCTTATGTTTTTGAAATTTGGTTCATGTTGATACTTGTCTCTCTAGATCATTTTAACCACTGTGTAGAACTTCACTAAATGAATGTATCACAATTTATCCATCCTATTGATGCATATTTAGGTTCTTTCCAATTTTTCCCTGTTACACACGAGGCTGTGATGAACATTATTATGCATGCCTCCTTGTGCACATTTGAGACCTTCTCTAGGGTATATACATAGTATGGAACTGCTGGGTCATAAGCTACAGAATCTTCCACCAGATAATGCAAAACCACTTGCTGGAGTGGTTTGGTTATACCAATTTATATTTGTTCCTCCAAATGTGAGAGAGTTTCTACGCTTCCTATTCTTGCAAAACTGACAGTCAGATTTTTAAATTTTTGCCAGTCTCATGCTGTAAAATGGTATCCTATATTTGTTTTAATTTTCATTTCCTTAAGTACAAGGGAAGTTGAGCAAAATTTTATGCCTATTGGCTATTTGGGCTGCTTAACTGACCCGTTTATATCTCTCCATTAGGTTGTTTATCTTTTTCTTAGTGATTTTTAGGAATCCTTTGTGAATTCTGGGTATAAATCTTTTCTTGGACATATATTATACAGTGCAAATGTTTTTCCCTAATATAAACTCTTCTAACTTGGTTTGTGGTGCCTTTTGTTGTAGAGAAGTTTTAAATTTTATATAGACAAATACATTGATCTTTTATAGCTTTTTTTTTATATCTTGTTGAGGAAATCCTGGTCACTTATATTTTCTTATAAAAGTTTTTAACTTTTGCTTTTTCACTACTAAGTTTTAATTCATCTGGAATTGATTTTTATGTATAATGTGAGTTAGGGATTCAATTTTATTCTTTTCTACGGATCCCAATTGTCCCAGTAACATTTACTGTATCCTTTCCCACTGATTTGCAGTACTACCCCGTCATATATAAAGTTTCTGACATGTGTAGACATCGTTTTCAGCTCTCTATTCTATTCCACTGAGCTATTGCCTAACCATGCACTTATACCACAGTGTCTTAAATAATAACTATAATAATAATAACCATAGCTTTATAATAAACTCTGATATTCTTAAAACTGTCTTGGTTATTCTTGGCTCTTTGTTTTTTTAATGGAAATTTCATGATAGTTTGTCAAGTTCCATGGAAAACCGTATTTGGATTTTAATCAGAATTTCACTGATTTCATAAAATTTACTTGGGTAGAAGCACCAACATTATGATTTCAGGTTTTTTCTTCATGAACATGATCTCTTTCATTTCTCCACATCATCTTTAATATCTTTTCACGATATTGTAAATTTTTCCAAAAAGATCTTGCACATGTTTTGGCTTACTTATTCCTAGGCACTTCAGGTTTGGTTTTTTGTTTTGTTTTGTTTAGTGGTGGTATTGTGAATTTTTAAAATTAGATTTTCTATTAGTTATTAATGGTGTACAGGAATGCTACTGACTTTCCATGCTCATCTCAGGACCACTAACTTTGTTGCAATCAAAAGCATTTGGAGTCTCAAATGTATTATAGTAAGTGAAAGCAGCAAACTCAAAAGGCAATGTGCAGTGTGATTCCATTTATATGATATTCTGATAAAGAGAAATTTACAGAGACAAAAATCAGATCAGTGTTTGCCAGGGCTAGAGGTGGTGGGAGGGGTGGACCACGGAGGGGTGGACCACAGAAGGTTGTGAAGAATTTGGGGGAGGGATGGAGCTGCTCTGTACCTGGACTGCGGTGCTGGTTATGCACTAAATACAAACTGCTTTTGTTGTCAAAACTCAGAATTAAAACTCATACTACAAAGAGTGAATTTTTTTTTTTTTTTTTTGAAACAGAGCCTCACTCTGTTGTCCCAGCTAGAATGCAGTGGTGTCATCATAGGTCACTGCAACCTTATACTCCTGGCTCAAGTGATCCTCCTGCTTCAGCCTCCCAAGTAGCTGGGACTACAGGCGAGCACCACAGCACCCAGCTAATTTTTTCTATTTTTGGTAGAGATGGGGTCTCACTCTTGGTCAGGCTGGTCTCGAACTCCTGACCTCAAGTGATCCTCCTGCCTCAGCCTCCCAGAGTGCTAGGATTATAGATGTTAGCCACCAAGTTTAGCCTACAAAGAGTGAATTTTACCCATTTCACCTTAATAAACCTGACCATTTAAAAAAAATAAAAGCATTGGGAGGAATTCACACTCTTAAGTGAGCTGTGTTGTGTGGCTCCAAAAATGGATAAAGTTGACCTGAGCATCAATCTCCAAACTCTGAGACAACCAGTACTTTCCTGATGTCAGAGGGTCCATGTGTGACAAAATAAGGATTCATAAAACCATAATGCATCCCCAAGGCTCACTGCTAACTCTAGCCCTGAAAGGACTGTCTCAGACACGCTGTGGGCCCAGGTTCAAAGTGCACCTGAGAAACTCTGACCTTTAACCATGCTGCCGCAGGAAACATCCTCATCACAACAGTTTTCCAGAAGCTTAAACAGGGCAAAGAGTCGCTCAGTCTGGGTACACAGCTCAGGCTCCCGTGGCACAGCAAACCACCTGGGCTTTGGTTGCCATGAGTCCCAAACCCTGGGCTTCTCCTTACCCATCGTCACTTTCTAATAGGCTAGAGGGAAAAAATAGGAAAACAGCAGAAACTGTTTGGCCTGCTGTGCATTTTGGCTCCCTGGAGACTACATTATTATGATTTAGAAGCTACTATTTATTTAATGAGTGCTCACTATGCACCAGGAATGGTACAAACTTACCTACAAGCATTCTCACTTTTAACCTTCATATGATACCAGTATCATCATTTTCCCCACAATAATGGGAAAACTGGGTTGAGGGAAATTAAATAGGGGAGTTTCATAATTAGTCAGGGGAGAAGGCCAGACTGGAACCCAGGTCTCTCTGACTCCACAGCCCATCTCCTCACTGCTGTGATACGTCTTGCTGACTCTGCAGTGCATAGCTTCGAGCTTGCAGGTGGTCCCTGAATGAATGAATGAATGAATGAGGACTAGGAGAGAGGGAGGGAGAATGTTGCCTGCTTCCTTACCTAACAGAATTCCACTCTGGCCTTACACCTTGTATTTACTGACACCAGGTGACAGTACATTACAGGGTTCCAAGCACTAAACTGCTCACATAAATGAGGTTCTCTCTCAATATGAGCTGATCTTGGTAGAATAATGACAAGACACATCCTTCTTCCTCATCTTGATGTGTGATTCTGCCGGCCTCTCTCTGTAGAGTCTTTCTTTTCCCAGTTTGTTTCAGACCCTGCTCCTCATGCAGAACTTGGACAATGAACACATATACCACAACTCTTCCTGGGTAACCCACCTCACAAACCTCTCATTTGCTTATTTGCTCATCTGATCTACACCTCTCCCTCTGAGATAACTGGGGTTACTTTCCCAGGTCACAAATGGAAGAAACTGAGCCTCACAGTGGTTCAGGAATCTGCTAAAGCCCCTCTCCTACCCAACAAGAGTCACCTGTCTCCAAGTGCATGAACATTCTCCAGTCCACACTGCCTCTCTTAGCAATGGAGAGGGGGTTTTATTGCTTATTTAAATTTGTGCTGCAAAAACCCCAATTTAGTTTGTTTTTTTCTCTATGTATTTTTATTTTTTTGTTTTTTTTTTTTAATTTTTATTTCAGAATATTACAGGGGTACAAATGTTTTGGTTACACGGATTACTTTCGTACTGCTTGAGTCAAAGTTTTAAGTGTGTCCATCACCCATTTAAATGCTCCCCAAACCCAACTTGGAAAATCACAAAATTCTGATGCAAGCAGGAACAAACATTCTGTAAATTTTAATTCATGCTGTTACACTCTACAATCCAGCCCCCTCAAATCCTGCTCAAATGTCAGTTTGAATCTTTTTTTGTTTTTGTTTTCAAATCTTAATTGTAGAGATTTCTATTCTTAAGAAACCTAGCTTTATTGTGTGTGGTGGAAAGAGGCTGGGCTTTGACGTCAGAGCTGAGTTTGAATGTAGCTCCATCACTGACTAGTCAAGGAATGGAGGGCATGTTTCTTTTTTTTTTTTTTTTTTGAGACAGAGTCTCACTCTGTTGCCCAGGCTAGAGTGAGTGCCGTGGCGTCAGCCTAGCTCACAGCAACCTCAAACTCCTGGGCTTAAGTGATCCTCCTGCCTCAGCCTCCCGAGTAGCTGGGACTACAGGCATGCGCCACCATGCCCGGCTAATTTTTTGTATATATATATTTTAGTTGTCCATATAATTTCTTTCTATTTTTAGTAGAGACGGGGTCTCGCTCTTGCTCAGGCTGGTCTCGAACTCCTGACCTCCAGCGATCCACCCGCCTCGGCCTCCCAGAGTGCTAGGATTACAGGCATGAGCCACCGCGCCCGGCCATGTTTCTCAATTATTCTGAACTGGTTTCCTTGTGCAGAGACCAAGAACACCTACGTTCAATAGTTACTATGCAGATTAAACGATGAGACTATAGGTAAAGATTTAATATCCCAGAGATACCCTGGGTGAATGACAAATATTAGTTCCCTTCCCTTCTCTTCTACAGAAATCGTAACTTGAACACCCATTCTTTTATCCCCAAAACATTTTTCATTCAATCATTAAATGTGTGCTGAGCACTGTGTGCCCTGGTCATCTGGTAGGAAAGGCAGCCAGCAAACAGATAATGACAACAAATAAGTGATTACAGTAATAACAATCATTGTGGTGAGTGCTGCTGAGTCTGTTTTGCAGATGGCCCTGTGGTCACCATCTCCCAGCCCACACCCCCTCTCTAGATCTGAGAGCCAGAGACCTGACCCCTAGCCAGAGGGTCTTCTGCTAAAGGGCTATGATTTTCTCCTCCTGGTGAACTTCCTCTAAAGCCTCCTACGTGGTATATACTTGCGCAGAGGGAAGGACTGACTGACTTTCCTGCGTGCACCATGAAAGAGGGGGTGGGGAAAAGTGTAAGGGGCTCTTTGAGCTGGGCTTTTGGGGAGTGGGTTGGCAGGTATCTGTGGGGTTTTCTGGGGGCTTGTCTGCTCAGCAGGTGCCCCTCCTGGCTTCCACACAGCAGGTGGTGGTGTCCTCCTCTTCCAGATCCCAGCTAGCTTTGAGGTCTGCACAGTGTGCATGTGCCAGTCTGGGGAAGGGTATCAAGGCCCTAGGAAGGCAATGGGAACAGCACAAACCTTTGCTGATGTCCACCAGGCACTGATCCCCACGGCAGTCAGGTGAAGTGACTATTATTATCCCCTCTTACATAGGTGGGACCTGGGACTTAAGGAGGTTAAATTCATTCATTTATCCAACAGACATTTATTCAGTCCCTACTCTGTGTCAGATTCTGAGCCTAACACAAGGTCACAGAGCTGCCCAGTGGGTGAGCTGGATTCAAACGGTCTGCCTGGCTCCAAACTCCTTGCTCTTTCCAATCCAACTTGACACCTTGAGAAGGTTTCCTCAGAGGTTTTACCCTCAGGACAATCACGACATTGCTGGGGTGCCAGGCGCATCAGAACAAGACAGGTGGTCGGGCAAAGCTGGGTGTGCTAACTGTGGAAGGAAAGGCATATGATGATGGGCTCAAGTGCCTCCATCATTAAACTAGGAGGGCGGGGCCTGGGCCTTCCCCATCTCACTATCTCCTGTGCTGGGCACAGAATGGGTGATGCACGCAACACAGATAAAATCCAAATGCATGGGGCTAAGTGAAAGAAGCCAGACCCAAAAGACTACATCCTACTTGATTTTATTTATATGATATTCTGAAAAAGGCAAAACTATATTGATCGAAAACAGCTGAGTTGCCAGAGGCTGGCAGGGGTCAGGGAAGGGAGGGTTGAGGATATTGACTACAAAGGGGAATGGGGAAATTTGGGGAGATAATGAACATGTTCTATATTTACACTGTGGTACTCATTACATGACTGTGTGCATTTGACAAAGCTTACAGAACTATCCAGAAAAAAGAGTGAATTTCACTATATGCAAATTATACCCTAATTTTTTAAACAGGAAAAAACAAGAGACAGAAAAAAAAAAAAAAAAAGAATGAATACAAGCATAAGCAGGTTGACAGGGAAGCTAATGAAGCTTAAGCTTCTGGGCTATTCGCCTGCATGAGCTCTGGGGCAGATCCTAGCAATGCAGACATCAAATTTTTCATGACCTTTTCTGAATAACTCCCCTCCCGAAAAATGGTAAAAGCTTCAGGCCTCAAGAAACTTAGATTGACCCTGAACACAAGTACAAGAACAGATCAAAGGCAGAATGGACGGTTCCCAAGGAGCTGGACTCAAGCAGGGCCATAGAGAAAGGCAAGAGACAGAGGTAGAGAAGACAACCCACGGAGAGGAACCGGCATGGGAACCATGCAATCGTTTTCCCAGACTCACAGTGATGACACGAGCACCAGGAATCTGGTGGTCCTACGCTATACATTCACCACCCCAGGCACACATGTCATGGGGTGATCTCCTCAGCTACACCAAGCCATTCTAGGCAGACAGGAAAGCTGTGATATAACGGGACATGAAAATTATAAATGCTGCTGAACTGGTATAACAGACATTTGTCATTCTTCTGGCTCCCAGGACAGCAATGACCCCCACCACTTTGTGCAGGGAAGTTTTCACCTCATGTACCTGAAGCTGCAAATGGTTGACACTCAGTTTCCCAGCCTCCCTTGCAGCAGGGATGTGGGCCTGTGAGTCAGGCTCTACCAGTCAGACACACCTGCCCAGATACGAACCCAGGTCTTTGCAACCCTCTCACCCAACTATACCGAGCCTGCCTCCTCCCGCTTAGGATGCTATGATGCCACGTGAACAAAGACTGTCAAATGAGTCTGGTCTTATATGCTGAGTTGTTGATTTCCTCACCTGTTAAAATCAGCCAAGCACAGAACAGAATGGAGCTGAGCCTTAAAAATGGTTCTGTCTAAAATAGATATTAGTACCTCCATGTTCATAGTAGCATTATTCACAACAGCCAAGAGATGGAGGCAACCCAAGTGTTCATCAACAGATGAAAGGATTAAGAATGTAATATATATATGTATATTATTCAGCCTTAAAAAGGAAGAAAATCCCGACACATGCTACAACATGGATGAACCATTACGCTAAGGACATTATGCTAAGTGATGTCCCAATAAGCCAGTTGCAAAAAGACAAATATGTATGATTCCATTTGTGAGTGGACTACTCTAGATAAATCTATGACTTATCTAGATAAGCCAAAATCAGAAAAACAGAAAGTAGAATGGTGGTTGCCAGGGGCTGGGGAGAGAGGGAAATTGGGAGCTGATTAACAGGTATAGAGTTTCAATGTTCAGTTTCACAAGACGAAAAAGTTCTGGAGATTGGTTGCACAGCAATGTTAATATACACTATTGAACTGTACACTTAAAAATGATTAAGACGGTAAATTTTATGTTTTTTATCACAATTAAAATAAGATAAATTTACATTTATCAACCCCCGAAAACAATCTTTACCTGAATATTGTTCAAAATCATCCAGAGTTCAAAATTTTATAAAAACAGAATTTACGTAGTATAGGCTATCAGTTCATTTAATCTATTAAAGGTTAATTCTAACAAGTTTAGAAGAAAGTAGAATATATAATCTTTCAAGTTACATTTGGTCTGTTTCATGGTACAATGCTATTTTTTAAATTTACTACAATTTTCAAACAAAATAAAATTTACCAATTTTAGAAGACATTTTAAACCCATCTCAACTCATTCAATTCATTGCAATGACACTTAAGGTGAGTAAAAATGAATAAGCAATGCAAATACATATATTTTAATGGTTCTGATTGTAGAGGAAAAGTTATTGCTGTATATTATATTCTATTCAGAAGTTAAACTATTAAAAATGTTTCTGGCCAGGCATGGTGGTTCACGCCTATAATCTCGGTGCTTTGGGAGGCTGAGGCGGAAGGATTACTTGAGACAGGAGTCCAAGACCAGCCTGGGCAACACAGTGAGACCTCATCTCTACAAAAAATAAAAAAATTAGCCAGGTGGTGGCACATGCCTGTAGTCCTAGCTACTCGGGAGGCTGAGGCAGGAGGATCACCTGAGTTCAGGTGTTCAGGCTACAGGGAGTTATGATCAGGCCACTGCATTCCAGCCTGGATGACAGAGTGAGACGCTTTCTCTAAAAAAAATTTTAAAAAATTAAAAATAAAATTTTTTTGCTATTGATATTTTTAAATATTATATATATATATATCTCCTGATTTGTTACAGAAAGAATCTGAAGTGGCTTGGTTACAAATAATTATGCGGCTCATAAGACATTACCATGATTCCAGGCCATGGGATTTATCAGGCTCAGGACCACTAACAAAAGCACTGTTGTCACCTAAACCTGAAGGGGAAAGAGGAGGCAGGAAAGCAAACTCTGCCCAGACCTGAGACTATGTCTCACCTGCTCATGAAAAAGAAAGATTGTCTGAAATGGGGGTGTCTGGCTCAGGCCCAGAATGCCACCCTAATTAGAACACAAAACCCCACTTAAAAAAATGGAAGCTGAAAAACAGCAAGTTTCCATCAGTGAGTGAAATTTAAATTTTGAGAAGAATTTTCAGCATGTGTCTTAATTACGAGCGAGTCAGGACAGTTAGGAACAAACACAGCTCATGGCGGCTACGGAACAGTTCTGGCCAGAAGTTCTGGACCTGGCTTCTGAGTCTGCCAGGCCAAGGAAGAAAGAAGCAGGCCAGTGAGCCAGGAACCCACGGCGGCGGGGGTGGGGTGGGGGTGGGTGGGCAACGCTTGCACACCTGCCCTGCAGACAACGGAGGAAAACTCCTGCTGGCCACACAGCTCCAATGGCTCCAGCCACCACGTGCAATGGGGGCCCTGCGTGAGGAAGGTGAGGCCCCAGATTAGATAATAAATTATTTTTGATGCTTTGAAGGGTAATCCTTGGTAATGCTCTAAACTGTATGGTGGAATACTGCATCATAGTTTAGTTAAAATATAACAGTTTGCTTTGTTTAGGAAATGGAGATATTCCTCTCAATTACCACGGAATGAGAATTCCTCTTTAACAACTGTGCCACTTGCTTTCACAGACCTGAAGGGAATGGATAAAACTAGGTCACTAAGGAACAGAAAAATTCCAAGAGAGAATAACAGAAAGAGTTGGCTTTGAGGAGGGAGATGTAAGAAATTTTATTTGCTTCAGAATGAAAAGAATATACATTCTTTCCTTCTGTGAGCCTCAAATGGCCATGCTCAAGGGTGGCCATAAGGGACAGTCTAAGTGAGAAATGTCCCATTATCCAGGGAGCCAACGCCAAGAAGGAAAGCTTCACATTTTGAAAAAAAAAAATATGTTAACATCCCATAATAACCAATGCCACTTACTGAGCACTCACTGTGTGCCGTGCACAGCTTTCAGCAGTGTACACACATTTGCACGCACAAAAACTCTATGAAGCAGGCATGATTATAATGTCCATCTCACAGACTGGACATGTAATCAGAGAAGTTAAATCACTGGGTTAAGGTCACACAGTGAGTCTGTGGCAGGGCTGGAACTTGAATGTGAGATTTCAAAGCCTGGGTACTAAACCATGGATGTCCCAACTTTTTTGACTAGAAAAAAATCAGTAAAATATTTTGATCGCATGTGATTTGTATTACCATGACTCCTCGGCTTTGCTGAGGAAATCTTTTTAAGTCATAATGAGGATTGTTTTATTTAAAATGAGATCATCTAATAGGTAAGCTCATTTAACAAGGCTCATGCGAATTAGAACAGGAATTGTTAGACGTGTGTGGTGGCACGCTCATGCAGTCCCAGCTACTAAGGAGGCTGAGGCAGGAGGATTGCGTGAGCCCAGGAGTTTGAGGCTGCTGTGAGCTATGATAACACCACTGAACTCTACACAGGGCACTGCACTCCAGCCTATGCAAATGAGACAGAGTGAGACCCTGTCTCAAAAAAAAAAAAAAAAAAAAAAAAGAACATGAATTGGGTTCTGCTGGAATAAACAAAATAGTGAGGGACTGTGTTGACATGTCAATCCCTCTGTGTCGTGGATCTGCCCCTCTCCCTGAAGCTCTCTCAAGGGGGCATGTGCCACATGCCTGTCAGATGTGCAGACCCAGTGCCTTTTGTTGAAGGCCTACTCTGTGCAGGCACTGTGCTATAAACCACCCACTTGATCTCCTTCCATACTCAGAACACCTGGAGGACTTCCCTGCCCACAGAGCTGGCCAGCACACGTGAATGGGGGTGTGTGACCTCTATTCTGCCTCACTACGAGGCCGCTCAAGCCCTAAGCTGCACCACAGGAGGAGGGATGACCTTGAGACCTTGGAGCTGGGGGACCTTGATGCTGGTCTGTGTTGTATCACTTACCAGATGTGGGTCCTTGGACAAGTGCCCAGAAGCCTCACTTGTTTTATTTCCTTTGCAAAACGGGGTATCCCCACAGGTGCTGGTGGGAGGGTGAAATGGAATAATATACAACAAAATACTTTGAAAATGGACATACTACACAGACCTATGAAATTATTTTTCCTATGGGGGAGGTGCTGAGAAGACAACCGTGGACTGTGGTGTCCCACCAGCAGAATGGGTGACATGGGAGCCATCATGGGAGCTATTTGACCAGTCCTGGGGAGTTAAAAGCTCCTTGGCCACCAGTGGCAGGTAGGAAAGGGCACGCTGCTTTTTAGGGTTGATTGGTTGGCTTGTTTGGGGAGCACTGGAATTAAAGGAATGGGAGAGGTTTGGAGGGCACAGCACTGGCTACAGGTGCCTGGCCAGTTCCCAGGATAACAGCATCAAGTCCCAGGGCATGGAGGGGTGATGTGGCACAGGGCAGGGCCCCAACTAGGGGTCAGGAATCCTGGCTCTAGGCTCAGCTCTGATCCCAACTGGCCATGTGATTTTGGGCCATTCACACTGGCTTCCCGGACCTCGGTCTCCTCATTCTGTTGTTCAGATAACATTCACCTAGTCCCCACCAGCACAGTGAGTGTCCAGCACTATTCTCTTGCTGGCGAGTCAGCAGTGAACTAAAGAGGAGAACACCGGGTTGAGTTCTGGGATGCCCTCCCAGCCCCCAGCTCCGGCATTCTTTACTCCCCAGGACTGCAGTCTGAGCCAGGCCCAGCCCTGGTCTCTGTGTGGACACTGCTGAGCACGAACTGGCCCCTCTACACTCCACTCTGCATCCTGAGATAGTGTGAGGATGCTAGCAAACACCCACACAAGGGGGAGGCAAAGCTGCTACGAGGCCATCAGAACAGCCACGGGCAGTCGTCCCTTGCTGTGGCATATTCCTGCAAATTGCAGCAGGAAGTAGAGTCGTCAAAAGGGGATCATTTTTTGCTGTTTCCCTTTGTCACCAGCAGACGGGAATCCAGGGTCAGCAAGGCAGAGTGCTGACAGAGCTTTCCTTTGGATAGTGGAAAACAAAGAGTGGATAGACTGGGGAAGAAAACAGGAAAACAGGGGTGTGTTTTAACCTCTGTGGCTGTATACACTAGCAAGCAATGAAGCGAAGCTGGGGTGATGAGAACTGACGACATTCTTCATGGAGCAATTCCACTGCTAAAAACACTTCCATGGCTCCCTACTGCCCACAGAAAGATGTTCAAACTGCTTATCTTGGCATCTAGGACTGCTGCCACCTAGCCACAGCTGCCCTGCTAGCTTCGTGGGCCCTTCACTAATTCCTATGTCCACTCATGCATTTCTGCCACTGTGCTCAGTCATCATTCTCCTGGCCTGGAGTGCTCTGCCCCCATCGCTGTCTGCCAAAATCCCATGCATGCTTCTAACGCATTGGATTAGAAGCCTTGGCACTACTGACATGTGTGGCCAGATAATTCTTTGTTGTGAGGGGCTGTCCTGAGCATTATAGGATGTTCAGCACCATCCCTGGGCTCTACCCAAGAGATGCCTACACCCCACACGTGACAACCAAAAACATCTCCAGACATTGCCAAATGTCCCCTGGGGGCAAAATGGCCCCTGCTTGAGAACCATTTTTCTATGCCCAGATCCAAGGCTACCCTTTTTGTGAAATCCTCCTTAGACAGGTTATGTGTGCCTTCTACATACTTTGTAATAGTCTATTGGCACTTAACATAGTCTTAAGAGCGGGAACCACATTTTGTTCATCTTATACAGGCCACAGTACCATCCAGAGTAGACAATAAATATTGGCCTAGTTAAATTCAACTATTGGGTTTAACTTGCTTACTGTTAATATAAACATAACTCATTTATGTTTATTGTAGAAAAAAATTTAAAATACAGAAAAGCATAAAATAAAAATCAAAAGCACCCACAATCCCACCACCCAGCAATAACAGTAGTTAAAATACCGGTATACTGAATGTATCCCTCCAATACAAATATACCAATAAAGTACTTGTATAGATCCCTCCAATCTTCCTTTTATGCACAGGAATCCACGGGCAGTATCTCCAGAAGAGGCAGCAGCTCAGGGCCAGACTGACATGGCCAGAGGGACCCCAAAAGCCATCTGGTCCACCCCAGCAGATGCTTGGCTTCTCTCTTGGATGCTGTTCCGGACTACGTGGACCTCTGTACATGCAGGAACTTGCTATCACCCCAAGAAGTCTGGTCCACCCTGGACCACCCTAAATAGCTCTTTGTTCTACTGACCTAAAATCTGTTAGCTGGGAGCTTCCACTCCTTGGTCCAGTTCAAATTCTATGTCTTTGGCCAAACTGGTCTACTCTCTGTATTTCCCCTTGACAGGTCCAGCCCTTCTTCGCTCCCTCTGAGAACTAGGCCTCTTGTCGCTGGGGTGGGCCACAGCAGCCAGGCTCTGCACAACCTGTCCCACCAGGAATTGGCACTGGAACTGAGAAGCCTGAGTGAGTGGTTCCTGCTGGATAATTGAACTAAGGGGATATAAAATCAGGAGTGGGGACTGTCACTTCATACAGCTGCATTTGTCCCTATTTACATGAAAAGTAGAAATCTGGACAGAGCACAAGTCAGAGAGAGTGCCAGAAATATGCACGTGCAGAGGGTAAAGAAAATGTGGCCAGAGAAGCAAGACCAGGGGCTGGGGCAGGGAGAGGAAGTAAGACCAGCAGGTCTTCCAACAGCCTTACAGCCCAGGCCCTAGGACCCCAGCTGCAATCCCCTGCCTCTTTACAATGAATAATTCCTTTTGGCTTGTGCTAAGCCTAGTTGGTTTTATCTATCTTGGTTCATGCAACCAAAAACAAAACACAGAAGAGATCACCACTAAGACGCAACCCTTGAGACCTCTGACAACTAATGCTCAAAACTCAGGTTCCCTTAGCCTTCTCCTCTCCAACCTGTACTCATGTCTACTGGTGCTGACAGAGTCCTCTCTGAAGGAAGATTACGCATCTATGTGCACAAAGCCCTTCACGCATCAGGGTACCACCAACAAACCCAAGTTACACTGGCACCAAAAGGTGAGGATCCAATTCAGAACCTGATAGAGCCAGAAATCCAATTAAGCAGTATTTAGGTGTGTATGAATAACATACATCGAAAATGTATGTTAGTATAAGAAGTCACATCATTCCAATTCAATACCAGCACCCACAGTGAAGATCTGAGACCAGAGAAACCAGGAGCTGTCCAACATCTCCATCCCCATCATCTCTGAGGTTCCTCCTTGGAGCTGGCTTGAAGCACTTCTCAGAGCAGATTGCAATACCAGCAGAAAGCACAACAGGCTTTTCTAGGGGCATATAATCCTCCCTTCCCTAGGAGCAGATAATGGAGGCTGGTTTGCAATGTCTTCCCGCCAGAGTCAGGAGCAAAACAGCCCCTTGGATACTAGGCAGGGCACGGGCTTTGGAGTCAGACATAAAGTCTCATTTCTACCACTTACTGGCTTTATGACTTTGATTAAGTTACTGTACTTCTCTTCAGTCTCTTCATCTATAAAAATAAGTAACAACGATTCTCATTTTAAGGATAAAATGAAACAAGAGAGTTTTTAAAGAGACCAGCATGATGATACTCACGAGACATATTAGTTCCCCATTTCCCATCATGCCCATATTAAACTCTTTTTCTTTTTTTATTTATTTACTTTTTGAGAGACAAGGTCTCGCTCTGTCACCCAGGCTGAGTGCAGTGGTGCGATCATAGCTCGCTGCTGCCTCGAACTCCTGGGCTGAAGTGAAGCGATCTTCCTGCCTCGGTCTCCAAAAGTGCTGCATTTATAGATGTGAACCACCACGCCTGGACCATATTAAACTCTTTAATTCATTTTTTAAATTTCCTAAGTGACAACGTAATGTCAATTTAAAAACATAATTTATGAGAGATCATCCTTACTATAAACAATCAGGTGAAAAATAAAAACGTGATTAGGGCTCGTTTTATTTTTTAAAGTGTCCTCTAAATAGCTTCAATTCCATAAATGTCCATGTCAGCAGAAATAAGCAAGAGTATACTTAATACTTCAACAGATGTGCACGTCCAAGAGGCTGCAAATTTGGTTCCCAGGCAGGTCCAATTCCCTGTTGGCAGATGACTAACCTCTCAGAACCCACATTTGCTCCTGGGCTTAACTGGCCTGGAGGCCCCATGCAGACGAATGCCCTGTCGTGACCTCCCCCCACTCTGACAACAACAAATGCTTCATCCACACTCCCTTTTCCTTTAATTCCCAGTAGGCCTTATAAAGCCAGCCCAGCTTCCTGAAGCTTGAGTTCTCATTAATGGACGTGCAGCTAATGGAGTGCTGCCTGGAGCTGGTGCCCAAAGGTCAGCAAGCAGCTTCCTTCCCTCCTCTGTTCCAGAACACGATGCTGTCTCTCTGTGAAGCTCCCAGGTCCGAGAGTCCTGCCTGGAAAGGACAGCTGGGCTGACAACGCTGGCCCTTGCCACTGAAGGCCAATCTTCCAGCCCCCAGGGCTCCAGCGAGACAGGTTTTTCTCTATGCCCTGGCTCCTATCACAAGAAAAGCTGCCATTTCCTCCAAATTAAACCACAGCCAATTAGGCCACTGGTGCTGGGGTTTTTTTTTTTTTTTTTTTTTTTTTTCTTTTATCTTTTTTAAGAATTCACAAACCTAACCATCAAAAACTGCAGATGGGAGTACAGGCTGGCACAATCTTTCTCGAAGGCAAGATGCCATTATTTCTCAAACGTGAACAATGTTGCTATCCTCTGACCCTGTAATTGTACTCCTGGGAATCCATCCAAAAGAAATCATCAGAGGCAAACAAAGATTAAGGCATAAATATGTTCCATGGCATTTTTATGTCCAAAACTGAAAATAATGTAAACAACCAACAATAAAGAGGGAATTGGCTATACAACATTAATAGGTCACTAAAATCTTATCTTAGAATTCTTACAGGCAATAAGAAAATATTCATATGTTAATGTTAAGTGGAAAAGCGAGATACACAGTAACTTCAATCACATAACACTTCTGTATTCAAAAAGTCTTGACAGCCACTCCAAAATATATCTCTGGGTAATAGAATTATAAGTTATTTTTATTTTCTTCTTTATCCTTTCCTCTTCTTCCCCATCCTGTTGATCACAATAGCATTTGATCCTTCGTCCAGTGCTGCTGTGATGCAAAAAGGAGTGGAACAGTCCTGGCTCCCACCAAGTTCAAGTCTAGCTGGACGCCCCACAGGCAGACCAGCACACTCATGGCAAACGCTCTGTGGGCTAAGCCTGGGCTTCTAAATCAGTAACTTCTCCAGGCAGGGGATGCTCCAGCAGATCTTGAAAGGGGAGCAGGGGTTTGGTAGATTCAGGAGGAAGTTGGGGGTAGGGGAGGCATTCCAGGAAAGGAGAACAGCATGAGCAAACCCCAGAACCATGAGAGAGCATCGTAGGTTTGGAGCTGCAAATGGCTCAGTGCAGCTGGGTGGGGCAGAAGCAAGGCTGAGGGGTGCTGTCACTCCTCAGGGCACACCTGCCAGCATCCATCCAAAGGGTGAGAGGAGGAGGGCAACCTGAAGGGGAAGGTGGCAAGGCTGGTGATTGAAAACATGAAGCACTTCCAGCACAGTGCTTGGCAAATAGTAGGTAGGCAGTAAATATAAATGATTAGATAACTAAATGAATGAAGGAATGAACGCATGAATGAATGGCTCAGGTGCAGAGAAGAGGTTAGAGAGGCAGTTTACAACCAAGACTGTGAGAGGAACCAGTGAGCTGAAGCTCCCCCTCTAAGGAAGATAGGTAAAGATCCAGTCACACATCTGCTCTTATGGTCTCCCAGGACTCATAAATATTCCAGTAAAACAAAAGAACGATTCCTGTAAAAACATTAGCAAACCAAGCCCTACATTTCACAGCAAAGAAAGATGACTGCATCCAAATTCACCACAGCACTAACTAGATGGAAGATGAGTCTACTCAGGCTAAGAGGAAGGAACGCAGGAGCCACTGCCAGGCTCAGATGCCCAAACTCTGTTGTTTTATATGCAATCACACTCTCAGGGTTGGGGGAGGACTTTAAACGTTATCTACCTGTCCCCAGAAAGAAAAAGATAATGCTTCAACCCTCTCTGCATCAACAAGCTCCTCCCCAACAACAGGGTTTCTAACAATCAGTGCACACAAGCCCCCCGTGGGTCACTCCCATCCTTCTCCAGAAGGAGACATATTCTACGGGCAAAGTTGAGTCTTTTTTTTTTTTTTTTTTTTCTTTAAGCTCATCATTGATATCTAGAACAGGTACATTGTTAGAGGTTGAAAAGATCCTGGTCAAATGAACTAAAGGTGTGGGGGAGAGAAAGAGGAAAAGACAGACATAGAAGCTGTCTGGGTTTCTGCCCAGCTCCCCGTTCCAGTCCCTCATGAGACCCACGTGGACCCTCTACTCTCAAGCTCCAGGGGCTGCCCCAGGATCCTTCCCATAAATGTCCTCACTTGCTTAAGCTGGTCTGAAGTAGGTTTCTGCCACTTGCAACCAAAGGAATCTGAGACACCCCACGACTGTCCTAGGCCCTCTACCTTTCTTTCTACCCACTTTCACCCTCAGAGCACCTGTCTTGTCTCTTTTCTGCACCTGCTGGGCAAGCCCAGTGCCCTCATCAGCCCAGTTGCTCTCTTGCCTGAGCTCCAGGCCTTGATCTTCAACAGCCTGTTAGACATTTCCTCCTGGATCACAAAGCCTCATTTTACACTAATTTCCCTATTTCAAGGGCTCTCAAACTTGAGAGACATGAGGATCACCAGGAGGGCTTATTAAAGTACTCCCAGAGGATCTGATTCAGCAGGTCTGGGAGTCTGCATTTCTAACAGGTGCCCGGGGATGCACTTTGAAGACCACTGCCACTGGTTCTGCTTTGTCTCCTCATTCTCTCCCTTGGCACCCACATCTAGCAGGCTCCAAGCATTGGACTTTTCCTGTGTAGCTACCTTTCTACCAAGCCCTTTCTTATTCTTCTTGCAACTCCAGCCCTCCTCATTTCACACCTGGAGGACTGCAAGAACCTTCTCACCAGTTTTCCTCTGCTTTGCTGACCCCTTTTGGCCTACCTTGCACCTCAAGCCCAGATTCCTCTGCCTGAGGTACAGTTCTCCTCAGGCTACTTCTCTGCTCAGAACGTTTGGCTACTACGAAAAAGGTTGCTAAGAATTTTAGAGTAAAGTCTTTGTGTGGACATATGTTTTCATTTCTCTTGGGTAAATACTTAGGAGTGGAATTGCTATTCCAGATGATAAGTATATATTTAACTTAATTTTAGAAACTTCCAAACTGTTTGTAAAGTGGCCATGCCATTTTGCATTCCCTCTCTATTCATAACTTTTTAATGACTCCATATAGAGTATTAAGAATTTTCCAGACTCCTGGGCTTGACTTTCCAGGATCTTTCAGTCTGGCCCATACCTGCCTGTCCAGCCAAACCCAACATACCACATGAGTTCTAACTCAGTCTGCATTATGTCTACCCCCATCCTCATTCCCTCTTAACCTTCCTTAAAGCCCAAATCAAGTCTTACCTCTTAAGTGAGACCTTCCCCACTGCCATAGCCTAAAAACACAAAGGTCTCTCTTTTTAAAACACAGAACACACAAAAATATTTGAGTTAAGACAATCTAGTTCTCCATTTTCCCACCCTGCTTGAAAAAGTATGATCATAATAAAATATTCTTGGTTTGCTTAAATTGTTACTTAGTCTTTACTCATCCATCAAAAAAACAAAAAGACAACTGAAGGATTTTTATGTAAAATTATCTACAGTACTGCATTGGCAACATTTTTCCAGACATTGGGGACAAACAGTTACTGTAACTTAATCAAATGAAAGAACAGAATGCATTTCCCTCCCCTTCGGCGAGTGTTATTTGATCTACAAATTGGTGTTCGGGAGTAGTCCGCCCGACTGACTTCAAAGAACACTAATAAAACACGGGTGTTTATTCCTACACGTTACTTATTTGGCGGTTAGGGCAGAGAGATGTACAGTGATATCCTGACAGGCCTCACACACTGCTGGTCAGCTGGGGGATAAATCAGCACTTTGTGAGAACAGCAATTTGATGACACGTACTAAAAGCCCGACAAGAGCCACACCTGTTTATTCATGATTCTGCTTTATGGAATCTAGCATAAGGAAAAGATCCAAAAACAAAGGGGAAGACCACACTGTGACCTAAAGTCACACACAAAAAAATCTAACAACCTAAATGTCTAACAAATAGAGGCATGGCTCCTGTATTTCCCATATTTATTTATTGCCCCTTCATGCCAAAAAGGATTCATGATACATTTAAGTTTTATTCAACTTACTAGAATGCATACAGCCATTAAGAATGATATTTACATAGGCCGGGCGTGGTGGCTCACGCCTGTAATCCTAGCACTCTGGGAGGCCGAGGTGGGCGGATCGTTTGAGCTCAGGAGTTCGAGACCAGCCTGAGCAAGAGCGAGACCCCATCTCTACTAAAAATAGAAAGAAATTATATGGACAACTAAAAATATATATAGAAAAAATTAGCCGGGCATGGTGGTGCATGCCTGTAGTCCCAGCTACTCGGGAGGCTGAGACAGGAGGATCGCTTGAGCTCAGGAGTTGGAGGTTGCTGTGAGCTAGGCTGACGCCACGGCACTCACTCTAGCCTGGGCAACAGAGTGAGACTCTATCTCAAAAAAAAAAAAAAAAAAAAAAGAATGATATTTACAGCTACTTGGGAAGCTGCAGCAGAACCTAGAGCCCAGGAGTTCTAAGCTGCAGTAAGCTATGATTGTGCCACTACCCTCCAGCCTGGGCAACAGAAAGACCCTGTCTCAAAAAAAAAAAAAAACCAACCAACCAACCAACAAAAATGGTATTTACAAAAGGCTTGAAACAGAACAAAACTGTTTCTACTATCATGTTGGGGGAAAAGTGAAATATAAAATTCTTAATATGTATAATTACAACTATATATTTTTACTAATTAAGTTCACAAAAATAGAAAACTCCTTTCTATTCTGTGGACGTTACTGGCAGTTCTGGTGGGATGTTGGAAACAGTGATAACATTTCCTTTCTATTTTTACTTATTTTCCAATTAATAAGCTCATTTTAAAAATACATCTTAAAATAAATATAGAAACCAAACAGGGGAAGGGTGTCAGGCATTCCCTATCATATAGCTCAGAGTAAAATCACCTGTCCTTGAGATATAAATGTGGGTCAGATTAGAAGAACAAAAAGAAGACAAATGCAAACAATGCAGGAAGGAATGGGGAGACCTTGGTTGTCAGCCAGTGCACACTGCTACGAATCTCTTAGATGCAAGATCCAAAGGCAACAATGCATGTGGAGACGGCCATGCTACTCCATTTGACAAGATTACAGAAAAAAGAGGTAAAAACATTTGATGTTGGAAAGGCACTTTCAAGTATAACAGAATGCAGACCATGTTTAAAAGGCTGGTGGTAGAGGAACAACAAACAGCATTTCTCCCTGTGGTTTCAGAACTGCCTGGGGTCTGCTCCCCTAAGGAGTTTGCTGTGACAGCTGGAAGGACAGGAACAGCAGAGAACTGGTCTGAAGAGCCCGACTGCGGCTTGAGTTACTGTCACGCACTAGTGTACCCTGGGCATTCACTCAGCCTCTCTGCTCTGTTTTCCTCACTGTAAAACGGGGAGGGTCTTGGTAGAGGTTCTTTAGGTCGTAGAGAACAGCAATGGACTCCAGCCGGCCTAAGCAATGGTGGGGAGCAGGACACAGGGTGAAGCAGGGAGGTTAGTACATGAACCCCAGGGCAGTTGGGCCTTGTAAGGGGCTGGAACTAGGGATAGGGAGTCATGGGGAAGCCAGGCAGCATTTTGGCCACCTCGGCATTCTCCAAAAGTCTCTGTCATGCTTCCTTCTCTGCGGACCCACCTCCCACATTGTCATAAATTGGTTTAATACGGTTGCTGCCTTGGCATCCATTTTTAGGTCTGAGATAAGTTATTTGAGACCCAGTAGCACCCTGTCAACGTTGCCCTAGTTAAAAATTCTCCTCCCCGTGGGGGAATTACATTTCTCTCTATCCAACCCACTCCCCCCCGCCCACTGGTTGAGCTTCCTGCCACTTCAAGACTTTCCATCGGCCTCCTAGCAGTACTCCTAAACTCTCTGGATCTGAAAGTAATAAATTCCTTCTGTTTCACACATCTTGGTTTCACCTCCTCATTGTGTCTCATCTGCCTGGCATACTGAACGTATCTTTCCCCCTGTCAAGGCTATCTTGGCTTATGGCCATTTCCAAGAGAGACTTCAAGACCAAACTAGACCACAACACACATGCTCTTCATGTGAACTGCTCTTCAACCAACATGGCAGAGCACAGCTTCCACACTTCCTGCCTCTTGAATAACTGCTGTGTTCGTCAGCTCAGGCTGCCATACCCAAGCACTACAGACTGCATGGCTTAAACCAAAGAATTTATTTCCTCACAGCACTGGAAGCTGGAAGTCTGAGATCAGGGTGCCAGAATGCTCAAGTTGTGGTGAGGGCTCTCTTCCTGCCTTGCAGACAGCCACCTTCTCACTGTGTCCTCACAGGGTGGGAAGAAAGAGGGGGTGAGCTCTCTGGTCTCTTCCTATAAGGACACTAATCCCATCGTAAGGGCGCTACCCTCATGACCTCATCTAAACCTAGGCCAAAGGCCCCATCTCGAAATAGCATCACATTGGAAGTAAGAGTTTCAAAATATGAATTTTGAGGGAACACAAGCCAGTCCATAGCAACTGGCTACCTCTGAATCGCATGTCTACATTTCCAGGAAAGGAAAAATATGACTGGCTCAGCTCAGGTCAGGTGTGCACCTCTGATCCAATCAGCCACAGCCAAGAGGAGACGGCAGGTTGGGCTGCACAAATATGGCTGCCAGGAGCCTACCCTGGTAGCCAGGCCTGTCTGCACCTTGCCGCCGAATGAAAAGTCACAGGCAATCAGGTCAAGAAGTGTTCGCTTTCTCTTTGTCAGTAGTTCCCACAAAACTAACCATCACTGAGGATAAGGGTCATGTCTGTCTTATTCGCCATCACTTCCTCATCCATCACAGAAAGAGGCACACAGAGCGTCTTGTAGTTTTCTAGATAAAAGAGACCAGACTTGCTTAAAGCAAGACAGGGAATTTATGCTCCACAGATACACGGTCATGTGCCCTATAATGAAGTTTCAGTCAATAATAGATCATATACACAATGGTGGCCCATGAGATTGTAACACCGTTATTTTGACTGTACCTTTTCTGTGTTCCTATATGTTTAGATAGACAAATACCATGGCATTCCAATTACCTACAGTATTCAGTACAATAACATGATGTACAGCAATAGGCTATAACATACAACCTAGGTGTATAGTAGGCTATACTAGCTAGGTTTGTGTAAGTACACTCTATGATAGTTGTACAATGACAAAATTGCCTAATGACACATTTCTCAGAACATATCCCCATTGTTAAGCGACACATGACTGCATCCAGACATATTATTATCCTCTAGGAGCCAAAGTATGCTTTCCACCCTAAAGATCAAGATTTTCCTTCAAGTCAATCTTTCTTTTTTCTAATCTTTCCCAGACAAGGAAAATAATTATCTTCCATCATTACTTTAAAACTGCTCTGTGTGCGCACGCGCGCGTGTGTATGTGTGTGTGTGTGTGTGTGTGTGTGTTAATAACAATGTACAAAGTATAGAGAGGAGAAAAGGAAGCAAAAGAAAAGATAGGCTCTCTGCATACAAGAAACTGAGACATGAGCCCAAAAGACAAACACAAATGCTGATGAAGTTAAAAAAAAAAAAAAAACTTATGTGGTAAGAAATACAAAAACACACAGGATGTCTCAGGAACGGCTATATAGGATATTGGCCAATATTGGTGCTAGCAGGCTAGCAGTGTGTGCTTTGAGACAGCAGAACAAAGAATCCACCTTAGTCTAGAATGGTCCAGAGAAGAAAAAGCATTTATTAAAGATGGGTAGGATATAGCTGGGGGAGGGAGGGGAGATGGCATTCAGGAGAGGGTGGCAATGACTCAAGTCAACACATGGAAAGCAAGGATAGTCATGGGAACAGAAGTTCACCTAAGACCACATTAGGGTCTGAACACTAATGCAAAACTCCAGATTGGATTATTAAAATAATTGTGAGCACTAGAAAGGAAAGAGACAAGTACCTGGGGCCTGTACCAGTTCTGTACGGACAAATCACACTGGGTTGCCCTTGTTTCCTCTTGCAACAGGGAAGCTAGCAGTGGCCTAAGCATTTTTCAAGGTAATAGACACTGCATTAGTTTCCTAGGACTGCCACGGCAAAGTACCACAAACTTGGTGGCTTAAAACAACAGAAATTTATTCTCTCACGATTCTGGAGGCTAGAAGTCTGAAATCAAGGTGTCAACAGAGCTACATTTCCTCTGGAGGCTCTAGGGGAGGATCCTTCCTTGCCTTTCCCTAGGTTCTCACAGTTGCCGGCAATCCTTGACGTTCCTTGGCCTGGACAGGCATCACTCCAATTGCCTCAATTGTCACGTGGTGTTCTCCAGCATATCTCACTCTGTGTCTAAATTTCCTTCTTATAAGGATACCAGTCACTGAATTAAGGCCAACCCTAATCCAGTATGAACTCATCTTAACTTGATTGCATTTGCAAAGACCCTATTTCCAAATAAGGTTACATTTTGAGGTTTCAGGTAGACATGCATTTTGTGGGGACACTGTTCAACCCAGCATAGACACTGAGTAACTCTTACTCTTATGTGCTGGCTTTAGAAGCTAGCTGCCATGCGAGATACTGTTCCACCATCGTGGGCTGGCAGTGACTAGATGCACAACCGTCACCCATGTCACCAAAGGAGGGGAGTCCCTGCACTGGGACAAGATGGGACTAGATGACACAGATACACTGCTTTCACCTCACTTCCCCTGACAAAAACATGGCTTATGCTGGCCTAAAAGCAAAGTTCTGTATTTTGGCCTCAGAGTCTACCTTTATAACCTGAACTCCGGAGATGACACTAAATCTCAACTCAAGCCAGTCTGGTCCTTCGAGACCATTTGGAAGACCATGTACTTTAGCTCCATGCAGCCTCCTGGGACCGGCCAGCCCAGCCCATAGTACTTCTGCATTGCCATGATCCTTCCTGTCTGAAGAAGCACTGGACCCTTAATCTACCACTGCCCTGCACTGGTAATGATCCTTTTGCAGAAAGAGGGGCTACAGCAACACTCAGGCAAAGACAACACAAAGGCTTTAAGACCAGACAGATCTGAATTCAATTCCTAGCTCTAATATTTAGCTGGGCAAATTTATTAACCTTTCTAAACCTCACACTGCTCATCTGTAAAAGGGAAATAATACTACCCACGCCGTGGGGTTAAGTGAAACAATGTATCGTGTATGAAACATCTGACTTAAAACATAAAGTCATAAGTATATGATTAAAGTATGTGTCAATAAAAGCACTTATTTTTATTATGGTACTAATAAATGGATCTAAGTTTTGCCTTTAGTTTGAGGGAACAGGGTACAGATCCCGTGTCCTTCCGGCATCTAGCAGCACACTGCCAACGACCACCCAAAGTCACAGATGTCAGTGCAGGTAGAAACCCCAGAGAGCCTCTACCTACCATCCTTTTCTTCTTTTTCTTTCTTAGCCTCAACCGATAACTTTACTGAAAATTCTGGGAGACAGAGTTTATATCACAGAAAAGCAAAAGAACATCAGAGATCCTTGTAAAAATTCCTTTGCCTCTCTGCTACGCTGTTCAGCCATCCCCTCTCCTTCCTCTCCTTCTCCTCTCCTAGCTTCTCTGGACTGTTTCTTACGCAGAGCAGTATCTAACTAGCTAGCCCCCAACCTTTTCATTTCACAAATGGGAAGGCTGGGACCGAGACACGCAAGTGACTCCAAGGTCACAGAGCTGTTAAGTGGCAGAGCCATGACTGAATCAGGCCATGACTATCTTCCTATATGATATGTTGCAACCAGTTTGAGCCTTGGTTACCTTGTTGGCAAAACAGGGATACTAATGCCCACCACCCCAGGCTGCTCTGGAAATACAGAATCAAGGGCCAGGCCAGTGACAGAAAAGACCAGGTGTGAGATGAGAAATGGAAACCACCAGCAGCCTGCAGTAACTGGGCCAGGCAAGGGCCGAGCGGACTGCGGAGCACGTGCCCCAGGGCAGCCACCTCTCAGCTCGGCTGACGATGCCCTGTTTGAATCACCCTACAGTGCCAGGTTTTCTGATTCTTCACGAGATGCCAAAAATTTGGATTTTGGTGCCACAACTCTCCATTTTAAATGTTGGTAACTGATTCAAATCTAAAGTACCACAAGCCAAACAAACATCTGCTGGCTGATTTCAGCCCAGGAGCCACCACATTTGAGATTCTAGATCTAACAATAGATGTGAAAGCAGTTTGCAAACGGCCAAGTAGCACCGTACAATGAAGGAAAGACTGACCCACAGTGATTGGTACAGCCTATCTACCCAGGAAGCTTCTGCAAATTCTCTGGGATCAGGGCTCCCACCGTAGTGATTTCACCCAGCCCCACGGCTCCTCGCCTGGTGCCAGGCATGCTGCAACCACAGCTGACCTCATCCTGCCGCCAGCCCAGTGGCCTTGTCAGCAGGGGAATTTGCCCATACCCTGCAGGGAAACTACCTCCCCACCCAGAGCCTCATTAAGCTGGATGAGCTGCCTTCAGGGAAGTGCTGAGCCTCAGTCACACCCTGGAGGACACCGCAGGGCTGGGTTGGCCCAGACTGACCTCAGATTTTGGATCCCAGCCCCTCCTGAGATGAGGCAGGCCCAGGTGAGGTAAGCAGGATGGTTGGGGCTGAGCCAGCCTGGACAGATGCCCAGCAATAGGGCTAAACTGTTACAAAGGAAGATGGACAAGAGCCTCTTCAATAGCTTCTTATTCTCTTGTGTCTGGACAGGTAGAACCCTCAGTAACAACTCACCTGCCAAGCCTGCATTCCTCACCTCCTCTTTTCCCCCAGAGTGTGTAGGGAGAGGCAGTTCCTGGGGTCCAGCCTCTTTCCTCCTTGGTGTCCTGTCCTCCCAAGCTCCTCACCATAAACATCAAATATTCTGCAGGGCCCCTAAGACTCTGGAGAAAGTCTGAGAGGGTGTACCTAGCTAAGGGCAGCTGGTACTTCTCAAGATGTAGACCAGTGGTCCCCAACCTTTTTAGCACGAGGGATGGGTTTCACGGAAGACAATTTCTACACGTACCGAGTGTGTGGGGGCATCGTGGCGGGGGAAGATGATACGGAGCTCAGGTGGTGATATGAGGCCATTTCCTAACAGACCATGGACCAGTACTGGGCCATGGCCTGGTGTTGGGGACTGCAGATGTAGATGGTGGGATAGTGTGAACAATCAGGGAAGTTGCCTGCCAGGAGGTTTAGCCCCACCTGCTCCAGGAGAGCTTGGGAGGCACAGTCCTGGACCCAAGGCCACATAGTTCACCAGGGGTAGAGCTGGGACCCGAATCTACACCCTGAGTCCCATCCAGTCCTGGGCCAGGTGGTGCTGTTGGCCCCATCATGCTTGTCTGCAACCAGTGCCAACACTGACTTGCTGGGTACCTGGGGCAGGTTACCTAGCCCTACAATTTTATCATCTGGGCAAGAGACAGTAATGCCTACCTTGTATGACTGCTGCATTAATGAAATTATGAAGCCCTACATGAGACATGCCATGAGGCAATGACTCCGCTGTTTCCTTCAAGTGATGACCCACACCCAGCCCACGATAGCAGCTCACTAAAGACCAGACAACAGAGTGCACCTGCTGAACAAAAGAACAGCATGGCACAATAGCTGTCACTAGGAAGTACTCAGTTTTATATTCTCATGGATACTAAAACCTTCCTTGGTGGATGTTTGCAGTTTCAGGCAGCCCACCACCCAGCTGGCTTTAGTCTTGGTAACAGGACCTAGATGCTCACTGGATCCCCTCCCCAGTGCTGTGTGGCCCCTGCTCTTGGAGAAGCTGACCATATCCCTAGATTCAGGGCAGGTCCTGGCTGCTTTAAGTCAGTCAGCACATCCCATACCCCAGCCATAGGGACAGGCTCAGCAATGGGCATGTGACCAAAACCATTAGAGCAAGATGCTTCTTAGGGACTTTGGGCAAGAAGCTTCCTCGTCTCCCATAAGAGATGCTTTCTTCCTATTAGAAATAAATGAGGGATTCAAGACCCCTAAGAAGGTGCTGGCAGCCATCCTGCACCTAAAAGGAGAACCAGACAATTTGAAAGAGGCACCAAAGACTGCAGAGGAGACACCCGAGAATCTGCTGCTCCGGTGCCAATCTTGAGCTGTTGGATCAAGCCTCACTTGAAGTTAGTACCATTCTTGACTTTTAAGTTATGTAACCCAGTCTGAATTGTATTATTTTTTTCTTGAAACCAAAATAATTCTCACCGATATACCTGCAAACCTCAAAGATAAATAATCTGAGACTGCCAACAGTCTCAGACCTGACTTAACCTCCCGTTGAAAACAAAGAAAAAATCTGGATTCGAAGAAATTGCGAATCTTTTATCAAGTGGTCAAATGTGGCATCACCAATGTGAGACAGTCTGACACTCTGTCTTCCTGGCATGAGGCAGTGGGAGGTACACCTCATCGTCAACGTAGTATTGTTGCCACCATTGTTGGACTTGAGTCTAATCATGAGGACAAGTCTGACAAATCCAGAACATGCTCCATCACAGCCAACCTGGACTCTTCATGAAATTGAGGGGACTGTTCTAGGTTGGTCAAAAGATACAACAGCCAAATTCAATGTGTAAACTTTAATTTGGATCCAAATAAAAGCAAGAAAAAAGTACCAATAAAGAAATTTTTTTACATGTGGGTTAATCTGAGTACGGACCTCATGTTAGATGAAGGTGTGAAATTAGAGTTGACTTTCTTAGGTGTGGTAATGGTTTTTGATTGTACAGTTACAGGGAGTGATTCTTAAAGTATGATCCACAGACCCCTGGGGGACTCCAAGACCCTAGGGGATTCCTGGAACCCTTGCAGAGGGTCCATGAGGTCAAAACAATTTCAACAATAGCACTACGACATTGCTCTTTTCACTGTGTTGAATTTGTCCTGACGATGCAAAAATAATGAAGGATGAAACTGCTGCTGGTATTTTGCACGATCAGGGCAGCGGCATCAAACTCTATCAGTAGTCACTATTGTCTTCACTATGATGCAGTAGGAAAAAAAATTCCTGTTTTATTTCAGAATGTCATGGATGATGTAGTGAAAATCATCACTTTTATTAAATCCCAACCCCTGGGTACAGGTGTTTTTAATATTCTGTGACGAAATGAGAATTACACATAAAATACCTCTGCTGCATACCAAAGTATGATGACTGTCTTGAAGCAAAGCTCTTGTTTCATTGAATTGTGTGCTGAATTATCCCCCTTTTTTTCATGGAACATCAGTGTTATCTGAATGACTGACAAACTATGGTTATTCAAACTTGGGTATCTTGCAAGCATTTTCTAGAAAATGAATAAAATGAGCCTGCTACATCCAGAAAAACAAATAGTATTTTTTGCCAATGATAATTAGAATATCGGAAAATTTGTATCCACTACTTGACAATGTCCCAGCACTTAAAGACTTTTTTGGTGAGATCAATGGTGATATCAATGAGTGTAATTTTTGGATATTATATTTTAAAAATATCTACATTGGAAGATCTGCATTTAACTTGATGACCCAATAATTTCCACATGACCAATGCATAAGGTTACAAAACCATACATGGATAAAAGATCCACTCAAACTACAAGATCAGCCTTCATTCATAAGGTTTCAGATTCCACATTGCAATTAACCTTGACATGAAAGAGACTTGCAAAAATGTACAATACCCTCTTCTTGCCATTTTCTTTTTTTCTGGAAAATATAGATATTTTTCATTAAATGTATTATTTATTTTCACATGATTTTTATTGTTATTTTAAAATTAATTAATAAATACACATTTCAAAATGGCTCCACTTTCATTTTTAATATGGTACATAATGAAAGATGGAAGCCACATAAACAAAATTTTTTGGGGGTTCTCAATGTTTTTAAGAGTGTACAGGGATCCTAAGACCACAAGTTTGAGAACCACTGGTATAGGAGAATTATCTTGTCTCTGAGGGACATACTGAAGTATTTGGGATGAAGTGGCATGATGTCTGCAGCCTACTTTCAGATGGTTAGGCAAGAGGGAAATGTGTGTATTTATGTAGAAAGAGATGGAGCGTATATACCAAGGTACGAATAATGTAAATATTCAATGTACTGTTCTTTCAACTTTTCTGTGGGTTTCAAAGTTTTCTAAACAAAACATGTAATCAATATAAGGAATATATGTAAACATACTGATATTCTACATCAGTGTAAGGAAGGTGTAGAAGCCAAAAACAAAGCCAAAGTAGAGCCTCAGAAAGGTAAATTAACGGCACTTGCTAATTGAAACACTGAACGTCAAATTATAGGGCTGACAGAGTGTCAAGTACAGGAAACACAGTTTAGGGCAATGCTGCTTCAACTTCAGCCTGCAGAAGAGAACCTGGAGAGCTTATGAACACAGATTCCTGGGTCCCACCCTCAGGTATTCTCATCCAGTAGGTCTGGGGGGCCTGAGAACTTACAGTTCTAGTAACTCCCAGGTGAGGTAATGCTGTGGTCCCCAGACCACATTTTGAGTACACTGGTCCAGGGCATCCCTTTATAAAGCTTAGACTCTGTTATGGATTGAACTGTGTCCCTCAAAAAGATATGTTGAAGTCCTAATCTCCAGTACTTGTGACCTTACTTGGAAATAGGGTTTTGCAGACATACTCAACTTAAGATGAGGTCATTAGGGTTGGCCCTTATCCAATATGACTGCTGTCCTTATAAGAGGAGGAAAAGAGATACAGACACAGGAAGAATTCCATGTGATAACAGAGGCAGAGGTTAGAGAGACGTTTATACGAGCCAAGGAAGGGCAATGATTGCTGACAGCCACCAGAATCTAAGAGAAAGTCATGGACAGATTCTTCTCTAGAGCCTTCAGAGACCGTAAGGCCCTGAGAACACAATGATTTCAGACTCTAGTCTCCAGAACTGTGAGAGAAATAAACTTTTGTCAGTTTAAGCCACTCTGTTTGTGGTACTTTGTTACAGCAGCACTAGGAAATATATACCCCAAAGAATACATCGTCAGTAAAAGGATGAATAAAAAGCCTGCTACCATGGCTAAAGGTACAAAAAGCAAAATGCCCATTCTCTGGCCACAGCAGCAGGTGGAAAGGAAACAGTATTTCCCCTGAAACCCTGTAACCACTGGCCTATCCTCACATAAGTGTGCAGCCCATATTTACACTACCCAGGTGGTCAAATTTTTAAAATCTCAACAATTTACTTAGTGGTCCAAAACTGGTAGTATCCCTAGACACCTAGCAGAAGCAAATGCAAATCCTCTCTGGAGGAACTCACCTTTACCCAGGCATTAAAGACTTTCTGTAGATAAAGTTCCAAGGAATACAAGCTCACAGTGAAAAAACAAAATTACCAAACACGTAATGCACCTTGATTGAGAGCCAAGAGAAACAAGAGACAGCTGAATTGTCCTTCAAAAGTAGTTTAGACGCTAGAATTATCAGGTGCACAAAATAACATAATTGTGTTTAATATGTTTAAAAGAATAAAAATGAATTTAAAATATGTAGAGGAACAGACATCATAAAATATGACCAGTTTTGAAACGGAGCTAAATAGCATTTCTAAAATATAATGATTAAAATGTAAAAATTAATGGATATGTCCAGCAGCTGATTAGATATGGCTGAGGAGAGATGCAGAAAATTATCCACAATGTAGCAATGACAGAAAAAGAAATCAGAGATAAAAAATGAAGAGATGTGAAAGAGTAAGAACATCTAACATATGTCTAATGAGAATACTTACAGAAGAGGGGGAAGGGAATAGGATGCAGAAGCAATAAATTTGAAAAAATTACTGAATTGGATTAAGCCCTAAATAATATTGACCCAAGAAGATAGAGGAAATCTATAATCATTAAAGAAATTCAGTCAGTAGTTTAAAATCTTCCCATACAAAAAGCAACTGGCCCTGATGAGTTTACTGGCAAGTCCTACTAGCCATTCAAGAAAGAAATCCAATTACACAAACTATTCCAGAGTATAGAGAAACATGACACACTCCCAGCTTAGTTATGAGGCACAATCACGCTATCAAAACCAGACAAGGGGGCCGGGCGCAGTGGCTCATACCTGTAATCCTAGCACTCTGGGAGGCCGAGGTGGGTGGATTGTTTGAGCTCACAAGTTCGAGACCAGCCTGAGCAAGAGTGAGACCCCGTCTCTACTAAAAATAGAAAGAAATTATCTGGCCAACTAAAATATATACATAGAAAAAATTAGCCAGGCATGGTGGCGCATGCCTGTAGTCCCAGCTACTCGGGAGGCTGAGGCAGAAGGATTGCTTGAGCCCAGGAGTTTGAGGTTGCTGTGAGCTAGGCTGATGCCATGACACTCTAGCCCAGGCAACAGAATAAGACTCTATCTCAAAAAAAAAAAAAAAAAAAAAAAAAAAAAAACAAACACACACACACAGAGATAAGGATAACATAGCCAATACAACTTACAAACATAACTTTTAAAAAAACAGAAAAATTAACTGGGCATCATGGCATGTGCTCATAGTCTCAGCTACTCAGAAGGCTGAGGCAAAAGGATTGCTTGAACCCAGCAGTTTGAGGTTGCAGTGAGCTATGATGACACCACTGTACTGTACCCAAGGCAATAGAGTGAGACTCTGTCTCAAAAAAATAAAAAAAAAAACCCCAAATATTAGAAAATCCAATAATCAAGTCCAGAATTGTTTTAAAACTATAAAAGATAGAAACAACTTTATGACCAAATTGGGTTTACCCGGGAAGGCAAAGTTGGTTTAACAGTGAAATTAACTGATACAATCTACCACTTGGACTAAAGGCCAAAAAATATATATTATTTCAATGGAAGCATTAGATAAAATATAGTATCATTCATTATAAAACTATCAGTAAACTATCACTTTAGAGTGATAAAGTCTATTTCTGAAAACCCTACAGCAAGCACAATACTTTATGGGAAAATGTTGAAGTATTCCTTCTTAACTCAGGAATGAGGCAAGAGTGTCTGCCTTTGCCACTTTTAGTCATCATGCACTAGGGATCCTAACTAGGGATAATAATGGGGAATAAAAAAGAATAATGACTAGAAAGACACAACACTGCACTATTCTCAGAGGACATGACTATTTATCTGGAAAAGCCAAAAGAATCTACAGTTCAGCAACCTTGCATTCTCTTAACAAGCAGCTGGAAGATGAAAATTTTATTAAGATACTAAATACACTGGCATCAACAAATGCAAGTAACTGGGAATAAATCTAACAAATGATGTGTACGACATTTATAGCAAAAATCATAAAATTTTATTGAAAGTCATTAAAGAAGACCTAAATAAATAGACATAGATACCATATATATGGATTGCAACAAACAAATTAGGAACATCAATTTTCTATTGTTCCATACATTTAAAGCTATTCCAATCAAAATCCCAAAAGGGGTGTGTGTGGGTGTGTGTGGGTGTGTGTGTTGTAACACATAATTTTAAGCTAATTCTAAACATGTATGTGGAAGAGGAAAGCACTCTTTGAAGGAACTTTTGAAGAAGAATAAGATAGGAGAACTTACCATACCAGATAAAAGTTTTCCGAAAGCTTAGTTATTAACATAATATAGTACTGGTGCAGGACTAGCCAAAGTATTCAATGGTACAGAATGAAGTGCCAAGAAATAGGCCCACACATTATGGAAACTAAATTTATGACAAGGCTGGGCACTGCAGATCTGAAGAGAAAGGATGAACTTTCTAATAAGCGGTACTGGGACAACTGGTTTTTCCTATGGAAAAAATGAAAAAATTGGGGGCTGCTGCTTCACATCATATACAAAAATAAATTCAAATGGATTAAGAAATTAAATACATATAGCAAAACTATAAAACTTCCGGGAGCAATATAGAAAAATACTTTCATAATTTCAGAGAGGGAAGGTATTCCTAGGACACAAAAAGCACAAATCATTAAGTGAAAAAAATTGTAACTCTATTGCATTAATATTAAAAACTTGTTTATCAAAATACACCATAAAGAAAATGAAAAAATAAACCACAGACTGGGAGATGACATTTGTAACACACAAGTGACAGTAGATTAGCATCCAGAAGATTTGAAGAACTCCTACAAATCAGTAAGATAACGACAAGAAAAAAACTGGCAAGACGTGAACAGGCACTTCACAGAAGAGAGAACATGAATGGTCAATAAACATATGAAAAGATGCTCAGTCTCATTAGTATTCAGGGAAATGCAAATTAAAACCATAATGAGATTCCACTTTGTACCCACCAGACTGGCAAAAATTCTCAAGTGTGACAATATCAAGTGACGGTAAAGATACGGTGCAAATGAAATCATAGCCCCTGCTGAAGGAAAACCATTTAGAGAATAATGTATGAAGAAAAAACAGTGGGGCACTTACCACACCAGATATCAAGAATTTTTATGAAGCTATGGTAATTAAGACAGTGTGGTACTGGTGCTGGGTCAGGCACACTGATCAATGGTACCGAAAAAAGAGCCCAAACACAGACCCACTTCTCTATGGGCTTAATTTACGTTATTTGGTCAAGAGAAAGATGCAGATACACTCTGCCTCAGCCATCCCAGTCCTAAAGAACTCCGTGAACAGGTGCACTGGAAAACATATACAAGAATGTTGACTGCAGCACTCTTTCCAAGGGAGTGCAAAAGAGAAAAAAGAAAAATCCAGAAACAACCCAAATGTGGATTAAAATTTCAATGGATAAGTAAATTGTGGTATATTCATACAATGAAAGTAATGTTCTAATTCTTAAACTGGGTGATGAGTACATGAGTATTCATTGTATTATTATCCATTATCCCCTAACCATTTTTTATTTATTAACAGTCTCCTCTATTGACTCAATAATTACTTTTTACAAATCAAAGACAGCCCAGAAATGGAGACCAAATAAGATGTTAGAACACCAAAGTGTTTCTTTCTGTGTTTCCCTTACCTTAGGCTGTTCTTAGATGAACTTTTCTCACCTTAGTGGCAGTAAGAACAGCTACCATGAGTGCGGTAGGCTGAGTAATGGCCCCCAAAGATACCTAGGTCCTAATTCCTAGAACCTGTGAATGTTACCTTATAAGGCAAAAAGGACTTTGCAGATGTGATTAAGCCAAAGATTTTGAGATGGGGAGATTATCCTGGATTATTTAGGTGGGCCCTATTTAATTGGTGATTAAATGTAATCACAAGGGTCCTAAAAGGGAGAAAGAAGGAGATATGAGGACAGAAGAAAAGGCAATGTGACCATGGAAGCAGAGATTGGAGTGATGCAGACACAAATCAATGAATGCCTACAGCCACAAGTCAAGGAATGCCAATAGCCACCAGAAGTTAGAAGAAGCAAGGAATGGAGTCTTCCCTGGAACTTCCAGAAAGAACCAGCCCTGCCAACACCTTGATTTTAGCCCCATAAGATTCATTTCAGACTTCTGACCTCCAGAACAGTAGGAGAATATATTTCTGTTGTTTTAAGCTACTAAATTGGTGGTTATCTGTTACAGCAGCAATAGTAGACTAATACAGTGGATGAGGAGGCCCAACTCTGTCTCAGATGATTTTCCACTTAGCATACCCTCTCCTCTGCCTTTTCTTCTCTCCCAACATTGGATGCCACAGTGTCCCCCACGTAGGGAGACACAACAATGGTTTAATCCCTTCATATATCAGATGCACCACTTCCCCTGCTGAAAGGGCTCCTCCCTACAATTTCCAACCAGAGCCAGACAAGTCATTCACACACACCTGTGAAATTCCACCCAATGGAAATAGCACTGGCCAGGCAGGAGGGACACTTCCCACTGACCGGCTACGTGACCTCCTCAACTTCTCAAAGATGGAACAAGAAGTCATTCATCTTTATATCCCTGGGGCCCAGCATAGTACCTGGAACGCAGCAAATGGTCAAAAAATGGGCAGTGAATCAATGAATCAGTCAATGAAGCAATGAATCAATCAATCCTGAGTAAGGATGGAAGTCCTAACCACCGAAAGAGAAAAATCTTTTCAATTAACGTCTCCTTCTCTTGCTCTACCAGTATAAGGAAAAGATTAAAATCATAAAATTTTAGGGTTGGAAGCCAGGAGCTCACTGCCTCACAAGGCAGCCCAGGGCACTGTCAGTGCGAATTACTGGAAACCTTTTCCTTCTATCAAGCCCAAAATTTGTCTTCTGGCCACCCACTGGTCGTAGTCCAATCCTCTAACCACATAAAACAAACCTACTTTTTCCATATTAAAACATTTCCCTAGTGTGGAGACCTGGCCTTAAGCCTTGGCCTCGCCAACCAGGCTAGCGATCTTGATGAATCACCTAACTCCACTGGTCCCCTTCCTCCTTGTCTGTCAAACAAGAGCATGAAATCACTAAGGTCCCTTCTAGCCCTGTGATACAATGTGAAAAACATCACCTTCTTGGTGTTCAATATTTCACCATTTTAACCCATCAACTGGGTTTTTCATTTCAATACTTTATATTTCCCCCTCAGAAGTGCTTCTTTTTCAATGGGCCTGTCTCCTGCCAGGACATGCTGTTTTCTTATATTTTCAATTCTTTGTTTCTTTTTTCATTTTATTTATTTATTTAGAGACAGGGTCTCACTCTGTTGCTCAGACTGGAGTGCAGTGGCAAGATCGTATAGCTCACTTTAACTTCAAGCTCTTGGGCTCAAGTGATCCTCCTGCCTCAGCCTCCCAAATAACTAGGATTATACAGGCACATGCCACCATGCCCAGATAATTTTTGAAAATTTTTTTTGTATAGACTCAGTCTCACTATTTTGCCCAGACTGGTCTCAAACTCCTCACCTCAAGTGATTCTCCTGTCTCGGCCACCCAGAGTGCCAGGATTACAGGCGTGAGCCACAACACCCAGCCAGAATAATTCTTTTTAAAATGAAAAAAGAGTAAGCCCAGCACTTTGGGAGGCCAAGGCAGGAGAATTCTTTGAGCTCAGGAGTTCAAGACCAGTCTGAGCTAGAGCAAGATCCCATCTCTACTAAAAATAAAAAAATTAGCCGGGTGACATGGTGTGGGCCTATAGTCCCAGCTACTTCGGAGGCTGAGACAAGAAGATTGCTTGAGCCCTGGAGTTTGAGGCTGCCGGGAGCTATGATGACACCACTGAACTCTACACAGGGCAACAGAGCGAAACTCTTGTCTCAAAAAAAGAAAAGAAAGAAAGAAAAAGAAAGACTTATTCTAAGGTCTCTAATTGGTAGCTCTATCATATATCATATAAATAATATTAACATATATTATTAATATATGTAGGTTATTCATTCATTATTGGACAGCTAATCCTATTGCTTATAGTGTTTGCTACTGGGGTTGTTTCCTTACGTGTTTTGTAATTCTGAAGTGTGAATTCATGGTTTCAGAAGCTAATTCTATATAATATGTATTGAATATTCTTAGAGAAACTGGAATAATGTCTGCCAGATCCACCAAGGGTAACAAAATGACTGTGTTTTAAGCTAAATTTCCACATAGTCAGTTATACAGCTGGTATAGTACTAGCTTACACCCTTTCCAAATGATTCCCTCTCTATCTCCTGGCAAATTTCCTTCCTTACTTAAAAGCTCAGCTAAGCTTTTAAGGAGATCAGATTGCTGTTATATTTTATCCAAATTTTTTAAAATTCAATTTTATTAAGGGAGGATTTTCAGACATTTATTTTTCTGTATTTCCAGAAACAGAAATCAAATCTTTCATTTTATACATGAAAAAAAATGAAGGTTTAGAGAGGTTAAATTACTTGCCACAGTCACAAATCAAGTTTCTGCAAAACTGGCATTTAAAAAATGATCTTCTAACCCTAAAGAGAATACTAAGTCATCCTTCTTTCAACAGATATTTTTCAGACACCTATTATGTGCTTAGAACTGCTCTAGGCATGGGGGAGATAGCTATGAATGAGATAAAGTCTCAAAAGTCATAGAAGTCAAATGCTAGTGGATATATATGAACAAGTAAACAAATGAATTAAAAGGATCATTTCAAGGGGTGATAAGGGGATAGAGAGTGACAGGAGGGGTGGATTTTGGAGAAGGTGTGCAGAAAAGGCCCCTCCTGAAGAGGTGACATGTGAGCAGAGAGACCTAAATGAAAAGGGGGAATGGCATGGACGATCTGGGGGAGTGTGTTGTGGGCAGAGGAAACAGCACATGCAAAGGCCACTGGTGAGACAAGCTTGGCACCTTCCAGGAATAGTGAGGAGGCTGCAGCGGAGCGAGAAAGGGGCGAGCAGTGCAAGGTGAGGTCAGAGTGTGGGCAGGAGCCAGACCTCGTTGAGTCTTGTTGACCATGGTAAGGAGCTTGAGTTTTATTCTTCCTGGAACAGGACAGTGTTTAAATAGCAGGGGAAAGAGATGGCCTATCTTACATTTTAAATAAATTATTGCAGTAATAGGAGCAAAGGCAGGGAAAACCATTAGCAAGGCTTTGAGATGAAACAGGTGAGCAGTAATTTGGGGTTGGAGCAGGGTGGCGGCAGTGGAGGTGGGAGTTGTGATTGGATGGGGAGTGTTTTGAAGGCAGAGGACTTGCTGATAAACTGGATTCCACAGCACACAGGGACTGGCCTGAGGTGTGCACAGACCCCGCTGGATCAGGTGACTCCCTTAGGAGAGACACATGTGGACTTGTGGTTCTCAGCCTCACGTGCTCATGAGAAAAAGTCTCGTATGAGTCCCCACCATTAGCTGGATGTGTCCACCAGCCTTTCTCAAAGCAGGCTGTGTCCCACTCTCCTTGGAGCAGCGTGACCCATTCAACCCAATATTCTGTCCGACAGGCATTGCCTTGGCAGTCTAAACCCCAGTTGTGATAAAACTAAATTTCACACTGGGCATAATTAGGCAGCCCATCTGTGAAAGGTTCTCAGTTGGGCACTGGGTTGGTGGAGTCCAATCATGCCATTTAGAACTCATAAAAAGGCAGGGTTAAGACCTCTCAGAACCAGAAAGGATGAACCACAGTCTAGCACAAGTGGATGATTTGAGATCGAATCCCAGGTCTACAGCAAATAATGGGGAACTTAAGCAAGTCCGTTTCTTTTCATTTCACAGGGGAGATGATGGTACCCTGTCTCCTGACTCTGCACAAGCTTTATGTGAATCTTGTTAAAGTACAGATTCACTAAGTTCTGGGCAGGGCCCGGGATTCTGCATTCCTGACTACTCCCGTAATGCTGAGGCTGCTGGTGCATAGCCCACACTCTGAGGAGCGAGGTCCTGACTCATTCACCACCCAGCACGCACTCACTGGGCACCTACTCTTCATGAACTGTGAGAGAGACAAAGAAGCAGACCTGGTCCTTAAGGGGAGGTCAACAAACAAACCACCATAGCACAAGGTACAAAGTGACAATGCCATTCTGGGGACCCAGGGGACAGAAATCTTTCTTCAGTTAAGGGACCCAAGGAAGGCTTGATGGTGGAAGACAGCTGGGGACACACATGGAGAACATAATGGAAATCAGAGGACACCTTCCAAGGCTTTAGCCTTTGTCATCACTAATTTCTCCTCAAACTTAAGAACTAATTTTTTTGACTCACAAACAGAATAAAGAAAAGGGAATAAAAGGGGAGTAAGAGAGATTATTTCCTAGTACAAAGAGATGAAAGAGTATGTTAGTGGGCCGGGCGCGGTGGCTCACGCCTGTAATCCTAGCACTCTGGGAGGCCGAGGTGGGCGGATCGTTTGAGCTCAGGAGTTCGAGACCAGCCTGAGCAAGAGCGAGACCCCATCTCTACTAAAAATAGAAAGAAATTATATGGACAGCTAAAAATATATATAGAAAAAATTGGCCGGGCATGGTGGCGCATGCCTGTAATCCCAGCTACTCGGGAGGCTGAGACAGGAGGATCCCTTGAGCTCAGGAGTTTGAGGTTGCTGTGAGCTAGGCTAACGCCACGGCACTCACTCTAGCCTGGGCAACAGAGTGAGACTCTGTCTCAAAAAAAAAAAAAAAAAAAAAAAAAGAGTATGTTAGTACTGGCAGAGGCCAGGGACAAAAGGGAAAAAATCCCATCTTCTACCCAAGACATTTCTAGGTTTACGAGGCTGGTTAGGAGTCATTCAACATACATGGTGGTCATTAGGGCTGCTCTTGTTAGGAGTGTAAGTCACCATCCACTTGAACTCAGGTGTGGCCAATGAAATGTGAGCAGAAATGGCACGTTATCACTTCCAGGTGGAGCTACTTAAGAGCCAGTGTGGGACTCCATTTTCCTATCCCAACCACAGCGAACCCTGATGTCTGACATTGACATGATGCCACCCTAAGACAAAGGTGACTGAGTCAGCCTGGGCCTGAGTAATGATGATGAGCAGAGTGCCCCTGCCACCCCACAGTGAACAGACAGCACAAAGCAAGAAATACACCTCCGTCGTCTCAAGCCACTGGAATTTGGGAGTTGTTACTGCAACATACCCCAGAACATCCTAACCACTTCAACAGATATTTCATTAATACAAGCACCATTTAAAGTTTTCATTCTAGGATATGGACAGCTCATGGTATCAAAGAAGTAGCTGCAGGAACTGGGCCCTGAGTAACGAGAACCAAGACTCCTTGTGCCAGCCTCTTTCTCTCAGCCCATGTCTGGTCTCTATCTTGGCTTTGCTGTATTCTCCAAGTGCCAGGGTGTTTAGCCACCAGCAGCCCCAACTTCACATTTTTCCAACTCTGGGTCCCATGGGCAAAGCTATTCTCCCTCAGCTGCAAATCAAGAAACCCCAGGGAAGGAGCTGGTGGCTCAGTTTGGGTCACATGCCCACCTCTGGACCAATGTCTGTGCCCAGGGAAATGCAAATCTAGGCTTGGGTCACGTGCCTACTCATATGGCTGAGTGGAGGGAGGCAGGATGGAGTATGTCACCAGAAGGGAATGGGAAACTTGTTTTGCCATCCAGCCGTCCAAAGTACCATCCGTAATCCCCTATAAGGAGGTAGAAAGGATGTGTATGCATAAGTACACAGGAGAATGCCTAAGGCAGAATTTAACTGAGCTGTGACTGGTGAAGGAAAAGGAAAAGGGAAAATATGGTATGTGCATGATCAGTCCAAGAAAAGGGAGAGGTGGGGCCAGAGCGCCACTAGGCTGGACAGCTCCCTATACTGGCAACTGGAGGCACCTTTGTCCTAGAACTGCCAGGTGACTGACGAGGCCTGGGGCGGGGCGATGTCAGGAGGGGATGTTAACTCAAGTAACTGATGATTTACGTTTGCTAATTTAGCAAATCTGACAGTGGGGCCAACCTCTTCTGATTGGGAACGGGCTAAGTCTGGGAGAGCAAATACTATACCAATATGTGTGCCCCTGTTGCCATCTTCCTTGCATGAATCAATCACTTTTGGAACTCCTTCCCCACTGAGCCTAAGCAGCTTCATACTCCTCCTCAAGACAGTGCCCCAGGCAGCTTTGTATAGATCATAAGAGATGAAACTCACTTGCCATCTCTGGTCTAGATACCCATGCATGCTTGCAGTACAGCAAATCATTAATACTTATTGAGATTCCTTCCAGCACTCCTACTATGTGCCAAATATCTGGTCCTTTAGCTATATTTCTTTTTTTCCATGAAAGCCCCTGGGTGCAACTTAAAAAACCCAATGGGAAAAAAACGTGCTTCTACCTGAAGACAGATGAGATCTAAAAATTCAGAACAAATAATATGTACATAACTATCCATCTTCCAATTCCTCAGGGCCTTCCCAAGGCCCAGAAGTGAGACGAAAACATCCTTACAGCCCAGATGCAAACCCCCTTAGCTCTTGTTGGTCCTGGGAAAAACTCCCACAAACTAAGAATCCTGGTAACCAGTTGGGCATGTGTGTGACTCATCCTTGGCAGTGAAATTCCAAAGGTGCCACATGCTATGGCTACTGCATGGCCAACTTCTCCCCTTCCCCCAGCCTCTCTCCCCTTGAAACATGCATGCACACACGCACGCACACAGGCACACACATACACGCACACACACACATACATACACCATGCATACACAATACAAAACAGCAGCCTGAATGGTTGGCTAAAGAGGGCCCTACTCCCCTTCCCTCACTCTTCCCAGGGCTCCTCCTACCCCCACATAATACATCCTCCAAAGATAGCTTGTTTTAAAAGGAAGAAGGCAACTGACCCAGTAATAACCAGGTGAGACCCTCACTTGTCAACTAACCTCAAATAAGACACAGCGGGGAGGAGTGCACAAAAGCTACTTCCCAGCAGGCAGGCGGGATTAGTAAACAAAGAAACAGGGCAGCTGAGCAGCAGCAACATCTAACCTGGTATTTTTCACTTCCTTGAGGATACTCCTCCTGCTTATAAATAAATGTGGTGCACACAGGCCAGCTGGGGACAGAAGGGGAGCTCTTAGGACCTCCAAGGTGATGATGGCCAACACCCTTTTCTCTCAGACAAGGAGCCGGTGTATGGGAGTTGCCCTTAGGACTCTGACAGTGGGTCAGACCAGTGCTCGGACTAGAACCTAAGTTTGCTGATTTCCAGTTCAACAGCTTTCCTTTCACAATTCATCTGAAACATTTACCCAGTGCCTATAGTGCACCACACTACAGTGCCAGGAAATAAATCCTCAACCAACATGAACCCTCTATTAACTGATCATTTTCCTGGATTCCACATTTTAAAAGCAGGACCCAAAGAAAGACTAGCTTATGTTTAAGAATTTATGGTCTTGTCTTTCTTTTTTCTTTTCCATTTGTTTTGCTACAGTTGGGGAACATCTTGAGGACAATCCACATTCCTTCCAGCCTCATCTACTTCTACATCCCTGACCCAGAACAGACGTCATGCTCCAAATCCCAGTGCTGGGACTTAGCCAGATATTCAGCCATCAAACTAAGACTCTGTCTTGATCGCCACAGTGTACTTTCTAAACACTAACATTTTTTTTAAAAATGTACAATGTGGAAATAAAATGTATTCTGCATAGCCATCAGTTATTCAGAAAATTTTGTTGACTTAGGACTTTCTTTTCCCCATGCAGTGAATTGAGGTTTTAGTCTATTAATGCCGATGGGTAGAAAGTTCTGAATCTATTGAGCAACCATTCTTGGCCTTGGCCAAAATTCTGTCCAGAGACAATGAGGCAACACCTGCTTCTTAGAATAATGCTTCAAAAACTGGCATATTCTCCTAAGAAGTCACAGCAACCTCTGTGTCCCCCTCCAACAGGGTGCACAGGAACATACTTTCCCCAGTTTGAAATTCATTCATGCCTAGGCCTTGATTTTTCCATAAAGAAAACAAAAGGAGGCAAGCAGGCAAGTCCTAAATGAGCCTCCACGTCCCATGAAGATATCAACCAGGTTCTAACAAGGCCAACTTGCTATTGCAGAGTATCTCTTTCTTAATTCTTTTTATTATTTGTTGTTGTATTTTGTTTTGAGACAGTGTCTCTGTTGCCTTGCTGGATTGCAGTGGCATTATCATTGCTCTCTGCAACGTCAAACTCCTGGGCTCAAGCAATCCTCCCCACCTCAGCCTCCCTAGTAGCAAATAGCTGAGATTGGGACTACAGGCACATGCCACCATGCCCAGCTAGTCTTTTTATTTTTTTGTAGAGATGGGGTCCTACTATGTTTCCCAGGCTGATCTCAAACTCCTGGCCTCAAGTGGTCCTCCAGCCCTGTCCTCCCAAAGTGCTAGGATTACAGGTGTGAGCCACCACGTGGTTGGCCTTCATCCTTAATTCTTCTTCTTCTTCCTTTTTTTTTTTTTTTTTTTTAGACAGAGTCTCACTTTGTTGCCCAGGTTAGAGTGAGTACCGTGGCATCAGCCTAGCTCACAGCAACCTCAAACTCCTGGGCTCAAGTGATCCTCCTGCCTCAGCCTCCCGGGTAGCTGGGACTACAGGCATGCGCCACAATCCCCGGCTAATTTTTTCTATATATATTTTTAGTTGGCCAGATAATTTCTTTCTATTTTTAGTAGAGACGGGGTCTCGCTCTTGCTCAGGCAGGTCTCGAACTCCTGACCTCGAGCAATCCACCCGCCTTGACCTCCCAGAGTGCTAGGATTACAGGCATGAGCCACTGCTCCCGGCCCATCCTTAATTCTTTATAGGCTGAGCCAAACAAGTTAGGAGAAAGACAGCTGGCAAGAAAAGCAGCATCTACAACTGGTCCTCACTCTGAGAGCTTTGCCCAGTGGGCACAAGCCGGTCTTGATGTCCACTGACCTCTGACCCTGGGGGACCGATGGGCTGGCTATCCTGCTTATCCTCAGGGCCTATGAGTTCCTTCAACACAACCAACCTTTACTGAATGCAGTCAGGTGCCATGCACTTCAGAAAGCCTCTTGGGAGGGGGTGAGGGGTTGGGAGAGGAAAAAAGCCAGTCACTGACTTCAAAATTCTCATAGCCAGTGGCAGCAGAGACATTCACAAGTACTGACTGGCTGGCCCTGGATGCCACCAGCCTGTCATGATACCTCTAGCTGGATGGCTAGGAACACACTAGGAAGACACTCCCTCTCCACCCTCAGAACACAATTATAGGTCTTCCTTAACTGGTCTTTGATATGACAGGGGCTTATAAAGCCATGAAAAGACTGCCTACAGGAAACAGGACTTGTGGACAAAAATCTTAGGATGCTCCCATACCAGAGGTCTTGGGAGCTTGAAAGAGGTCAATTTAGTGCAACTGTCAGGGGTGAGTGAAGGGGGAAAGGGCATTGGACTAAAAATCCAGAGCCTGTTTTCTTCACCAGCTCATCTTGTGTCCTTGGGCAAGGCACGTTCCCTCTGCAGTTTTATAGATGAGGGGGAGGATTAGATCAGCGGTTTTTATTAGCAGTAAATCCCATATATTTTTCCAAATTAAATTCTATCTAGGACCCCAATATATAAGACAAAAGGAGAGCTGCTTTTGCTGAATCAGAGCTGGGAAGCCCAGAGCCCAACCACTCAGGCTGGGTGGCCCTCAGGGAATCCAGTTTGAAAACCACAGGAGCATATTAAGTATGAGAGCCCCTTGCACAGTTCTTATAGTCTCTTGTAGGGTACTCGGAAAGGACATAAGGAGGGAATCATCATTGATTTAGTGCCCTCTGTGGTGCTTGGTCATTGAAATCTTTACAATAGCAACATGAGGTTAACTAGCTTGTGAACTAGGATCTGTTGTGATCTGAACTGGGATCTGTTGGTAAGAGACGGAACTGGGATTTAAACCAAGGGTTTTCTGACTCCAAACACAGTATTCCTCCCCCTTGATAAGAAGTTCCTCTATGGCCGGGCACGGTGGCTCACGCCTGTAATCCTAGCATTCTGGTGAGGCCAAGGCGGGAGGATTGCTCGAGGTCAGGAGTTCGAGACCAGCCTGAGCAAGAGCGAGACCCTGTCTCTACTAAAGATAGAAAGAAATTATCTGGCCAACTAAAAATACATATAGAAAAAATTAGCCGGGCATGGTGGTGCATGCCTGCAGTCCCAGCTACTCGGGAGGCTGCCCAGGAGTTTGAGGTTGCTGTGAGCTAGGCTGATGCCACAGCACTCTAGCCTGGGCAACAGAGTGAGACTCTGTCTCAAAAAACAAAAAAAATTGGGTGTCGGGCAGATGTGGGGGGGGGGAGGGGATGAGTATATATATACATAATGAGTGCGATGCGCACCATCTAGGAGATGGACACGCTTGAAGCTCTGATGGGGGGGAGGGGAGGCAAGGGCAATATATGTAACCTAAACTTTTATACCCCCATAATATACTGAAATAAAAAATAAAAGTTCTTCTAGCCATGTAGAATATTGGGCTGAATAAAAATTTCCTTGAATTGTAAATATATGTGCATCTGTATTTACAATGGGAGCACTGGGGAAAATTCTTTGAAAAATATACGCCCCAAAATCATCACTAGTTATCTCTATGTGGCAGTAGTGTGGATGATTTTCAGTCTGTTTATCTATATTTTCTAATTTTCCTATAATGAACAAGTATAATTTACATGGAACAGGTACTGCTTTTTAAAAGTGGCATTAATGATTCATAATCAATACACTCATGTTGGGTTTCTATAAAACCAGTGTTGGAGGATAGGTGGTGTCCCTGATCTTGTGGAGTCAACAGTGGAAATAACCACCCCAAAACTCATCAACTCTCCCTGGGGCCAAGCTGACCCAAGGGGCAATTCTCATGGTCATTTAAATCCTCTGAAGTCTCAGTTCTGGGAAGTGTGGGTGTTTTGGAAAGAAATAGCAGGTCCCTGAGACCCCTCCCAAATATATGGCTCTCCTCTCCACACCCATCAGCTGCCTGGTGTAGAAAAAGGGAGGGAGCTGCTATTATAATAAAACTAAAGATGGACACGTGACCCAGGACCAGCCCAGTAGGGCCTATACAGAGCGGCCAGTGAGGCCAATTAAACTCTCCTGCCCCACCCTAAGGGCTCCCCAGAAGCCACTGGCAATTTCGAAGATCACAGGACTGCTTAAGGAGAGAAAATGCCACCCTGAAGGCAAGATAAGCTTTGGGCAAAGCTTGTCAGCCACTTCCCTGTATTATTCATGACAGCTCTGCTGTCAGAAATCTTCTAAATATTTAACATGCCACCTCAAGGTACAGCGCAAACCCTCAGCAGTCAGTGACAGCTGTAGAGGGAGCTTCATGGAATGACTTGGGGGCTGAGAGGTGCAGATGCTGGCTTTGGGAGGAAAGCCCAGAATGGTGGCTGGGAGACAAAGCTGAGATGACTTCAGAAGGCTGCCCCTGACTGCTTCTTTGAAAATCAGTAAAGAAGGGAAGGAGATGGGAGGAGTTTCAAAACATGAGGAGTGATCATGCACAATCAACGGGAGCCCCTCTTTCTCAAACAAAGAAAAAGCCTGAGGTGCCCCCCACCCCACACCCATTTCAGCCCCAGCTCCCCTGAGCAGGTGGCGAGGATGGTTAGGGAAGAACAGGGACTGGAACAGCCCTGTCTATCTCCAAAGGAGAATAAATGCACGAGGGAAGCTCTTCAAATGTCTATGGGTCCTTGGGCTTGAAAACGAAAAACACCCCCCTAGGGTAACCCCCAATGACTTCACACAGACCTCACCCCGGATGACTCTGCGCTCTCCTGCAAGGCCTGGGAGGTGTCACTGCCACCATTCTGGTGGCTATCTGTCACTTGGAAATTTCCCCGTGCGTTCCTGGAGATGCCTACCCCTGTCTCTCAAAGCCCTGCAATAGGAATCAGACCAGGGGGACCCTAGGCATCAACTCCAAGATTCATATATGTCCTCCTACTTCCCACCTGCCTTTGCCGCTGTCGATTTGAAACACCTAAAAAGGAGTATTTTCATCAACCCAATTGGGAGTCCCGCCTTTATCTCTCCACCCGTCTCCGCGCTGACTCCTCCAGGCAGCGCCCGGGCTGTCATTTTCACCTGACAAAAGCTTGGCGGCAGGGCGCGGCGACAGGCGACCCCACATTTTTCCCCAAGCAGAGAGACGCGTGTCCCCGTGTCGCACCCATGCGGGGCCTCTGCGAATACGACCGACCCGGGGGAACAAAGCAGCCGGGGCGCGGCGAGGCACAGCCCCCAGCGGAGCCCCCGTGCGTCCCAGCCCTCGGCGCCCCGCCCGCCGGTTCCCCGAGCCCCGGCCCAGCTCCCCACAAGCTGCCGCCTGCACCGGCGGCGCTCCCGGGCAGTAGCCGCGTCCTGCGCCGCCCGCCCGTTCACTGGCGTCCTCGGCAGCTACTGTACCTGCTAAATTTAGCGGCCGCCGGGTATTAATAGCCCGAGCGACTGGGGCCGGGCGCTGCAGGGGCGCGCGCAGCCCCGGGGCCCGGGGCGGGGAAGGAGGGGAAGGAGGGACGCGGGGAAGAAGGCCACTTACACCACCAGCCTGGAGATGATCCATGACACCATGGCGGGCGGGCGGGCGCGGCCCGGGCAGCGCGGCGCGACTGGGCTGCTGGCGGCGCGGGCGGCTGCGGGGCTCCCGGCACGTCAGTCCGCGCACGGCCGCCGCCGCCAGACTGAGCGCGCCCGCCGCCCTGCCCTGCGTTCGCGCGTCGGCGCAGCCGCGGCACGTTCCGGCGGCGGCGGCGGCCCCAGCCCCCCGGGGCCCGGCGGGCCCGCGGCGATTGGGCGGCGAGCCGGTCAGGGCACCAGCGGGGCCCGCCCCGCCCCGCTCGCCCCGGCCCCCGGCTGGATTCGGGCAGGTCCTCTGAGCGCCCTGGTGCACCAGCCCCTCCAATGGAGCCCTGCGGTGGCTCAGCTGGCAGGGCAGAGTCCCGAGTGCCGCCCCACCCTCAGTGTTACAGGGGGGAAACTGAGGTCCGGACATGGACTTGGGAATCTGTCTACACCCGAATAGATGGGGTTCTGTCATCCCTCGTTCAGATAATGCGCCAGCCTCATTAAGAACTTACCTGTATCCAGACCTGACCTCTTCAATCCGTCCCTCACGTGGCTTTATCTCCGTAAGAAACAAACCTGGGCGCTCATCTCCCCGATTACAGTTCTAGAATCCCTACATGATCTGGTCCCTGCCTACGAGCGCTTCACCACCACCATTGCCCCAATATCCCTTTAGCTCTTTCAGCGCCAGGCATTTTGGACTTAAAATACCTGCCGATTCTTCTTCCCTGTCCATAATTCCACGCCTCATCGCCCTACTTTGGTTTGATTCAATTCCTTCTTCAAGGCTTAGGTGAAGGGCTACTTCCCCCGGAAGGTCATTCCCTGGGGGCTGCTCTGGGTTCAACCCGGCCAGGACAAGAGCTAGAAGCTTCTATTGCACAACATCAGTGCCCTGCTGAGCCATACTGGAGTCTTAGGCAAAAGGGAAATTGTGCACCCACTATGAACATTTTTATGTATTTTTAAAATTCTGCATTAAATATTATTTATCTTGATCACTGAATTTTATGGTGCCCCTTAAATTTTGGGCCCTCGCTGAGTGCCTCACTCTGCTCACCCTAATGGCAGCCCTGTATAGCACATTTTCTGAAACCCTTTGTCCTCTACTCCTTGGCTCTCTGCTGTTTTCGCTACCCTCCAATAGCTTATGTCTGCGTGGTGCTCTCTCAGCGCTCTGTCCTCCTTTGCTAATGTCATGTATAATTCAGTGTCAGATGTGAGAGGCCCAGGAGAGAGCTTAGTACCTTCAAGATGTAGCGGAATGTGTATGAGTGTGTGCCTGATAGAGGCAGAGAGTTGGCTGACAACAAAGGGACTGCAAATGAGACATCCTCTATGATAAGGGGCCTCCAAAGAACCCATAAAATCCCAGTAATGGTGTTTTTTATTGCTGCCTTGACCCAGTTTTGAGTCCCTGTCTGGAGGTTGGTCAGTTTCCCTTCTTGAACAGTCTATTAACTCTGCACCCCCAACCACTTCCTTTTTCGGGCACTCCAGGCCTCTATTCACCCACCCTAATCAACCCAGGGCCAGGTACCAGACAACCAAAGACGGCCCCTGTGCCCCAGAGCCCACTGCAATTATTCAAATTAGCCAATCCTATATCTGCCTGCCCTACCTGACCCTTTCCTCCCCTCGGAAACCACAACAAAGCTGTTCATACAGTTTCCCTCTCTCCCTCTGCCTGTAACTAACCCCAGTGTTTCTGCTGAGCGGCCCTGTGTGGCCTGCTACACTTTCCCCAGGGAACTGTGAGTGTACAAAATGATAAAACTCTTTCCAGTCTCTCTCTCTTGCTCTGTGTCTGGCCTCACCATACCTCATTCAAGGTAATGTGGTTAAAACAATGACCCGTAGTAAAAAGCTTGGAATACTTACTAGGCAAAGAGAACACCAGAGCCAGACCAGAACAGTACCAAGCAAGGAGGACCTTCCTCAGACCTCCGCTCCCCTTTATCCTTGTCTCCCTGACACTCCACAAGAGATCAGAAAATGCTGTTAGCCATCTTGCGGATGGAGGGGATGGAATATTGTGCTTCAAAGAGATCCTCTCAGTGGGAAAATAAAGGAGCTGACCATATGCTGTTTCCCTCCTGAAGCATGACCTGTGGGGATAAGCTTTACCTACAAATGGAATTCTCAGATTTGACTATTGCACAGAACCGAGCATTCTAATTGCCAAATGAAACTATTCATGGGGTTAAAATATCTGGAGGTCTTATTGTTATCTGAAGAGGATCAGAAAACTAGTGAGAACAACCCTAGATTTCAAACAACGATTGGGAAAAAACTTGTCTGCAGAGCAGGCTTAGATAGGCAGATGAGGGGAAAGAAGAGAGAGAAAAGAAAATTGCTTTCTTTCTTTTTTTTTAAGAGATGGGGTCTCACTCTGTTGCCCAGGCTGATGCAGTGGCACAATCATAGTTCACTGCAGCCTCAAACTCCTGGACTCCAGGAATCCTCTTGCTTCAGCCTCCTGAATAGCTAGAACTACAGGTATGTTGCCACCACACCCCGCTAATTTTTAAAATTTTTTGTAGAGATGGGGTCTCACTGTGTCACTCAGAATGTCTCAAACTCTTGGCCTCAAGTGATCCTCCCACTCAGCCTTCCAAAGTGCTGTTACAGGCATGAGCCACTGTGCCCAGCTGAAGGTTGATTTTTTAACTGCATTCTATCTCTTTCAGTGTAACTGTTACTTATATTGTATCTCTTCATCTTGGACTTTCTCCTGTTCGTCCTTGACATTGGAAAACATGGAGCTGGGGAATTGGGCTCAGCTTTCTAGACAATGGAACTCTTACAACTCTATCAGTTGTTCCACTTCAAGTTCTTTTTCATATGAGCTGCTTCCGTGGTAGATGCTTCTTATCTGTTTTTGCTCTGCACCCTTCCCCTTTCTTCTGGGAAGAGCTCTCCATTGTTTATTGGGGAATGAGTCTCCCCACACTTCAACCTTAGAAACTGATTTTCTTGTATGTCCTCACTATCTTGATTGGTTCATGGGTGATCACCAGACATAACTGGGGCCAAAGTTCTTCCTTAGGATTTTTTATATTGAAAATAGGAAAAAAAGACTTCCACATCATCCATGAAGCATTAACTGCCATAGGAATCATCCTCCCATTGTAAACAACTAGAAAAACAGGAAAAAAAATATATGAAACAACTGTTTTCAAGATTGGACAACAGACAACACAGGGTGGTGGTAACTATGAGAAGAGAAGCAAATGAGGTGAGCCTTACATTTGTCCTAATTATTGTCTCAGGGTCATTTCCAGGCATCACTGCAGGAATGGAGAATCCAAGAAGAGCCCAGCAATTTCACAAACTACAGGAGCAGAGTTCAGGGAAGACAGAGTGGCTAGAATTTATGAAGCAGAATATGAGAGGAGGGAGGTGATTAGAGAGAGAGCTACCTTACGTTGTTAGCTGAATACTGTTGAGAGCATGTATGGGGGGAAATTCCATGAGGCCTGGGGAAGAACTAGAAAGCAGTATGCCAAACAACTGCTGGAGCTCAACAGAGCTGGGAGTAGTTTGTCTTCATAGTATCCAAAACAGAGAGACCTCTCAGACAAAAGGATTGGATAGAGTCCTTAAAAGAGTATCATCTTAGTAGGGGCCTAATTAGCCATAAAATAAATACTGATCTGGAACTGCCTTAACAAAGCTTAAAAGCAAGCCTCCAAAGGATCAAACTGATCTCAAGTAACTTAACTGTGCTCAGGCAAAAAAAAGTCTAACATTCTTTCAAAAAAAAAAAGAACAAAATCCAAAACCCAATAAGGTAAAATTCGTAGTGCCCAGCATGCAAACAATAATTATCAGCCATGCAAAGAATGTGACTCATAAGTACATGAAAAATCAATCACTAGAAACAGACCAAGAAATGACAGAAATAACGTAATAAGAAGAAAAGGACCTTAAATTATACAGTATTTGAACAGACATTTCACCAAAGAAAAAATACACATGGTAAAACCAAAAGTATATGAAAAGATGTTCAACATTATTAATCACTGGGGAAATGCAAATTGAAACTACAATAAGAAATCATTGCATACCTATAAGAATAGCTTAAATTAAAAACACTAATCATACTGTGTTCTGGCAAGGATGTGGAGCAACTGAAATTCTCATGTACTGCTGGGGGGAATGTTAAATGGTACAACTGCTTTGGAAAAATGGTTTTCCATATTTAAAAAAAATGACTTTTTTTTTTTTTTTGGCCTCAAGCTTTTCCTTTTTCTTCTGGGAAGAACTCTCCATTTTTTATTGACAAATGATTCTCCCCATTGTCCAACCTTAGAAAATGGTCTGACAGTTACTTTTACAATTAAATGTATACTCACATATGACTTAGAAATTCCACTCTTTAGATATTGTCCATAGCAGCTTTATTCATAATAGCCCCAAACTGGAAAGAACCCAAATGTTCACTAACCGGTGAATGGATAAACAAATTATGGTGTATTCATACGGTGGAATACTACTCAGCAATAAAAAGGAACTACTTATACTTGCAACAACATAGATGATTTCATTTATATGAAATTCTAGAAAAGCCAAAACCAAAATAACCAAAAGAGGATCTGTGGTTTCCAGATGTCAGGGGTGTGGGAAGGAGATTGATTGCAAAAGGGCAAGAGAGAACTTTTTTGGGTCATGGAAAAAATTCTGTATCCTAATTGTGTTGGTAGTTATCCACCATAAACATTTGTCAAAACTCACCAAACTTTACATTTAGAATTGGCAGGTTTTGTTATATGCAAATTATACATAAGTAAAGCCAAGTAAAAAATTTAGAAAAAAATATTTTTTTATGATGTATTATGTAAACCTCTGTCGTTCTGGATAACCATGTTTTTTATTGGCCTTTTATTTATTTATTTTTAAATTTTATATTTTGAAAAATAAGCCTTTTGTCTGTCATCCACATCAAAATGTTTTTCCCAGGTTGCCATTTTTTCTTCAGACATTATTCATGGTATTTTTTCTTTACAAAGTGTTCAAAATTTTATGTCATATTTGTGTACATTCTATGGCTTGTGAGGTTTGCATTTTGCTTGTATATGTCTCTCGTACACTAAAATTACAAATTTTTACATTTTTTTCTGCATTTGTGGTTTTAATTTTAATTTTATACCTTTTATTTTATAGTCTATCTGGAATTAATTTTAGTGTATGAGTTAATGAGTTGTCCCAACACCATTTACGAAACAATCCAGTGTTTTCTCTCTTAATTTGAAAGGTCATCTCTATCATATGTTCCTTTATATGTCAAGGCCTATTTCTGAACTCTGTTCTGTTCTGTACATCCACTCATGAGTCACTACCAAGCGGTTTTCATTACCGTAGCTTTTGATAATGTATTTCATTATTTAGTAGGGATAGTTTCTTTACTTGTTTTCAGAATTTTTCTGGTTATTCCTATCATTTATACTTTCCTAAGACTTTAGAGTCATATTATCTCATTTCAAAAAATTCTGATCATTGTTTTTAATTGGAATGAGGTTAAATTTATAGATTAATTTAATTAGAATTGCCATCATTACAATATTTGGCTTCTTACCCAAGAGCAGGGTATTTGTTTTCATTTTATTCAAATTTTCTTTTATGTCCTTCATAGGACTTGAATTTTTTTCCTCAAATAGATCTTCCATATTTCTTTAAATTGCCATTTTAACCTATGTGTTGTATTCCATTCTGTAAACATATCATAATTCATTTAACAAATGCCCTATCATTGGACATAGAGATTATTTCTAATCTTTACTGATTAAAAACTAACCTAGCAACAAACACATTTTTAACTACATATTTTAATATATTCATAATGACTTTGTTAGGATAAATTCCTGGAAATTGAATTTTTAGGGGTGTGCACATTTTTTTAGGGCTTTTGATGCATAATGCTACATTACATTCCAAGAAAAGTTTTTCCAATTTTTGAAAATTGTGTGAGTTATATATGGTATAGTAAGGTCTCATAATACAATCAATAACTTACTTGAATTAAACTCGAAGAGGAGAGAGGGAAATGGCCTATGGTGCAGGAGTTCTGCCTGTCCTTTTGCTTCATGACTTCATGAGAAGGTGCCCCGTACTGATGATATGGGACATGTGGCTCTGTGGATTCTTCAGTAGACCTCAGTTCCTGTGGGGCTCTCTCAGTGTGAGCATTGCCACCCTGTGTGTGACTCTAGTGTTCACACATCCATATTTCTTGTATGACATGATCTTAAGCATTTCCAATGCTTTGACTAGAAATGAACCAAAATATACAGTGAGCTGACCTATAGCTTGATGAAAAAGTCATCGTGTTAGGCTATTATGGGCCACATACATTATGTTTTACCGTGTACCATTTTTTGCTTTAAACATTGACATTAATATGAAAACTCAACCTAAAGTATAGCTAGACCCAGAGGTGGTTTACCATGAAAGTAAAGCTTAAGTTTTAGGGCATCTAATGGGAATGATCCTACCAATTTATTAACATGATTATATGTCTTTGTAAGATGTGCAAAAGTAAAGATTTTAATTAAAATCTGTTAAGGTAGCTGTTTTTTGTAACTCTCAATCACACTTCTCCTTGTGCTGTTATCCAACTGTCTGAAGACAGTTTTGGAAGTTGGCTAAGATGAAATTGAATTGGAAATACATTTAGTTTAGAGTTTGGTGGGACATATTTATGAAGCTGCAGTGACTTCCGTGTCTATTTAAGCTATAGCTGCTCCCTAGTGAAGCACCGGCTCCCAAAATATTCCCACTGCTCACTGTGCCAACTTACCCAGCTTCATGACACCAAGCTGCAAAGCTAAAGATTGTGTCATAGGCCGGGCGCGGTGGCTCACGCCTGTAATCCTAGCACCCTGGGAGGCCGAGGTCGGCGGATCGTTTGAGCTCAGGAGTTCGAGATCAGCCTGAGCAACAGCGAGACCCCATCTCTACTAAAAATAGAAAGAAATTATATGGACAGCTAAAAATATATATAGAAAAAATTAGCCGGGCATGGTGGTGCATGCCTGTAGTCCCAACTACTCGGGAGGCTGAGACAGGAGGATCTCTTGAGCTCAGGAGTTTGAGGTTGCTGTGAGCTAGGCTGACGCCACGGCACTCACTCTAGCCTGGGCAACAAAGTGAGACTCTGTCTCAAAAAAAAAAAAAAAAAAAAAAAAAAAGATTGTGTCATAATATGATTGTGTCTTGTAGCCTTGGCCTTGGAACTGTTTGGAGAGTGGAAGAGAAACATGGTTTGAAATGTATAGAGCCAGAATCTAGTCTATGTCTCTTCTTCCAGTCATCACCTGAGGAAAATTGTAAGTGGAGAATTCAGTTCTCATCCATGCCTAGTCAAAACAGTTCTCTTCCTTCAGGAATATACTCAATAATGTAATATAGACCATCATAAATGTACTATATCTATTTATTACTTTTTTGATAAGCGTGATATATAATAGAACATATCAAAATTCCCAAGTTTATAAAGTACAAACCTGTAGCAGTATTACAAAGAGCAAGTGAATCTATGTGTGGAGTCATGTTTTATGCATCCCAACTCTAAGAAACATATTTCAATCAACCATACTAGAATAATTACTGAATCCTATTTCTATCCTCTCCACAGAGAATGGTAATACAAAATTGAAGACATTTGGAAATGATGAAAGAGTATGCATCCAATGTAGGAAAAAATACTATAAAGGAATGTTAGATAATTAATAAAAACATTATGTTATTTTCACTGGAGTGACTTTTGTGATACTTTTCTGCTTTTTAACATTTATAGTTTGTTGTGATTTCTTTTCTTATTCCCAAAATATGCACATTCATACTTAATTTTGAAGTCACAGTTTTGAGGACTTGCTCCCAAATTCTGTAAGTTTCAGGCTTCAGAAAACCTGAATATGCCCCTAAATATTTTATTGTATTTAATTTGCATTCCCTACTGCATTCAGTGAAGTTGAATTTTATCTGTTAATTGACTATTTTGGTTTCTTCCTTTAGGAATTGCCTCTTCTTATTTCTTGCCATTTTTCTTATTTCTTTTTAAAGATGGGGGTTTCACTTTGTTGCCCAGGCTGGAGTGCATTGGCTATTCACAGGTGCAATCGTAGCACACTACAGCCTCAAACTTTTCAACCACAGGGCTTAGCTCCTGCCAACATCCCCATCCAATGACAATTCTGACATAGTCCTTCAAATAACCTCACCCCATCTGCCATTTCTCACCTTCAAGTTCAGAGAACCTGTTAGGACAAAGTGATGTCTTCAGGGGCTACTGGCAGCTTTAGAAGGAAGAAAAGGAGGGAGGTTGGGAGGGAAGAAGGAAAGGAGAGGAAAGGAAAATAGTGTGGGTGAGCATACAAAAAGAAAGGACAATGAAGAAAGGAATGCAAGAAAGATATAATGAAAAGGAAGTGGTGTCAAAGTTGGGACTGAGAAATACAGGCTTCAAACCATATTCTCAGGTACTCATTGAGTTTCTAGCTACACCTAGAAAAACCCACACCAAGGCATTGATGATAGGGACAATCTCAGGAGCATGGTGAAGAAAGGAAAGGAGGAACAAACTTAACCTCGATTGCTCGCCATGGCTGAGATATCTCTGAAATTCACGTGGACTGCTTGACCCACATCTCATCTTCCCAGTATCCTGATTCAGCATCTAAAGAGCTCAATCACTTCCTACGGAGTGTGCCCTCAGTATCCTCAGAGCCAGCAGTAGTCTTTGTCTGCTGGTTCCACCAGGGCCTCTCTGGACCCAACTGAGCCCAGGAGACTGTGGCATCTTCAGCACCATCCTCCATAGGGCCGCCCTTGGTTCAGAGCTGGGGGAATAAGGCAGCCATAGTAACAAAACAGCTGCTCACAGACCAGCCTTGTGATTGTGGGCAGCAAGTTTCTTGGCACTTTGGAGCTGAGTGTGGCAGGCATTTTGGAGTTTCTGCTTAGGGAATTGGAAAGTGGGAACATCTCAAGGCAGCCAGTAGATAGAGCTATCTATACCATCTCAAACACGCTGTGGGACTCGTTGTATTAACAGACTCCTGCTGAAATGATGGAGTAGAAAAGAGGTCTGTGTAAGGTGTGGACATGACCTGAGTGGGCGATGGCCATGGGGCCACTCACACCATTCACACTGTTCAGAGGTTGTGTCCAGAAGCCCTGGACACCAGGAAGATGATTATGGTATGAACTGAGAAATGGTCCACATTTCCTTAATACTAAGCCTGATATTGCCCCTGCCACAGTACGCCTGTGGATTATGGTCCTGTTATACTGAGGTACATACCACGCAGGATGGCTGCCTGACTCATAGGGAAAGACCCAGATAAGGGAGGCTAGGGCCAAGAGATCAAGTCTGGGTTGACATTTCCTCCCTGGCCATAGGAAATTGGTCCAGTGGTGGGTAACTGACTCAAACAAGCCCTTCCAGAGCTTTTTCAAGCTGGAATCAGGGAAATGTAATAATTCCACTCTGATGGAGGGTGCATGGCTCAGAAGCTATTGCTCTCCTTTTGCTCTTTACGTGGAAGAAGACCATCAGGATTAGGAAAAATTTAAGCTGACATACAGAAAGAAGAGGAGGGAAGAAAGATGTTAGTGGCATTACATCCTTGGTTTTAGAGCGCTGGGTCCAGCTTCATCCCTGCCCTGTCTGTGTTACGTAAGTATCCCTGCCTTGCACCCTTTTTGGGGATAGAGTGAACTCCTGGCACTTGCAAGGAAGAGTCCTGAGGAATAAATGTATTGCCCTGTGGAGGTCTTGGCCCCTGGCCAGTCCACCTCCTCAGAGACCTCAGTGAGGAGTGGCCCAGCTGTCACCACTAACTCTTATCATAAATATGTCATGGCTGTTGAATGTCTCAGGTTGTCCACGTGCCCCTGGCCACAGGCCAGGCCAGCATAGACCCAGTGGGTCAATGCCCATGCTACAGATGAGGATCTGTATAGTCAGGCTGGCTTACAAAAGACAGAGGGACAAGAAGGGCAAGATCTTTGTAGGTAAAACTGAGGCAAAATCCAACATGGAGCCTAAAGGGCACAGTGAGAGCCCAAGAGTGGACGCAGAGCCGGGGAGCAGGGGCTGAGGCTGGGAATAGATCAGCCAAATGGGAAGCAGGTCCCTGGCCTCTCTTTAAGCAGTGTCAGGCACCCATAGCTTCTTCACCTGCTGGCTGAGGGAATGTGGTCAACAACATGAATGAAGCAGTTTTTTAAAATGGCTACAAGTTCTTGACACTCCTCTCATCAAGAAGTGGGATCTATGTCCCATTCTGTTGTATCTGGGTGAGGATGTGGCTGGCTCAATCAAAAGTTTACAGAGGAAGTGACTCCATATGACTTCCAAGGCCAGGCCATCAAAGGCCATATAGTTTCTGCTGTATGGGCTACTCATTCTTAGAGCACTGAGCCACCAGGCTCATAAAAGAAGTGTGACTTCCCTGAGACCACCCTGCTATGAGGAAGCCCAAGGTATATGGAGAGGATACATGTAGGTGCTCAACTGATAGTCCCAGCTGAGACCAGACTTCAAGTCACCCCGGCCCAGGCACTAGATGCTAACTGAAGAAGCCTCTGGATGATTCTAGACCCCAGTCATTAGAGTCACCCCCAGCCATCTGAGTCTTTCCAGCTGAATGTCAATATATATTGCAGCAGAGACAAGCCATTCCTCCATTCCTCTGTGTTCTGTCCAAATTCCTAACTCACAGAATCCATGATTGCATGTTTTGGGGTAATTTGTTGTGCAGCAACATCCAGAAAGCCATTTAAAGCACCAGGTATAGTACTGCAATTGGGCTTTGAATTTATCTCTCTAATTCTACAGACCATGAACTTCTTGGAACTGGTGCCTGGCAGGGACAGAATTTTAGTGAGAAAAAAATCAAGAAAATGTAATGAATTTTTCATAAAGCTAATGTATTTTATTGAAAAGCCCATATCTTATTCTGAGATTGTCTTTCCTACCCTTGGGGTTATTATAACAATATGTCCTCTCTTTTATGACATAGCAGTGATAGCAGTTAGTGGTGGCTGTTTTATTAATGTTCTTACTTAGCAAAGTAAAAAGCTACCAAACTTATGTAATTCCCTTCTGTTACATTTTTTTAAAAGCTTCACTGGTCTTTGACATTCAAAAGTCCAGGAGCCACTGCTCTGCCCTATTCCTTGAGTATCATAGAATCAGAGGTTGGTATGTTGGGCATTTGACATCGTTGTAGGGTTATGTGTTTTCTTTGTTTGTTCCCTATGATGGTTAACTTGAAGTGTCAACCTGACTGGATTGAGGAATAGCCACAGAACTAGTGAAGCATTACTGCTGGGTGTGTCTGGCGGTGGGGGAGGGGGGCGGGGGGGGTGTTTTCAGAGGAGATTGGCATGTGAGTCAGTGGACTGGGTCGAGGAAACCCACCCTCTATGTGGTCAGGCACTATCCAATCGGCTGGAGGCTCGAACAGAACAAAAAAGAGAGAAAAACGTTTCCTCCCTCTCTCTCCTGGAGCTGGGACACTATTTTCTCCTGCCCTTGGACATCGGAGCTCCAGGCTCCCTGCCCTTTGGACTCTAGGACTTACGCCAGTGACCCCCTCCTTCCAGGTTCTCAAGCTTTCATCCTCAGACTGAGAATTACACCATCAGGTTCCCTGGTTTTGAGGCTTTCGGATTTGGACTGAGCCATGCTACGGGCATCCCAGGGTCTCCAGCTTGCAGATGGCCTGTTGTGGGACATCTCAGCTTCCAGAATCGCATGAGCCGACTCCCCTAGTAAGTGCCCTCTCATCCATCTATCATCTATATATATCCTATTGGTTCTGTCTCTCTGGAGAACCCTGACTAATACATTCCCTATTCCCTTTTGGGATTAGAGCATGTGTTCATTTATAGTTTATACCCCACCTGTTTCCAAAAAGGATACTCTTTCCTCAGACACACCCCAGATTCTTGTAACAATTACTACGTCAGATGGGGCCCCTCCCCAGGCGCTGAGAGGAACAAACAGTGGCGGGGGGTGGGTGAGGGATGATCTTGCTCTGTCTGTTGAAGGCAGGGCTGCCACGGTGCCCTTTGGCAGTGCTAAGCAGGGAAAGACAGGGAACCATGGCCCTTGGCCCTTACCTGTGCCCAGCCCTCAACTGTGGGCTGGCAGCTGCCACTTCTGTTTCCTCATGTGTGGCTCTTCAGACACCTATCTTTAGGCTGTAAACCTTTATCTTAGGCAACCCCTCTTCTCCTCAGGTGCCTGGTGACTGTTTCCAGCCTTCCTTATAAAGAACCATTCATAGTAGAGCCCAAGAACTTACTGTTGGGAGGCTAGTGTAGCAGAAAGGTTAAGAGTCTGAGTGCCTGGATTGAACCCTGACTCTGCCACTTCTCAGGTGTGTCATGATCTTGGGCAAGCTACTTAGTTGTTCTGTGCCTTGGTTTTCCCATACGTAAAGTGGGAATAATAATAGTATGTACTCCATAAGGCTGTTGTAAGAAGTTAATAAAGCACTTAAACCTGTGCCTGGAAAAGGCACTTTAAAACCCCAATGAGATAACCCACCCACCCATGAGAATGGCTAAAATTAAAAAGACTGACAGTATAAGTGCTGACAAGCATGAGAGCAACTGGAACCCTAATACATTGTTCATGGGAAAGTAAAATGATACAGCACTTTGGATAATAGAGTGACATTTTCTTGTGAAGTGACATATGCACATAAAATGCATAAATCTGAAAAAGGCATAAATCTTTATAAAAAAGAAATGTGTATCTACCACATAGGCCAACAACTCTACTACTGGGTATTTATTCAAGAGGAATAAAAACATATGATCATGGCTAGGTTTGGTGGCTCATGCCTGTAATCCTAGCTCTTTGGGAAGCCAAGGAGGGAGGATCCCTTGAGGCCAGGAGTTCAAGACCAGCCTGAGCAATAGCGAGACCCCATCTCTACAAAAAATAGAAAAATTAGCTGGGCATGGTGGCATGTGCCTGTAGTCCCAGCTACTTGGGAGGCTGAGGCAGGAGGATCGCTTGAACTCAGGAGTTGGAGGCTGCAGTGAGCTGTGATGATGCCACCACACCCTAGCCAGAGCAACAGAGCAAGACCTTGTCTCAGGAAACAAAACAAAACATACAATCACACAAAGACTTGTACAGGAATGTTCATAGTAGCATTATTTGTAACAGCTAAAAGGTAAAAACAATGCAAATGGCCATTAACAGATGAACAAATAAAGGAAATGTGGTGAATCCACACAATGGAACACTACTCAGCAATGAAGAGGAACGAACTACTGATACACACAACAACACGGATGAATCTCAGAAACTCTCTGATGAACAAAAACAAAAAAAACAGTAACAAAAGAGTACACACTGTATGATTCCATTTATAGGAAACTCTAGGGAAAACAAAACCAATCTAGAGTGACAGGAAACGGATCAGTGTTTGTGTAGGGAGGAGAGAGAAGATTGAGAAGAGCACAAGGGAAATTTCTGGGTGATGGAAATTTTCTTTTTCCAGTTTAATTTTAAATTTTATTATCTATGGAACAGGTGATGGAAATCTTGATTGTGGTGGCAGTTGCACAGTGTATATATTTTTTTAAAAACTCAACAAACTATACACTTACATTTGTATGGTTTTTATTATATGAAAACTATACCTCAATAAAATTGATTATATTATAGAAGGAACTGATCTTGTCTGAAATAGGAATCATTCCTTTTAGGTTCTTCCCTCTTGTCCAGCCTTTGTCTGCAGAACTCCTGGGCTTCCGTGGGAAGTGCTGAGTTCTTCCCCCAGAAATGCTCCCACTGTGCTTTTCCCCGGCTCAGGGCACAGAAAACCCAGCGTGGTCCCCTGACCACTGGCTCTCAGCACCCTCCACCCTGCCATGAGCTCACAGCCCACAGAGCACCGAGCTCTGTATGAACTGTCCTCCTCCAGACCTTTCTACAGCCCCACAACCTCTTTCCCCAAACCTTCACATCGCCATCAGGGACTTACAACTTCCCTTTTCCCCCCAGCCACTGTGTCTCCCCACACAGTAGCACAACTGCCTGTCCTCCACCGCAGCCAAATGCAGACCCCTGCTCCACAGTTGGGTTGGGGAAGGGTTGTCACCCGGAAACACTAGGGTGATCTGCTGAATTCGCCCTGAGAGGAAACGTCTGACAATTTTAATTTTTCAGGTCTGAGTAAATAATGAGGAATCTACACAACAAAAAAGAGTGTGATGTGAGAAGCAGCTAGGAAGGAACACAGTTTTGAAAAGGGTGGGATGGAAAAGAGAACAAAGTAATGCTCACAACACAACATCCCAAAGACCAGCATTTATTTCAAACCTCCTTCTCTTGAGTTACTACTGCTAGGCACATCACTGCCATCTATGTCCAAACCACCCAACTTACGCTCTGGGACCCCAGGTTCTTTCCCCTGGATCTGCTGGGCCGCATGAGTGTGGAGTCCACCCACTTGCTCAGGTAGGCTCTCCACCTGTCCACTGTGAGTTTAGGTGACCCTCCCAGTGCACCCCAGGAAATTACAGGGAAGCAGTCTGTTCCTTCCTCTCCTTCCCTCTCCTCTTCTTCCCAGGCCTAAGCCCCAAGTAAGTTAAAAATTCTTAATGTGGGACCCACAGGTGAGCTTTATACACGAGTTGTGTGTGTGTGTGTGTGTGTGTGTGTGTGGTGTGAGAATTTTCTGGGGCAAGATTCACCATTTTTTAACATCAGATTTTCAAAGGGACCCCACAGAAGATAAGGAACCACTGACTGGTCTTCAGACTGTTCTGTGTGTTCACAGGGGTGATGAGCAGGGTGGATTGCAATGTGATGCTCTGGCTAAAACTTGAGGTACGAAATATTTCATATGAATTATCAAGGGAAGCTACAAAAGTGGGATGGAAGGATAAGGCATCATTTAATATTTGCAAGAAGCTGTCTGTCTCTAGAGCTCTAGTCTGGCATGGAAACTGCACAAGGCCAGAGCTCTTGCTTTGTTTCATTTTGCAATGGATCCCAAGCATCTCCATTAGTACTTGATACTTGGTTGGGAATCAATTAATATGCGTTGAGTGAATGAACTGGGGCATACTGTTTCTTTGACTTAATAAAAATGACCAAAAATGATATTAATAAAACCTTTATGTTTCCTAAAGGTAAAGCAAGTGTTCACACATTGTTCTTGGAGAAGATGCAGCCGTCACTGTTGCATGGATCCAGCATTTAGAGCTCTGGCAGGGAATGTGAAGTTGTTGTTTGCTCTTGCACCCTGTAGCTGTGGGAATATCCAGCCTTCCCTCTGTCTCTCTGTGTATCTTTAATTTTAAGGTGTGAGTGTGAGTAAGTGCTATTGGGCTGTGAGTGAATGGAGAAGGTGCTCTCCTTGAGATGCTGCCTCTTGCTGCGGTGATGGGGGTGGGGGTTGGGTTGGGTTTGGTGGGGGGAGGGTTGTCACTTGCTAGGTCTGAGGGGTGGAAGGGACAAGAGGAAAGGCCTGATTTAATGAGAGACTGCCTGAGACCTGAGGCACAAGCTAGGCTGCTTTGAGACTGAGATGCAGATGTGTGGTACTAGGGAGGGAGGACAGGGCATCCTTAACCTCTCCAGACAACACCCAGACCTGCTTTGGCACATGGATAAGTGAGCCGGGAGCCAGGGAGGCAGCTCCTTTGGCATAATGCTTGTGATCTTCCAGGGGCACTATTGGCAGTGGCCGTTGTGACACGCTCTCAGGTATTTGGAACAAGAAAGGAAAGGCGTTGCAGATGCTGTATGGAAACCTTAGTGGGCAGAGAGGTTTGTGAGTTCATGTGAAGTGCTACCCCAGGGATAACTGGGGGAAGACACTTTGCAGAGTTAGGAGGACCTGGAAGTCAATAATCAAGGTAGGGGGTTGAGTTATTGTTTATTGAGCATTAAAGTTACTTAGAATCCAATAATCAATACTGTATATTATTATGGATATATACACATAGAGTAAAAATAGGAGTGATAAATACTAGATTTGAGATCCTTTACCTCCAGGCAGGGGATGGAGGGGGTTATGATCAGGTAGAACTGCACAGTGTGTCAGCCAGAGAAGCAAAACCACTAGAAGATTATCTCCATACCTATTATCCATCCATCTTTCTGTTATAAGATTTGACCTTATGCAATTGTGGGAGCTGGTTAACTAGGCTGCTGTATTCTCTGATGCTGGAACTTGAAGTCCACAGGGCAGGCAGCTGAGAAGGGAAGGGCTGTAAAGTGGGAAGAACAGGACAAGGTGAAACCCACAAGGACATGCAGGAACTCGTGTCAGTCACACACCATCTCCGACCTTGACAAGGGTGTCCTGCAGGAGAAGCTGGTTCCTCTTGTCATGGAGCTAGACACAGACCTGGCTCAGCAGTCATAGGACCTGAGCAGGGCCAGCTGGAGCAGGTGCAGGTCTGGACGCTGCAATAACGTGCAATGAAAGCACCACCCCAGCCTTCCATGTGTGAAAAATAATATGGCTGCAGCTGCAGCTCCGTCCTCCAAATCTCAGAAGTCTCTTGTGGCCTACCTTAAGCAGAAACACACAAGGAAGGAAATTCTGAGAAATGTAGTTCAGCCCAACCAAGTGGACTTATTACAAAGCCACTTTGAATTTGTAGTTTCTTGTCTTAATGTTGGTAAATAGGTACATAAGTGTTCATTATGTTATTATCTCTGTATTTTTGCGTGTGTGAAATGTTTGATAGTAGTTAAAAATGAATCGTAAACATGTTGGTTACACCTGTCCCTAACCTCTATGGCGTGTACACAGTTAGAATCTTAGATAGGGCAATTGAGACCCCAGGTTACCTGGCCAGCGAGGGGCAGCACAGGGACTCAGGACAGCCTTCCACCCTCTTTCCTCTAGACCAGGCTACCTGCAAGGAATATTGAGTTATAGGTGACCCAAAGAGGTGCCTGCTATGGTGTTTTATCTTTTTTACTTAATATTCTTGTTTGCTGTCTCTTGTCACTAAAATGTAAGCTCCATGGAAGCAAGGACATGTGTTCATTTTGTTCACTGCTGTATCCTCAGAATCTAGAATAGTGACTAGTACATAGCAGGTTCCCAGTAAATATTTGTTGAATGAATGAATAAATGCTCTAGGAGGAATCAGAAAAGGATTATATTCCTTACATCACACAAGAGCTTTGGATACAATCGTGTTTTACTCAATAAGACATCAACAAGTCTGAAGTGGGATCCCCCAGCCACCCGCTCCAGCTTAGACTTCTAAATATCAGCCCAATGTTCCAGAGTCTTCATGGCAAGTGACAACCCTTCTAAGCTTCAGGGTTTTGTTTTCCATCTGCAAGGTAAAAATTATCTGTGTCCTTCTTACCTCATGAGGTCATTGTGAGTAGACAGTAGAGTGCAATGGTGTTGTCCTAGCCCACTGCTACCTCAAACTCCTGGGCTCAAGGGATCCTCCTGCCTCAGCCTCCCAAGTAGCTGGGACTACAGGCATGTGCCACCATGCCTGGCTAATTTTCCTGTTTTCAGTAGAGATGGGGTCTTACTTTCGCTCAGGCTCGTCTCGAACTTCTGAGCTCAAGGGATCCTCCTGCCTTGGCTTCCCAGAGTGCTAGGATTACATGAGCCACTAAGTTTGGCTGTTTTGCTGTTTAAAATGGCCCCCAAGCATAGTGCTGAAGTGCTGTCTGGTGTTCCTAAGCACAGGAAACTTTAATGTACCTTATGGAGAAAACATAGGCATTAGATAAGATTCCTTCAGGCATGAGTTATAGTGCTGTTGCAGTGAGTTCAATTTTAATGAATCAACAATATATATTAAACGAGGTGTCTTTAAACAGAAACACACAAAGCAAAGTTATGTATTGATTAGTTGATGAAAATGTCATGACCAGAGAGGCTCACAGGAACCTCACCCTGTATTTCCCCTAAGAGCAAAAGTTCAGTATTTGCTAATTCAGTGTTTGTAGTACATACTACTGGGAAGTACTTTGTAGTCATAATTACTGGGAATAAGGAGAATTGACTGTACCTTGTTAATTTATTTTACTTTCTGTCTCCCTGATATGATTTGAGTGTTTGTCCCCTCCAAATCTCATGTTGAAGTCTGACCCCCAGTGTTGGAGGTGGGGCTGAGTGGGAGGTGTGTGGGTCATGGGGGTGGATCCCTCAAGAATGGCTCCATGCCCTCCCCATGATAATGAGTTCTTGCTCTATTAGTTCACTGCAAGAGCTGGTTGTTTAGAGCGTCACACTTCCCCTGCCCCCCTTGCTCCCTCTCTCGCCATGTGACACCCCTGCTCCCCCTTTGCCTTCTGCCTTGATTGAAAGCTCCCGGAAGCCCTTACTGTTAGGTCCAGTGCTGAGAGGGAGATACTTGAAGTCCCGGGTGTAGCAAAATGCTGTTTATTTGAGCATCTGGGTGCAGATGTGTGGAGGCCGAAAAGAGCATCCACACCAGGAAGAGGAGAGCCTTGGGTTTTATAGGAGGTTTGGATGGAAGTTTGGGAAGGGTGAATTTTTCTGAACAGTAACCGGTTCCTGCCAGCATTGCCGCAACTATTGGTGGTCAGAGTCAAATTTACACCCTCCAGGCTCTCCAGACTCCAGGTCTAACGATCACTATCTAAGTTTTCCATTAACCACATTCCTTCCTTACGTACTTTCTGGCTTCCCACCCTGAGCAGGCATAACATTCACCAGAACAGGCGCTGGTGCCATGCTTCTGGTACAGCCTGCAGAACCAGGAGCCAAATAAACCTCTTTTCTTTATAAATTACTCAGCCTCAGGTATTTCCTTTATAGCAGTGCAAAACGAGCTAACACACTGCACTCCCCCCCCTAGAATGTAAGCTCATAAGGGCAGAGATTTTTACTTGCTTTTTCCGATCTGTTTTGTTCATTGCTGTGTCCCTGGTACCTAGAACAGCGCCTGTACGGAGCAGACACCCAGTACGTATTTGTGGAGTGAGTGAGTGGGAAGGGGAAGAGTGGGGCTCGAATCCACGGCACGTGTCCTCCTGTGGGCAGATTTTAATATTGCCTCCCCCATCACTGTCTTTCTCCTGGTCACACAGCGTAGCGTCATCCACCTATTACCTTTCCTGGTTGTGCTCAGTGTCAGGAAGAATGTTCCCCTGTCTCCTTGGCCTGTTAGACATCTTACAGACCCTGTCTGGAGCAAACCTAATCAACTCCCTGCTTTGCTGCTTCTAGAGTTTCGTTCACACCTAACAGGTGGTGGTGAAATGGCTTGTGTTTGATCACACATCTTGCAGTCCCTGTAGACTGGGAAATCCTAGTGAGCCTGGGCCTGTCTTATTCATTGATGGTTTCTGGCTCGTTGGCTCATGGCCCTGTGGTAGACATATGGCAAGTGTCCCATATAAGCATGTTGAATGAGTGAATAAATGAATGGATGAAAAAACGAGACATGCTCCCAGATTATGGCCTCTTCACTAGCACTGGATTTATCCACCTAAATCTACTCCATGGAGATCTGACTCTCTCTGCCTGTCTGATATTTGTGCCTGTGTGGAAGTGTGGCCACACAGAGGGCTGAAGACAAGACGGCCCTGGCAGCCCCAGACTTACAACCCCGCAGCTTGGCAGCCCCAGCAGAAAGAGAATTTCTATTCCTCCAGGTGTACATGTCAACCCAGAGAAAAGGCTGATGGGTCCCCCCCCCCACAACCCCCGTTCACAGCTTCTACCCCTATGTCTCTTTAACTTCCTGACTTCTTTAGCATGTCTGCAGCCTTGCTGGTGGCCATCTAAGGAGTTCATTCATTATCCTTCAAAGCTGGGCTGGACCAAGCCTGAGCAGAGCTCACTGCTCACCCCTCCTTCCCCAAGGGCCCAGGATACTCTGGGCAGGACCTGGAGGGTGTTGACTAGATTTCATGGGAAATGTTGCACTGAGAAATGTGAGGGAAGTTCATACTTCCCTTCCACCACATTGTTCCAGTAGACCTGGCTGACAAGTCCCGAAAAGTAAGAGAAGCTCTTTCTCCAAAAGTGAGAATTGTGCTGATTATACAAGCTGAGAATTTCTAGACCAGGAGAAACCTAGTTCACCCCCTCCCTTCAGGAAACAAAATTTTGGCTATTCCAGAGGATTCTATCTCAATAGAAATAATAAATATTATTATTAATAATTATTTATTTAAAGAATAATTATTATTACAATAATAATAACATTACAACAATATTATTACAATAATAATAACAATAATAATTATTTTTAAAATCTCAGTTTCTTTATCCATAAAATGGTGATCTCCCACAAGGTCGTTTATCAGATAAAGTAAAACTAAGTGAAATGACACATATGAAGCAGGTAGCACCTGCAGGGCAGATGCAAAGGAATCACTTCCTAAATTTCAGCAGCTTCCCTGCCATAACCACAATGAAACAAAAGATTGTTTTGTTAGAGTAATAGTACTTGGTTACTGAATGAAAAGCATATAAGTATCCAAAAATGCATACATGCTATATATAAATACATATAAAGAAATAATATTTATATATACAAATATATTTAAATATAAAGATTTACATTTATATTATTTATAAAAATATATACATAACTAATACATAAATAAAATATTTATATGATATAAATATATATATCTTGGATATTTATATTCTTTAATTTTTATTTAACAAAACAATCTTTAGTTTTTATATTTGAATTGGTTTAGCTTAAAGTGATTACTTCAAAAACAAGATCAACGTTAATACTTTGAGCCAGAGGAGTGTGTGAAACTTGAAATTCTGCCTTCCACGGTTAGCTTAATTTTAAGTTTGCTTTCTCTGATTGCTAGACTGGATTTTTTTTCTAGTCATTTTAATTCAGAATTAATTAAAGCCTTTTCTTCTTCTCTCCATTCGGAAGTGGGTTCTGTGCAAGCTGGTGAATTACTACCACAAAGCCTCATCTCTCCCTCCAGAGCCGGTGAGCGTGAGGAGTGCTGGCTGCTGCGGCTCAGGAGAGCCAGCCTGTGGGACACTGGGATTCCGAGGAGGGAAGCATTTAAGCCCAGAGCCAAGGCCACAAGAAAAGGCCTAGAAAAGGCTGCTTTGTTCCCACTGTAGAGCTCATTAAAGCGGATTACCATCAGTACAACCAACCCCCAAATGACAAACTCAGCTGTGCTTCATGAGTCCTTTAGAAGTCTGTTCTGGAAGCAGGAACTCATTTCCCCATGGAAACTGTGCTGCCCATGGTGGTTAGGTACCAGCCAGCATGGACGTGTGATTAACCCACAAAGTAGTGGCGTTTTCCAGCCTGGATCCTGGATTCCAAGAGCAGGGAGCCTGTGGTGTGGGAGGGAAATGATCCTGTATTGCTTCTCTTTTCCAGAGTATAGGGAGGTGCCTTGGACCTGAGGGTGTGAACCTGGACCCTTTGTTAGCCCCAGAAAGTTTGTGTAAACATTGGTTTTTGTGTGCATACATGCATTGTGTCAGGGAGTGGATCCAAAACTTTCATGTGACTCTCAAAGATATCACTGACAGCCCCACTCCCTGCAAAAGGTTAAATAAAAATCCTGCCCTAGTCCAAGTTCTGAAATTGCAGGTGTGCATCTGCTTCCCTCCTTCCTTCTGTTCTGCTTCTGCCTCCCCCTCCCAGCAACTCTCCTCATGACAGCACAGCCCACCACACACAGGGCCCCCATTCTGGGGGGAGGGTGGCTAAGGTCAAAGACTTATCCAGCCACCTGAGAGTCTCCCTAGGGCCATCTCCTGGGACCTGCTCTTGCTTTTTTATATTTGGGACCATTTCTGAAAACACAGATCTCTTTCTTCCTGTAGGTACAGTCAGCATCATACTGTTCAAATGCAAATTCCCCAACCCCTGCTAGCCCGAATGTCCAGGATAGCAGAGCTCACATAGCCACCAGTAGGTACAGTGCCTAGGGCCCATAATATTTTAAGGGCCCATGAAAATGTTTTAATTTCTTTTAAAACGTCAGAGGAAAAATGGACATAATCTAGCCTGGATTATGTTCTTTGTACCCACACTATGGTAAAATATAATTTTTACAGACAAAGGTGCCCATAAATATTGTTGAACACCTACTAGGTGCTCAATTTGAATGAAGGACTGACTACATGCTAAGGGTAGGGTAGCTGGTTTGTTTTGTTTGGTTTTGTTTGTTATGCCCCCAAATTGAAACAGCAATCTAACAAATATAAATATGCTGCTGTGGATAATAGTGGGAGAAATAAACCTCAAACATTCAGGCAGCATCTTGAAAACCCAGTATTTTCAGACCAGGCATGGTGACTCATGCTTGTAAACCCAGCTCTTTGGGAGACCCATGTGGACAGATCACTTGAGGCCAGGAGTTCAAGACCAGCCTGAGCAACATAGCAAGACCCCGGCTCTACAGAAAACTTAAAAAAAAATTAGCCTGGCATGGTGGTATATGCCTGTAGTCCCAGCTACTTAACAGGCTAAGGTGTGAGGATCCCTTGAGCCCAGTAGTTGGAGGCTACAGTGAGCTATGGTCAGGCCACTGTATTACAGCCTGGGTGACAGAATGAGGCAGTCTTAAAAAAGAAAAAAAAAAAATCCAGTATTTAAAAATCTTTCAAGCCAAGACATCATTCTTTACATTTTATCCAGATGCTGCATGTCTGAATGTTTGTATCCTTCCAAGATTTACATGTTGAAATCCTAACCCCCACGGTGATGGAATTAGGAAGTGGGGCCTTCGGGAAGTGATTAGGTCGTGTGGGCTTTGCCCTCATGAATAGGATTAGTACCCTTTAAAAGAGGCCCAAGAGAGGTCCCTTGCCCCTTTTACCATGAGAGGATGCCGCAAGAATTCACCATCTATGGACAAAAAAATAGGCCCTCAACAAACACTGAATCTAATTTGATCTTGGACTTCCAAGCCTCCAGAACTGTGAAAAATAAATTTTGTTGTTTATAAACTACCCAGTTTATAGTATTTTGTTATAGCAGCCCAAATGGACTAAGACATTGCATTTGAGTGAATTTATAGAGATTCTCTTTATATCTGGGGGGCTTTGGTGATGAATTTTAAAAATACCCCTAAAATAATATTCATCATTTTCTCAAAAATCACTGGGCGACCTTCCTGAAAGATTTGTGCAGAAATATCTGAAGTCAGAGCCAAATTTGTCACACTATACTGGTTTTTTCCACTCCATCCCTAATACCACTCTCCTCCTTCCCTTCTCCTCAGTGAGTGATAGAATTAGATCAGTTCAAATGTTATGTTCCAATTAAGAGAGAGCTTGTCTGTGTTTCTTTGAATCTAAGTCCAGTGTCATGGACTTGTAGACCACATCTCTCTCTCCCTGTGAGGGACTTGGATCAGACCCTAGGAACAGTAGCATCCCCACCGATGGGATGGGAGGTGAGAAAGTGAGTAGACGGAATAACGTCCCTCTCAATATTCATAGCTAAGAAAAGATATTTCTGATGTGCTAAACAAAACTTTGGAGATAAATTAGCAGCATGACTAATTTAGCCATTGCTGTCAGCCACCTTCAGATAAGTATCAATAGCTTCATGAAACATTTTGAATTTCTTTGCATTGTGTGATGTTTTTGTATATTAAACAAATTGAAAGAAAAAAATTCATAGCTACCCAGAACCTTAGAATGTGACCTTATTTGGAAAGTAGGGTCTTTGGAGATGTAATTAGTTGAGATGAGGTCATACCAGATTAAGGGAGGCCCTCAATCCAATATCTGGTGTCCTTATAAGAAGAGAAGAGGACACATGGAGACATACACAAGGACAAAGACCATGTGATGATGGAGACAGAGATGGGAGATGCATCCTGTCTCTGTCCATGGGAGACGCATCCTGTGGGAGCGATACAGCCAAGGAAAGCCAAGGATTGCTGGCGATCACCCAAAGCTAGGAGCGAGACCTGGAACAGATTCTCCCTTGGAGCCTTGAGAAGGAATCAACCCTGCCAACACTCTGATTTCAGATTTCTGGCCTCCAGAACTGTGAGAGAATAAATTTCTGTTTTAAGCCACCCAGTCTGTGGTAGTTTGTCACAGAAGCCCTAACAAACTGCCATGGGGAGACTGCCCTCAGAATCCCCCTTGGAGCTGCCTTTGTTTCTCCATGTCTTCTGTGGTCAGGGCTCTTCCTGTATCATCTGCAGGGCCCATGGTGAGAATTTCAGTTATATGAGCAAAATGTACAGTGCTGTGGCTTTGTGATGGCAGCCATAAGGTGGCCCTTGGAAAATAGCTCTTTGCAAAGTCCAGGCATCAGCCCAGGGCCAGGATGCGCCCCACACCTGTTTTCCCCTTTGTACAGTAGACATGATGCTATGGCCTGAGTGTGCAGGTAATACTAGCGAATTAGCAGAATTTTGCTAAAAATATGCAAGGTTGGGTGCTGGGGAGACAATCAGGAGGCAAAAGGCATTTGGAGGCTATGATCCAGTTCTTATTAAAAAATTTAATAATAAAAACTACCATTTATTAAGCACCCAGCATGCCAGGCACCATGCTAAGCACTTCACAAGCATTGTCTCATTTTAGTCTACCATCTAGCCTTTTGATGTAAATAATGTGCCCAAGGTCAAGGAACTAGCAAGTAACAGAGAAGGGCAGATAAGACATGTGCACATAAAAAGAAAGAAAGGAAGAAACAACAGAGGTGAAGATAGCACAGGGCTTAGGACACGATTTAGCAGGAGAAGCAATATGCAGTGATAGAAAAACCTACAAAATAGAGACAAAAATAGTTTCAACCTCATAGGGTTGTTCTGAAGCCTAAATGAACTAATATTTCAAAGGATTTTTTTCTCAAGTATATACCATAAAGTAAGCATTCAGTAAATATCAGCTATTTTAATTATTGTGAAAATGGGTGAAGCAGAGAGCCAGAGCCTTCCAGATGGAAAGATTGTCTAAAGAAAAAGTGGAGATTCAGAAATGGATATATTTTATCCTAAAGTTATTTGTTGACACTGAGCATGGAGATAAAGAAAACAGAAATATGAGTGGCTAAAAAAACAAAAGGCTTTGGGAAAGTACTCTTTGTGGTCTCCTGAGCTGGAAGGTCCTTAAAGTAGCCAGGGGAGGGATGGGCAGTTGTCAGGTGACACCAGGCTCCAGGCCATTTCCTACCTCACCCACCCTGTGCCAAAGTGCGTTGTGCTATTTTACTGGCCAGACTAACTTCATCATGGGATTATGTCTGAAGAAAGAACTGTGATTCTTAACTTTGCCCCTTGTAGCCCTGTGACATTGGGCACATGTCTTCTCCTCTCTGAGCCCCATTGTGACCACCTATCCCCAAGGGTGGTCAGGGGCATTGCATTATTCAATATGTGTCAAGAGCATAGAACAGCACTGACACCTAGTACTAGCCAAAGGAGTCTGCTATTGCCTTATGGAGGAGGAAATCTCTGACAAGAGACAGGAAGTGGCTCCCTGAAGTGGACAGACCAGCTGGTAGCAAAGCCAGCCCAAACTAATCTTTGACCTGTTGGATACACTCCCATAATCCTGACCTAGGCTTCCTCTATGCCAGACACTGTGCAAAGGGGCTCACACATATAACTCATTTAAGCTCAAGAGCTGAGTGTTATTATTCCCCCAATTTACAGATAAGGAAACCGAGTCCCAGAACAGCTAAGTAACTTGCCCAAGGGCTCAGAGCTTGTTAGTGATAGAGCATGGATGCAAACCCAGGCAACCTGGCAGCAAACTATTAAACTTTGCCTCCATCAGGTGATGTATCCATTTGTAGTCCAATCTCAAGAAAGAGTTGGTAAGGGACAAAAGTTGGGAGGTCAGGGATGTAATTTCAGAGGTAGAAGGAGGTAGTTCACTGGGCTGTGTGTGGGGAGGACCTGGGGTCCTGGCCTTTGTTACTGGCTCTAGTGGAGCTCCGGGGAGCAGTCCCCTGAGACAATGTCCTCCAAAACCCAACCTCTCCTTGCCGAGTCCCCTTGGCCCTTCCCCAGGCGCCCTTCACCTTGAGCGTCCTCAGTGCCCCGCCCTCCAGGCAAGGCTAGTGTGAAGAGCCGCACAGCCTTTCAACTCCCGGGTTCAAACCCAGCTCTACTACCTGCTGTCCTTGGGTGGGTTATACAACCTCTCTGTGCCTCATTCCCCATCTGTAAGACAGGGATAGTTTTCTTGTACTTCTTTCGCTTTACTCTCAGGGTTCCATTAAGCAGTGTTTGCAACGCAAGTGGCACGCAGTGTCGCTCCATTCACGTTGCGTCCTCCCCACCCCCAGCCTACTCTGCCCCCTCCTCATCTTTCCTTCCCCTCCCCGCGCCTTCCCTCAAATTGCAGAGCCCTGTGTTGTGGCTCTTTCCTGCAAACATCCCTCCATCAGATGAGAAAAGAAAATACTCAACTCAAATGGGTGTCAATCGATCTAAACTTACTAGTAACTAACAGTTAAAACAAGATTATGTACCAGGCCGGTGGAAAGTGCTTTAAATGTAATTTTCCTCGTTAAATCGCCGCCGATGGCGCCTGTCCAGTGCCTGCACCCTGCAGTCTGTCCCGCTGAGAAGCCGGCCTGGGCTACCGGATTTCTCCTAGCATCTAGCGGTGTCGCCAAGGGAAGGCCCCGGTTCTGCTGCTCAGAGAAGGGGACTCTTGGGGCTCTGGCCTGGGGCGGGTGCGCCCTCTGGGGGAGCAGGCGGGGAAGGCCTGAAAAAAAAACCCGCGGTGGGTGGGGAGGGGGCGGGGCTTGGAAGACCCCACTGCCTGCAGCCGGTGCTTAGCCGTCAGGAGCGACTGCAGCTCGGCGAAGTCCGTAAGTTAAACGCACGTTCAAACCCAGACTGAACGAACACTTAGCCTCCGTGAGGATCTAGAACATTTCAGGACGGGTGGATAAGAATTTCAAAACAAGAGAGGTGCCCACAGGAGCCGGCATGGGGGACAGTCCCTGGTGCGGGTCAGCTGACCTCTAGGCATCACGTGCAGTCCTGGGCTCATCAGAGGCAGCCAGGCGAGGTGAAAACTGTTCATGTCCAACTCAGAGAGTATCCGACTTGAGGGGAATAGGACAATTGGAGCCACTGATGCTCAAAAGGGATTCCTGCTTTGGGGCGCAAAATTGGATTAAGAAAAAACTCTGGAGTTTCTGTGATTGAAATGTCGGTCAAGAATCTGTGATTCTGTGGTGGCTTATGCCTGTAATCCTAGCACTTTGGAAGGCTGAGGCAGGAGGATTGCTTGAGGCTAGAAGTTCGAGACCAGGCTGGCAACGTAGTGAGACCCTGTCTCTACAAAAAATAAAATAAATAAATAAATAAATAAATAGCTGGGTGTAGTGGCTCATACCTGTAGCTCAAGCTACTTGGGAGGCTGAGGCAGAAGGATTGCTTGAGCCCAGGAGTTTGAGGTTGAGTGAGCTCTGATAGTGCCACTGCATTTCACTCTGGGCAACAGAGTGAGGCCCTGTCTCAAACAAACAAACAAAAAACTGTGATTCCACGACAGGTGCTGCTCCAGGGAAAAGTGTGCCCTGGAAGTCAGCTCACACCTGGGGTTAATCTGAGGCTTACAGGAGCAGGAGGGAATATTAAGGCAGATGGGGGTGGGTAAGCCTAGCAGGTCTCAAGGTGTGGTCCATAAATAACAGCTTCAATATCACATGGGAACTTGATTAAATGCAAATTTGGGGTCCCCACCCCAGACCTACTGAATTAGAAACTGTATAGGTAGGCCCTAGGAATCTGTTTTAACAAGTCCTTGCAGGACTCTGATGTAAGATAAATTTGAGAACTGGCTGTATAGAGTTCATCTGAATCTGCTTGTTATTTTCCTCTGTATGTTTATAATTTTATTACTGTTAACAAAACAATATAGCATTTATTAATTAGGCATTTATTATGAACCAACACAAAAATGGAAAAGACATGGCATTTTCTCATTAAGCATTCAAAAATGATGAGAAACTCAATTTTTTTTTTTTATTTTCCCCTAGAAAGTTTGCCTGTTTAGGGAAACTCAATTTTAACCCAGCCAACTGTGATCTGCACTATGGCCAATGGATAAACACAATAAGGGCATAGAGGAAAAATGTATTCATTTCCACTGATAAGCTGGCAGAAAGAATCATTGAATGAATGATGTGTGATTTGGATCTTGAAGGACATGTGCAATATCCAGTGAGCAGAGAAGGAGGAATTATTACTTAATAACAGTTCAACTATCTCTAAACTGAAGGTTTTCTTTTACACTCAGCAGAGCAGAATAGCTGTTATCCTTAATATCTTTTATATACCCGACAAGTCAGGCAGCCTCAATTTGCTGGTGGCTCTCACTGATAGCAGGAAAGGGAAAATAAATGATCCTCATTAGTTCACAAGGTCGCTAATTACCCAAGGTCAGTGCTGGGGTCTGTTAACCCAATGCCACTGGTTTTGAGTGAAGGAGCAATATGTAGAGAGGAGAATTACCTGGTGACAGCAAGAATCTGTTGCTGTGTGTGGCGCCGGAAATGAGGAGAGGGAGATGGAAAGACATTAACAGAGGAGGAGAGAAGAAATGGAGGAGGACTTGAGTGAACTAGGTGGCTGCTGAGTGGAGGCTGTCAGGAAAGAGGAAGAAGCGCTAGTTCAGTAGTAATACCTAACTCTGCCTCCTAAATTATATTCCAATAACACTTTGCATCCTGAAAGCTTAAGAGGAAATTTAAGACAGACTTTGAATTATTTAAAACTGCAACATAGTATATTTGGGGCTGGGGCAGAGCTGGGATCCAGGCTGTTTTGAGGAGTCAGACTACATCGCTCATTAGAGAGTTCTTCTCTGAAATCAGATCAGTCTGGGTCTAAGCAGAAGAGAGAAATCATACAGTAATTTCAACAGGGAAAGTTTTTATAAAGAATTATCTATAATAATGGATTGGAATCAAGGGATTGGCCAGTAAGAAGCAAAGGGAACTCTGAAGAATATAGAAATGACAGATATAAGAAGCAGCTGCTACCTCTGGGTCCACTAGGGCCCGTAGCATGACAAAATTGCTGGGGTACTGTATCAGCAGAACTTGCTGGAAATCAGCCCTATTGGGTGCTGGGGAAAGCTGCTCATGGGGAGGTTCAGTGGAGGGACTCCACTATAAAACTGCCACCGGTGGAGTGCCAGGGAAAGCTGCTGGCTTCCAGGCATTGCAGGAGCCTGGGGCTGGAAAAGCTATGTTTACCACAGGAACATATTGAACAAATAAGTCCACTGGAACCAGGAGGCAAAACTCTTTCTTCCTGCAATGTCTCTCCAGCACCCTCTACTGACAAAGCTTTAGTGTCTCTGGGAAAGGAAAAATATTTGAAGGTCCCAGATTCATTTTCACAGAGCAGGCAAAAAGGGTGAATTTGGAGCTGAAAAACAATGAATTGATAACTGGCATGCCCCATAAATATCTTAGAATGTTCAGGACACTGAAAAACGATATCCTTTGATTTGAGTGGGAACTTCGTTATCTGTAGAAAACAGCTTAAACTTGTCTATCATTGGAATTTAAGCAGTTAGGGGCTTACCTGATTGGCACCTGGCCACGTGTGCATCAAAGACTTTACAGAAACTCATGTTCTTGAACCTAGAATTTCCATTCCTAAGAACCCATGGTAAGCAGAGGCAAAGAAATGTTTATTGCTGTGTTATATATGAGAGAGAAAAAAAGCACTTAAAAGTTTGACATTAGGGTTAAATAAATTCTGGTGTGTTTACAAGATGAAATATTATGTGGTCATTAAAATGATATTTTAAAATAATTTTCAATAGAATGGGAATATATCATTATATAATATAAAAAGGAAAAAAGGGCAAAATAGTGTGTCTAATATATATTCCCAATTATGTTAAAATTAAAAGGTGTGTGTGTAATAAAACAGAAGGAAATGATAATGGTGTTTATCTCCAGATAGTGATTAATTTTTCTTTTCTTCACACTTGTCTATATTTTCCACATTTCCTAGACTAGGCATGTGTTACCTTTATAATTAAAAAAAAATCTAGAACACATTCAAGGAATATGCGCATCTCCAGATTCAGTAGCAGGAAGGAAGCCTGACTTCACAATTCCTTCTAAAGGGTTACATTCAAGATCTGATTTCTCTCCAGGAGCACAGACCTTTAACTGCCTATTTACAGCTCCACTGGGGTGCGGGTAGGATGAGGATCTTTTCTGCTCATATCATTTCCTCTTCCTATATCTCTTGAATCTTCCTTTGTGCAAGAGGAGAGTGAGAACAAAAACATGCAGCAGCGTGATAATGTGGCCTTCATAAAACTCTGTTCCTGACAGCAGGCAGCAGGGCTTTCCACAGTTTATGCACCGACTGCAGAACCTCTCTCCCTCCTCTTCAAAACCTCCCTCCTGCGCTGCTAGATATTTACCGATTCATTTGGGTCTGATGTTCTCTCTGAAACAATCACTGAGATAAGATGAGATTCCCTTTTCTTAGCTTTGCCCTTGCCAGAGCAGCATACCAGAATCCTTTTTTTAAAAAACAGAATTCAGGATGGTAAAGATATCCATGCTGCTTCACAATAAAATCTAACATTCATGTCAAATAATAAAGTATATTAATCTTTATCTATTTTAATAGCTTCTTGTAGGATGAAAAGGAATTGAATTTTCATAGGACACTTTTAATAAGTCACTGTGTGACCAACTCCTTCCTCTTTTCAGGAGTCTGATGGAAATCCAGCAATTTAATGACAGATATCACTGAGAAAATAATGAAAGAGGAAGAATAATGGAAAGGCTGGGGAAGGGGTGTTTAAACTATTATCCCATATGGCCCCTCTACACACACACACACACACACACACACACACGCACACTGGAAAGACATTAAAATCCTCTCTGGCCTGTGGAGCAGAAAACAGCTGAAGGGGAAGCAACAGCTTTAATTAATTTAAGTGTAAATACCCACACTTGGCTATGGCTACCATTTGGACAGCACAGACAGAGTTCGTAAGTCTGGAGATCTGAGAGCAGAGGGGCTCTGTTCCCTCCTTCTCTCCAGAACTCTGGGGCCTTGCAGGAGTATCTCATGCCCTCCAGCAATGGGAGCTGGCAGAGTAATAGTAGCTGAATGGAATGCCAGGGACATAGAGGTCTGGGGACAGCCTCACCTGTCTTCCTAAGGCTCTGAAGTGACATGAGGGAACAGTCACATTTTCCTGAGCCTCCCCTCCCCCAGGAAGGTACAGAAGTTTGATAAAAAAGAGAAACACTAATCTCCAGGGTCCCTTGGTCATAATGAGAAGCTGCTGCAGTTGTGTTTTTTCTTGTTTCTGTGGGCCAGGGTCTTTTTCCCTTTCTCCCCCGCGTTCTGGTGAATTCAGGGTTGCATTCTTATTCTTGTTTTTGAATAGTTGTTAGTTGTACTTCTGTGGAAGGAGTGGTACAGAAGTGGGGGTCTTCTATTCTGCCATCTTGCTAACATCACTCTGGAAGTTTTAAAAATAGTCCAGAGCAAGCCCGTGTGCCCTTTATCCAGTTTTCCTCAATAGTAATATCTCATATATCCATAACAGAATATCAAAACCAGGAAATGGACATTGTTAACAATACTAATTGGGTTATGGAGCTTATTCAGATTTCATCAGTTTTTATATGCATCCATTTGGGGGTGTGTGTGTGTGGTTTTATGTATTTTATCACATGTATAAATTCATGTAACCACCACCACAATTAACATACAGAACTGTTACATTGCTGCAAAGGACTCCTCCCTAAACCCCTTCTCTAATGTCTGGCAACACTAATCTGTTCTCCATAGCTATAATTCTGTCATTTCAAGAATGTTATATAGGTGGAATAATACAGCATGTGACCTTTGAGATTGGCTTTTTCCACTCATCTTATTATCCTTGAGATCCAAGTTGTATTTATCAATAGTTTGTTCCTTTTTATTGGAGTAATATTTTATCGTATGAATGTACCATCATATGTGGGTATTTTTATACCCATGTGCCTTTTTAAGCAGTAGCAAAACTAGGAAATGATACAGTGTCAAGTAAACTGTAGCAAGGTTAACTCTGGGGACTGGAATTGAAGCAGTAAGAGAGAAGGATTTTGATATATTTTTGTAATTCAAAAGACAGCAGTTTATAAGTAAGTTTTCTTTTCTTTTATTTCCCCTGTCTTTTTTCAAAGAATTAAAACACACTAAAATAAAATTAACTTGGCCAAAACAATAGAATTGAATGAGTGGCAGTTTTCATGAAATGTTATTATGTACTTATATGCCTTTCTTATGTTGACTGAAACTTTGACTCTTACCTAAAGAAAAGTCAACAAAGGATTCTTTGTTTTGGAGCAATTCCTGCTGCTCTGGCTTCTCTCCCCATTAGGACCCTCCTCCTGCCTCTGCTTAGTCCTTTAGAGTTCAATTTGACAAAAAATTTATAAACTATTTCTTGATGTTATTTGTACTGGAAAATACCCAATGACATGGGCAAGGCTGGTATTATTTTTCCCACCTTTAAAATGCACTGAGGCCAGGATAACTGAATTATAAAAGAATGACTCTAATGCCTAGTTTATTTAATGCTTTTCTCACTACTTTGGGGAGACAAAGTCTGGCTAAGTGGCCACCAATACGGTTGCTTCCTGCTCCTGAGCACACAACTAAACTACACTTCCCAGGTCACCTGTCCTTGGGTTGGGGCCTTGTGACTGAGGTCTAGACAATGGACTGTAGACAGAAATGGTGTCACCACTTCCAGACCTGCCTAGCCTATAATATCACCTATAAGAAATCTCAATCCTCTCTTCTCCACCCTTAGGGACTTTAGAGGATCTGTGTTGAAAAGGGTGGCACTGTTAGATATGTATTCATTTTTACAGTTCATCTGTTTATGGCATTTGATATGTAGGTAGGTAAAAAATAAAAGTAAGGCATAACAAGAAAAAATGAGTACATGATAGGAAGGCATACTTGGGAAAAATCATAGAAGGAGTGCATGCATGGGGGTACAAATACCACATTATAACCTTCCACATTCCTATTTCAAATACAAACATAACTTTGGAGGTGAGAGTAAGAGTGAAGAGATAAAGGAGGGGGGTGAATCTGGGGAGACATTATGGGAGAGCTGTCTCTAGAGCATCCTGTGGCAGCTGTAAAGGTGTTTTGGGTGGGATAGGGTGAGCAGTTCAAGCTGTTCCCACTGACCCAGGACTGGTCCCCAACATCTCAGTAAAGTCCTCTTGAGGGAAGAATGCATATGTATCCATGTCTTTGTCCTCATGCCTGCTGACCTGGGGCTGAACACTCAGGGCCTTCAGAAATGTCAGGCATAATAATCCTGACAGAGGGGCAAGTGAGACTTGAGGTTTCAGTGCACCCTGACCTCTGATGGGGCCACACTTCCCGGCTGCCCCAGGCAAGCCACCTGCTGGAGCCCATGTTCAGATAGTTATGGCCTGTGGAAAACTCTGGGATACTCTGGAGTTTTAGCAGCCTGAAGATACCCCCTTTCTGCAGGCCCTTGGTTCCTTCCTCTCTGGTGTGTGTGGGAGGAGTGGGAATAAGGAATTTCACAGAGTGGGTCAAGCCATGCCCATGGGAACTGCCCACCTGTGCCATCTGCACCTGAGGCCGCCTGGGCAGCTGCAGGGTGAGGAGATGTGAGAAGAGGCAGATCGGGATTGCTCCCCTGGCTCTCGTGGAAGGTCTTGGTAGAAAGAGGTAGGATGCTTTTCTCATGTGACAACTGACTTCATCACTCTCTGTGTACCAGACTCAGCTCCCTAGAACCCTGAGATGCCCTAAGAGTGCATGGTCTAGTGGAGGGGACAGCAGGTGAGTGACAATTTTACCTTAAGGCCAAGGAAAAAGAACAATGGCCCCATCTGGGGGCCATGTAGCACAAACACAGAGGAGCGTAGATGGGAGGCAGCCCCATGAGGTGTGGGCCCTCACAGAGCTGACATAGTTCAGATCTAGGCAGGGAGAGGAGGAGAAGCCGAAGGTATTCAACAGCACCCCGGCCTGTCCTGATTCTCACCTGGTGCTATCACCCAATGAAAAGTAGAAAATGATTGTTTCTCTCTTTCTTTGTCTGCCATTGCCTCACTTTTCCCTCTTGTCCTCTTCCAGTTTTCCCAGGTGGCCAAGCTTAGTGGTCCCTCTGTCTGGACTTTCCTTGAAGCAGAACACCAAGACAGAGAGAGGCCTGTCTGCTGTTGCAGCGTGGGTCAGCACTGAAGGGATTAAGATGGATGTACGCAAGGTACAAGACCTTCAAGAATCAGGTCTTCCCCTGCAATTGAATGGGAAAGGAAGGAGTGTGAGGGCCTATTAGCTGTGGTCACTTTCACTCCGCTCAGGTCCCATGAGTTGGTAGCCAGGCCTCAGGAGGATGAGTGAGTATGGAGAAGAAGGAGGCTGAGTCCCCAGTAGGGCATTTCCAACCTCAGCAAAGATTCTTGGGTCCCAAATGTGACCTCAAAGCAAAAAGGCACCATCCCTGGAAACACTACAGGCCTGGAAAATGAGGAAGACAGTGGCAACTGTAAGGTAGAGTAGGAACCTTCCCCTGATTCTCAGGGCTCTATAGCAGTATCCTGCAGTGCTATGACATCCCAGGAGGAAAAAGGGCCTGGCAGTGTCCAAGATGGACTATGTAGGAAGGACAAGGTCTTAGAGTCAGAATTAAGTAGATTTAAGGAAAATAAATTTGGCAGAGTGATATTTATACCCATTACATTTATTTGTTTGTGCAGACCCTTTTTCCTACCTCACTCTTCTTAAAAGTAGACTATCATTTGTATAAGCTATTATATATACATATATATGTATGTGTGTGTGTGTGTATGTATATATACACACATACATTTTATTTTTAAGAGCAGTTTTAGGTTCACAGCAAAATTGAGCAGAAAGTGCATAGATTTCCCATATACCCTCTGCTCTCCCTGTACACAGCTTCTATTACTATTGACATTTGCAGAGTGGTACATTTGCAATCCATGAACCTACATTGACACATCACCACCTGAAGTCCATAGTTTACATGAGGGATCATTCTTTGTGTTGTACATTCTATATGTTGGACAAATGTACAATGACATGTATCCAACATTGTAGTTTCATACAAAATGGTTTCACTGCCCTAAAAGTCCTTTATTTTCTGCCTATTCATCCCTCCCTCCCCCACCTGCTGACAACCATTGATATTCTTACAGCCGCCATACTTTTGCCTTTTCCAGAATTCTTGTAGTTGGAATCATACAATATGTAGCCTTTCCAGCCTGGCTTCTTTCACTTAATAATATGCATTTAAGTTTCCTCCATGATTTTTCACAGCTTGATAGCTCATTTATTTTTAGTACTGAATAACATTCCATTGCCTGGAGGTATCACAGTTTATTCATCCATTCACCCACCGAGAGATATCTCAGTTGCTTCCAAGTTTTGTTAATTATGAATAAAGCTGTTATAAACATTCATGTGCAGGTTTTTGTGTGGACATAAGTTTTCAGTTCATTTGGATAAAAATACCAAGTAGTGCGATTACTGGATCATCTGGTAAGAGTATGTTCAGTTTTACAAGAAATTGCCAAACTGCTATACCATTTTGCATTCCCACCAGCAATGAATTAGAGTTCCTGTTGCTCTACATCCTCATCAACATTTGGTGTCGTCCATGTTTCAGGTTTCAGATAGATGTGCAGTAGTACTTCATTGTTGTTTTGATTTGCAATTCCCTCATGACATATGACATTGAACATCTTTTCAGATGCATACTTTTCCTTTGTATATCTTCTTTGGTGAGGTGTCTGTTCAGGTCTTTTCCAATTTTTAATTGGTTTTGTTTTTCATTTTCTTATTGAATTTTAAAACTTCTTTATATATGTTAGATAATAGTCTTTTTCAGATGTGTCTTTTGCAAATATTTTCTCCCAATATGTGGCTTGTCTTCTTATTCTCTTGGCATTGTTTTTCACAGAGCAGAATTTTTTAATTTTAATGAAGTCAAACTTATTGATTCTTTCTTTCATGGATCATGCCTTTGGTGGTATATTGAAAAAGTCATTGCCATGCCCAAGTTACCTCAATTTTCTCCTGTTATCTTCTAGGAGTTTATAGTTTTGTGTTTTACATTTAGATCTATAATCCATTTTGAGTTAATTCTTTTGAAGGGCATAAAGTTTGTGTCTAGATTGTTCCAGCACCATTTGTTGAAAAGACTATCTTTGTTCTATTGTATTGTTTTTGCTCCTTTGCAACAACAATCAACTGTATTTGTGTGAGTCTATTACTGGGCTTTCTATTCTGTTCCATCCATCTGTTTGTCTATTCTTTTACCAATATCACACCATCTTGATTACCGCAGCTTTATAGTAACCCTTAAAGTCAGATAAGGTCAGTCCTGTAACTTTGCTCTTCTCTTTCAGTGTTGAGTTGGCTATTCTGGGCCTTTTGCCCCTCCATATAAACTTTAGAATTAGCTTACCAATATCCAAAAAATAACTTGCTGGGATTTTGATTTGGATTACATGGAATCTGTAAGTCAAGTCGGGAAGAGTTGACGTCTTGACAATATTGAGTCTTCCTATCCATGAATATGGAATCTTTCTCCATTTATTTAGTTTTTCTTTGTTATCTTTCATCAGAGTTTTGCAGTTTTGTTCATATAGATCTTGCATAATTTTGATAGATTTATACCTAAGTATTTCATTTTGGAGGTGCTAATGTAAATGGCAATGTGTTTTAAATGTCAAATTCCACTTGTTCATTGCTGGTATAAAGGAAAGCTATAAAAGCTTTGACTTTTGCAAAATGTTGTTTATATAATTATATCACTTTCAAACAAAGCAGTTTTATTTCTTCCTTCTTGATCTATATAATTTTATTTCTGTCTCTTGTCTTCTTGTATTAGCTATGACTTCCAATACAATGTTGAAAAGGAGGGGTCAGAGGGGACATACTTGACTTGTTCCTGATCTTAGCAGAAAAGCTTCAAGTTTCTCACCATTAAGTATGATGTTAGTTGTGTGGTGTTTTTCGGATGTTCTTTATCAGGTTGAGGAAGTTCCTCTCTATTCCTAGTTTGCAGAGAGTTTTTAGTCATGAATGGGGTTGAAATTTGTCAAATGCTTTTTCTGCATCTATTGGTATGATCACGTAATTTTTCTTCTTTAGCCAGTTGATGCAATGGATTACATTAACTGGTTTTTCAATGTTGAACCAGCCTTTGATACCTGGTATAAATCCCACTTTGTCATGGTGTATAATTCCTTTTATACTGTATTCAACTTGCTGATATTTTGTTGAGGGCTTTGCATCTATGTTCATGAGAGATACTGGCCTGTAGTTTTATATTCTTGTAATGTCTTTGTCTGGCTTTGTTATTAGATCAGTGCTGACCTCATAGAATGAGTTAAGCAGTATTCTCTCTGCTGCTATTATCTAGAAGAGACTATAGATAATTTCTATGATTTTTTTTACTTAAATTGTTGGTAAAATTCACCAGTGAACCCATCTGGATCTGGTGCTTTCTGTTTTGGAAGCTTATTAAGCTATATCTTTTTTGGGGGGAAGATTATTAATTCTTGATTCAATCTCTTTACTTGTTAGAAGCATATTCAGATTGTCTATTTCTTCTTAGGTTAGTTTTGGCAGGTTGTGACTTCTAAGGAATTGGTCCATTTTATCTAGGTTGTCAAATTTGTGGGCATAGAGTTGTTCATAATATTCCTTTATTTTCTCTTTAATGTCCATAGGATCTATAGTGATGTTCTTTCATTTTTGATATTAATAATTGTGCCCTTGCTCCTTTTTTCTTATTTAGCTTGGCTAGAGCCTTGTTTATCAATTTTATTGATGTTTTCAAAGAACCAGATTTAGGTTTTGTTGATTTTCTCTACTGATTTTCTGTTTTTGATTTTATTGATTTCTGTTCTAATTTTAATTATATCTTGTCTGTTTACTTTAGATTTAATTTGCTCTTCTTTTTGTAGTTTTCTAAGGTAGAAGCTTAGATTATTGATTTTGATCTTTCTTCTTTTCTAATATATACAGTCAATGCTATATATATTTCCCTCTAAGCACTACTTTCATTGCATCCCACAAACTTTGACAATTGTATTACTTAGTTAAACATATTTTAAAAATTCTCCTGAGATTTCTTTGGCCTACAAATTGTTTAGAAGCATATTGTTTAATCTCTAAGTATTTTGAGATTTTCCAGGTATCTTTATGTTATCAATTTCTAGTTTAATTCTATTATAGTCTAAGAGCAGACATTGTGTAATTTCTATTGTTTTAAACTTGTCAAGGTGTGTTTATGGCCCAGAATGTGTTCTACCATGGTAAATATAATATATATTTTACTTTTTTATTATGGGGAGAGAATAGCATAATGAATTATATTTTCATTACTCAGCTTCAGCAATTATCAACACATGGTCAATCTTGTTTCATCAGTGACTTCTCTCTTCCTGGCTATTTTAGACAGATTTTAGATATGATATCATGTCATCGATAGATACTTCAATTACATTATAATGTAGACATCATCTTTGAGAATGTAGTCCTTTGGAGTTCAGCAAAATCATCCTGTACCAAGAACCACTGATATCCTAGGCTTTAGCTACCCCACCCCATGCCCTATCCCTTGGCCCAAGCTAGATAAATCTAATCTGTCTCTGTGCACTAAGACTCCACAGGCTGCTGGTACCAACGTGTCCGCAGGAAGCTACTTTGGGTGGGTAAGGAGATGGTGTTGCAGGTGGCAGTCTGACTCCAGCTGTCACCACTTTCGAGCCATGCAGACTTGGGCAAGGCATGTTACCTCTAGAGCTATGTCTCAGTTTTCCTCTTCTGATTAAATGAGAAGATAAAACCTACTTCACCAAATTGTTGTGAAGCTTAACCAAACAGAAGCGAAAGTCAGGTTAGTCATTATTATTCTGCTTAATGCAGTAACAAAATTATGTCAGGGAAGCCTTTAGTGCAGGGGCCTCTTTCGCACACAGGAAGCCCTGTGCTGTCTTCAGAGAAGACAGTCAGAAAGCCCCATGAGACCGCAAAGCCTGGGCACCAAATCCAAGAACAAGCCTGAGTTTGGCCCCTGATAGAGAACATGAAGGACTAGGCAACCCAAACTGTCCATCATGAACTGGCCATTATCTAATCTACTGAGTCATAAAATTGGAGTGTGTAGCAGTACTGAGCATAAAATGGAAATGGTATATACAAGATAAGGCCCAAACAGGTCTAAAAGGCTCAAAAAAAATTACATGTGCATGTGGCCCACACTCCAGCAGTTCTTACTGCCACTTTCTCACCACTTCTCTCTCAACCCACACCTATCACGTCATGGGGAGTTGCCTATGACTAGTTGACAGAGGGAGAAAAAGCACAGCCTTGGTTTGCAGATGAGTCTGCATGATAAGCCTACAAGAGAACAGCTGCTGTTTTACATCTCCCCTGAGGAGCAAATCTGAAAGACAGGGGTGGAGGGAAATCCTTCCAACAAGCAGAATTGTAAGCAGTACATCTGTTGTCCACTTAGTGCAGAAAGAGAGATGCTCTGGGGTGTGAAACTATTCCAATTTATGGTCAATATTTAATGGCTTGGAAGACTTGTCATTGATGTGCAAAGAACAAGATCGTAAGGCTGGTGACAAGAAAGTCTGGAGAGAAGTATATGTGTAGACGCCTTGAAATGGGCTCTAAAAGTACATATTTGTAACCCCTGTGAACATTCACCAAAGAGCATCCACTGCAGAGGGGGCTTTCAAAGGTCTGGTGGGCAATATAACCCACATGGCTGAAAGTGATTTCCTTTCTCTAAATACTTTGATGCATGCTCAATGGGCCCATGAACAAAATGGCCCTGGTGGCAGGGATAAAATTTATGCATGAGCTCACCAACTTGGACTTCTCTTACCAAGACTAATCTGACTACTGTCACTGCTGAGTGCCCAATGTCCCAACAGCAGGGATCAACACCGAGGCCTCATTATGACACATATCCTTGGAAAATAAGCCAGCCCCCACATCTTAGGTTAATTATATTGGACCTTTTCCATTATGGAGGAGACAGCAATTTGTCTTCATGGGAATAGATACTTACTTAAGATAAGGATTTGCATTCTCTGTTGACGGTGCTTCTGCCAGCACCATTTGTGAACTTAAAGAATACCTTACTCATTACCTTGGTAACTCACACAAAATTGCCTATGATCAAGGAATTCATTTTATGGGGAAGGGAGTATACCAATGAGCTCATGTCTATAGAATTCACTGGTTATACCATGTGTCACACATCATCCCAGATCAGCTGGGTTGATTAAACAGTGAAATGGCCTGTGGAAGGGTCAGTTGCAGTGTCAGCTGAGAGGCCAGGGTGCTGTCCTATAGCACACAGTATATGCCATACACCAATATGGGGTTATGGCCAAACTGTTTCCTAAAATTTTCTTCTGGATCTTTCAGAGACTTTGCTCTCCTTCTTATTCTTCCTAATGCTGTTTCCTTTTTTAAAAAAAATCTATCCTTTTGTTATAAATCCAATGTCGTTTTTCTCTTTACTCCACATCAACAAGGCAAGATGTGACCACTCAGATTGTTTGGGAGTAGGTGGCTCTTGGTCCTACCCTCCACAGGGCTTGCTTTCTCTTTTCAGAGCTACATCCTGGAGCAGGTTGATTTCTTAGTTCCCTGCCTGATTGCCTTTCCCCTTGCGCTACCCCCTCCTGTATTTCTCTGGTTCTCTAAGTGAATGGAATATCTTGGATGAACTTCTGTGGGGTCCTTTGGGTCCCTCCCACAGACAATTCTTTACTCCTAGAATTAATTTCCCAAGATGTGCTGTGCACACACTCACATCCCGCAAGCTCCACTCTCCAACATACACACGCACACTACTCACTGCCATATTCCCTGGGATTGGCAGTGTCTACCTCCAGATATATGGAATGTGAGAATGGAGGGTATGATGGAGAAGCAAAGTGAACACAGAAATAAAGTGTGTGCAAAGGCGCACCAAGAAATATCCAAGGGACTTAAAGGAGTGGATTAAATGACAGTTTTTGTTTTTCCTATGCTTTGAGTGTCTGGGCCGGAGGGCAGAATCTAGGTGGAACAATCTTGCTTTCTCACAGCCAGTACTCACAAGGCAAAGCTGGGTAAGCACCGGGAGCTGTAGCCTGGGTGTTTTTCTCAGAATGGCAACATCTATCTCATAATCAGATCCCAGTTCATCTGTCTAATGATTGCCCGTTGGTCTCAGTTTTAAGAGCTGCTGCAAGATCAGATTATTTTCTTCATCTTCACAGGCATTTTTGTGATAATTTGGGGGGCAGTGTTTTGAGATCTACTACTTCTTCCAGTGCTATTCAGTAAATCTCCCTGGGTTTGATGGTTCAGTCAGAAGCATTTACTGTGAAGTTACACTGTGCCAAGCACTGGGTTAGGTGTGCAGACTCCACGATCACTATGCACGGGTGAGCTCATGGTCTAGTGCTAATGCCCTCAGCAAACCTCCTGGCTCTCTGCCCCTTCCACTTTGTCTTCACTCACTTCCCCTTTATCACCCTGGTCTGCCCTCTGTCCTCACTGTCCCTGACACTGTCTTTCCTTTCATGCTCCTCATCATTACATCTCCCTCACTCCCTGCAAAGCAAACCAACCACAATGCCACTAACACCACAATGCCACAAACAGGGCGATCTCCTCCCTCCACCCAGATGAGCCCCCCAGAAGTTGGGTTTGTCTAATACCTTAGCTATGCGCCTATCTTGATTATGGAAAGCGTGGGGCACATTCCAAGTAATGGACTGTTATGGTCTCTGCTTTGCCTCAGGAGCAGCACATAGTCCACAAGGAAGTAGCACGTACCAGGAGCCTGGAGCCAGGCTTGGTTCTGAATTCCAGATTTAGGTGCTAGCTGTGTGGCCTTGGGCTTCACTTCTCCAGCTCCCTGATCTGTCAAGTGGGGATAATAATATCTACCTGATGGGATTTTTTGGGCCTCTGGCCACACAGGAACATGCTGCCCCACTGGAGCCAGGGTGTGTGCTTGGAAGGCAGTAATGAGACAAAGAAGAGAACATCACCCTGGGGAAGCCTCTGTCCTTCCCAACTGAGTGAGCAAGGCCAAACTGACTTGCCAGCAATATGAGACAGGGACAGTAGAACCTCCATTCTCATGTGTTGGGCCCTACTCCATCTCCGTAATGCCTGGCAAGGTGCTAATGGAAAGGTCTGATGCTTCCCGTGCCATGCTTCACTCGTGAGCAATAATGACAAACTACAGTGTGTATGGCCCAGCGCAGTGTCCAAAGCACTTTCCTGGATTTTCTTTTCTTCTTTTTTTTTTTGAGTTGGAGTCTCATTCTGTCACCCTGGGTAAAGTGCCATGGCGTCCAAACTCCTGGGCTCAAGTGATCCTCCTGCCTCAGCCTCCTGAGCAGCTGGGACTACAGGCACGTGCCAACAACCCCAGCTGATTTTTTCTATTTTTAGTAGAGACAGGGTCTTGCTATTGCTCAGGCTGGGTTCTGGATTTTCTAATTAATGTCCATGGCAACCCTGTGATGTCAATGTTATTATTGCACCTCCATGGATGAGGAAACTGAGGCTCTGATAGGTCAAGTGACTTGTCCATCTCCAAAGCTAGACATTGGCAGAACTGAAATGCAGACTCCAAGTTTCCTAGTCTGTGAAGCTTAATGAGTTAAAATGAGGGGGTTGGGTGAGAACTAGGGTATCTATAGGAGGCCTAGTTCCAAGAGCAATTTTTAATTTCCTGATTTCATTTTGATGATAATCTCAAAAAGCTTTAATAATTTCTAAAGCCAAATCTTCCTATTTGCAGTGAAAAAATCATGGAAGTATTCATAGAATAAGACTTTCTTATGTGAGGTATTTTTTTCTGAGACAGAGTCTTGCTCTGTCACCTGGGCTAGAGTTCTGTGGTGTCAGCCTAGCTCACAGCAACCTCAAAGTCCTGGGTTCAAGTGATTCTCCTGCCTCAGCCTCCCAAGTAGCTGGGACTACAGGTGCATGCCACCATGCCTGGCTCATTTTTCTGTTTTTAGTAGAGATGGGGTCTCTCTCTTGCTCAGGCTCATCTCAAACTCCTGAGCTCAAGCAATTTTCTCTCCTTGGCCTCCCAGAATTCTAGGATTATGGGCACAAGCCACTGCGCTTGGCCTTTATGTGAGTTCTTCTCAAACTAGGGAACAGGGACCTTGGGGTCCACAAAAGTCGTCTCAGGGGGTTTGTGAGGATTTTTTCTTTAAAACGGTTGTTAATATTATTAAGTTTGTGAAACACTGGATTAGATGCTCTGGAAGGGAGGCTCCAGCTCTAACACATATTTTATAGACTTACTGTGAAGTAGGAGCTGAGTGACTGCTTAGATTCATTCACCAGCCATTCATTTGTTTAATTAACCATTTATTGAATGCCTAGTATGCCTCAGAGCTAAAGATGCCAGGAAAAATTAAACCCCATTCCTGGCTTTGTGGAGCAATGGCCCAGTGAGTGAACAGAATGAGGGAAAAATTAAGATACAAAAAGAAAAGGATGCAATGCCCTATTCGTTGCGATGGAAGTGTTTACAGGGTTATACTGATGCACAGGAGGTTGGGGAATTGGTTATGTCTCTAGAAGGAGTCACTGGTGGGGTGAAAGGCATAGGTACAGTTAATGGAGATATCAAAGGATGAGTAGCATCCAGGCTAGGACTAGGAAGGCAAGTGAGGCATCTAGCGGACACAATTTCAGGAGGTGCTCACTCTCAGATGTTGAGCCTGCACTTGCTTGACCCTGCAAGTGGGTGCCTTAATTACCTCACCTTAGACCCAGCCCTGAGTAATATAGTGGAATTCGGTTGTCACTTACCCAGATCCCCTTTATATGGGTAAGACATCTATCCCCCAACTGCTGTGGAATTGGCTGCTGACAGCTCACAGCTTATTCTTTCTCCAGAGAATTGTCCTCAGCCAAACGGGCACTGACTTATGTGGGATATTATGCCCCTTCCCACTCCTATCCAAGGGTAGCCCACAGCTAAAAGCTTACTAACTTGGGAACACAAAAAGGTCCTGAGAGAGGGACTTCTTATTTGCAATAGAGTGTGGAGAAGTTCAGGCCTAAAGGCACTCTCAAAAACAGTAGACATTGTGGTGAAAGACAGCTGAGAGGAAATTGGTGGACTCATTGGACATATATGCTAAACCAGAGGCCAAATGGTTTTCCTGAAAGAACTGGGGAAGGAGAGAGCTGAGAGGAGCTTGCCTGGCATCAGAACAAATCTCAAAAACTGACCTTGGGAACTGTCCCTTCCAAGGAGCTGAATTTTATTGGTTTAGTCTGTGGAGTAAGTTATGCCCCAGGATATATCAGCTGACAATTAGTGGAGCTTAATAGCTGGGTGTGGTCATGGAAAGAGACAGTCAAAGAAAGCCCGGCCAAAACCACTTTCACCCACCGGGTGACTGGTCATACCAAGGCTGCACCCTCTAAGGAGAAACATCAGAGACTAAACACTAAAGGGGAGGGTGGAATAGACTCCATCAAAATAATCCAACCAGTCACTAAGAAACAAGCAAATAATAATAACAAGCCCCGGAGGAGAGGACCAGTACCCAGAGTTGCTATATTATCTAAAATGTCCAGTTTCTAACCAAAAATTATGAGACATGGAAAAGAAACAGGAAAGTATGACCCCCACACTGGGTCAAGCAACAAAAACTGCCTATGACCGTGAATAGATATTAGATTTCACAAACAAAGCTTTCAAAGTAGCTATTATAAATGTGTTCAACGAACTAAAGAAAACCATGATTAAAGAAGTAAAAGAAGGTATTCACAATGTTACATTAAATAGAGAGTATCATAAAGAGAAATAAATTTCCAGAAAGAAGCAAAGTAAATTCTGGAGTCAAAAGTTACAAAAACTGAAACGAAAAATTTGCTAGAGGGGCTCAAGAGTAGCTTTGAACTGGCAGAAGAAAGAATTAGAGAACTCAAAGGTAGATTGATAGAGATTACACAATCTGAAAAACAGAAAGAAAAAAGAATGAAGAAATGAAAAGTCTCAGAGAAATGTGGGTCGCTATTAAGCACATCAATGTACATGTAATGCTATTATTATTAGAAGAAGAGAAAGATAAAGGAGAAAAAAACATCTAAAGAAATAATGGCTAAAAATTTCCTAAATTTATTAAAAAACCAAAATCGACACATTAAGGAAACTAAACAAGACCCAAGAAGGGTAAAGAGTAAAAGATCCATGAACAGGCAAATCATAACAAAAATTCTGGCAGAGAAAGACAAGGAGGAAATCTTGAAAGCAGCAAGAGAAAAACAATGTGTCACTTACAAGGGAACCCAGCAAGGTTAACAGTTGAATTCTCAGCAGAAATATTAGGAGGTATAAAGCAGTGGGATAACATACTCAAAATTCTCAAAGAAATAAGATGTCAACCAAGAATTCTGTATCCACAAAGCAATCTTTCAAAAATGAAGGGCAAATAAAGACATTCCCAGATAAACAAAAACTGGGAGAATTTTTTGCTAGCGTTACAAGCAATACTGAAGGAGGTTCTTCAGGCTGAAAGCCAACTGACCCAGACGAGTCCGAATCAAAAAACAAACAAAAAACACCAGCAAAGGTAACTAAGTAATTGAAAAAGAGAGTATAAATGCATGTTCTTTTTCCTTTCTCTTCAACTGAATTAAAAAGCAATTGAATAAGACCACATGTATATAATGTATTGTTTGGTCAATAACATTTAGAAATGTAGTATATATGCCGAGAACAGCACAAAAGAAATAGGTGGGAGCAAAGCTGTATTGTGCTAAGGAAATGACTCCAGATGGTAACTCAAATCTACACACAAAAAGAAAAAATCAGAAGTGATGAGTAAGAAGGTTAATATAACAAAAGCTATAAACATATAATTACTCTTATTTCTTCTCTCAGTTTCTATTAAACTCATGCAATTATATAAAGTAAAATATATTTCTGGGTTTGTAACATTTATAGATGTAATATGTATAATAATAATAACACAAAAAGGGAGAAAAGGGAATAGAGCTATATAGGACAAATGTTTCTATATCTCATTGGAATTAAGTTAGTATAAACCTACGGTTGTTTCTGATAAGTTGTATACGATAAGCCCTAGAATAACCACTAAAAAAAAAAAAAACTCAAAAAAGATAGTAAAAATCATTAAAGTACTGCATTAGAAAATTTTTATTTAATGCAAAAGAAAGTTGTAAAGAAGGAATAAAGGGAAAAAAAGACATGAGACACATAGAAAACAAAAAAGTAAAATGGCAGACATAAATCCAACTATATCAATAAAAATATTAAATGTGAATGGATGAGACAATCCAATTAAAAGGCGGAAATTGTCAGACTGGATTTTAAAAAAGCAAGAGCCAACTATATACTATCTACAAGAGAAAGATTTTTGATTCAAAGGTACAAATAAATTAAAAGAATGGAAAAATATATAGCATGCAAACAGCAACCACAAAAGAGCTCAAGTGGCTATACTACTGTCAGATAAAATAGACTTTAAAATTAAAAGAAAATTACTAGAGATTTTAAATAGGACATTTTTATAAAATGTCAGTCATGAGGAAGGTACAACAACTATAAAAATATATGAACCTAGTAACAGAGCACCAAAATATGAGGCAAATCTGATAGAGGTAAAGGGAGAAATAGACAGTTCAACAATAATAGTTGGAGACTCCTATGCCCCACTTACATTATGGACAGAACAACTAGATTGAAGACCAAGAAGGAAATATTAATGGAACACTTAAACACTCTAAACCAAAGAGGCGTTTTTGTAACATTCTAGTCACCAACACCAGAATATACATTCTTCTCAAGAGCACATGGATTACTCTCCAGGGTAGACTATCTGGTAAGCCATAAAATAAGTTTAAAAGGATAGAAATGATATGAAGCATACTCTCCCACCACAATGGAATGACATTAAAAACCAAAAACAGAGAAACTTGGGAAACTCACAAATATGTGGAAATTAAAGAACACAATCCTAAGTAACAAATAGGTCAGAGAAAAAAATCAAAAGGGAAATTAGGTAACGCTTTGAGATGAATGAAAATGAAGATGCAGCATACCAAAATTTATGAGATACAGCTAAAACAGTGCTTAGAAGGAAGTGTATAGTTGTAAATGCCTATATTAAGAAAGAATAAAGATCTCAAATTGTAACCTCACATTCTATCTCAAGACACTGAAAAGATCAAACCAAACCTAAAAAAAAAGCAGAAGGAAGGAAATATTGAAAATTAGAGCAGAAATCAATAAAATAGAAAGATCATGTAAAAAAAACCAGTTAAACCAGAATTTGATTCTTCAAAAGATCAACAAAACTGACAAACCTTTTGCCAGATTAACCAAGAAAAAAAAGAGAAGACTCAGATGATCGGAATCAGAAATTAAAGAGGGAACATTATTACTAACCATACAGAAATAGGAAGCATTATAAAGGAATACTATGAACCATTATATGCCAATAAATTAGATAACTTAGATGAAATGGACACATTCCCAGAAAGACACATACTATTAAAATAGACTCCAGAAGAAATAGAAATTCCAAAGAGGCCTATAACAAGTAAAAGAGATTGAGTTAGTAATCAAAAACTACATATAAAGAAAAGCCCAGGTCCAGAGAGCTACTCCACTAAATTCTATCAAACATTTCAAAAAAGAATACCAGTTCCTCACAAACTTCCAAAAAATAGAAGAGGAGAAAACACTTCCCAACTAATTCTATGAGGCCAGTATTATCCTGATATCAAAACCAAAGACATGACAAAAAAAGAAAACTACAGACCAATATATTTATAAATATGGACACAAAAATGCTCAACAAAATATTACCAAACAGAATCCAGCAGCATATAGAAAGAACTATGACTCGGTGAGATTTAACCCAGGAATGAAATTTTGGTTTAACATCCCCAAATCAATTGATGTAATATACGATATCAATAGGAAAAAATATATATACATAATATATATATAGATTTAGGTCATTAAATATGAACTGTCCGATTTTGAATCAGAGGTTTATTCTATCTCAAACAAGAAGCAGTATAATTAATCAAAGTGAGCATCTAAACTATTGACACAGTTTTGCCATCTTAAGAGTAGCTAGTTTATGCCAGCAGCAAAGAAGCCTGGAGAGCGAGTGGCAATGAAATCACAAAAGCGTTTTACACAGCTTGTTGAGAATTGAATATTTTTCCTTGTAAGAAGTGGCCCAAAGCCTGGAAGAAGTGATAGTCAATTGGTACAAGGTCCGGTGAATACGGTGGATGACAGAGAGTTTCCAAGTCCAGCGACAGGATTGGCCTGTCTCTATTGACGAATTTTGGCTGCTTAATTGCAAGCATCCTCATTATTTTGTCCAATTGGTGGCAGTACACATCCTCTGTAATCGATAGACCAGGTTTCATGAAGCTATAGTTGATAATACCAGCGCTGGACCACCAAACAGACATTATTAGCCTTTTTTGATGAATATTTGGTTTTGGACTGTGTTTCGGCACTTCATCTTTATCCAGCCATTGTGCCAAATACTTGTGATTGTCAAAAAGAATCCATTTTTCATCACAACGTAACAATACAGTGTAGAAATGGTTCACCTTTATGTCGTGACAGCAAAGAAAGCAAGCATTGAGATGATTTCTCTTCTAATGCTCATTTAATTCATGCGGTACCCATCTATCCAGCCTCTATCTTGCCCATTTGTTTCAAATGGTCCAATATTATTGAAATAGAGATGTCAAACCTCGCTGCTAATTTACACATAGGTTGAGATGGATTCACTTCCACTACAGCTTTCAGCTCATCATTATCCACCTTGGTCTCAGGGGGCTCACATGGCTCAATTTCAAGATTAAAATCACCAGAATGGAACTTCTCAAACCATGGATATACTGTGTGTTCATTAGCCACATCCTTCCCAAACACTTCATGGATATTTCAAGCTGTCTGTGCAGCATTGGTTCCACAATGGAACTCATATTCAAAAATAACATGAATTTTTGACTTAACCATGGTTTCACATAAATTGGTCTAAAAAACATCTGAAAGATAATCTCAAGCCAAACCATGCGTTTGAAAGAATGAGGATGTACCTTCACAATAAAAATTTTAAAAGAAGTGTCAAAGTGAAATGTCAAAGATATCAACTGTCAAACTTAGTATGTAAGGAGATCAGACATTTCATACTTAACAACCTAATAAAAACCACACAATTGTCTCAATACACATATAAAAAGCATTCGACTAACGTCCATCATCCTTTCATGGTAAAAACACTTAAAAACTAGGAATAGAAGAGAACGCAACCTGATAAAGAGCATCTACAAGAAACCCACAGCTAACATCATGGTGAAAGACTGGATGTTTCTCCCCCGAGATCAGGAACCAGACAAGGATGCCTACTTTTATCATTTCTATTCAGTATTGTACTAGAGTTTTAGCCAGGGCAATTAGGCAAAAATAAGAAATAAAAGGCATCCAGATTAGGAAAGGAAGTAAAACTATCTTTATTCCCAGATGACATGATCTTGTATATAGAAAATCCTAAGGGGCCGGGCGCGGTGGCTCATGCCTGTAATTCTAGCACTCTGGGAGGCCGAGGCAGGAGGATTGCTTGAGCTCAGGAGTTTGAGATCAGCCTGAGCAAGAGGGAGACCCCGTCTCTACTAAAAATAGAAAGAAATTAGCCAAACCACTAAAAATAGAAAAAATTAGCCAGGCATGGTGGTACATGCCTGTAGTCCCAGCTACTTGGGAGGCTGAGGCAGGAGGATCACTTGAGCCCAGGAGTTTGAGGTTGCTGTGAGCTAGGCTGATGCCACGGCACTCTAGCCCAGGCAAGAGAGTGAGACTCTGTCTCAAAAAAAAAAAAAAAAAAAAAACAATCGTAAGGAATACACAAAAACCCTACTAGAATTAATAAATTCAGCATGGTTAGAGGGTAGAAAATAAATATAAAAAACAATTGTATTTCTATATACTTGCAACAAACAATCTAAAAACACAATTAAAAACAATTTCATTTACAATAGCATCAAAAATAATAAAACACTTAGGAATAAATTTAACAAAAGAAGTATAAAACTTACACTCTGAAAATTACAAAACATTGTTGAAGGAAATTAAAGAAGATCTAAATAAATGGAAAAACACCTCATGTTCACAGATTGGAAGACTTGATAAGATAGCAATACTCCCCAAACTTATCTATAGATTCAGTGTAATCCATATCAGAATCCCAGTGGGCTTCTTTGTAGAAATTGACAATTTAATTCTAAAATTCATATAGAATTGCAAGAATAGCCAGCACAATCTTGAAAAAGAAGAATGAAGTAGAAAGACTCAAAATTCCCAATTTGAAAACTTACTACAAAACATTAGTTAAGACAGTTTGATACTGACATAAGGATAGACATAAAGATCAATGGAATAGAATTGTGAGTCCACAAATAAAACCACATGTCTATTGCCAACTTATTTTAATGCCAAGATCACTTAATGGTGAAAGATTAATCTTTTCAACAAATGATGCTGGGACAATTGTATAGCCATGTGCAAAAGAATAAAGGTGGATCCTAACCTCACACCACATGTAAAATTAACTGAAAATGTATCAAAGACCTAAGTGTAAAAGCTAAAACTACAAAACTCTCAGAAGAAAGCATAGAGGTAAATCTTCATGAACTTTGATTTGGCAATGGATTCTTAGATATAACACCAAAAGTGTGAGCAATAAAAGCAAAAATAGAAAAATTTGACTTCATTACAACTAAAAACTTTTGTGCTTCAAAGGACACCATCAAGAAAATTAAAATGAAACCCACAGAATAGAAGAAAATATTTGCAAATAATACGTTTGGTAGGGGCTTGTACTAGAATGTATAAAGAACTCTTACAGCTCAATAATAAAAAGACAATCCAATTATAAAATGAGTAATGGATCTGAATAGACATTTCTCTAAAGAAGATATACAAATAGCCAATGTGCACTTAGAAAGACGCTCAACATCATTAGTCAGTAGGGGAATGCAAATTAAATCACAGTAAGATACCACTTCACACCCACTAGGATGACTAGAATCAAAAAGCCAAAGAATTAGCCAGGCGTAGTGGTGCCCACCTGTAGTCCCAGCTACTCAGGAGGCTGAGGCAGGAGGATCACTTGAGCTCAGGAGTTTGAGGTTGTAGTGAGCTATGATAATGTCACGGCACTATAACCTGGGCACTACAGCAAGACCTTGTCTCAATAAAAAAAATAAAATAAAAATAAAAAAGCCAGAGAATAGCAGGTGCTGTAGAGGATCTAGAGAAATCAGAACCCTCATACACTGCTAGCGGGAATGTAAAATGGTACAGCCACTTTGGAAAACAGTCTGGCAGTTCCTCAAACAATTACACATAGAGTTACCATATAATCAAGAAATTTCACTCCTAGATATATACACAAGATAAATGAAAATGTATGTCTAGACAAAAACTTATATGTAAGTGTTTATAGCAGCACTATTCATAATAGCCAAAAGGTGGACACAACTCAAATTTCTATCAACTGGTGAACTGGCAAAAAAAATTGGCACATCCATACAAAGGAATATTATTTGACCACAAAAAGGAATACATGCTACAATGTGAATGAATCTTGTAAACATTATGCTAAGTGAAAGAAGCCAGTCAAAAAATACTGCATATTGCATGATTCCATTTTGGTCAGGCACGGTGGCTCATGCCTGTAATCCTAGCACTCTGGGAGGCTGAGGTGGGAGGATCGCTTGAGGCCAGGAGTTCGAGTCCATTTATATGAAATGTTCACAGTAAGGAAATGTATAGAGACAGAAAGTAGATTAGTGGTTGCCTAGGGTTGGAGGGGATGGAGGGTAGAGAGGGGATAATTAAGGGTACAGGGTTTCTTTTTGATGTGATGAAAATATTCTAAAATTGACGGTGGTGATGGTTGCACATGTCTGTGAATGTGCTAAAACCATTAAATTGTACCCTTTAAATGGGTGAATCGTATGGTATGTGAATTATACCTCAGTAAAGGTTTTTTTTTTTTTTTTTTTTTAAAGCCAGCTTCCTGCCTCAAGGTAGGACCAGTGCTTTAGAGGCCCCTATGTGGCCGGGCTGCTCAGGCTGAGACCACACCCTGCTTCGCTCCTTCCCCCTGGGTTAACTAGCTTCCTCACTCCCTCCCGTCTGAGAGCATGCCCTCGATAAATCACACGCACCTGAATCCCTGTCTCAGGCTCCATTTCCAGGGAACTTGATATAAGATGGCTAGTATCAAAACCAGTTCTAGGAAGCAGACTCTATGAATGGAAATTGCTGAGACATTCACTTGGGGTGAACTAGTATGGGCTATGCAGATGGAATACACTGCCTCATGTATCTCTGGTGTCGGAGAGTATGGGAGTGTATTGCGTATCCATTGTTATGTACCAGAGCACCCCCGAACTTAAAAGTTTAAAATGACAACTTATTATTTCTGACAATTCTCTCGTGAATTCTGTCATGATGGTTGTCATGCATGGGTTAACTGGGTGGTTCCTCCATTCCACATGGTATAGGCTGGCACAGGTGATGGGCTGGTTGGTCAGCTGAGGGGTGGGCTCAGCTGAAGTTGTTAGCTGGGGTATCTCAGTTCCTCTCCATGTGGTCTTACCAGGTGGCTAGTTCGGGCTTCCTCAGAGCATTGTACACTCAAGGCAGCACTCCAATGAAAAAAAAAAGTTATGATGCCCCCAAAAGCCTGACCTTGGAAGCTACACAATGTCATTCAAAGTATTCAAAGTCAAAGCAAGTCATGGCTTCAGAGAAGTGTTCTCCTTTCTGAGTACATATTTCACTGGCTCACGCTCTTGGGCTCTGAAGCATCCAATCATCCTGACACCAGCATAATTGGCAGGCTGAGACACTGGGACCCAATCTCTCGTCTATGGTCTAACCTCAGATCCCTCCCTCTGACCCAGGCACCCAGAAGGGGGACCCCTTGTCACTTTCATGAGGTAAGTATTGCTCTACCTGGCTTTAGATATAGTCCTTCTCTGGCTTCAGTCTACACAGAGGTCAGCAAACTTTTTCTGTTAAAGAGCAGACAGTAAATATTTTCGGGTTTGCGGCCATATGACCTCTGTCCCAGCTACTGAACCCTGCTGTTGTAGTGTGATAGCAGCCATAGATAGTACATAAATGAATGAACATGGCTGTGTTCCAATAAAACTTTATTTGTAGGCACTGAAATTTGAATTTCATATAATTTTCATGTGTCATAAAATGCTATTCTTGTTTGATTGTTTTCCAATAATTTAAAAACATGCAAGCCATTCTTGGTTCATGGACCACGTGTTTACCATGTAGGCACCAGGAACTGTCCTAACACCTCATATTTTGTTTTTACAACAACGGTTTTAGATTGGTACTACTATTATTATTTTGATTTTACAGATAAGGAAACTAAAGCATAGAGATAGTAAGTAACTTATTAATACTTTCTTGTCTCAAGGGAGGCATATAACAGAGTATCAATGGAAGTTTCCCACAAATCTGTTGTGAATTCCAGTGGGAAGAGAAATTCATGGGCATAAAAACAGAGGCTTGAATAAATTTAAAATGTGAGAAGGATCATCCCCAAACCCAAAAGGGCTAGAAGAAGGAGTTAGAGAAGAGGGAGGAAAGAGGGCCAGGGAGGGAGTGGATCTGTAGGTTTTGAAGGAACGGGTACCCACGTCTTCACTGTCTTTTTGAAGCCTCAAAAAGATGCCTGAGTCTTTAGCAGGCACAGAGCAGGAGAGCAGCAGACCCCCGTTCTGACTGCTGGTGACTGCATGGGCACCCCACACGCCCATCTCTTAGACCAGTGGAAGGTCCCTAAACCGTGACACAACCTTACAAATGGGGACCCCAGCCAGGACTCAAGTTAGATTCTTCTTCTAGATCAGAGACAAAATTTAAAGTGAGTTATAGGAAGTAAACAAGCTTACATTTCTGACATACCTTTATTTATAGACTGGGATTCACACCTACTCGCTTACTAAAGACATTTTTTCAGGAGCATGAGGACAAAGAACGTCAGCACAAAACATTCCCCGGTTCACTCCCATCACAGTTCAGCTTCACTTTCACATGCTGCCCCCTCAAGCTCAGCGACAGTGTGGGTTAAATCGCACACCACTCAGCGGGTGCACAGTGGTGTGCACAGCAAGCTAGAGATTTACTATGAATATTTTCTGACCCTAGAGACAGATCACAGAAAATGAACATATAAAAATTGGCTATAATTCATGTCTTTAGTTCTATTAACAAGTGTTTATTGCTAGAATCATAACATTTGGAAGAACATTTCAGCTATTTTTAAATTGAAAAAGTAAAACATGCATGTAATACATGCATATGGATATATTTTTTAAAAAATTACCAGCACACAGGTGTAAGCAAAAGTAATTTTCCTCTTCTCTGAAACTCCAGTCTCCCTCTCAGAGACAAAGCTTGTCATCAGTATCTTGGACCTCATTATGGAAATAGTCCAGGCATAGATAAATATAAGTTTATAATATCTGGTTTTTTAAACAAAGTACAAATGAGAGTAAGTGTTACATACTGTTTTACACTGGCTTTTTCATTTAATAATATGTCCTGACAGTCATTCCCTGCTATTTTCTTTCTTTTTCCCTGCTGCAAAGTATCCCAGTAGAGTTGTATCATACTTTATTTAATCAGTCCTTTAGTCTTGCAGTGAACATCTTTATATGTCATGCAGTATGCATGCATGAGCCTGACTAGATCTGTAGGATAAACTCTTGGAAATGAAATTGCAGACTCAAGGATAGGTGCTTACTAAATTTCGATCAATGATGCCAAATTTCTCTTTCTAGAGTTCTGAGCCTCAGTTTTGTCATCTGTAAAGTAGGTTTTAATAAAAGTACCCATTTCAAAGGGATGTTGCAAGGATTCAGCTCAATAAGGTGTGTAATGTAAGGCAGGAAAAGGCCAACTACAGAGATGCCAAAAGGAGACTGGATTTAAGTGAAGCTGCCCTTAGAGGAACTAATGGTTAGAAAAACTTTAGGCTAAATTGACCTAAGTTTGGGAGTTTACTATGGAAACTGGGGGGCTCTGTGTGGAATTGGTCATTGGGATATCCACATGGTCTCTGAAGTCACCTGGGAAGGTAGCAGAAAAACTGCCAGGCAGGAACTAAATTCTTTACTGAATGTGGATGAGCAGCAATAAGAAGGAGGGAAAGTGATAAAAGCCAGTGAAACCAGCCTCAGAGGGGGAGATATTTTTATACAAAGGTGGAGGAGTTTGGGTTAGAAAGAGCACTGGCCTTTCCCCTAGGTGCTGGGTGTGTGAAGGATGAAGGATGAACTCCCCACGCTCAAGGTGCTACAGCAGAAGAGGGTTGCAGTTAATTAAGGCCAAGAGATGAAAGAGGTTGAGGCTAATGGGGTAGTGGCTTTAGCAGAGAATGCAGTTCCAGAGAAAGCGACTCACAGGTCCCACAGATTTTGAGTGCTAGTCCTGATCCAGGTTTGGGGGGATGAGAACGGAGGGAGGATTCATAAAGAGGGGAAGGACAGGGCGGTATTGGCAAAAGAGAGGAGGCTCTCCAGGGCTAGAAGGCTCTCTCATTTCAGCAGGGTGATTTATTTCTCTCATTATCCTTTTTAAGTTTTCTGAGTAGTGTCGAAGAGCATGTGAAATCTATTAAGAGAAGCCAGAGAGACAGCTATAGCCCTAGCTGCAAAGAAATCCCCCAGTTTATGGTGAGAGTTTTTGTCGAAGGTTTCAACTTCCCACCAATTTCCTGACAACCATTATGAAAACAAATGGTAAAGAGTTGAAGCTGAGAATTGGAAAGAATAGATGAAACTATTAAGATGAAAAGTTATCTATCTAAGGGGAAGAAGGAATAAAATGAAAAGGGGAAGAAAAGAATCGTGGTTCAAATGCATGAAACAAATTCAAAACAGAAAAACCAGAAGCTTAATAATTCATGTGGTGAAATTAATGACACAGTTTAAATATAAAATTATTTTTAAAGGAATTTAAAATAATGTTAAATATGAAAATGGACACCAACAAAAAAGTACCAAAATAACATTTAAGAATGAATAAATAAATCCCAAAGCCAATTTAAAATGTTCAGATAATAAAAGAGACTAACAGGATAAGAGCAGAAATTATAAAATAAATAAAAATAAAGAAGCTAAATAATTTAAGGTGTAAAGAATTAAAAAAGTAAAAATAGACTGAAACAAGTAAAACAAAAAGATCAAAAATATTGAAGATAAAATAGTGACTGCCAAAGTATAGTAGGGTAAAAAATATATATTAAAGAAAAAAAAAACAGCCAAAAAAGATTAAAAATAAAAAATGTTAGAAAAAGAAAATATTTTTCAAATTGCATATAAAATAAATGTTTAAGAAGAAAACATTAAAAACAAAAAAGATGAAAAGATTAAAAAGATAAAACGGAAATACGAAAATTAAAAAAATGAAATAGAAACACGAAAAGATTAAAAAGATGAAATATGAAATAGAAAGACTTGAAAGGTGAACAAGCAATATGATTTAAATTAATTCGAAACAATGTAAGTCAGAGTAACAAACACACCAAGACAACACAAAAGTACAAAGGCCAAAATATTTCAAACTAAATCCTTAATAAGATACAACACACACATGAAAAATAGTTAAGGGTGAGTGTTTAAGAAGGAATTTAGGGTTGAGGCAGCCCCAGCAGGAAAGTGAAAGAAGGTTCCAAGTGGGGGGCAGAGAAGCAGAGAAAAGGAGCAGGAATCCAGCCCCCTCCTCCTCACACCCAGACTCCAGTGGGAGCCCCTGGGAGGCGGCTCCAGGGGAGGAAGTGCCCTGCGATAGAAAGCAGCTGACAGCCCAAATCTGTCAAGCCGACCGGGCCTGCCGGGAGGCCTCTCTCACCCCCTTGCATGTGTCCCGCTGCAGCTGTAGCAGTCAATAACCTGCTGTGGCAGAGATGGGCGCCTTCTTACACCGAGAGGCACAAACAGTGCAGGGCGGTAAATGCGTGCACCCGCTTTGGAGACACACTAATTCACCCTTCTTACCTACCTGCTCTTTAGGCAAGTTTCCTAACCTTTCTAAGCCTCGTTTGTCATCAGAAAAGTAGGAATAGTTAAATCTACCTTATTAGGCTATTTGGAAAATTCTAAGAGATAAAGCTTACAAATTATGTTATAAACCATCAACAAATGATAGCCTTTATTATTAACTCACTAGGAGGAAAAAAGCCCTCTTTCATTACAGCTACACAAGAGGAAAAAACCAAAATATTTCTAGTATGTTTGGATTTTCTTGAGGGAGAACCAGAAAAGTTTCAACTGGGCCATTAATTTTTTTTCTTTTCTTTTTTTGGCTTAAAACAACACAAATTTATTATCTTACAGTTTTGGAGCTCAAAAGTCCTAAAATCAAGGTATGATTTTTAGGTGTGATTTTTAGCAGAACTGTGTTCCTTCTGGAGACTCTAGGGGAGAATATATGTCTCTTCCAGCTTGCAGAGGCCCCCTGTATTCCTTAGCTCTTAGCCCCTTCTCCTCCATCTTTAAAGCCAGCAGCACAGCACCCTGAAACCTCTCTCTCCCTTCTCTTTCTCCTCCCCTACTCCCATTTCCATTATCACATCTCCTTCTGAAACTGTGGTATTTATTTTTTTTTGAGACAGAGTTCCACTCTGTCGCCCAGGCTGGAGTGCAGTGGTACAATCATAGCTCACTGTAATCTCCAACTTCTGGACTCAAGAGATCTTCCTTCCCCCTTCTCCTGAGTAGCTAGGACTACAGTCACATGCCACCATGCCTGGCTAATTTTTTAAATTTTTTTGTAGAGACAGGGTCTCGCTATGTTTCCTAGGCTGGTGGATAGCCACTATCCACCCCATGGCTAAAGCCAGAAAATTGGGAATCATCCTAGATTCCTCCTATACTGAGGGTGGAGAATCTGAGGCCTTAAGGCCACATATGGCCTTCTAGGTCCTTAAGTGTGGCCTTCTGACTAAATCCAAATTTTACAGAACAAATCCTTTTATCTAATTAATACATTTTTGTTCATCTTTTTAATTTTATTTTAAAAATGAATATCAATGAATAAAATAAGTTTCAACGAAATAATCCTCACAGATTGACTGGCAGAATTAGAACGTTGTCAGTCATAAGGGCTAAATTGATGGCTGCTATGTTCATGATTTAGTTCTAACTTCCCCACCTGACTGGTGCCACTACTGCATGAGGCTGCTTGGTGAGAGTTCATGAGGTTCAATTATGCCAGTCGGGTATCAGCTTTTGACAACGGTGCACTGTGTTTCTGTTTGAACTGGAATTTGTAAATAGTTTCACAGCTTGACAGTATTTTTTAATTCTGTCTGCTTAACAGCCCATCATATCAAAGAAGACCAAGAGAACACTGAAGGAAGAAAACAGATTTTTTAATGAGGATTGGGAAGGGCAATATTATTGTTTCTGCTAAAGATAAGATGATTTGCTTGCTTTGTGATACTTCAATATCAACATTAAAGAAATTCAGTGCTCATAAGCATTATAACACTCATAAGGACCACAAATATTTTAAATTAGAGGGAGAGGCATGAAACATTGTATTGTAGAAATTAAAAAGTGAAAGCAAAAGCAAAGACAATTCTTTCAAGCAGCAATAATGCCTGGAAATAAAGCCACTGAAGCAACTTATAAAGTAGTTTATATACTCAGGAAAAAGGGAAGCCATTCAGGGATGTAGAAATTATGAAAGAATGCATTGTCAAAGTTGTAGGATGCTTAGACCCCAACAACATTTCAAAGTACAAACAACTGCCTCTCTCAAGGAGAACCATAACTGATCAGTGGCATGAATTAGCCTTCAACGTAACAGAATAACTTCATGCAATACTTCAAAAGGAAAATATATATTATTCAGTTGCTTTGGACGAATCAACTGATACTACTGACTTGGCGCAGGTTGTATACCTCATTTGGGCCATAACAAGATTTTCTTTGCTACGAAGAGTTACTCACTTTGGGCACCCTTGTGAATAGCATACAGGGAGTAGATATCTTCAACAACTTTCAAGGTAAATGTCATGAAGTTGGACTGAATTTGGTAAATTTAGTGAGTATATGTACAGATGATCCACAGGAAAACATGAAAGGTTATTGCATAGATAAAAAAAAGTATTAACAGATCCAGATGCTCTCATTTGTTTTCATTGTATCTTGCATCAGCAAAATCTCTGTGCTAAAGCTGCTATTTTAAGTGAACTTTGCAACAAGTTGTAAGTATTGTTAACTATATTTGTGCAAATGCAACATGGCATGGTCAATTTTGTAACATGCTAAAGTTGAGCAATGAGGTATACAGTGTGGATTTGCCGTATCATTCTAAAGTGCATTGGCTATCTCAGGGACAGGTGTTGGCTAAAATTTTATCTCTGTGAGAACAGATAGTTAAATTTTATGAAGAGCAGTGTGAATTATTGAAAGAAGATTTCTATAGGAATGTAGCATTTCCGTGTGATATCATGTCAAATCAAAACAACTTGAATATTTCTTTGCAAGGTAAAACTAAGTCTGTTTATGATATGTGGCAAAAAATCCCAGCATTTCAACAAAAGCTATCTTTTTTCAAAACACTTCTTCAAAAGGAAATTTCAGATGCACATTTTCCTCAGTTAGTAAAGGTCACTGATGACAGGATAATATATGTGAATCATTTGAAGAATACACAGATGTTAATTGGAGAATACAATGATAGGTTCACCGACTTTGAGAATCATGACATCACACTCAAATTAGCATTTCAGCCTCACCTAGTTGGTATCACCAAGGCACTTTAAGAACTACAGATGGAATTGATTGAATTTTTAGTAGTTGACATTTTAAAGTCATTATTTAATGCTAAGAAAAATCCAATTGAAATATGGAAAAATGCAGTAGAATACCCATGCCTTTGGCAACATGCCCAAAAAATGCTTTCTTGCTTTCCAACCACTTATTGCTGAGAATCTGCATTCTCCTACCTAACCCAAATCAAGATGCTCTTTAAGTCACAAATGACTAATATCCATCTACAGCAGTGGTCCCTAACACTTTTGGCACCAGGGACTGGTTTCATGGAAGACAGTTTTTCCACAGACTGGGGTGGGATGATGGTTTGGGGATAATTCACGTGCATTACATTTATTGTGTACTTTATTTCTATTACTATTACATTGTAATATACAATGAAATAATTATACAACTCACCATGATGCAGAATCTAACGCCACTGCTGATCTGACAGGAGGCAGAGCTCAGGCAGTGATGTGAATGATAGGGAGTGGCTTTGCTCGCTTACCTGCCCACTGCTCACCTCTTGCTGTGTGGTCCAGTTCCTAACAGGCCATGAACCAGTACCAGTCTATAGCCCAGGGATGGGGACCACAGATCTAGAGGATTAACTGAAACTGCAGACCTTCCATGCTGCAACCAAATATTCAAATGCTTTCCAACAAAAGGCAGACACAACAAAGTCACTAAAAGGTTAGTTAACTTTAAAATTAAAAAATGGTTTTCATTTTTTGAAAATATTAAGTACACAGTAGTTAGATTTTTACAAAATAACGTACATTTTAAAGTATATCTAATTGCGGTTTCTTGAATGTGGCCTTATTTGATTACAGCTAAATTAATGCAGCCTTTCAACACAAAAATGTTCCCCACCCTTGTCTTATACTTTCAGCCCCTCTCTAAGCATTTCTCTGGATGTAGATTATTCCTCAACAGAAAAAAATCTTTTTAAAAAATCCAGAGGCAAGGGGCTTAGCGATGATGCTCTGTGCTGCCTTCATTGTTACAGGTGCATTGCATTAATAGAAATAGCATAAGACATTTACATTTTCGCACAAAATACCTTTTATTCTTGTGCTATTTAAGAGAAGCAGATTTAGGCCAAAAAAAAAAAAAAAAAAAAAAGTACTCTACTTGTTTTGTCATTGAGGAATCAAGGCCCAAGAAGAATCCAAATTTCCATCTGCTAATTTCTCAAAGGCTTCTAAAAACTTCTGGTGTCTCTTGGACCTAAGAGTTAACTCAACTGGTTAGTGGCAGCATTTTGATGGAACATGTATGCTGGAACTTGCATAATAACTTTTACTAACCAGTAGAAGTGATTTCTGGCAAAACAGCAGGCTTAAATATATTTGTTGGTAGTGTCAACATCCTGCTGCTCCGTCTTCCACCTGTCTTGAGTCTTGACCTCAATGTATTCTTTAACCTGACTGAATGGTCCTCCAAATTATTTAATAAATTTCTCTCTGGCTTGTTTCCAGGATGCATCTCTCTCTTGGTTCTCCTTCTGCTTCTAAGATAGCTCTTGTTGGTCTTTTCAGTGCCCATCGCTGGTCCCTACATGAACGCTGTCTTTACCATCCTGGGGCTCTGACATACATGCCAGACCACCGTCCCACACAAACACTCTCCTCACCGTTCTCAGGCTCTGTTACCTGATGCTGGCTCCCCTCTCCCCATGTAAACAGTCTCTTCACCTTATTTAGGCTCTAACATATCACACAATGCTACCCCAATTCATAGATGCCCTCCTCACCCCTCTTGGACTGTAGATACTTCATGCTCAGTTAATCTTCTGTGTGTCTACTATTCTCACCTTTCTTGGGTTCTGAATTCCCATATCAAGCTACCACTCCTTACTCTTTTGAGCTCTAACATTTCAAGCCAGGTAGCCTCTCCTTATGAAAATCTACCTTGCTTTGTCCCTCCTAATGGCTTTAGGACTGAAATGTTCAGAAAAATAAAAGGAAAGAGAAAGAGGATGGAAAGAAGAAAAAAACCTTAAAATACTTTACTAGATTTTTAAATATTTAGCTCTTTGATCCATCTGGGACTTATTTTTTTGAATACTGATATAGTAATCTGACTTTGTTATTTTTTTTTCTAATGGATAATCAATAGACTCCAAAGCATATGTTGAATAGTTTAATATTTATACTCACTAGAAATATTATGTTAATCATAAACTAATTTTTCCTAGATAACATTGGTCTGTTTGTGTTCTCTTGAATATTTATATAATTGTCTTAATTTTACATTCATTCATTGCTTAATTTGAAGAAAAATGACACCTTATTTTATCAGGTCATATAAGAAGATAGAATTTTTTTAATTTTGTTTTATACATGGCAGTTAAGTCTTACAGTTTTCTTCATATAGGTTTTATTCATTTCATGTTATGTTTATTTTCAGGTATTCTGTAGTTTTTATTATCATTAATGGTTTCTTTTTTTCTACTGTATGTTCTAATTAATGGCTTGTTAAGGAATAGGAATTCTTTTTATTTTTGTTTATCTTTTATTATACCACTTTCTTCACTCTTGTATTAATTCTAGTAAATTGTCATTAATGTTCTTGAGTTATCTACAAATTGTGTGGATTTTTCTTCCATTCCAATGTTTATATTGTATTATTTACTTTTCTTGTCTTATTATGTTAGCAATTAACCTCTATTGCAATTCAAATAGTACTGTTAGCATTGGGCATCTTTATCTTGTTCCTGATATTTCTAAAATGGGAATTTTCTAAAATGGGAATATTTCTAAAATGTTATAACTAAATATGATGTTTAAGTATATTTCTTGTAGATAACCTTTACCAAGTCATGGAGTTTTCTTCTACTCATACTTTGCTAAGAGTTTTTATTATGAATGGAAGTGAAGCTTTATAAAATATTTTTTAGTGCATCCACTGAGATAATTACATGTATTTTCTCCTTTAACCTGTTAATATAGTAGATTTCATTAATGGCATTTAAAAATTAACTTTAGGCTTTTTTGAAGATGGCTAAACTGAGACCCAGCTGCTAGAGCATCTCAGTAAGAAGGAGAAGTTTTAGATGAAAGAGAAAAAATCAACAAACAAACATAGATTGGATGTGAGTCTGAAGAAAGGGTGCCAGAACCTTCACAAAACTCCACAGTAAGAAGTTGCAGGGCAAAACAAGAAGGAACAATGTATCGGTAAAGATCAATCCCTCAGAGGCTTGGAGTCTAGTAAGAAGAGTAGGTGGAGTGGTTTGTTTCTCCCTTCCTCGAATCTCTGAGAGTTGGTGAGTTCCCAAGCTGCTGGAGAGCCATTCTGCCCACGGGCCCAAAGGCTGCTGCTGCCAGTGAACTAGGAGCTTCTTAAGGACAGGTCACCAGGCCCCAGCCCTCTGGGGTTGCTTCCCAACCCATAAACCCAAGCCAGGATGGCAGGCACCATATTGCTTCTCTATTCACTATGTGCCTTTTTCCTTCCCAGGGGGCTTCAAATCCTTAGGTTTCGTCTTGCTTATTCTCACATAGACATTTCCCAACGGTGGCCCAGACTGCAGGAGCCCCAGGGCTCCAGTGGGTCCTAGGTGATCTGTGTGACTGCAGAGCCTGGATATTCTGGGTGGACTGCCTCCTGGAGAGAGGGCTGGAAATGACCAGAGTGCATTCCTCCATCCAGACTCTTTTCCTTCCCTTCCCCTTCCCATGGCTGCCAAGAGAGACAATTAAGTCACCACACTGAGTCTTCCACAGAGAGTGGGGCTCAGGCCTTTCCTCTTGGGGTCCTTCAGCAGACTGAAGGGTGCTTGGTCATTGACCTCCCTGCTTGCCAGCACTCCCTAGTGCTGCTTGCCCAGTGGCTCCATCAGAGTGGGGCACACCCTAAGGTGGAGGAACATTGATATGGCTCAGGAACCCTGTAGGTGACTTGGGACCAGCAAGCTTCTCCCTGGCATGGTCAGGGATTGATCTTCTTGGCCTTGGGAGGTAAGAGAGCCCACAGGGCAGATCTTGGAGGAGAGTGTGGTGTGGGTCCTAGGTGTGGCATGCTCACAGGGCACCCATTCCTCCATGGGAGGGCTGTACTCTCAGTGCAGGCTGGGATCCTGGGCAAGGAACCTTCTGGCCTGCAGCACAGTCATGGGGGAGCTCAACTGGCTTGAGCTCCTGCCTGCCAGCAGATGTCAGGGGAGGAGACTATGAAACAGAGGAGGGGGGAGAGGAGCAAGGCCCACTGCAGACTGCCAGATAGTGAATCTCAGATGGCCCCTCATCCACAAGCAGACTTTTTGATTGGGAGGGGCAATTCAGCCCCTCCCTGGTAGCTTTGCCCAGAAGCTGGGAGCAAACTTTTGACCCCTGCCAAAAGAGCTACCTTGCCAGCTTTTGTAGAGCCTGAGGGCAAGCTCACCCAACCCAGCCTTGCCCAGCTGCACTCCCTCACCCGCCTCTGCTGTGTCAGAGAATAAAGACTCACCTGAAATTTCCAGGGCTCCATCCACCACCTGGGGTATTTGAATGCTTCCCCTGAGGGACTGGAGTAGACTGGGACCCACAAACAACATTGCAGCTTGTTCCTTATGGCAAGTGCCACCTACTGACAGGGAAGTAAATTTGCACAGCCCTTTACAGCATATACTGACTCAATTATACAGGGTGTGACGGGGCTGAAGGAATGGCCATTTGAGGGAACACCTAACCCTCCCCACAGAAAAACTGTGCTACTGGATTAGGGCAGAAAGGTCCCAGCCTGGGGCCTGTGAACAGCTCTCCTGGTTTGGAGAGTTTGAACCTCCTACCAGCAGCTGCCCCTAGTAGCCAGAAAAGCAACTTCTGGGCCCTGCCAAAGCTTTGTAAAGCCTTTCAGGCTCCTACAATCCAGCCATGATTTGTCTTGCTCCACATCCCACCTCAGGAAGAGTAGAAATCAAGCAAATCCCTTCAAGCTACAGGGTCTCTCTTAAAGCTTGGGGCATTCATAACCCACACCTTTGGGACAGAGCTTACCACAGGCACAAAATACTATCTTGGCAGCTGAACCTTCCATGCAAAAATCAATCAATGACGGGGTGGGGGTGGGGAGGGGCGGGGCAGGAAGAACTCCACAGCTAAGCATAATGCCTCCCAGCTTGAGCAAAGAGGGAGCAGATGAGTCATACTCACAAGTACCACCCACCATCACTGAGATTAAGCTGAGGGACCTAATTCACTACACACTGTTAGGAAGAGGTGAAAACAGCAGGTCAGAGGTAATCCAAGAAGTACACCAAACCTGCCAGAACTCTCTATAGGCAACTCAGGATCATCATTCCTCTCACTGGCATCCTCAAGGATTGATCTTCGGGGACCCAGAGGAAGGCCTGTGAGCCAGGCCTAGCACCCCCAGGTCTCAACTGAGAGGCCACATGAGAAGAAATCAGCAGAAGAACCCTGGAAACATGAAATATCAGAGTGAAAGGACACCCCCCCCAAAAAAAACAACTCCTCACCAATGGATACCAACCAAAATGAAAACATTGAAATGAGAGAAATGAAGAATTTGAAATATGGATTGTAAGGAAGATCAATGAAATACAAGAAAAAATAGAAACCCAACACAAAGAAACCACAAAAACAATACAAGATATGAATGAAAAATTTACTAAAGAAATCAAATTATTAAAAAAAGAAACATAACTTCTAGAAACAAAAAATTCATTCAAGAAAATACAAAGCACAGTGGAAAGCCTTAGAATAGGCTAACTCAGGCAGAAGAAAGAATCTCAGAGCTTGAAGACAACTTCTATAAGTTAAACAAGTCAGTCAAAAGAGAAAGAACTGAGAAATAAGAGGAATGAACAAAACCTACAAGAAATATGAGATTATGTAAAGAGGCTTAACATAACAATCATAGGCATCTCTGAGGGTAAAAAAGAAAATACACAAGGGTTGGAAAATCTATTTGAGGAAATAATTGAGGAAAATTTCCCTGGCCTTGCTAGAAATCTAGATATCCAGGTACAAGAAGCTCAAAGGACCCCTGGGAGATTCATTGTGAAGAGGCAATCTCCATGACACCCAGTCATCAAGCTGGCCAAAATAAACATGAAAGAGGCACTCCTATGAGCTATAAGGTGAAAGCAACAGGTAACGTACAAAGGAAAACCTATCAGACTAACTGCAGACTTCTCAACTGAGACCTTACCAGCTAGAAGGGACTTGGGTCCCATTCTCAATCTTCTCAAACACAATAATGGCCAGCCTAGAATTTTGTAGCTTGTAAAACTAAGTTTCTCATATGAAGGGGAAATAAAGACTTTCTCAGACAAGCAAACACTGAGGAGATTTGTCAAAACAAGACCTGCCCTGCAAGAAGTACTCAGCAATGCATTATACATGGATCAGCACAATAGTTACCCACCAGTGTAAAGTCATCCAAAAGCTAAAGCTCAGAGCCCATATACCATAATGACTCAAGTGGTAAAACAAAACAATAAAGTTATACTCAACAAGATGAACAGAAATCCACCGCGCTTATCAATTCTTTCAATAAATGTGAATGGCTTGAACTTCCCACTCAAGAGATATAGGCTGGCTGAATGGATAAAAAAACACAAGCCAAGTATCTGCTGTCTCCAGGAAACATATCTAACTCACAAGAACTCATTCAGACTCAAGGTGAAGGGATGGAAAAAAATATTCCATGCAAATGGAAACCAAAAGAAAGCTGGTGTAGCTTTCTCATTTCAGATAACATAAACTTCAAATCAGCGAAAGTAAAGAAAGAGAAAGATGGTCATTACATAACAGTGAAGGGAACAATTCAACAAGAAGACATAAGGGTCCTAAATATTTATGCACCTAACACAGGTACACCCATATCCATAAAGCAAACCCTACTTGATCTACACAAAATGATAAACAGCAGCATCATAGTAGCCAGAGACTTCAACACCTCATTGACAGAATGGGACAGATCCTCCAAGAAGAAAATGAGCAAAGGAATGATGAACTTAAACGGAACTCTAGAACAAATGGGCCAAACAGATATTTACAGGGCACTCTACCCCAAAACCACTTAATATACATTTTTCTCATCAGCTCATGGGACATTCTCTAAGATTGGTCATATCCTAGGCCACAAAATGTGTCTCAACAAATTAAAAAAAAAAAAAAGAAATTATACCATATATCTTCTCAGACCACACTGGAATAAAATTAGAAATCAATTCCAACAGACACACGCAACTCTATACATAGTCATGGAAACTAAAGAACCCACTGCTGAATGATTATTGGGTCAAGGAGGAAATTAAGATGGAAATCAAAGTATTCTTTGAGCTAAATGACAAAGGGGACACAAGTTATCAAAATTTGTGGGATACAGAAAAAGCAGTCATAAGAGGAAAATTCATAGCCATAAATGCCTACATCCAAAAGTCAGAAAGATCACAAATCAACAATTTAATGAATCATCTCAAGGAACTGTAAAAGGAACAGCAAATTAATACCAAACCTAGCAGAAGAAAAGTAATAACCAAGATCAGAGCAGAGCTAAATGAAATCAATAACAAAAGTAGATTAATGATTACAGAAGATTAATGAAACAAAAAGTTAGTTCTTTGAAAAGATAAACAAAATTGATGGGCCTCTCACTGGATTAAACAGAAGCAGAAAAGAAAGGGCCCCAATATTCTCAATCAGAAATGAAAAAGGATAAATCACAACTGATACCTTGGAAATACAGAATATCATCTTGGAATACTGTAAAAATCTCTATGTACATAAACTTGAGAACATTGAGGAAATGGACAAAATCTTGGAAGCACATAGCCTCCCTAGGCTCAATCAGGAAGAAATTTATATTGATCTGAATAGATGAATATTAAGTATTGAAATTGAAGCAGCAATAAAAAATCTTCCAACAAAAGAAAGTTCTGGACCACATGGTTTCATATATGAATTTTGCCAGACCTGCAAAGAAGAACTGGCACCTCTACTGCAGAAATTATTCCATCACATCAAGTAGGAAAGAATCCTTCCCAACTTGTTTTACAGAGCCGATATCACCTTGATGCCAAAGTCAGGAAAAGACACAATAAAAAAAACTAAAGACCAATATCCCTTATGATTATAGATGCAAAAATTCTCAATAAAATCTGAGCAAACTGAACTGAGCTGCACTTGGAAAAAAATAATCTACCATGACCAAGTGGGCTTCATATCAGAGATGCAAGGATGGTTCAACATATACAAATCTATAAATGTAATTCACCACATAAATAGAAGCAAAACAAAGACCACATGATCCTCTCAATAGACACAGAAAAAGATTTGACATAATCCAGCACTGTTGTATAAGAATGCTTAACAAAATAAGCATAGATGAAACATACCTCAATATTATAAAAGTCATATATGACAAACCCACAGGAAACAACATACTGAATGGGGAAAAATTAAAAGCATTCCCACTTAGAACTGAAACCAGACCAGGTTGCCCACTGTCAGCACTTCTGGTTAACATAGTTCTGGAAGTCCTAGCCAGAGAAATCAGGCCAGAGAAGGAAATCAAGCTTATCCAAATGGGGAAATAAGAGGCCAAATTATTGCTCTTTGCTGATGATATGATCTTATATCTAGAAAACATCGAAGATTCTGTGAAGAGACTCCTGGAATTGATAAATAAATTCAGCAAAGTTTCAGGTTACGAAATCAATGTACACAAATCAGTAGCATTCATATATGCCAACAACAGGCAAACTGAGAATCAAATCAAAGACTCAATACCTTCCACAATAGTAACAAAGAAAATAAAATAACTAGGAATATATTTAGCCAAGGAGGAGAAAGGCCTCTAAAGGAAGAACTACAAAACACTGAGGAAGGAAATCGCAGAGGATGTAAACAAATGGGAAAACATATAATGCTCGTGAATCAGCAGAATCAACATTGTTAAAATGTCTATACTAGCATAGTGATTTACAGATTCAATGCAATCCCCACTAAAATACCAATGTCATTTTTTGCAGTTCTAGAAAAAATAATTCTATGCTTCGTACAGAACCAGAAAAGACAACAAATAGCCAAAGCAACCTTAAGCAAAATGAACAAACTGGAAGGCATCACTTTACCAGACTTCAAGCTATACTACAAGGCTATAGTAAGTAAAACAGCATGGTTCTGGCACAAGAACAGCGACATATACCTATGGATCAGAGCAGAAAACTCAGATATAAAACCATCCTCGTTTGCTATCTGATATTTGACAAAGCAGACAAAAACATACACTGGGGAAAATAATCCCTACTCAATAAATGGTGCTGGGAAAATTGGATAGCCACAAGTAGAAGACTGAAGCAGTATCTGCACCACTCACAAAAGTTAATTCATGACAGATAACAGACTTAAACCTAGGGCATGAAACTACAAGAATTCTAGAAGAGGTTGGAAAAACTCTTATAGATATTGGACTCGGCAAACAGTTTATGAGGAAGATCCCAAAGGCAATCACAGCAACAACAAAAATAAATAAATGTGACATGACTAAATTAAAAAGCTTCTGCACAGCCAAGAAAACAATTGATAGCATGAATAGACAACCTGCAGAATGGGAGAAAATATTTGCACACTGTACATCTGATAATGGGCTAATAACCAGAATCTACAAAGAACTCAAGCAAATCAGCAAGAAAACATCAAATAACCCATAAAAAGACATGAACAGAAGCTTTTCAAAAGAAGATAGACTAATGGACAATAAACAGAAGAAAAAATGCTCAATGTCTCTAATCCCCAGGGAAATGCAAATCAAAGCCACAATGAGATATCACTTAACCCCAGTGAGAATCGCTTTTATCAAAAAGTCCCAAAACAACAGATGCTGGAGTGGATGCGGGGAAAAAGGAACACTTACACACTGTTGGTGGAACTGCAAACTACGACAACCTCTATGGAAAGTAGTAAGGAGATAACCCAAAGAACTAAAAATAGAGCTACCATTTGATCCAGCAATCCCACTACTATTTACCCAAAGGACAAAAAGACACTCTATAAAAATGACATCTGCACTCAACTGTTCATAGCAGCACAATTCACAATCACAAAGATGTGGAGTCAACCCAAGTGCCCATCAATACATGAGTGAATTAATAAAATGTAAATATTAATAAAATTAATAAAATATGTATGCCATGTAGTACTACTCAGCCATAAAAAAGTGGTAAACTATTATAATACCTCTTGTAACAACCTCTATGGAACTGGAGACCATCCTTTTAAGTGAATTATTGCAAGAATGGAAAAACAAATATCACATGTACTTACTACTAGATTGGAAATAATGGATCAACACTTATGTGTACATATGGTAGTAAAATTCAACAGAAACCAGGCAGGTGGGAGGGAGGAGGAGGGCATGGATAAATTCACACCTAATGGGTACAATGCACACTATCTGGGTGATGGAAACACTTATAACTTTAACTCAAACTGTACAAAAGCAATTCATGTAACCAAAATGTTGTACCCCCATAATATTCTGAAATAATAAAACTGAAAAAATTAACTTTAAATTTTAAAAGTAACATATGAATACATTCACCTTACAAAAATGAGAGAATTACAGGGCCTTGGGAGATTGGGGAGATGTTGACCAAAGGACACAAAATTTTAGTTAGACTGGAGGAATAAGTTTAAGACATCTATTGTATTAATACATTATGATGACTATAATGAATATATTGTATATTTTAAAATTGCTAAAAATAGATTTTGTGTTCTCACCACAAAAATATGATATGTGAGGTAATGAATATATTAAATAGCCTGATTTAGCTATTCCACAATGTGTGTGTGTACATATATACATATATAAACATCATGTTGTACACCATAAATACATAGAATTTTTATTTGTCTATTAAAAATAAATAAGGTGAAAAAATTTTAAATACAAAAAAAGTAAGAATTATAAATAATCCTGATTGCCTTTGACTTCCACCTCCAATTCTGGTCTGCACCCTCAGTACCAGCAACCATTATTTATGTTTTTACGTATTTAACAGAACATGTATAGTGTTTTTTTTTGTATGTGTATTTTATATAGTACCAAAGGCAACTTTCTTTTTCAATCAAAATGTTTTTATAACCTATTTTTTATTGGTAATCTAGATATTTTTCATTCCTTTTCAAATGCTCTACAGCTTTCCAATATACACATCGCATTCCATTTATTCATTTTATTTATTCATTCCCCAATTGTGGTACATTCAGATTATTTCCATTTTTTAACAATCTCATCAACATGGAAATAAACAACCCTGTAAATGTTTTCTAGTTCATGTATGTGGGTGTTTTCCTATGGTACATATCTTATATTCCTAGACTTTTAGGATGTTTAAAAATATTTTAAAAAATGGATATTGAATATAATTATGTGCTTTTAGTATACCTACTTTCCTAGTTTAGAATACTTTTTCCTAATTTAGAAAGACTTTTAAGATCATGTATACTCTTTTTAATCTCCACTAAAATGAACAAATGATTTTTCTCTTTTTGTGTTTTTAATGGACATATCATAGTGGTACATATTTTAGGGGTACATGTGATATTTTGTCACATATATACACTGTGTGATCAAATCAGGTTAATTGGGATATCCATCACCTCAAATATTTATCTTTTCCTTGTCTTAGGAGCATTACAATTTTTCTCTTCTGCTATTTTGAAATATATGTTATTAACTATAATTTCCTACCAATTTTTCTCTTTTAACCTGTTGTGGTGAATTATAGTAATTTTCTAATGTTGACATATCCTTATCTTCATGTGATAACCCTAATTAACCATGATAATTGGTTGGGTGTGACAGCTCATGCCTGTAATCCTAGTGCTTTAGGAGGCTGAGGTGGGAGGATCAGTTGAGGCAAGGAGTTCAAGACCAGCTTGGGCTATATAACAAGACTCCATCTGTACAAAAAAATTTAAAAAATTAGCCAGGCATAGTGGCACACAGCTGTAGTCCTACTCCAGAGGCTAAGGCAGGAGGATCACTTGAACCCAGGACTTCAAGTCTATAGTGAGCTATGATTGTGGCACTGTGCTCCAGCCCGAGTGACAGAGACGCCCCCCCCCCCAAAAAAAGAAAAAAAGTGATTATTTTTAAAAATATTGCCGGATTTAATTTCCTCATATTTTATATAAGAGTTTTTCATCTATGTTCATAAGTGTAATTGAACCATAGTTTTCCTTTCTTGTATTCTTCTGGTTCAGATTTGGTAATACATTGTGCACATTTTATAAAATGCTTTGGATATCTTTCCATCTTTTTTAAGTTCTGTAATCATGAATACAACACAGGAATTATATGTTTCTTGAGGTTTGGTAGAACTTGTTCTTTAGCAATTGTTTTTCAAATTAATAGTTAATTATTATAATTCATTGTATTAATTATATAATCTAAGTCCTTCATACTATCAGTTGGTTTTTAATCTATATGGTGTCTATTTCTGGGATAGATGTATTTATATCTTCTACTCTGATTACAAACTGTGGAAACTTTCTCATATTTCTAATAGTATTAGCTTAGGCTATACTATGGTTTCAGAGTCATAATAGCTCAGGAGTGTATATTATCTTAATGGACTTTGTCCTTTATTAATATAAAATCCTTTCTATTTTCATGTTTTCCCTTTCAATTATGTTAATATTGCTATATTGTTTTCCTTTGAATACCATTTAATTAAAATTCTTTAGTCCAATATTTTCAAATTTTCTGTATCATTGCAGTTTGCTTGTGATCAATTTATGGCTGAAATTTTAAAATTTGTTAATTGTTGTGGCCGGGCGCGGTGGCTCACGCCTGTAATCCTAGCACTCTGGGAGGCCGAGGTGGGCGGATCGTTTGAGCTCAGGAGTTCGAGACCAGCCTGAGCAAGAGCGAGACCCCATCTCTACTAAAAATAGAAAGAAATTATATGGACAGCTAAAAATATATATAGAAAAAATTAGCCGGGCATGGTGGTGCATGCCTGTAGTCCCAACTACTTGGGAGGCTGAGACAGGAGGATCCCTTGAGCTCAGGAGTTTGAGGTTGCTGTGAGCTAGGCTGACGCCACGGCACTCACTCTAGCCTGGGCAACAAAGTGAGACTCTGTCTCAAAAAAAAAAAAAATAAATAAAAATAAAAATTAAAAAAATAAATAAATAAATAAAATAAAATTTGTTAATTGTTTATTTATAAAGAGAAACTATTCCTTAGCCCACATATTCATAGCTAGGAACACACGTTCAGTGAAAAATTTACATGTAATTCAACCCAAAGAAATTCTTTAAATTCCCAAAATCACTTTACACTCCAAAAGATATGAGCCTTCCCCACCAACTCAAAATCTTCCATGGAAGCATAATTTCTGTAGAGATCAGCATATGCCTTCTTTCTTGGTTCAGCCACAGCAAACTTACAGAAAGCTGCAATCCCCAGGGATACAACTGCTCCAACAATATGAAATTGCAGCCACCTGGCCAATCTGAGGTTTTGTCAACATGCTGGAAGCTCTGGTAGTTACGGTCCTTGCTAGGTATGTCAACCTCTACACATCCTTCCTGGCTAATGGAGAAATGAACTTTAATTTTGTTTTTAATCTCAACTGTCATTTTAAATTTAAATGAGTGAAATTAACCCATTTATATTTATTGTACTTAACTCCTCTCGTTTTATTTCATTTTATTTATCATACTTTCTTCTAGTTTCTTGTGCTTTTCTTTTTCCCATTTCTGCCTTTTGTTGAGCTGGATAGGTTTTCTTTGTCCCTCCCACCCCTTTAATGGTCTGCAAATTATAAATCCAATTTAATTCTTCACTGTTATTCTTAACTTTAAAAACTTAAGGTCACATATTCAGAACACTTGTTTAAAATCAGTACCTGGAGTTAATTTGCCTGTATAATCCTGAAACAGGTTTCTGAACTTTTTCCTGATTCTCAGTTCTCACATTCGTAAAATTGGGAGCATGAGTTCTTCAGTTGTTATCTTAAAGATTAAATGTGATGCAGTCTCAAGCACCAAACTTTATAAAGAGGTCTTCAATTCCTTCATTCCAATTCTTCATTCAACCAAGATACTTCAGATCCAAAGCACACAATTATCTATCTCCTTTGTCCTTCAAAGTCACCTTCTCTTTCATATCTCTTGCATCATTCATTATAGCCTTCATATCTCTCTGTTTCTCAATTTCTTTGTAATTCTCAGAGTATCTTCTCCTCCCCCTTTTACATAAAAAAAAATTCGACATTGTACTAAATGGCCTCTTTTCTTTTAGATTTAATGAACATCATTTCCCAATGACCCATGCCTTTCTTCATTTATCCTTCAAAATGGCGGACTTTAGACGTTCCATGATCAGCACCACGTGAGCCCCGCCTCCCGCGGCCATTTCGCCCAACAGCCCAAGCTTGAGCTCCTGCTCCGAGAAGCGCCTGCGCACGAGCCTCCAGAGCACTGTAGCTCCTCCCTCTAACTGAGTACGCCTGAAACCGCACGTTCCCTTCCCTTCCCTCCCCCCCCCCACAAAGATTCTGCTTCGGTCTCACTCCTTCCTGTGAGATTCTTCCGCCAAGTAGAAGGCCCATCTTCGGTCGACACCCTACGCACTTGAAGAGCAATCCAATAGCCACTTCCAGCCTAGGGTCTCGTCATTCAGTATTATCTGTGCGTCACGGCAATTTTCCTCCGGTCCTCAAAGTTGATAACCGATTTCGCGGGACTTTTTTGTATATTGTGAGGCAATAAATGGAAAGAATAGGCCTGTGGCGGAGGGATCTCTCGCTTACTCTCTGTGTACTTTAACCTAATGGGGGGTCGCCCGGGAGTCGGAAGGGGGAGGGTAAAGGGAGGAGGCAGCCAAGGAATTGTTTTTTTTCTCTCGCCCCGCCCTCGCCAGGCTGGCCAATGGTGATGGTCTGTTTCCCCACAAGCCTCGCCCAGCTCCTATGCTTCAGCCAATGAACGGCCGAAGCGGCTCCGAGGGGGCGGGCCCGGGAGGTTGTGCGTGTCTTGTGAGAGCTCTTGAACCAAGTCAGAGCTAGAGTCGGCTGGGCGGCTGGAAACGGCGGCCGTCGCCGGTGACTCAGGGAGGCGGGAGGCGGGGTAAGAGCGCCGCGGCCTCGGCTGCGGGGAGAGGAGGGAGAAAGGTGAAGGCACCGAGCGCGCGGCCCCGCCGCAGCTGCGCAGGCCCTGGCGACGGGCGCCCGGGGTCGGCGGCCGGGATTCGGGGTGCCGGGGCGGGGCGGAGGGGCAAGTGCGGAATCGCGGGCTCGCCCACCCTCCCCACGGGGCCGTGCGGGGCGGGGACCCGGCCGCCTGGGACAGGCCCTCTGCATTGGGGGCCTTTTCTTTTCCGGGGTGAGGAACGAACACTTTAAAATCCACTAGAGCCTCAAATAATTGGCCCCCTCACTCCCTCTGCGTTTAGGTTTAAGGTTTTAGGAAAGCGAAACTTGGGAGAGCGAGGGTCACGAGGCGTTTGGGCCCGTGTTTGCGGTGGGGGAGGGAGCCAGGGGGCGGGGAGGGCGCGGGTGGACGGCTCGGGTGCGGGGTCCACCTGGGGTCGCGTCCTCGGCGCAGGGTTAGGACCCCTCCCCCGCCGTCTTTTCTCGGCCCCCCCGGCCGCCCCCATCGCATTTTGTTTTTGTGTTTTGGCAGGGAGGAGCCCTTCCTGCAGGCGTGGAAACCATGGTGCTCACGCTCGGAGAAAGTTGGCCGGTATTGGTGGGGAAGCGATTCCTCAGTCTGTTCGCAGCCGACGGCAGCGAAGGCGGCCACGACAGCTGGGACGTGGAGCGCGTCGCCGAGTGGCCCTGGCACTCCGGGACCATTCGAGCTGTCTCCCACACTGATGTTACCAAGAAAGATCTGAAGGTAAAACCGCTCCCGGGCCTCGGCAGCCGGACGTTTCGCAGTTACCTTGGTAACGCGACAGTTGGTCCCCTCCCTCCGTTTTCTGAAAACTGGCGACCAGAAAGTTGGCATCTGATCTGAAGGTGCAGAGAACTAGACCTTGAAAGTCTTTGAAATGGTTGTGTGTAGAGCCGAGGTGTGTTTGGCCTAGAGTTCCTGGCTGCCTGGGTTTAATAATGGTCTCGGGGTTGTTTAGACAGGCTTCAGTAATGCCGGTGCTGTGCCCCACTAGGGCTGTCGGATTATTTTTACAAAAGGAATAGTGTTGTTAGTATTAGGCTGGGCAAGTGGGCGACATTTGGAATCATAAAAAATTGAGGGTTAGCGCTTGGAAGTACTTTCAGATGTGTTTTTGTTTGTTTGTACTTCTTGATTTCTCCACTCAACTTTTTGAAAAAACTTTCAGACTTGTCAAAAATGAAGTGATTGTAGAGGGAGGAGTTTAGTTCTGTTTGGCGTTTAGGGTGGGTATTTGTCCGTATATGGTGGATCAGGGCAGGGTTGGGTTCCTGGTTGTCTATGATGAGTCCCGTGGGTGGGTGTGGGATATGACCATATATGGAGGGATGGGGTGGAGCTGCACCATATATGGTGTGTTGGAGGAATGGCTTGAAAATATCACACTTGGGTGTTTGAGCGGAGGGAGAGAAATGGGAACAAGTGCAGCCAGTGATTTTTTAAATCAGAATGACACTCGGAACCTTTTTCTGTTAGATCTCTTCAAAGAGATGAATTCTGATTGTGCTTTCTAATAGAAGTATTGGTTTGAAAGGATTGTCTGGGAACAACCAGTGAGGAAGCCATTATACCAACAAAGACTCCTTTGTGCAAAAATAAAAAAGGTTTCTAACAAAGACTCCAAAGTGGTGATAACTTGAAGGAAGCTTGTCAGAACAGAAGATATTTACACTCTGGGTAATGGATATATCTTCACTTGGTCATCATCTTCGCTTTTTCTTGAAAACTGTGCGCAAATAAAAGAGCAAGTTTTAGCATTGACAGTTGAAGATGTGTTGATTTCTGGAACACTGTTCATTTGAACGTTTTCACAATGACAGTGCATGCCCAAACTAGTATTAGTCTACAAAAGGTTGTAGGAAAAGGATATATGGTTATATATTTTTAAGGTTTGTGTGTCTTGTCTTCATGTTGAAAAGGAGGAATGACCATTGAGCACATGCCAAGCATCTTGCAAAGCACTTCACAGCCATGGTCTTATTTAATTCTTAGAGCAGATCTTGGAAGGGGATACTACTACTTTCTCCATTTTACAGATGAAAATACTGTGCCTGAGGGATATTAAGTATTTTCCCCAAGGTCACATACCTAGAAATTGGCATAGCCTGTATTCTGTCTAATCCAGGAAGTTTTACTTCAGAAGCTACCCTCTTAACCATCACATCTGTGATCAAGAGCTGTGCCACAAAAGGGCTCCTGTCATACACTATGAAGTTTGGTTTTTTCCCCATTTCACTCATTCTACCAACTCAGGTTTTGATGTTTAAAGAGATAATGTATTCTGATGCAGGGATGACCAATCTATTTGCTTTAGGTTAATAACCTTTCTATGTAAAATAGGCCTTGTGTACTAGATTTCAGTCATGGTTGTTGTGGTTTATTTCACGTACCAAGTAAAATTTTCTTTGCATTTGTTTTTATCTGATTTGAATGAAAAAACTATTTTATTTAAACTTTACCGTCTTTAGTTCTTTGGCAGATAATGAGAGACTAAAAGTGTTCCCTTCTCTTCCCTGGCGGTGATTGAGGACCTACTGAGTTAGGCAAGAAATCTAGGAGGTTCTTTTTATGTACTTTTTTTTTTTAATTTCCACATATCTCTGCCCTCCTCAACCTTTGAGGAGGTGGTGATATCTTTTTCAGAATGAGGAAATAGATTTGGGAAAAGGAGTCTTGGCCAGACTTGCATAATTAGCTACTAAGTGATGGAGGGAGGATTTGAATCCAGGTTTTGCTGTGTGTCTTCTCCATGCACTTTGGTGCCTAAGTGGAAGACACCTGGGATTTCAATTCAAGAACAATTTTGGCTAGGTTGGATTTTTGCCTTACCTACAGAGTTCACAACTCAGCCCTCATGTGAGGTGCCAATCTACTCTGTTTCTCTTTTTAAATCATGATTTATCCCTATATTCCTTAGTTGAATAGCAGATGAAGTAACTGGCTTAAGTTTAGGGGCCATACTGTATTTAACAAAAGATAGGATTCTGAAACACTAAAATGAGTGTTTGCTTGGTGAAATGTAGACAGAAACAAAGTAACTAAGACCATGCTTATACCCGGGCTTAGGGGCATTAAGTTTTGGGGGGACATTGGGTTGGCAGCTGACATGAAAATAAAATTCAAGTAGTATGCAGCTGTTCTTCTAGTATTAGTACAAATACAAGTCTGTCTAGACTGGCTTGCTTTAGTAGTTACGTAGTTACCGATGATATTAAATGAGGCCAAGGCTTGTTAACTTTGTTTCACCTAGACAGAGACTGTAACAAAGTCAGTTACTTCGGTAACAAAAAGACACTATGTCTAGTAGTTGGTTACAAAGAAGCTGAAGACACAATAACAATAGATAATAATGATTCAGTGGTTATTAAGTGGCATTTAATCCTCACAAATATCTAGATGGTAAATTGTATTTTTTTAGTGTCAAAAGTTGAGGCTTAAAGAAATTAAATAACTTGTCTAAGTTTGTCTCCAGACCTTAAACACAAGGCTTTAATATTCAGGTGGAGTGAGGTTAGAGCACTTTATTTTGCTAGCCTCTGTACCCCTAGCACCTACAATGCTGCATGGCATGTAGTATGTGCTAAAATATTTGAATGAATAAATGAAGGAATCCTAAAATTACTACTTTTATTATGGAGAAAGAGTTTAGAAATAATCTGATAGGGCAATGGCATTCTCTTCATCTGCAGTGACAACAGATCTTAGTTAGATGTGGTTATAAGGACTTCTTTAATCTTATTTTTATCCTACTCCTTCTACTTGGGTATGAAGCAAGTTGTTTCCTAATTGGTTGTGTACACATAATTTTGTATGCTACGAAGCCTCTCCTTCCCTAACTTGTCTATCTTTTCCTTTAAAACTACCTTTTCCTTGAGTCTTCTGCCCCTTGTTAGTCCTTAGATGTATACTTGGCAGATAAGTAGTCCTTGCCATCTATATGTACCATTTCCTGCTATTGTTAGCAATTAGGTGCCTTGACCAATGCCTAGCCTTTCATCCTTGCATACAGTTGGAGCTTGAATGTTGGTGGTTTCTGCTGCCAGTCAAACCATGTAAAATGAGAAACTCCTAGCATGGTGTAATAAAAACTGCGCTTATAAATGAAAGCTGGACTCTGGGATTTTAGACAAGCATTTTATTTAGATGTAAGAAGACATAAATAGAAGCATAATGAATTTCTTAATTTGTGGAATAGTGAATTAAGTTGTATTCTGCATTGTAGTGCTGAACACAGAGTAGGTATGTAATTAAAACTTCTTGACTAAAAACCATGCCATTCTGTGCTCTTACTTTTAAATTTGGAAACATTTTCCTTGGCCTTTCTGATGGTTTTCATAATCACATACTTAGGTGAGATGAGTATATGCTAGGAGTGGGAGATTTTAAGATTAGCTTGATTAAATATAATCATGTATCATAAAGAGATTTTCTGTTAGGGAAAAATTAGCTTGAAATAATTAATATGAAATATCCAACATCTGGTCAAGGTATTTGATAGGCTAATAAGGTACACATTTACAAAATATCCTATTTGAAAGAAGAATAAATTTGGAAATTATAGGTAGTAAGTCATAATTGGCCTCTTTTTGGCCTTTGCAGTCAGACATTGTGGACCAGGAGAACATGGAGGAGAGAACACAATTTGTACTACAAACTAATAGTTACAATTATCAGCTTGCATGAGTTTGGTAAAGTTAGTTTCTTCTGAATTTAAATTTTTTTAATAGAAATATCTGCAGAAGAAACTTTTGGGGGCAACTGTCATTAAATATAAAACCTCAGACCTCAATGCACAAATGAAAGACATACATGGTTTAGATAGGAAACTTTTGAAGGATTAATAAGAAAGCTCACAACTTGTTGATTTTATTTATTTTTAAAAAGTCACCTTTTTTCAAACCAAAGTTAATGTGAATTTTTGACTGACACAACATAATATTTTAAAGTCATAAACTTAAATATATTTTAAGGAGCTAAACTTTTTTGGAAAAAAAAAATCACTCAAAACTTTGGATATGAATAAGGGACCCTGTCTGAATTTTGGTTTGTGGTTATCTTAAGTTTTAAAGAGTGATCTGATAAGAATTGGGAAACCACTTAAGATCTTAAATCCTTCACTGTTTTTTTTTCATTTTGTTTTGTTTTGTTTTTTTTGCCAAATAGATATAATCATGGTAAAGACCCTTTCTCTCCCACTCCTAACTTAAGAATTGAAACCCCGATAACTTAAGGTTTGAATTAACATGGAAGTCTTAAAACTACCTAGTTGCCTTGCCCGGTACTTTACATACATTGTCTTTTACAGTATACCTAACAATTCAGTGAGAGGTGTTATTTCCTTCATTTTGAAGGTAGTAAAACAAGATTCAGAGAACTTAGACTTAAGCAAGAGTTCTTTACCTGGGTTGCATGTTAATTGGTTTCCTTTGTAATTGGATGTATTTTATTTTATGTATGTAAAATCATTCTAAAAAAGCTTCAATATAGCTGGAATTCAAATCTACATTTCTTTGATTCTGAAATTTGTATATCCTCACTCCTTTTATACCATGTTGCTGATAGGTGGGAAAAATCTGTCACCTAAAACTAGGTTGGGTTTAAAGTTAATGTGTATAATGGGGCAGAAAAACTAGTCAATTTAGAGGAGATGCCAGAGGATCTTGATTCCATGGCTGGGAAACAGAAAAGAACATGGGCAGTCTCTGCACATCTTTGTGAAGGACCATTTGGTTGGTTACAGTGATAGAACAATATATAACCAGGGTGTAGTAGACAAAGCCTTGCCAAGTAGGTATTCACATATTTGCACTTATTCTGATTTAGAAAGTATTCAGTAATAACTGCAAAGTTAAAAGCCTGCCATATCAAGAAGATATGTGGCTTCCTAGGTGAAGTTGACTGGGAAGTTAGGGATGCAGGTTTTGTTGGGGAAGAAGGGAATGTTACATTTTATTGATTTTAGATGTATCCTGTAGACTAGAGAAAGTTTGGAATTGGGGTTAGTGGTATATTACTGCCTCCTAAGTAGATGAGAGAAACAAGATAGGAGCCTAATTGAGAGAGAAATTTATTCATTTATTTATTCTAACAAACATTTGAGTACTGATAAGGTACTGTATACCAATGATATACAACAGTAAGTGAAAGAGCAGACAGACTTTGACAATACTGGAATTTATGTCAATCAGTTAACCATAAATAAATAATGCAAAATGTGGATAAGTGCTAGGAAGGAAAAGTACAAAGCTTTGAGTACAGTTAGCAAGGGGATGGACCTCCCTTTGGAGAGGGAGGCTCTTTGGTAAGGAGAGGTTTCTTTGAGGAAAGGATTTTTGAATTGGGTTCTGACAGATGTCGAAAGTTAACTAGTTAGTAAACTGCAGGTTAAAAAGGAATATATGAATGATGTCTATGAAATTATGAGCAGACTTGGTAGATATTAGATTTATTGTTTTTTTTGTTTTTTTTTTGTTTTTTTTTGTTTTTTTTTTTGAGACAGAGTCTCACTCTGTTGCCCGGGCTAGAGTGAGTGCCGTGGCGTCAGCCTAGCTCACAGCAACCTCAAACTCCTGAGCTCAAGCGATCCTCCTGTCTCAGCCTCCCGAGTAGCTGGGACTACAGGCATGCGCCACCATGCCCGGCTAATTTTTTCTATATATATTTTTAGCTGTCCATATAATTTCTTTCTATTTTTAGTAGAGGTGGGGTCTCGCTCTTGCTCAGGCTGGTCTCGAACTCCTGAGCTCAAACGATCCGCCCACCTCGGCCTCCCAGAGTGCTAGGATTACAGGCGTGAGCCACCGCGCCCGGCCGATATTAGATTTATTAACTAATTCCTTGAAACCAAAATGAGAGAACTCTTTAGAAAGAGGAGGAATTTTGTTTTATTTTACTTTTTAAAGAGGCTGAGTCTTATTCTGTCACCCAGGCTGGATTGCAGTGTTATGATCAAAGCTCACTGTAACCTCAAACTCCTGACCTCAAGCAATCCTCCCACCTCAGCCTCTTGAGTAGCTGGGACTACTATACTCAGCTAATTTTAAAAATTTTTTGTAGAGATGGGTTCTTGCTATGTTGCCCAGGCTGGTCTTGAATTCCTGGCCTTGAGGGATCCTCCTGCCTTGGCCTCCCAAAGTGCTGGGATTACAGGCCTGAGCCACTGTGCCTGGCCAGAATATTAAATAAAATAAAAACAATGCTTTTTACACCAAATATTGAGGAAGTTTATTGTAATCATTGAAATACAAAAAGCATTAAGGAAGATCTAGGATAAATTAATCCTAGCATATTCGTAATGAGCTAGAGTGTTCGGTGCATTTTATATGGCCTTTAAGGTTTTGTGAATCATTCTGTGTTCTACCAGAAACCCACTCTTGGGTTGACTTTTTCATCTTAAAATATTTATGTAAGTTGTGAGGGTTGTAGCCTTAGGCTTGAAGGTATTTTGCAGGTGAGAAGCAAAATACCTTACAATTACTTGGAAAATAATATTTCAAAGGTAGTTTAACTTTCATACGAGAAACTGGAGGTAGTTCTGGAAAACTCTGGGGTCATTTATTATTAAACTTCTTTCTATATTTAGCAAACAAAGCAGCAGTCTTAGACTCCAAATTCTCAGGTAAATTTCCCAGCTTATTCAACTGAAAGGTGTATTGAAGGTGTGCCATATATTGGGCCTTGTTATAAATCCTACCAGAATTCAAAAGCAGATGGTGGATTGTGTTGATGGGAGATCATTTTAAACCCACATACAATGTCAACAAAGAATTAAAATGCAAATACTTCTTTTGGGTTTCAAATTTGTCTCTTCCAATTCCCAAAGCTCAGATATCAAATTAACATATGTAAAAACCTGCTAAGTGGGGGTTCTTTGGTTTCTGGACTTCAGACAGGAGGTTATTTGGCGGACAGAGACTGGCCCCAAAAGCCCTTGACTTCTGCATTCCAAAATGGTTTGGGAACCAAAGCTTGGTTCATGTCTGGTTATTTTATTGTAGGCTGGGAGCTGGAAGGGGGACAGCACATCCAGATAAAAGATTCAAGTAGAATAATAAGGTTATAATTCAGCTTGGGTATTTGTAATGTTTACTTTTGTTAATTGAAACTGCTTTTTTCAATTTTGTTTGTCTAGGTGTGTGTGGAGTTTGATGGGGAATCTTGGAGGAAGAGAAGATGGATAGATGTCTACAGCCTTCGCAGGAGAGCATTTTTAGTAGAGCATAACTTGGTTTTGGCTGAACGAAAGTCTCCTGAAATTTCTGAACGAATTGTTCAGTGGCCTGCGATCGTGAGTAAAACTTGGGCTTATTGAATTTATGAGAAGAGGCATTTCATTCATTATGAGTTAAACAAGGATAATGTTTATGTAATGCCTATATTTGACCCTCTGGGAAATAATAGACCAGAAGAGTCAGAAAAGCACCTAGAATCTTTTGCCAGTGCTGTCAGGAACTCTGTGACTCTGTGTGAATCCCTTAACTTTCTTGGGCCTCATTTTCTTCACTTGAAAAATGGGAACAGGCTGGGTACAGTGGCTCACGCCTGTAATACCAGTGCCTTGGGAGACTGAGGCAGGAGGATCACTTGAGGCCAGGAGTTCAAGACCAGCCTGGGAAACATAGTCTCTACAAAAATTAAAAAATTAGCCAGGTATGGTGGTAGGCGCCTATATTCCTAGCTACTTGGGAGGCTGAGGCAGGAGGATCACTTGAGCCCAGGAGACTGAGGTTATAGTGAGCTGTGATTGTGCCACTACACTCCAGCCTGGGCAACAGAGCAAGACCCTGTCTGTCTTCGAAAAAAGAAAAGAAAGAAAAATGGGGATAGAGGGAATGTGGGCAATGTCTAGGTCAGAGGTCAGAAATCAATAGTCATATGTAAACATACAGATCTGTTTGGTTTGGCACTCACAGTGTTTTCAGAAAATTTGAAATAGTTGCCTATTTGTAAAAATGTGGAGAGTACATCTTAAAAATCGAGATTTCCATTGTCTTAAAAACTGCAAGATAGGGCAACACTGGGGCCTTGTGGCAATTCCTTATGGCAGCAAAAGGCTGTAGCTGAATAGTAGCTGTTGCCTTGCTCCCTGTAAGAGTTTTCAGCCTTGATCTTATTAATCACTAAGGTTCTCTCTGGCTTATAATATTTTTTGGCTCAAAAGATACTATAAGTCAGTGTATGATTGTGTTGTATCCACATTGTAAATCTGGTACAGTTAGAGAAGCGTGATCACTGTGTCTGGAGAGGACAGTTCAGGCTTTGTGGTACATGAGCTGGGGCCTAAAGGAGGAAGGGTCATATTTGGATAGTTGGAAAGGCTGAGAGGATGATCAAAGGCTGACCAGAATCGTGAAGGGCCTTGCATGTGGTGCTAGCAAAGTTAAGATTTTGCCCATAAGTGAGAAGAACTGCTGGAGATTTTTGAGGGCTGCAGGGTTGTGGTTAAAGTTAATTTTGCTCTCATATTTTTTTTCCAGCTATTAAGAATTGGTTAAAAATATGGCCCTGTCTTCCTGAAAAATGTATATGCACATTTTCTGCATTAATTTTTGGGAAAGTATGGATGTGTGGCCCAAAACCTATATATTAATGATTCTCAAACATGCATCTGGTTGAAATTACTGGGTTTGAATAAAAATTGTGTGATCTGTGGTTGCATAGTTGTTACGAGATAATTTGCAGTAAAAAAAACTTAATGGCTTTATCACTTTCTGTATGCGTGGAAAATTGCCAGTTCTTATATTTTCAGAATTATGCTGACAGCACTTATGATGCTAAACATTTTCTTTTGTTTTCTTTTAGGTGTACAAATCACTGTTGGACAAAGCTGGTTTGGGCTCCATAACTTCTGTTCGTTTTCTGGGAGATCAACAAAGAGTATTTCTGTCCAGAGACCTTTTGAAGCCTATACAGGTAAAACAGAGAAACAGTATTACACCAGAAAAATAGAAATACACACTCCTTTAACATGAGAACTAAAGTATAGTTGACCCTTGAACAATGCAGGCATAGGAGTGCTGACCCCTCTTACAGTTGAATATGTATAACTTTTGACGTCCTCCCCCCATCCAAATTTAACTACTAATAGCCTACTGTTGACTGGAAGCCTTACGGATAACATAAATAGTCAATTAACACATATTTTGTATGTTTATATGTATTCTGTAGTGTATTCTTACAATAAACTAAGCTAAAGAAAAGAAAGTGTTAAGAAAATCATAAGGAAGAGAAAATATATCTACTATTTGTTAAGTGGAAGTGGATCATTATAAAGGTCTTCATCCTAGTTGTCTTCAGGTTGAGTATGCTGAGGAGAAGGAGGAAGAAGAGCAATTGGTCATGCTGTCTCTGGGGTGGCAGAGGTAGAAGAAAAATCGAGTATAAGTGGACCCACACAGTTCAAACTCATCTTGTTCAAGGGTCAGCCATATTGATGTTGATTGCTCTAATTCAGATACCTAACAGAGAAGAGAACCTATCCCATCAGCAGTTATTAGACATTATCCCTCAGTGTTAGCCACTGGGTTGGTGCTGTCCATTTGGGATTGAAAGGACAAGGGTACTATGGTTGATGGTGTGTGTGTATGGAAACACCTAGGTGACAAAAAATAAAATTTAAAAGTAGACTATTGGCTAGGTACAGTGGCTCATATTTGTAATCCCAGTGACTCAGGAGGTTGAGGTAGGAGGATCACTTGAGGTCAAGAGTTTGAGGTTACAGCCTGAGTGACGAAGTGAGACCCCCATCTCTTAAACAGGAAAAACAAAAAGGTATAGATTATTATTTATATATAATTATATATATATATGCATATATACCTACACATATATATGCATATACACAGTCAGTTCTCATTCATGCATTCTATGTTTGTGAATTCAACTACTTGACAAAATACATTTGTAACCCCCAAATCAATACTTATTCATAGTCACTTGCAAATATGCACAGAACCACAAAGAATTTGAGTTGCCTGATGCAGTTCCTAGCTGAGGTCAAATAAGGCAATGTTCTGCCTTCTCTCAGCTCTCATGCTGTAAACAAGTGTCCTTTCTGTGGTCTATTTAGTCCTTCATTTTTGTGCTTTTTTTTTTTTTTTTTTTGGTGCTTTAACTGTTTAAAATGGCCCCTCAAAGTAGTGCTGAAATGCTGTGATATGTCTTAAGAGTGAAATACATGAACTTGGTTCAGCTATGAATTATAGTGCCCTTGGCCATAAGTTCAAGGTTAATGAATCAGCAGTATATATTAAATAAGGTGTCTCAACAGAGACACACATAAAACAAGATTATGTATTGATTGGTTGATGAAAATGTTGTGACCAGAGGTTTGCAGGAACTTACCATTGTATTTCCCCTAGGAGCAATGGTTCAGTATTTGCTAATTCAGTGTTTTTGGCAAACTGATAGAACGTAACTAATGTGAATAAAGAGAATTGATTGTGTGTGTGTGTGTGTGTGTATATATATATACGCAATTAGCTTGTAAAACTCCCACCTTTTTTTCCCCCACAACATTTAGGCTCCTATGTCTTGCCTCATATGTGATTGTTTGTTATAAAGGCATTGGAAGGAAGGGGAAGAACACAGAAATTAATTTGCACAGACCACTACCCTTGTAATAATGTTGGTTTTATAGTAGCATTCATCTTTTAGATGTCATTTATGAAGCTTAATAATCCCCTTTACCAACTTCTGTTTTGTGACTTCAGACCTGACTTGTTTCTGTGGCATGTGGAACCATCAGATCTATTTGTTAAAAGGCAATTTAGGATCAGTGGTCATTGGATTGCTGGGCCTATATGGGAAAGCCCAAAACACTGGCTTTCTTTCTACTTGAGTGTGACTTTTACTTCCATATCCTAGAAGTGAGTAAAAACAAGGCTCATTATCTGAACCTTATTTTATAATGTTTAAAAATAGAACAGAGGAAAATGCTTTCATTTAAGTTAATTTCAGACACAAGTTGCCTTCATGTCTTAGGTAGACATCTTGAGATTTTTCCTGCCTTAAAAGTAAGATTGACTTGCTTGTAAGGATTGAGGAACATACAGGGGAGTTGTAGATATTTTGCTTTACAGAGTGATGGTGTAGTTTTTACATCTTAACATTGCTTTCTGAATTTACATCTTTCATGTGTCCAAGCTTTTCAGTTAAAGTAGAACTCTTGTTTTGTTTCTTGAGATTGAAAAAAAATATCTAAATCAGTAAGTTTATCATTCTCAGGAAGATGCACTGTGGACCATCAGTGTGAATGTTGTCATTAACATAATATTAACATGTAATTAATCGGCGGAACTATAATGTGTGCACTTAACTTTTACTGATGATAATAGTGGTGAAAGTTTAGTTCTTATCAGGGCATTATCTTGTAGATCTGGGTGATCTCGTCAGGCTTCTACTGTATGAAATTCCATGTTGGGTTGTGATTATTCTAGTAGGATGCTTGCTCTAAATAATGCACAGAGCACCTGAAAAACCATTTGACATATGTAAAAGTTGGATTGAAACTTAAGGTCTACCTTTAAATAGAATTCGACTCAGTTATCTGTGGGTAAGAAAAAGACAAGGTATTTGGGCAAGTATCTGGTGCTTTTGTTGAGTACTAAAACTCTCCTAGACAGACTAAAATTATTCTACTGTGTTGAAGAGCCCTTGGTGGCTCTCTCCGTTAATGTGCTGTTTCATGTTGTAGTAAGAGTTGGAGAATACAATTAGATTTTTTGAAATTGCAGTAGCAAAAATGCATGATTAAAAAAACCCAAAACAAACCCATTCTGGTAGTTAATGTTGGGCTCTCATGGAGACCCTAGGTTTTCCTAATGTTACTTGGCTAAAGAAATGCATTTTTCCAACATGGCCCCCCTCTCTAAGGGACTAGTTATCCTTCCCAATGGGAGAAATGAATGATCCATTTTTGGCCTGTATCCATTTCACAGTGGAAGAAAAGCATAAAGGCCTGATATTGGAAGAGCTTCTATGTTTAGCATTGTTTTTTCTTTGCCCTGCTAGAATTTGGTTTGGCAGGTTATTGCTATTGACAGTTTCTGTATACATTTATCATAACTGGGTGTGCACACAAAGCCAGAAGACTATGGCATGGTGCCAAGAATGGAGCTGCTGCCAAGAATTGAATGTTTCAAAACTGGCTTACTCTGAAGCCTTAAGCTATTCATTCAGATTTTCTGTTTGTCCTTCCCACCTCCCTTACTTTTTTTTTTTTTTTTTTGAGACAGAGTCTCACTCTGTTGCCCAGGCTAGAGTGCCATGGCGTCAGCCTAGCTCACAGCAACCTCAAACTCCTGGGCTCAAGCAATCCTCCTGCCTCAGCCTCCCAAGTAGCTGGGACTACAGGCATGCACCACCATGCTTGGCTAATTTTTCTATGTATATTTTTAGCTGTCCATATAATTTCTTTCTATTTTTAGTAGAGACGGGGTCTCGCTCTTGCTCAGGCTAGTCTTGAACTTCTGACCTCGAGTGATCCTCCCGCCTCGGCCTCCCAGAATGCTAGGATTTACAGGCGTGAGCCACCGTGCCCGGCCCCTCCCTTACTTTTTGTAAAGAAGAATGCATTTGGAAACTAGTTAGATGAAATGAAACAGTGTGAAATGAGTTGTTCATTAAAAATAACAATTTCTTACTGGGAAGGGAGCAGAAGGCCAGGCCCCATTAAGGGGGCTAGAAGTAGGGTTTTGGCCTAGGTAACCATGCTGAGGTGTGCTTTGTGATTGTCCCTGGAATTGCCATCATGGCCACGTGCTTGCTCATCCCCACCATGGCCAGAGGGTACATCTACAGGTTCACTAATTGGGGCAAGGAAGGAAGGGTTGCCCATTATTCATATCAATAGTGTTTGATGGAAAGGGACATACACATCTCTGGAGTTAATCATTACTATGTGTCAGAGGGTTTGGAGAACATTGATTAAAGAAGCATTTTCCTGATTGTTGAAAAAATAACTCAGTTATGGTCATCTGTTCCTGCTAGAAGGTTCTTCAGTGTATTATGTAGTGTGCAGTATGTTATGTAGTGCTTAAAAATAAAATGAAAAAGAAAAATTAGGGAGGAAAAAAAACTCAGAACAGCAATTTCATTGACTGGAACATATACATCTGTCTCCTGTGTGTTTTATCTGTGTCTTTTTCCGTTTGGATTTGGATCTGTGATTTCCGTGTCCCCAGTGTTTGGGATACAGAGTGTTTTTTTTACTTGGATTGACCAGCTTAGTTTGCTTAATATTTTCTCATAGCCAAAGTTATGTTTAAAATTATGCTTTGAGTCACACTTAATATCTCTCATGCTTCGAGCTTGGGGTAACTTCACTTTAGTCTGCCCTATACGTGTGGTCACCTGATGGTTCTGACTTTTTGACCTGTCCGGTTTACTGGAATTGCAGTGATACGGTGCTGTTAGATGGCTAGTTGACACTACTTTAACCCATCTGATTAAATCAATTGAAATATCCACTGAAATTTAAACAACTCTCTTTGTTACCTTAACACATAATGATCTTTCATTTTTCAGGATGTAAATAATCTTCGACTTTCTCTTACGGATAATCAGGACGTCAGTAAAGAATTTCAAGCTTTGATTGTGAAACATTTAGATGAAAGCCATCTTTTACAAGGTATATGGATTATCTGTTGGTGATAGTTCATGAGTTGACCCATGATTAGCTTGTAAGAAGCTAGGGTTTAGCCCCTCTCACTCATTGTCTCATTGAAATTTTTTTTTTCTAAAAAATTTTTAAAAGTAATTTAAAAATTAAAAAATTTTTTCCTTTTTTGCTTTACTTATACAACCAGATGCCTTAAGGTCTTAATATAGTCTGAAGCCTCTGAAATTTGGAAAATTTAGGAATTATGTGAAACTTATAAAAGTAAAGTAGATAGGTATTAAAAAAGCTCAGCTATATTTTGACATGGAATTTGGTATTTGGAATTTCAGCCCTATAAAATTGACAAGGCATTATTAATTTTATACTCCTTACTTTCCCATTTACTGAGTTTCTACAATCAGAATTTTTTTTTTTTTTTTTTTTTTTTATCAGATTTAGCATTTCTTATGAGGTTCTGAATTTGGTTCCTCTGCAACTCTACACCAGGACACAGGACAATGAGTTAGGTCTTGATGAATTGTCTGATACTGCTTGGTCTGAGATCACGTGCTAGAATAAATATATTACCACTCTAAATTCATAGGAAAATGGATTTTTAAAATAAAAAGTTTAAATTTTCTCCTAGCTTTGCTGAAATATCTGTCATCTTATGTTTATAGTGATTCTTTTGATATTTACTTTTATTTACTGCATTTTTATTAAAGACTTAGGAAAAGATTGTCCTAGATGGTGGTGCTATTGGGAGATAATGTAGATTGCTCTAAGAATTTTTTTTTTTTTTTTTTTTTTTTTTAGGTGACAAAAACTTAGTTGGTTCAGAAGTAAAAATTTATAGCTTGGATCCATCTACTCAGTGGTTTTCAGCAACTGTTGTAAATGGAAACCCAGCATCAAAAACTCTTCAAGTCAACTGTGAGGAGGTAAAGACAATGATAACTGCCTGTAAGACAAGTTGATGGGGCAAGATAACTGTACAAGAATTTATGATCTAGGAGCTAAATGCCTTTGTTGTTTTATAATAAAATATTAGAGTAGAAATAGAAATAATCACAGTTTTAAAAAGAAATGATTAGTAAGAAGCCCCTATTGTCATGTTAATGGGGCTGACTTTCAGTATATTCTTGAGCATTTTTTCATTTTCCAGTATCTTTGTTCTATTTATTTTTAAGATTCCAGCACTGAAAATTGTCGATCCATCACTGATTCATGTTGAAGTTGTACATGATAACCTTGTGAGATGTGGTAAGGATACATTGTTGGTTAAAGTATTCTTCCTTTCCCTTCCCTTCTTTCCCATTTCTTCTCACATCACTCTCTCTAAACAGAGAAGCCAACTTATCCATTGTTAAATATTTTAGGTAATTCAACAAGAATCACAGCCGTAAAACGCAAGTCTTCTGAAAATAATGGAAGCCTGGTTTCCAAACAAGTGAAATCTTGTTCTGAGGTAACCTTGGTTTACTTTTGTCACATGTGTAAAGCTTTCTTTAATTCTAACAGTGCACAGCCAGGTTTGTTTTTTTTTTGTAGTTATATAGCTGTCTTCTCTGCTCTTCTTTGATAGTTCCAGATCTTGGCCATAATTTCTACACTCAAGCAGATGGAGATAATATAAGTTTCTGGTTCACTATTTTTTGTGTAAAAAAAAGTTTTATGTTTTTGTATTTGCTGGAGATTTTCAATAGATTTGACAATTTCTTGAAGGTAAATTGAGTTGTATTTGTCAATGCCTGGCATGAAAAGAGGGGAGGAACCTTAGAATTCTAAGTAGATGGGATGTTGAAATAGGACGTTTGATTGCTCATTTATTATTGGGTAAACAAAGGTACTAGTTTTGAAAAGGAGGTGGTTGGTTTGCCATTATTAATTTCTGTCCAGAAAAGTATAGGCTTCTATGAATGCCACAGCGAGTTCACGTACCGGATTTAATTCTTTGCTAAAATACTTACGGTTTGGACCAAGACTATTTCTCTTTTAATTTCTCAATCATTAGGACCTATTATAGTACAAATAACTTTTTCACACCTTTGAATTCAAATGTACATGTTACATGCATAGTTTCCTGTATTATCAAAAACACCTTTATATTGTTCTGCTCTAGGAGGTTAGAATTTTAACACTGACCCAGCTAATATTGTTAAGATTGTTGGCAACATTTGAGAGATAACCTTGAGGTCTGGGGGAGCAAGGCAAGGAGAAATGGCATGGGGAGTGAGCCAGGGTCAATGATTAAATCTAGAGTTCTGGGTCAAGGGTAGATGGGACTGTAGCATCAACTAGAACCTGAGCAAGCACTGTGCTGCACAAATACTTAAGAGTCTGTGTAGCTAGGATGGTTGATTGGCTTTCCTGAGTCTTTTGCCTGTGTACAGGCAAAGAAACTTTGATACTTCACCAAAAACTTTGTAAGCCAAAGTGTCTAAAACTTTTGTCTTCCTTCCAAGGGTATAGGCTTGACCTCTTGAGTGGAGGAGGCTCAGGTTGTTCAGGAAAGAATGAAGGGGTAAATATGGAAATTAGCATTATTACCTTTCATTTTTGCCTTAAAGTTTACAAAGTAATTTCAAGTAAGTCCGTCCTGAGAAACCAGCGATACTATATTGAGCACTGACTGGGTGGTGGATTGTTGGTCCTGGAGACAGCGAGATATCTGGAGTCCCTGTCTCAGTGTCCACAGTGTGGTGAGGGAGACAAACTTGCACAGGGCCCCACACATGCTGGGGGAGTGCTCTGAGCAGGAGTAGTGCAGGTTTCTCAGGAAGCAGCCTGGGTAGAAGCTCTCAGAGAGGACATGTCCTGTTTGCTGAAGGGCAAGTGATTCATTGTGGCTGGGGTACGGGAAGAGAGAGAGACAGGATAAGAGAAAGAAATTTTGAGTTTTACCCTACAGATGGGTATTGGGTTGGGGAGTTGGGGTGTTCAGGGGTTTTAAGTTCAGGAGATTGACTTGAGCTTTATAGATGATGGATGAGGGAAGGAGGTGAGAAAAGAAATGAGCACTGGTTAGATTAGTGGGATTTCCCATCATAAACAGGCTTGAAGTGGGACAGTAGCTAAGGAGATGGAGAACTATTTAGGAGGCAGCATTGATTGGATTTGGTGGAAGACTAGGTGATAGAACTGAGGAAACAGGGGAATCTACGAATAAAGTAAGTAGAACAAATGGAATGTCTACTTCATAGCATATGATAGTTCTAGCTAAGAAAGCTCAAGTGACATGGTCAGGTGATTATTTATGATACTGTGTAGTCTCCTAGTATACATAGGGACTCAGCTGGGGGGAATAGGGATCCCTGGTCTAGAAGGTAACAGACAGTAAGGGCCTGGGGAAGTAATTATAGTAAGGGTTATAAAAAGGATGCCAAGCAAGTGATTATTGCATCTTAGAGTTATGTTCAGAGAGGATATTGTGAAGGTAATCCACAGTATTAGAAGCTGAGGGAGGAATAGGGTAAAATAATAACCTACAGGTTTTGACATTGGAGAAATGGTTAGCAATCTAGGGTAGAGGTAGTAAAGATCAACCTGGAGAAATTGGTTGGGTTTTGCCTGTTACGGAGAATGCATCGGTATAAATGGTTGGGTGTGATGAAAAGGGGAGCCTCAAGATGTGTTGGGGAGAGGGGTCAGGGAATAGGAATGGCATATCCTGTTGGATAGTGGAGGAATCAACCTGGGTTGCAGGCAGAACTGAGGTCATTGGGGACTTCCTGTGGGAGAAGGTACCAGTTCATCAAAGAGTTAAGTTTATCAGCAATAAGAAAGGTGATTGAGCAAGTAAATTTGTAGCCTTCAAGGAGATGCTTGTAAAATGTGGTAATTTACATACATATATAATGTGATTCTCTCTGCCTGACTCAAACTCTTGTAGAGCAGGGAGCATGACTTTTTTCTTTCTCAGCATGTTGTCCATACTATCCATGCTCAACAAACTTGTGTGCTGTTGAACTGATATTAGGTACAATCAGAAGGTATTAAAAAAGTAAGTCTGAACTTTAGCCTGGAGATAAGTTTCTTCTGCATCTAAAATAAGAAACTAAATTCAGTGTTTTAAAAATGATGGTTGCAGCTCTTGAACTTTATAGTCTTCTCATTCTAAAGGAAGTTGGAGGTGGTAGATTTTTACCTGAGTATTAGAAGTTTTAGAAAATTATTTTTTGCTTATTGAAGTTATTTTCATTTTAAAAACGTCACTTATAGTCATACTTCTCAGAGCCTCTGTTCACATTTTGGAATACTTCCCTCCTGTCTCTATTTTTCCACTATATATCATGGAGGCCTGTTTATGTTTATTTGTTTTTTTTTGTTTTTTAAAACTTCTCTTGTAGCTTCTTTGATTCTCTTACAGTATATTGTAATTATTTTTCCATATCAGTAAATATTCTTTTTCATCCTTGGTGATTCTTGTAATCTGACAAGTTTTGGAAACACTGGCCTAGCCTAGATTTCAACAGGGCTGGAGAGGTAAAGAAAGCAGTGGGGAGAGAAAGAGAGTTAAGTTAATTGTGTGAGTGAAAGGTGAGTACAGTAACACTTGGCACGATTCTCACTGTGTTTGCATTTCCCAGATGTGTTGGACTGGCACAGAGTTTACTTTTAGGGTGGTCTTTGGAAGACATTTGGGATTAGGTAGGCAAGACTCTTGGCTGCTTTGATGGATACTTTCGGTTAAGATAAACCTGTTTGCCAGTGATATCTGGCTCCTTGAAGGTCTTCTCTGCCTAGCAGACTATTCCTCAGAGTTACAATGTTGCTTGGTTAATTGGGAAAGAGTCTGCCAAGGATTGTGAGCCAGCAGTATCCTTTATAGAATACAGTCATACACTCAATTATATTATCTCCGTCTGCTGGCAGGGAGGAACTATTGCCATGACTGGTATAGAAGACCTTCAGGGAAAACTCTTCAGGTAAGAGGAAACTTTGACCCTTTGTCAAGTCAGAGGCCAGGGCAGAGCTGTGCACGTGAAGATGGGCTTGGGAATTGGAGTCCTATCCCTGTTGAGCTCAACCTTAGGAAAGTTGTAAAGGGATATACTTCGGTTCCTCAAAGGAAGAACACCCTAAGTTATGTTAATTATAACATGGTGACAGAACTGGGAAAATTTCCACAATATTTTTCTGCTTTAAGATTAGAAAACTGCTCAAATCTCCAAAACTGATTGATTTTACTATGTGCCAGGCACTATGGTAAAGCACAGCCCTATAAAGTATGCTTTATTACTCTCATTTTACAAATGTGAGCAACGTGCTAGGAAATGTCAAGAGACTGACTTCAAACCAAGGTCTAACACCAAAATCCAATACTCTTATCCACTGTGCTGTTGTTGCCTCTCCTCTCCAGATCCTTTCCTTGGTTTAGTGAATCACCATTATAAAACAGGTTTCTCTCTCCTTCCTTCTTTCCTTCCTTCCTCCCTCCCCTCTCCCTCCCAGCAAATATTTATTTTATGTTTAATAAGTGCTAGGCACTGATCTACAGTGGTGAGCCTTAATGCCTATCTCTTCAGGTAACTCATAAGACTTACATATTTATAGCTATTTTAAAATATTAAATGCTAACAGCATTCATTCCACCAGTCTTATTTATTGAGCATCTGCCATATGTCTGGCTTTATGAGGCATAACAGTGGGCCTCTGTGCATAAGGAGTATACATCCATTGTGAGGAGACAGTAAATAAAAGGTACTTTCATGGTGTGATAAGTGCTATGAAAGGTGTAAACACAGGAATATGATAAAGAGTAAGGGGGTAGCTTGTAGGATATAGCTTTGGAAAGAGTGATCAGAGATTCTGAGGAGGTGACAGTCTAACAGACTTGAGTGTGAAAGGATGGAGCCAACAAGCCAGTGAAAACTGTGCAGGCAGAGAGAATAGCAAGTACAAAGGCCCATGCAAGAAAAGGGCTTAGCATGTTTGAAGACCAGAAAGGAAGGCAGTGTAGTTGGAGTACTGTGAGCAAGGGGGAGAGCGAAAGAGATGAGCGTGTGGGGGTGGGAGTTTGCAGGAGACTGGACCACATGGGATTTTTGTAGGCAGTCAAGTGCCATGATCTTATTTGATTTATATTTTATAAAGATTGCCCTGTGGTAGAATAGATTTTGAGTAGGAGGCAGAGGATTCAGCAAGAACAGAAGGAAGTCAGGCCAGGTAGGAGATGGATAGTTTAGGGAAAGATGGTGTCATGGAAAGAAATGGATAGATTCAATAAATACTTTGGAAATGGAGGCAGGATTTATTGGTTCATTGATTGGATATGGGAAATGAGAGATGGAGGGTTTTTTTTCAACATGAGCAGCTTGATGGATGTTGTACAGAGTAAAAATTTTTGCTTAGGTTTGTAATCCAATTTTGTTAAGGATGTCGTGAGACTAATTTAAAGAAAGGTGTTAGTGCATCAACTCTAAACATATTCAGAATAAGAAATGTGATTCATATGAGGAAAGGTCCTTGTTAAAAGTCAGCCTTGGATAAGCATTTTGATATGATTTGGCAGTTAAACTTTGGGAGGCTAACTTCAGATTACCAGAGAATTGTAAAGTATTATAGTCAAAAGAGACTTTCTTTAGGAATAAACTTAACTATTTTTCTCATTTAAAGGATTAGAAAACAGAGATCTAGAGAGGTAAAGTTGATAAACCCAAAGGTATTCTTAAAATAGCCAAAGTCTCCCCCCGCCCCCCCCGCATAAAAAAACCAAAACCCCAAAACAAACATATACCTTCTGCAGAACACTAAACTAATATTTAACCAAAATTGAGTTGACTAAAACAGTATAATATGTGATCAGACAATTTAGTACTTAAAAATAGTTTGAAGCTATGCCAAAACTCTGATAGTGATTAAATTCTTCTTAATTTTCAGATATTTCTACATAGCATATACTAGACAGTCCTGGAAAGGCTATCAGAGTAAATGAGAAAAAGATTCATGAGTAGACTACATATAAATGTATTCAGAATTGTGAGGTTTAAAAAACCTACTAAGGGAAGTTCTACATCAAATTTTAGAAGTTAATAACTAGAAGATGAAGCAACTCTGGAGATTCTTGAAGTTTAGATTTGGTAGTAAGGTAAATACAAAGGTCATTGTGGTGTGAAAGAGATTATTGAGAAAGGTACATGACTTGAAGTACATGACTTAAAGCATAGAGGTGAAGATGGGTAAAGTGACTTCACCTGGTTCTGCCATAGTATGTTTAGTTGTCTTGAGTTTATCTTTTTTCATAGCGGAAAGTTTATTTTTGTGGATAGTATAAACTGGTAAAAAGTAGATTCATATTTATATTTTTATGAAGATAAAATCATATGAAAAAGGAAGGAGGACGGGTGTCCCAACTTTGTCCCACAGGCCTGTCATGAGTTGATATTTTTTGCAGCTTGGGATGACCTTTGTGACTTGATGAACCACATAAGAGCAAGAACCATGTCCTCAGCCTTTATTGCATTGCAAAGGCTTATCTTGGTACCCAGTAGGCACCACTGCCTACAAGAGTCCTATGTGGTCTGGTCTCCTGCCAGTCTACGCAGTAAGTGCGTGGTGGGCACTGAAGTCATGTCAAAATGAGTGCATGTGAAGCTGCCACCATTAGAGACTGTCACTTAAATGTTCACTTCTATGCATTGTATTATTAACGTAATTGCCACATGACTGCAATTTCCTGACATAATGATTCAGAGGTCTGAAAAAGATATGCTTGTGATCTTTTATAGAAATACTTAAGTTTTATGAAAAAGCTGGAGTGATTTATTTATAGCATTCAGATATAGTCCTTAATTTTGTGATTTATCACTTGTTTTACTGTCCTTTTTATTTGGTGATGGTGTTGTGCTTATTTAGTATTAAACCAAGCAAATTATCTTGCACTTTGCTAGCACTTTGTAATTTCCCGACTAGGGACTTTCCTTTTTTGTCCCCCCGCCCTCCCTCCCCCAGACTTTCCTTTCATATCTGTGGATTTGGTATCTTTTAGGCGTCTCCCAGTATGTGTCCTGTACAGTCTGTTCCCACAACAGTTTTTAAAGAGATACTCCTTGGCTGTACTGCAGCAACTCCACCTAGTAAGGACTCAAGACAGCAAAGTACTCCCCAGGCTGCCAACTCTCCACCTAACCTTGGAGCAAAAATTCCTCAAGGGTGAGTAGTATTTGTTAAAGAAGTTTAGTCATAATAATAAAAATTACATTTTAGTCATGGTTTGTTCTTCAGGTTGTCCAGGGAGGTTTTTCACTGAAGTTACCGGAAGGAAAGATTGAGATTGATAGGTGCTTTCAGAGGTCAAAAGGGTAGAAGACACAGAGAACAGCGTGGAAAATGGTATAGAAGCGAAAGGGGGCATGAGAAAAGAGAAGCTTTTTTGCCTTGATAATATAGTGAGAAGGATCAATGGAAGTACTACAGACGTTTGCAGAATAGGTGTGTGCTTTCAGAGAAAAGGGAACAGATTGTTTGTATGTAGAAGACTGAGGTCAGAAGGGTTCTCATCAGCCTAGACATGAGTTTGACCCAAGTATAGGTGAGAAATGCAACAGAGAAGATTCTAAGACTAACAGAAATGAAGATGCAATAATAGATGTGATTGGTATTGTTACTAATTTATAGAGGAAGAAAATAAATAAGAAATACAAAGTTTAACCAGAAATTTGTAGTAGGTACAAGGTTGACAGTGGTTTTAAGGGAATGATCTCTTTTGGGAGAAGAGGGTGGTCTGTATGGGCAGTTGATTGAGACTTAAGATATGGGTCAGAGAGACTGTGGTGTAGAAAAGTAGATTTTGGAAGACTGCTGCAGAAAGGTGGGAGAGTGGCTGAGCACACTGGGTCACTGGGAGAAAAGTTGGCCGCTTGGGGTGGAGCTTGGACGATGGCCACATAGCAGTCAGATGGAAGGAGGAGCCATCTTCAAAATAGAAAAGTGGAGCAAATAGGAAGTTCAGTGATACCGAAGCAAGGATTTTTAATCAGAGTTCTTAAATGAGAAATTCTTTTCCAGGATGAAAAATCCTTTGTTAGAGGCAGTAATAAAGAAGTATAATAAAAAAAAAAAAAAAAGGCTTTACATTTTGCTGGGGGAAGAACTTTAGGACGAATTTCGAAGAAACAAAAATTCTTCAAGGATATCCCTAGTAAGATGTGTGGGGAAAATATTGAATCCTTGTGAACAAGAATGTAATCAGTCAGCTATTCTGTTTGCTTTGGGTCCTGATCACTGAACAAATAGGAGTAAAATTATTCACTGTTATAGCTGGTTGAGTGTTCATAGCAGGGCAGGATTTTGTGCTGCTGGTAGTTTGTTGTTAGTTTTTAATTACATTTTGTGTGAATATCTTTGAGGGGGTTTCTAACATTTCTAAGAAACATACATATTTTAAAATTTTTATCTTGCTACATTTATCTGCCATAAGATTGAATTGCTGAGTCTTGGCAAGCAGCAAGAATGCTAGTTTTATCTTTCAAATTCAAGCATCATCTTCTATATATAAGAAAGAGAATTCAGCAGAGGTTTCTCTGGGAAAAACAAAAGAAACTTTCAGAATTGGCCCTGTGGACTTTCAGTTTTGACACCTGAAAACCACTGATGTTATCTACAGAGTATATTCTGTGGATCCACATATTGTTTGTTTTGAGGGAAAGCTAAGGTTCATTAAGCTATAAGAAGTAGAACTAACTTAAGTAGTTAAAGATTTATGAGAATACACAGATAAAATTTAAGGTTGTATTTTTTGAGTGTTAAATGTATTTTTGCAGAGCCCCTGACTGATGACTTTTAACTCCAGCTCACAGAAGCCTATCATAAATTCTGTAACATAAGCAGTTTTCTCTTTTATACTGGTTGCCTTAGGGAACCGAATGAGAATGAGTTTTGGAAGGTAATGAAGAGATAAAAGAGACCAGGATGCTAGTTTTCCATATTATCTTTTTCAGATGTTATAAGCAGAGTTTACCAGAAGAACTTTCTTCCTGTGTAAATATAAAGGCTGAAATGCTGAGAACAAAACCAGATGTTGTCTGCAAAGCCGGGTTGCTCTCCACAAAGTCTTCTCAGATTGGAACTGGAGACTTGAAAATTCTGAGTGAGCCAAAAGGTAGCTGTACCCAGCCTAAGACAAACACTGATCAGGAAAACAGATTGGAATCTGTCCCACAACCATTGACTGGCCTTCCTAAGGAGTGCTTACCTACAAAGGCTTCTTCTAAGGCAGAAGTGGAAATTGCCAGTACTCCTGAACTACAGAAGCACCTAGAACATGCACCTTCAACATCTGATGTCCTTTCACATATGCCAGAAATGAAAGCAGGTGTCAGCAGTGATAGCCATAATAGTTTTGCAGAAAAAAATGTAGAACTTTCAACTTTAGCTTGCCGATCACAGAATTTAAAGGAATCTTCAGTAAAAGTAGATAATGAAAGCTGTTGTACAAGAAGCAACAACAAAATCCCTAATGGTGAGTGTTTCTAAATATCTTTATTGGTAGAAGGTAAGAGATGGTAGAGAGAGACATATATACATAGATATATATATTTATATTTGTTACCCATGAGAAAATATATGAAAATGACTTTGTAGAAAAACTTCATACGATCAGAAAAGTTTAAAAGAAGAAAGTATAATCCCCAAAATCTCAGAAATTATTATTTGTAATATTTTGGTCTACCTGGTTTTGTATATATAGAAATATAAACTATATCACACAAATGTGTTCATGTCAACAGTTTTATCCTGTGAATTAGAATAGGTGTCTTACCAACATTTTAAAGATGCAATGATTCCATTATATGCATTTACCATATAATTTAAGTGGTTCCTATTAGGTGGTTCCCAATTCTTGGTTATAAGAAAATATTTTTGAAACAAAATCTAAAGTGATCTGGTGATTACTTTATCTTCAGCCTATCACTTGTGTTTCTGTAATATCCAGGTTGGAGTGGAAGATGTGACACTTTATGCACACACAGGTAGCCCAGATCTGAAATTAAAACAAAAACCCAGAATTGCATCCTCTGGAAAAGGGACTTTGGTTTAAGATCTTAAGGACAGGGTTAAAACACTGGAAGAGTCGCTTTGCTTAAGGGGATGTCTTGCTGCTCCCACAATTTGTAACAAAATACTCTTCTTATAGGGAAAATGGTATGTGTGTACTTCATGCTACTTATATTAAGTTTAGGACTGCGATACAATGATGATAGTTTTGAGAAGCTCTGTTACTAGAATTAAACGAAGAATAAAATGGCTTCAGCATGTCAAAAGTTTCAGAGCTGTTACAATTTAAAAAGATGCCAGATGCCTTATGATAATTGTCAGCTATGTGGGAAAATTAGTATGTATTTTGTTAACTTTTAAAAAACTTTAAAAACTATTTGAATCAGTAAAGAATTAATATATCTATACTAGCTTTTTACTACAGGCCTCTGTGAAACTAGAGGGCAAGATGGGTGGATTTTACTTGAGTCTTTTTTTAATACAGAGTTAGAAGGAGAATAGAAAGAACTGTCTTTGCCCGGTGATACTTCTAACCCAGCTTCTTCATTCTTGAGGTTTAAGATAACATAGCTGTTAATTTGCATTAAATTAATTGCATAAGGTTATCCTGTTCCCCAGGAATTATGTAACTCCCAAAAGAAAGTGAATATTCATAACCATATCCTTGTTCTATTTCTTTATTCTTCTTGAGTCATCAGCCCTCACACTCAGCTAGTTTTTAAAGCAAATCTTTTAATATTATGTGAAGAAACAGTAAAAATTCTAGTGCAGTAAGCTCATGATAGATACACAAGTGAGTTATGGAGTCCAGCTTTGCCTCATGCAATATATTGTGCAGCTACCCCACCTAATGTGGTTTTAAAAGAAATGAAAAACCTAGTCACATCCTGCTATCTACTGTGACATTTGGCTGAAGAGTGAGAGAGTGTGATCGGAACCAACCAGGATTTCTGAGCTGTGTCCATTAGTATTGTTTGTTGGTACAGAAAGACTTGGAAAGCTGTTCTGCTCCCTTGCTCCACTTAGGGGCTAGAAAACAAAAGCAAACTGGAGTCAAACAGCTGCCTTTTTTCTGTTCAGATATGTGACTCTTCAGAAGTGGCCATTATGTTTTTCTCTTGGCTCTGCTCTGAATTGAGAGAATCACTAATGGAATCAACCATTGCTGTCCTCACTGAGAAGCTAGATTTAACCAGTTCAACTTCCATATTATTTCTAGATATTTCCTCTTTTAAGCCAGGGAAGAAAAGATAAGATAACTTTTGGACTCTACCTTTGGAAACCTGGCCCAACTCAAAAGGATGATGTCTTTCGATATCTGAGTAACTAAAACTCCATCCTTTACTAATCTCTTATTTTCTCTCCTTTCTTACTTTACCTTCTCTTTCACTATAACTGAATAAGAATGTTTAAGGGATCAAGGACTGACAGCATCGTTTAGCATTTTACAGTGTGCTCTAGTCCTGCTTTAAAAGAGAGGTAAGATTAGATCACCCCTAAGGTAATATTGAAGATGTTTATTTTATTAATATCTAAAACCTTCTTTGGTTTGGGATCTTCCAATTTTCTCCAAGACTAGCCTCTTCCACTGTCTCTCAACTGGTTCCCCAGAAGTTGTTTGTTTTTTTCTTTTGTTTGTTTGCCTAAGAACCTACTTCCCCCTTCTTAGCTCACTTGGACCTTAGAAAAGGTCTTTTCTGTCCATTTTCTACAAAATATTCCATAAGGCTCTTGACTTACAAATGGATTCCTTTATGTGTTATTTGTGCTGTTGCAGCGATTGCTCTTTCCTATTACATCTCTACTTTTTCTCTTTTTCTTTAGAAATCATGTTAACATTTCAAGTTCTCTTGCCCATTACAAGTTAAAACTTAAAACCTGCATTTTCTTAAAATCATAATCCTGTCTTTAGCTAATGCTCTTATTTCCTGAGTGGACCATATGTGTGAAGGAAATTGAAGACACATCAAGGGTCAAGTGGTATCTCTTGGAGGCGTTTAGAAGATAGCTCTTACTTCATAGACTAAGGGGCTATGCAGGAAAGCTAGTTGGTTTTTAATTATATTCAGAATGGTTAGCTTTTGTGTAGTACTTTAGAAAACACACTTTAAATCAGTCCTTTCTGAGTTTGGAAAGTGACAGAACCGATGTACACAAAGACAGGCCTCTGTTGAGATGAATCTGTCTCTGCATTGCTAATGTTGTACTAAGTTTCAATCTTTGGAAAAGTCTTACTAAAATATCTCTTATTTAGAGTTGTGAGTAGAAGTATACGCTAACTGTTTTACTTGTTTTATAAAGAGACTAAAACTTTTCCAGTTGTTCTGCTAATTGCCTTCTGTTGAGCCATTTATAGAAATTACAGCTGAACCAGGAATGGAGAAAGGGGAGTTCTCTTTTTGGGGAAATTGCGTTTTTGAAGAGAATTCAGTCAAATATTGATGTGATGTTCAAAAATTTGAGATCCTATTTCCTTAATCTTTTGTTTCCTTAGCCCCATCCCGGAAGTCAGTTTTGACAGACCCGGCTAAACTCAAGAAGCTACAGCAGAGTGGAGAGGCCTTTGTGCAGGATGATTCCTGCGTGAACATTGTCGCACAGCTGCCCAAGTGCCGGGAGTGTCGCTTGGACAGTCTCCGCAAGGATAAGGATCAACAGAAGGACTCGCCTGTGTTTTGTCGCTTCTTTCATTTCAGGAGGTGAGGCAGTTTGGAGGAAGCTTAGATAATCTGGGCCCTCTGGCATACTTTTGGGTTCCTCTTTTATCAGCAGTAAATCTAGAACCAAAAAGGTAGAGATTAATATGATCTACGGGCTTGGGAATGTAGATCTCATTGCATTTATTATTTACTTTTCATTCCCCTTTTCAATTTTTTTAAGGCAAAGAAACTTTAAAATACAAATTATTTCTGAAAGTTACAGACATAGAAAAATGCTGAAGGTTCTGAGAAACCACTATAAATAACTACTGTTAACTTTACAGTGCATTTTTAATGTTTGTATGATCATAAAATGTATTCATACCTACTTGGTGTATTGCATATACTGTTTTGAATCTTATCTTCCCAATATGTAGTAGAAACACTCTGATCATGTTAACGTTTTTCTGCACATACTTTTGAATTTCTCTGTAAGACCCCATTATAATAGTGTTTGATAATTCATTTAACCAATTCCCTTGTTGATATTAAGATTATTTTGTATATTTTGCCATTAGAAATAATGGCAAAATGATAATCTCCTTGTCCACATCCCTGATTATTTACTTTGGAAGGATTACTAGAAGTGGCATTACTGGTCAGAGGTGTGTGTGTTTTAAGGCTTTGATACACATGTTCTACCAGATTATCCTCTAGTTGCACCTGCATCCAGACGCACTGCAGGGTTTGGGCATGCCTATCTTTTCTACCTTTGCCAGCAGGGAGAGACATATCTTTTATTTTAAGACCTTTTCCAATTTTATAGGCAAAACTTTCGCATTTATATTGTATTTTTTTTAAATCAAATTCATTTTCTTTAAATTCGTTTATTCTGAGTCAAGAGAAAGACAGCCTTCTGCTTTGTTGGTATAAATGAACAGTGTTGTTCTGAATATTGTTGAACTTTAGATATAATTCACTTTCTCAGAAATCTAGATACTTTCAGGTTCAGCTAGTTCTAATCATACACAGAAGTGTTGACTTTAATTTCGTCCTGTTTTCCTCCTCTCTTTCATTTTATCTAAGTTAAAAGATTGCTGATGAGCTGAATTAAATGCACAGGCAATTTAGATCATTAATTATATGTATGTTCTTAACTTTCAGATTCAGGCTTATTTAACTGAAGGGGAATTTTTAGATACTAGTTTGCCCCATTCGTTCTTGTGTAAATTGCAAAAGCACATGATAAAACATGTGGGTAGTATTTAGAACTGTGATACTGTTAACATATGTATATATTTATATATATTCTGAATAACACTTGGCCCTAAGCTCTCAGTAAAGGTTAGTTCTATTCTACTTACTCTCAGAACTTTTTCTTATACAGGTTAAGTATGTTAAGATGCCTATGCATTTGTACTTATATACATTTTGGAAAAACCATGAAATGATTGTGCTTTGTACAAGTCTTTGTGTTCCTATTATAGACTCGTTTTCATGCCATTATGGCTCCTCTGATGTAAAAGGTATAACTGGACTGGATGAGAGATTGTTTGGTTTAAGTTGCAAGGGTGTTTTAGGGAAGGGTATAATTTTTTTCTTTCTTTTATTCTTTGTAATATTAGAGATTTTTAAAAAAACTATACTTTTGTAACCATCTAGAAATCATTGACTTTATGACTTAGCTGTTTTTCCATTTTAGACTTCTTTAAAGGGAAGAGTACTTTTGCTTAATGTTGCATATTAGAAGCCAGTCTAGTAGAAACTGGAACAAACTCACTTCTCTGGTAAAAGAGTATCATAATTTAACTTTTTTCCCCTGATACTGAGGGTGAAGATTGAGGCTGTCCTCAGTCTCCTTATCAAGTTTATTTCTCATTAAACTCTTCTGCAGATAAAATAAGAGTAGGGATAGTGTTTCTATGGTAAAGCTCAGTTGCCAAGTCCTGTTGCCATTACCTCCCCCTTTGAAATGTTTTCAAATATATTCTTTAGTGTTATGACTATTTCAGTTAACAACTTGCACTTTTTGGGCTACTTGAAATAATTTTGCATCTGTTATGCAACTCCTAGTCTCTTGTTCTTCTAGATCATTCTACACTGTTGTGGACAAATAGTTTTTCTAAAACAAATTTGTGTGTTTCTCACAGGCTCAAAGAGTTCTGATAGCTGCATAGTGCCTAGTGAAAAAATCAAAGTCCCCAGCAAAATGTTGAAAGGTTTCAGCAATTGATCCCGACTTACCTCTCCAACTTCTTCCTGATTCTTACCTATTTGAATAATCTTTTGGTCTAATCTAATTAGTCTATTGTCACCCAGTTCACCTGTAGTTTTCTTTCTTTTGTCCTTAATACTGTCTCCTGGACATACCTTCTTTTTACCTAGTTATCTACCTTTTCTTCCAAGGCCAGCTCAATTACTACCTCCACCATGAAGTCTTCTTCACATTAGCCCCACAAAACGCATAGTCAATATTTCCTTCTCTGCTCCTATAAGATTTAATGACTGTCATGGTATTTATCATAGTCTATGCCATTGTTTTATGTCTATCATTATTTTTTAAAATTTATTATTTTTTTATTTTAGTAGAGACGGGGGTCTCGCTATGTTGCCCAGGCTGGTCTCGAACTTCTGGCATCAAGCAATCCTCTCGATGTCTATTTCTTATGTCTCTAACTAGAAATATTGTATTTTTTAAAAATTCAAAACTAGTACATAGCTTATAAAAAACATTCAAGGGATATAGGAAATTGAAAACAAATACTGAAAAAGTGTTCTGTCTTTCACTCAACTTCTTCGGTCCTGAGGCTCATTTTAATGCTTTTTCTCATTCCAGGAGTTTACACAGTAGTGTGAAGCTAGGCTTCAGCTGAGTACTGAGTACTTCACAGATCAACATAGTCATTCCTTCATTGCCCTTCTGTTGCTGAGCTTTATTCTTAAGTAGTAGTTGTATTCAAATCTGATCAGACTATTTATCACCTTCTGTTTGTTATTGCCTTACTTCTATAGTAACTTGTGGATTGTCCTTGCTGCTAAGTCCACAGTCCAGCAGGTTGAACAGTTGTCCCTGGAAGCAGTGTGATTATATCTTGGTTTGAGTGCACAATACACCTCTCTTCCTCCTTCCTTCTCCCGTACCTGCTCCCTCTCTCTAGCCTGTCTCTTGGGGGAAATCTTAAGGTTTTTTTTATCTTTCTACTAATATTGCCACTAATAATTGGCTATAATTAGCCATAGAGATTACAGAAAACTGGGAAGAATTTTATTGATTTAAATAGTATTTAAATAGGCCAGGCATGATGGCTCACACATGTAATCCCAGCACTTTGCGAGGCTGATTGCTTGAGGCCAGGAGTTCGAGACCAGCCTGGGCAACATAGTGAGACTCCATTGCTACAAAAGAAAATTAGTAACTACAAGATGTAAATCAGTGGTGTGTGTATGTGTGTGTGTGTGTGTGTGTGTGTGTACGTACATATATATATATATATATTTATACATATATACACACTGTTTTTTTTCATGCTTCCCCTAGGTTACAGTTCAACAAACATGGTGTGTTGCGGGTAGAAGGCTTCTTAACACCAAACAAGTATGACAATGAAGCAATTGGCTTGTGGTTACCTTTAACCAGAAACGTTGTGGGGACTGATTTGGACACAGCAAAGTATATCTTGGCCAACATTGGAGACCACTTCTGTCAAATGGTGATTTCTGAAAAGGAAGCTATGTCAACTATTGAGCCACACAGTAAGAGCATCTCTTAGGGGGTAGGATTTTTGAATCCAACTTGATTTTTGTCCCTAACACCTAAGTCCCGATTGCATGGTTTCATTTTCACCCAGAAGTTTAGATGACTTCGATATGATGATGTCGCATTTTTCCTTTTGATAGGAAAGGTAAAGGTGAGGTGGCAATGGAATTGGCACAGCTTCAGCAGCAGTGCAGGCTCACCAAAAGGGGATGAGGTCTCAGGTTGGTTTATTTTGAGGCAAAGGTTCTTAATCAGGAATATATTTCATAAGAATGGACAGGCTCTACCCCAGACCCACTGATTGAGAGTCTGCAGGGCTGGGTCCCAGGCATGAGAATGGAAACAAACTTAGATTAAAATGGTTGACGGCCGGGCGCGGTGGCTCACGCCTGTAATCCTAGCACTCTGGGAGGCCGAGGCGGGTGGATTGCTCAAGGTCAGGAGTTCGAGACCAGCCTGAGCGAGACCCCGTCTCTACTAAAAATAGAAAGACATTATATGGACAACTAAAAATCTATATAGAAAAAATTAGCCGGGCATAGTGGCGCATGCCTGTAGTCCCAGCTACTCGGGAGGCTGAGGCAGTAGGATCGCTTAAGCCAAGGAGTCTGAGGTTGCTGTGAGCTAAGCTGACGCCACGGCACTCACTCTAGCCTGGGCAACAAAGTGAGACTCTGTCTCAACAACAAAAAAAAAAAAACAAAAAAAAAAAAAAATGGTTGTCAAGGTTTGAAGGGAGTACTTGGAAGTTCTGCTGTGTCTGTGACCCTACTCTTTAGGAGCACTCTCACACTGATCTTACAGCCCAGTAAGCCACAGCGACCAGCGTGGGCGACACGTTAGAGCCAGAACTCCTTCATGACATCTCACAGTAGGATGTCTGGGAGGACAACACAACCTCTTCCTGTCTGTGTGGCTCTGTAGAAATGAGATATCCAGCCAGAAGCACCATGAGCATCTGTCTTATAAATCTCACATTTTCCCATCATTTAATCTTTCCCAAATGGTTGAAAGTTAAAAGTGAAGCCTTTCATTCCTTGTTTTAGACTTTGCGTAATCAAATATGTTGAAGGGAAGCAGCATCCATACCAGTTGTGAGATTTCGGTTGTAACCATCAGAGACTAACTGAAGCTAGCTTAAGCAGAACAATAACGTAGTGGATAGGTGTGTATATGATTACATCTCAGAGTTCAAGGAACAGGAATTAGGGCATTCCCAGAAGCAGAAATCCAGAGATGGGTGAGAGAACAAGGAGTGAGCTCCCGGCGCAACCAGAGTCATACTGAAAGAAAGCAGCTGGAGAACAACTCTGTTCCTTTTGGGGTAATAGAGACTCTAATAAGTTTAGGAAGATTCTTAACTTTTTTTCTCCTATAATCTATTTAGGACAAGTGATGTTAGTTTTCCATTTTCAGTGGAGATACAAAGTTTCTTTATTAAATACATTTAAATAAAAGTAGTAGATTGAAAGACAAGTTCTTAAGTGACTCGTCTAGTGGTGGTATATACATGTCTACAAAGTGAAAAGACTTTTGAAATGTGTTAGTAGCTTTGCTCCTGAATCAAGCAAGGCTGTTTTAAATACGTGATGGTTTTTTCTTTGCTAAAGGTGAGTCATCTGAAAAATGCATTTTTTTCCATAGAGTAAAAGGCACAGTTGTCTTTTAAGAGCATAATTAAGAAACTCTCTTCCTTGAAGATTTAAATGTGATTAACCTTTTCCTCCTTGTCTTTTTTATTATCCTGTTCTTTCTTTCTTTCCTCTGTGACAAGCCAATCAGATTGGCAAGAGAAACTCACTGTGAGTGTTACTGAAAGATGCCACCATACCCAGAAGGGTTGCCCTCTGATCCTTAGATTAGGAAGCAGATCTTGACCATTATACTTTTATTCTGTCTTTTCAGTTACAAATAATCATTAAATGGGTGGCTAAGAGATCTAAGAGTACTTTCTAGTAAAATAGTCTAATCAGAGTGACCTAGGTGAAGTTCACAAGATCTCATTTGTAGAATGCCTAAAACTGTTATGTATTATTGTGCATAGGGCTGTTACATTATAATAAAATGGCAGTTTACTCAGCAAATGGATTGATTTGGTGCAATTGGATTAATCTGGTGTTAAACCGGAGTTTGGTCATTTGGGTTATGTTCAGTCTGAAGAAAGGATGAATTAACCACAGACTGGATTAGGAAAAAGATATTCTTCATAGAACAAGAGTGCTTCAGCATTGATCCAGTGTTGCTCTGTAGGGAGAGAGACAACACTGACTGACTGACTGACGGAAAGGAGTCTTCTGGTCAGCAGACATTGGGCTTTTCTGTGACCCACGAGAATGTCCTCCCTTTGTGTATACTTCTTGAAGCTTTCTGATTCCTGATTTGGTACTCCGCCATGCTGGGGGAGGTCTGATGGCCTGTTTGGTCCCGGAAGACCCTCTCTCCAATTAATTAGGTCTTGGCTACTAGAAAAGAAAATCCTGCTTTGTAGAATCCTAGGTCGTACCTTAACCTGCTGGGTATTTGATTAGTGTGAGTCAGTCCTGGGTGCCTGCATCACTCCTGCCACTGGCAAAATCAAGTTTCTGAATCTCACTGGTGAAGTAACTGACCTTGGACCATTGTGCCTGCACTAAGTTAATGTGCTGCTCCCTCCAGACCCTCTAAGTACCCTGAGGTTTTCAGTGGGCAGTTTGAGTAGATTTAGGACATCTGTGAATAACCTGATGCACTGTGCTGACTATAGGGGTCTTGGAGCCAAGTAAAATTTTTTCCCCCTTGGAGAAAGCCTGGCTGATGCTGACTTTAGATTCTCAAAGGGACTCATGACTCAAAAGGTTAAGAACCACTACTGTGATACCTGTGCCTGAGCTCCAGTTTTGTAACTACTGCTGCACAGCCCGAACAGAGTCCAGTCTCCTAGGGGGAGGTAAAACTATGCTGCATATGTACAATGGGAAGAGGTGTGAGTCTGAAGTACACATACAAATTGATGAGCGTGCTGAGGGAATCCAGGAGAGCTTCATGGAGGAGGCAGCATTTGCCACGAAGGCTGAACAGAGTTAACGGGAACTCTAGTCACAAGGAGGAATGATGACTCTCTCTACTGTTCATGTTTGGTTTCAGAAGTCCTCTCCATCCCCAGTAAAACACTAAGTGATTCATTGATTTTTGCAGGACAGGTTGCTTGGAAGAGAGCTGTGAAAGGTGTTCGAGAAATGTGTGATGTGTGCGACACTACCATCTTCAACCTGCACTGGGTGTGTCCTCGGTGTGGGTTTGGAGTGTGTGTGGATTGCTACCGGATGAAGAGAAAGAATTGCCAACAGGGTGAGAACTGACTGAATTTCTCCTCTAGCCCCCTTAACACAGTTAAATCAAGCCTTTCATTGATTTGTGGTTGATAGATGTCTGAAGCACATGGGGCCAGAGTCCATAACGAACAGTTACTACAAGTCAGTTATTTGCAGGTGCTGCTTACAAGACTTTCTCTTGGCTAAGATGTGTGAAGAGTCAGATACATGAACCAGAGAACTTAATGCCTACACAGATCATTCCTGGAAAAGGTATTCCATGTGGTGCAGTGATTTTTCTTTCCCCTTGTCTTGGTTAACTCATAGGTTAACTCATGGTAGTTTGGTTTTATTTTATATAGTGTAATTACTTGCTAACTTTATTTTAGTATGTACTATAAGTTGTCCAGAAGTGTATTTAATAATGCCCCTAACACTTTCTGATTAAGGTCTTGTGGGTAGTTTTGTAGCAGAAAGAAATTGCTTTTGGGGAAGCCCTCTGTGGCAAGATTCTAAGGAGGGAGTGGGAAAAGTAATCCTGTGGGAAATGCCAGCTTTTGCTCCGTAATGTTGAAGTTGAAAGTACCTAATACACTTGTTCGAATGTTTACCTCTGCCCCCCCACCTTTTTTTTTTTCTTAGCCCTCTATGATGTTGGAGATATTGTTCATTCTGTAAGAGCAAAATGGGGAATAAAGGCAAATTGTCCCTGTTCAAACAGGCAATTCAAACTCTTTTCAAAGCCAGCCTCAAAGGAAGACCTAAAACAGGTATTGCTGTTCATGCCAGATTCACCATCCCTTTTGATTGTTGGTTGTTTTTCAAATAACCCAAGGATTTCTATGGTGCATTTGAAAGGAACCTGGGGACAGCTGTTAGGAGAGAGAGAGAGAGAGGGAGAATTCATACAAGTAATGTGACATTTCAGGGACCCATTCTCATTCTTCATATAACTTTTGTGGACCTCATTTGTGGCCTCTTATAGTTGGTTTTACATTTATGTTTCTTGATAAAGGATAAACCTCTTGTGTTATAGTCTACCTGATAAGTTGCTATCAAATTTGTGTGGGTTTTTAAAAACTTCTCATGTGTTTTGCAGACTGAAAATTTTTCAAGTTAGTTTGAAAATTTTTTACATTCCTAAATATATTTTACCTATAATGTTTATGAAGAATTGAAGGAAATAATGATGACCCTTTATGTACCCATCAACCAATGTAAAAAATGTGCATTCTCTTGGTCTTCGTATGCCTCTTCCAAGTCGCATCCCTGTCCTCCCTCTCCCCCTGTTGTCCCCTTTCTATCCCTTTCCCAGTAATCATTATCCTACACTGTGTTTAATAACAAGAAATTTACATTTTTATAGGGCTGTGATGTCAAAAGCAGCATGGGAGGGTAGAAGAGTTGTGATCTTTGGAGTCAGAACTGAATTAGAATTCCTTTCCTGCCACTTTCTAGTTGTGTTAATTTGGCTCAAATGAGCTGATTTTTATGTACTTCAGCTTCTTTATAAATGATATTGCAGGACTAATAAATGATATTGATGGTTGGGCACCACAGAATTACATCACATATAAAGGGAGGGCCTCGACCATAAGGAATTTGAATATTCTTTCCTTCTCATGTATGTATAAACTCACTACCTGAGTTGTCAAGGCAGGTTTTTAAGTAACAGAATAAGTGATGTGCTCTTTCCAGGTTTCTTTTTAAGTTTATAAGTTCTTTTAAGAGCTCCTCATCTCATTTTAAAGCTAAATCAAAAGAGCATATTCTCTTTTTCTGCATCCTATTTCCTTTTGAAATCACGGTTTTACCTTTCCAGCCTGTCATTTAGTCATTTGACAACCATGTTTTGAGTGCCTATTCTGGATTCTGGGATGAGTTTACAGGGGAGATAGGCACAAACTGGTCATTTTGAAGCAACGTGGTCCATGGAGTGATGGGGAGATGCACCAGCATGGGCTGGTTGGTAAAGGGGTGGAAAGGGAAATACCTTGCTCTATTTAAGTTGTCAACATCTCTCCTACCTAGTAGTTCGGTACTATTGCAGGATTACTCCAGCTGTGGTGATATCCAGGGCTATTTACTAGGTGGTTTTCTTTTGGATATTTACCTCTTACTGGTGGGCTGTTAGGGAAAAAGGTAAAAAGAGAAAGTGTCATTCTTTAGCTTATGCAAAATTCTCCTTTTATACTTAACACAGACTTCCTTAACTGGAGAAAAACCAACTCTTGGTGCTGTGCTCCAGCAGAATCCCTCAGTGTTGGAACCAGCCACTGTAGGTGGGGAAGCAGCCTCCAAGCCAGCCAGCAGCATGAAGCCTGCCTGTCCAGCTAGCACATCTCCTTTAAACTGGCTGACAGACCTAACCAGCGGGAATGTCAATAAGGAAAACAAGGGTGAGTGTTTTCTGCTTTCAAATTTGTTCCTGAGTACTTTAGTCCATGCATAGAGGGACTTGGTAATCTCAGTTGCTGTGAGAACAGTGGTTAGGAGTTGTGTGGAATGGGATGTGGTTCCATGTAGTCATCTGGGAACCTGCCACAAATGAAAGTGTGTTGAAATGCACACCAAAGAGGAGAACTTTGGCTGCTGATAAAACTCTAGGTGAGGTTGAGATTGTGAATTCTACCACTGAGCCACGTAAGGTTGAGATTGTGTACAGCAAGAATGGAGTGTGTTGAGATTTGTTTTAATAAGTGATTTTTTTCACCTTTCTATCCTTACCATATGTATAGTTCCTATTTTGTCTAAATTGGAATGTACTGGCTTTAGTTTTATTTTTGTCATCTGTGCTGTTGTCTCAGGATGCTTGACGATAGTATAAAGAACCAGAGGCTTTGGAATCAGGTAGAGTTAGATTAAAATTTAGGGAATTCTGCTTTATGGCTGTGTTAACAAGAGAGAAAAATTGCAGGTCGATTTCTTTCATGCAAAGATCCTGAACAAAATTTTAGTGAATCACATTTGACACCACAAACAAAGCAATTATATAGCAAGATTTTTTCACAAATGCAGGTGTAGTTTAACATTCAGAAATTTAGGCAAAAAATCATGTGACAATATGCAGAAAAACATTTAGTAAAATTCAATACCTATTTATGATTTTTAAAAAAACTTTCAAATTAAGAGTAGAAGGGAACGTCCTTAATCAAGAGTTTCAACAAAAAACTGACAGCAAACATCATAAATAATGGTTGAATTTTTTTTTAATTGGTTGAGGTTTTTAACAGTTTCACTTTGGGTTCAGGAATGAACCCAAACAGCTGTATTACTTGTATCACTACTTCATTAAGCATTGTACAAGGAGTCCTGGCCAGTGCCAAAAAAAAAAAAAAAATGTAAAGGAGATAACACTGTTGATATTTGTAGACAATACATGTGAAAACCCAAAAGATCTACATTTACTAAATATATTTATCCAGGTTGCTAGATACAAAGTCAGTTTATAAAAATCGGTTGTATTTTGTATGCCCAAACCAAACAAATAGAAAATAAAAGTTTAAAAGATAGCTTTACCATAGTATTATCTGAACATTGGATGTTTGGTGTTTTAACATCAGTTGGGAATCCTTGTCTAAATGAATAATATCATTAGTATTTATCCCATTAAGTTTTTTGATTCTAGTAAATGAAAACCAAGTTCTAAAGTATTTCTGCTAAAAGAATACTAATAAGGGATTTGACTTTCAGAATGCTTTTTCATCTGGACGTTTTTGGTTTTATTTTAGAAAAACAGCCAACCATGCCAATTTTAAAGAATGAAATCAAATGCCTTCCACCCCTTCCGCCTTTGAGCAAATCCAGCACAGTTCTCCACACCTTTAACAGCACAATTTTGACACCTGTAAGCAACAATAATTCTGGTTTCCTCCGAAATCTCTTGAATTCCTCTACAGGAAAGGTATGTGCTTGTTTTACTTTTTGTCCTCCACCTTGTAAAGTTCAGTAGAGACAGAACAGGAAGATACTAGAGAAGCTGAAACTGAAAGTTAGAAAGGGGGCTATGAATTCCATGCTTACTTTTGTGGGTACAGAAGGCTGAGTCATTGACTGATGGGTTTCACAGGACTGTAATTCAGGGCTAGGCTACTTTTTCCTGTTACACTTTTTCCTATACACAGTTCTATGACTTGTGATGTCAAGTAGGGACAGGAGACATGCCTCTTTGCCTGAGGGTCCTGGCTTGGACTCTTTTCTGGATTTGTATATGGACTCTTTTCTGGATATATAATATATACTTATCCTGCCATTATAGGGATGGGATTTTTTGGTGGTCAGGAGCAACATATTTAAGATTTGTGTTCTTTCTCAAATTCAGACAGAAAATGGACTCAAGAATACACCAAAAATCCTTGACGACATCTTTGCCTCTTTGGTGCAAAATAAGACGTCCTCCGATTTATCCAAAAGGCCTCAAGGACTGACGATCAAGCCCAGCATTCTGGGCTTCGACACTCCTCACTATTGGCTGTGTGATAATCGCTTGCTGTGCTTGCAAGATCCCAACAACAAGAGCAACTGGAATGTGTTTAGGGAGTGCTGGAAACAAGGGCAGGTAATAGGGGCCTCTGCTCTCCCAGCTCAGTTCACACCTCTCGCTCAGTTCCTTTGGCAGATCTCTCACAATTCCACGGCAGCTTTTTCCCCCTCTCAAATATAAGTGGCATTTCCTTTACCTCCTGTTTTTATACTTTATTGTTTAGAGTGAATATAATCAGGGCAGGGTGTTGACTGTGAGTTTTATTTTTTATAGCAGACATTCCTGAGCTGTCTTTTCCAATCAGACTTTGATTGCTTCCAACCAGTAATCATTGGATTTTTGATGAAATCATCCAGGCTTTAGTGATTCTTGTGTGGTAAACCTCAACAGGGGAAGTGGGAGTGTGACGAAGAGGCTGATGGGGTTTAAGGGATGTTTTAGTCTGTTTTGCACTGCTGTAAAGAAATATCTGAGGCTGAGGAATTTATAAAGAAAAGAGGTTTATTTGGCTCCCGGTTCTGCAGGCACCAGCTGCATGGTGCCAGAGTCTGTTCTGGTGAGGGTTTCAGGGAGTTTCCATTCAAGGCAGAGGTGAAGGGGGAAGCAGATGTGTCACATGGTGAGAGAAGGGGTAAGAGATAGAGGAGATGGTGCCAGGCTCTTTTAAACAACCAGCTTTCATGTGAACTAATGGAGCAAGAACTTGGTCATTACCTCGGGGAAGGCACCAAGCTATTCGTGAAGGATCTGCCCCCATGACCCAAACACTTCCTACTTGGCCCCATCTCCAACATTGGGGATCAGATTTCAGCATGAGATTGGAGGGGGCAAACATCGAAACCGTATCAGAGGATTAGACAAAATATGATAAAAAGTCATGCATCCCTCTCCCATGAATTAAAACCTCGTACTGAAGGCATTTCTAGGTGGCCAAAGCCATGTGGCCTCATGTTGGATTCAGTGTATAGTCTGCTTTAAAGGGCAGCATTGTTAGATCTTAAGTTTTGGTTGATATCTTTAGGAGACTTCCTAGGCCTGCTTCTGTGCTTTCTTGTTTTGGTTCTTTTTTCTAGATCTTTGGCTTCTCCTTTTGGCTAAATGGAGGCCTCACTGAAGGAACAGTTTGCTCTTTGACAAGAATTTGGGAGAATTGCCAAATAGAAAAATGTGAGAGTTTAACCAAAAAAAAAAAATTCTAAAAATGTTTTTTCGGCTCATTTAATCATTAATACAGAGGATGCAAAATGATAGGCTGAATACAGTCTATCAGCAGGTTTTTCTTGGATTGTATATCATATGTAAATTTTTTATATTAAAAAAAACTTATTGCCAATATTTTAAAGTTAGGCTATTTCACACAAGTATCAGGATTTCTGGCTTGTCTTAGCCAAAAGACTCAGCACCGTCATGTCCATTTTCCTTCCTGGCAGTAACAGGCAGGACAGTGGTATCACCCCTCTTTGGACTGGACACTCCTGCTGGCCCTTGTCTCCTTTATATCCCCTGCTTGGCCCTGGGCCTTGCTGTGAGTAATGGGATCTGAATTGGAAGGGTGATCTTTTCTTCTAGAAGCTAACTAATATAGTTTGAGAGCAAGTGGTACAGAGCAGATGAATGGTGAAGATTAGAGATGCTTTGGGAGCTCAGAGACCTAAGCCTAAGCTGTCACTTCATCATCTGAGACTGACAGCCAGCCACATGGAAACAAACTGGCAGCAGTTTGAAGAGGGACTGCCTGCAAGCATGGGGACAGAGCTGGGGGAGTTCAGACTAAAGTCTTCCTTCTCTTCTAGCCAGTGATGGTGTCAGGAGTGCATCATAAATTGAACGCTGAACTTTGGAAACCTGAATCCTTCAAGAAAGAGTTTGGTGAGCAGGAAGTCGATCTAGTTAATTGCAGGACCAATGAAATCATCACAGGAGCCACAGTAGGAGACTTCTGGGATGGATTTGAAGATGTTCCAAGTATGTATTAAAGATCAGCATTTTCCAGGATTTTGGAGTTTAAAATTAGTGTCTATCTCCTCCTATAGTGTACTGGGCAAAAGGGAATGGCTGAATCTCAAAAAATGAATTACAATTTAATATGCATCTAGAAAAGACAGGACTCCAATCCAAATTTATTAGTTGGTGATCTTTATTTTGCTGCACCTTGCTGCCACCTCGGTACAAATGCATTTCTGATACTGTAGAAATAAAATGGTTGGCAATTGGCAGGGGGGGAATATTAAAAAAAATTCTAAATGTATCAGGTTATGAAAATTTTATAGAAATAAAAATATGTTTTGTTTGCATTTTTGAGGCATAGAATGCTAATTTGTCATTTATTTTGGTCTGTTTCTTGAGCTATGAATAGTAACAATTCATTTATTCTGGTTATCTTTCAGATCGTTTGAAAAATGAACAAGAACCAATGGTACTGAAACTTAAGGACTGGCCACCAGGAGAAGATTTTAGAGATATGATGCCTTCCAGGTATGATTATGAAGGTGGGGAGAAATGATTTTGACTTGTTGGAATGAATTGTTTTTTATGGTAGTGAGCAATAGTTTTCAGGGAAATATGAAAGTTCCATAGTTTTACTGGTACTGATTTTTTTTTTTTTTTTTTTTGAGACAGAGTCTCACTCTGTTGGCCGGGCTAGAGTGCCTTGGCGTCAGCCTAGCTCACAGCAACCTCAAATTCCTGGGCTCAAGCAATCCTCCTGCCTCATCCTCCCAAGTAGCTGGGATTACAGGCATGCGCCACCATGCCCGGCTAATTTTTTTTTCTATATATTTTTAGTTGTCCAGCTAATTTCTTTCTATTTTTAAGTAGAGACAGGGTCTCAGTCTTGCTCAGGCTGGTCCCGAACTCCTGAGCTCAAATGATCCACCGGCCTTGGCCTCCCAGCGTGGTAGGATTACAGGTGTGAGCCACTGTGCCCGGCTGATGCTGATTTTTTATTTCTAATCTATAATCTTTGGAGGTGTGTGTATTTTTAAATGAGATGAAGAAGTTACTGACTTTTAGATCTGGCTCACTGATGAAAGCTCCGTGGTAGTGCTCTGCTAGAGAAGAGGTTGACTATAGACTTAGGCTTGCAAGGCTAGTTTGGAGGCAGTCATGGGATCAGACTTGTCAGGGTTCTGTATAATACATTTACATCATTGAGTTAGACAATAAGACATCTAATCAGTAGATCCATTTTCCTGCTTTGAGTTTGAAACCTTAAAAAGGATCCTAACAACTAATGAGTAATATATCCCTGAGTTTCACTTATCATCAGGAATATATTGCTCAGATCTTCTGTCTGAAATATTCCAGGTGATTTTGATGCATTTGTGTGGTGCAGGAGAGAAAGAAGCCATCTTTGTTCGTAACTACTATAATTCTAACCTTAAGTATTATTAATAGCTATCTCATCTTCATGATCACAGATATATTTGTTCCTTTTGATATAGAAGGAACAAAACAAGTCACACAATAATGAATTAGAAAGGCAAGCTTATTTTGCAAATTCCTGCTTCTCTTGTCCTAGGTTTGATGATCTGATGGCCAACATCCCACTGCCTGAGTACACAAGGCGAGATGGCAAACTGAACTTGGCCTCTAGACTGCCAAACTACTTTGTTCGTCCAGATCTGGGTCCCAAGATGTATAATGCTTATGGTAAGTAGGAAATGGCTAACTTTAAAACAGAAATAAAACAAGTCAAAATGTTTGGAAAATTGATTAAATGGGGAGGGAAAGATGGAAAACATCTACAATCCTAACACTCAACACTTCATTTTTACTTATTTCATTTCTTGGCCGTGTGTATGTGTATTTCCTTTTTATAGTTGCAGTTGTAGGGCATATGCAATTCTGTATTTTTCTCTTTTCTATATCCAGTTTTATATTGTAAGATCTTTATGTGTTGCTTGGTAGTCTTTAGTATGATAATTTTTAATGGTTACATGATACTTCATGGAAAGAATATAATTTTATTAATGATTTTAATGTTGATGGACATTTAGGTCAATCTGCTAGCATTCTAGCTGTTTTTAACGCCTACTACACTTAAATGCAGTGTTCTATGTTGGTGGGTAGAAGTTAATTACTTAAGTTAGTATTGAAAGCACCCTTTGAATTGGATTTTAATTATTTGGGCATGATTCAGTAAACTGTCCAGCAGGGAAGGAGAGGTTTGCTTGGGATAAAGATTGGTTTCTACATTTATGAAAGTCGTCTTTTGTCATTATTACTGTGATCTTGACCAGTTTTACATAGGATCTTTAATTAGGGCTGGATTAAAGTTAGCCATTTTGAAGAAGTTATTTATCAATTTATTATTGAGTGAAATTCCACTTGTTTAAATCTTGCAGTGAATTTCATTTACTCTTTTATACTATTTGGCCTCTACTTTTCCATCCTCTTGGAAATTATTTCTTTGATTTTATTCCTTCCTCCCATAATTTCTTCCATGTCATCTTCTATTTCCAGTCTCTTATACCTGAGGGTGTCCTACTCAAAAAGGACAAAATCTGTTGGTGTCTTTGCCTTGTTCTCCAGAGACTGTTGGCTGGGGGTGGGTATGGGGAAGGATCAGAACCCCAGGCCCACAGTTCTTCTGTTATGGTTGAGTCAGCCCAGGAGGGAACCATCAGGAGGGTAGGTAGGGAACATTCCGAGAGGGGGGTGCTTCTGTTTGGAAGCTCCCACTGGTCTACATACCCAAGATAGTTCCGCCAGGGTAGGGTGAGAAATGGTGTGTGGGAGAGAAGACAGGAAGAAGTCCTCTTGCCTGTTCCTTGCTTCTCAGGTCCCAGTTAGTGAGCCCTTCATATGCTGTGGGGCCGCAGCATGTTCTTTAGCTGAGTTCCCTTCCTTTGAGCCCTTCAGAGCCTGATCAGAGCAACTAGATGATTGGGATCTCAGGCACACTCTTATTATAGTGGGGGTTTATAATAAATTTACGTATATGAAAGCATTTTTCCAATAAAGTATGTGGTATAATATTGTATAGTGATAATTCATGCTTTATAGGATAGGAGTGGCTATCTGAGAAATTTTCACAATAAGTTACCTGATTGGTTTAGTTTGGCAGCTGGTCTTTCCCCCTAGACACTAATAGAGGGCAGTGTTACTCTATAAAAGCTTTTCCTAGGACAAAATTATTCCCATCCAGAAGCAAGCATTTAGGGGTTGAAAATGAAAATGTGTTCATTTTCAGATACCATATACCATATCATAAACATCATTAAAGAGAGGTCGTTAGGGTGATTGAGCTGCGACTCTTCAGTCAGTCAAAGTAGGGTGCAAAGGCTCTTTGGAGAGATCACAGAGTCCAGCCTCTCTCCAACTCTAACAACATCACCCATTTTACAAACGGGGACCAGGATCTGAGGACAATAGAAGGGACACTGACCTGCTCAGGATCTCCAAGGGGCAGCTAGTGGCAGGGCTGGGGCTTCTTGGGTCTCCTGACTTCTAAGCTAGAGCCCATCTCCCTACCTTTTTCATACCCCAGTGCCCTGTCACCCAACAGCGTCTACTGTTTCAGCTTATATTTTTTAATAAAAGTCGATGGTGTTTTGATTCAGGATTTTCTGTTTTCTGGGAATCCTTTCCCTGTGACCATTATGCTTTTGTAATCTTGGTTTCATCTGAGTTCAGATTCCCTCAGTGTACAGTCTGGTTTTATCAATGTGCCGTAACTCGTGGCTGGGGTCAGATGGACTTTGGGCAGGTGGCTGGCGGTATCATTCCTTCCTCTATTCGTACAGCTCACTTTTACTCAGGGGGGCACTGGCCACACCAGCAGGCCGTCAGTCCCTCATGAGGCTTTGAGACCTGTTCTCCTTTCCTCACTCCTCCTCCCAGTGCTAGCCCCTTCCTCTTGTGCTTCCTCTTGAACACTGTCCTGAAGCTTGTGTTCATCATTCCCTCATCATTTTACCATATCGATTTGTGTTCCTGCACAATTTTGTTTTTAACCTAATTTTGAATTTTATATAAATAGAATCAGACTTTTTATTATTCATCCATGTTGTCATTTAGTATAACTATGTTAATTTCATTCATTTTATTTCTATCCTGTTAATTGCTTTTTTTCTTAAATTTTACTTTTTTACTATGGAAATATTTTCCACACATACTGAAAACTTGAGAGGCTAGTACAGTGACTCCCCATATACTCATCCTCCAGTTACAACAGCATGCAGGGCTCCTGAGACGAAACACCATGGACTTTTATTTTAAAAAAGAAAAAAAAGCAATATTTGCTTTCTCCTGCTCCAGAACTTCTTAGGCCCTTGTCCCCAGTTGGAATGATGAGGTGCCCCCTCATAAGTATAGTTTCTCTAAAACCACAGCCCTAGGCAAGCCAGAGATAAAGCCCTCCTGCAAACAGCACAGGGCCTTTCAGAGGCTGGCAGGTCAGAAAACGACCTCTGCTTGCTCACCGCAATCCATGCTTTCTTCTGCTGTCCAGTTCAAGAAGCAGAGTCCTAGTGTCAGGATGGGGCTGCCCAAGGTGACTACATGGCTTAATGAGCTTTGGGGTGATTGTCAAGCAAGGTTAACCTTCTCCTCTGGGTAAAGAATTAGATCCACAGACTAAACAGAGGGGACCACTCATCCTGGCTCACCCCTCTTTTATAGTCGAGAGGAACAAGGAACGCGTGTTTCCTCTTGCACTCAGTGTAGGCATTTGAGGTCCCGGCTTTATGTGTGTGTGGGTGGGGGCTTTCTGTTAGGCTCCCCATTGTGAGTGGACCTTGGGCTTTGTCTTTTGTCCTAGAACATTCCTAGACTATGGTAACAACCAAAGCTTGAGCTCACTTGATTAAGCAAATACCCTTTCGGCAAATCCCAGCTTCAAGAGCCCTCTTTACTCCTCCCGTTTCCTGCTGTTTTGGCCCCCAAGTATTCCTTCTTTTCTTGCCAGCACATTGATTTACTTAAAAAATCTTTTTTGCAATTATTTCATCAAGAATTTTTAGTTCTCAGCTAGAGGGTCAATCAGGGACCTACTTTGCCAATTACCAGAAACAGAAGTCTTAGAATTAGGAGTTGTTTTTTATTTTTATAATCAAATATTTGATAAGAGATTATTTTCTTTCAAAGTTGAAAGGATAAAGGAACTTAATATTAAATATTTTTCTTTTAATTTTGCATGATTAGAGAGGCAGCTTTTAAATTTTGTGACCAAGTGTCTCCCAGGGAGTGGAAAGACTATGGCAGCCTTTGTTGTCTTCAGTAAATTTAAGGCATTTTCCTTTAACAGGATTGATCACTCCAGAAGATCGGAAATATGGAACAACAAACCTTCACTTAGATGTTTCTGATGCAGCCAATGTCATGGTTTATGTGGGAATTCCTAAAGGACAGTGTGAGCAAGAAGAAGGTAGGGTACTGAGCATAAAAGTGGGGCTTACTCTCTGAGGAAGGGCCTGTGGTCTGATATTTGCTTTCTCTTGTTCTAGAAGTCCTTAAAACCATCCAAGACGGAGATTCTGATGAACTCACAATAAAGCGATTTATTGAAGGAAAAGAGAAGCCAGGAGCACTCTGGCACATATATGCTGCTAAGGACACGGAGAAGATAAGGGAATTCCTGAAAAAGGTGTGCTCCTTACCCTATGGCATGTAAACAGAGGCATAGAAAATAGCAGTATTATAAATTATCTGACTGGCTTGCTGGGGAATTGTCACAATCTCAAAAGTGCAATCTATGCATATCAGATTGGATAGGCTGAAGGTAGTTGTTAAGAAACAAGGATTCTAAATGATGAGGGTCACATTTCTAAAAAGAGGAGGCTTATCTTTTATGTCTACATTTTATATTATAGTGCATTTGGAGATTTTTGTTCTCTACGTTGGTTCATCTATTATAATTATCTCCCAGCAGTTGTCATTTGTTTTTATTGCCTTGAGAATCTGAGTACTTCAGAAGTTCACATGTCAATCCTTGGCCCTGAGCAGCCATGTTCTAATTGGGTTACTGAAGTCCCTATTGGTTTTGTCTACTTTCACATAGTAAGAGTCCCTACTTGTCATTAGCAAGGGATGCAGGGATTTGGAACATTCTAGGTTTTCCCTGTAGTTGGCAGGTTGTTCAGCAAGGGCTCTGTGGTGGAAGTTCTAGGCAACTGATGGGGCATATTCAGTTTTAAACTTGTTTGGCACAAACACTGCTGGTTGCAACCCAGGTCTTGGCTGATATTCTTCAGTTATTAATGAGGCTTGGGTATGAACACTCCTAGCCCATTACCTGGCACCAAGTAGGTCCTTAACAAGCATTTGTTTGAATCAAGGTATTCCTGGCTAAGGATCATTTGAGTCTTCCAGATAACCTGCTGGTTACCATGTTGTTCCTTTGATAACGTCATTCTAAGTCTATGCTTTGCCAGATACTGGGTCTAGAATAAACAAATATAATCTGTACCTAACTTAGGGACTGTTTTATAAGTCAGACTGTTAAGTGAATATAGGTTTTTAATAACTACAAAACAACTTCATTTCTAAGGAACTTGAGCCTACTTAGAAGTGTAGACCAAAATACTGTCCAAATATAGGATTTACAAAATATGCAGAGACTCCTAGTCATGGTTTATAGGAAATAATAGCAGAGAAGCCACATTTTCTTTGTCATTCTTTTATTGATTCATTCTGTTAATGTCTTTGAGTACTACTTGAGTTTTTCTGCCAATGGAGACATTTAAGTTGAAGAAGGCATGCCATTTGCTAACTGCCAACACTAGTCAAAGGAAAAAGTGCCCTATTGGGCCTTAGCATGTTGCTCAGTTGCATAATATTTTGAATGTATTCTAGGTATCAGAAGAGCAAGGTCAAGAAAACCCAGCAGACCATGATCCTATTCATGATCAGAGCTGGTATTTAGACCGATCACTAAGAAAGCGTCTTCATCAAGAGTATGGAGTTCAAGGCTGGGCTATTGTACAGTTTCTTGGGGATGTGGTGTTTATCCCAGCAGGAGCTCCACATCAGGCAAGAATCATTCCTTTATCTTTATTCTTTTTATACTATGAATTTTTGAGGTTTTTTTTTTTTTTTTTACTGATATGGTTTGGTGTTTTCCAGGTTCATAACTTATATAGCTGTATCAAAGTAGCTGAAGATTTTGTTTCTCCAGAGCATGTTAAACACTGCTTCTGGCTTACTCAGGAATTCCGTTATCTGTCACAGACTCACACCAATCATGAAGATAAATTGCAGGTAAAAATAGCACTGATTCTTAGCATTCTCTGGCTATGGCTTCATGGACCTTTATTGACCTTATATAGAGAGTAAGTGAACTTGGCCATATCACACTCAGTACAGTGAGTTGATGAACTGGCTTTCTATCTCGTTCTACTATCTACTTAAGGGAAGGAGGAACAAACCTAGAAGAAATCTCACCTTGGTTTGATTTGATATTGTTTAGGCTCTGTAAGGGACTATCCCCAAAGAGAAAGGCTTTAGTACTGAAAGTAAATAGATCTGACTTTTGATCATGGTCCAGCTGCCAGTCAGGACTCTTAAACATAGTGTTCGACTTTTAGTGCTGCAATGTTCTCATCAGCCTTAGGTAGAGCAGAATTGAATCTCTGGATTGAAAGGGATCTGAGGGCGTGGTATTTTAAAAAGACTTTCAGTAGTGAATTATGTAACATAATTTCATGTTTGGAAAATCGGGGAAGTATATATACTATGAAAAATAATAAAACTATCCCTTGGAATTTGCCTCTCCCTGTTCTCATGCTGGGTAGGTTTATGTGGAATCAAAGCCTGTAGAAAGGAGAGAATGAGCTTTTAAGTTCTTCAGAGGAGGAGTGGGTTTAAAATGTTTGTGAAATACTGGTCTGAAGCAGCCCAGGACCCTTTCTAGTACTGACCTTTCCTATTGAATACTGAGTTTTAAATTGTGAGAGAACGTAATAAAATTGGTAGACAAGTTTATTCCTAAAAACAGATTTTCAATACAAGGATAAAATGACCATATTTTCTCCCATTGTTTTAGGTGAAGAATGTTATCTACCATGCAGTTAAAGATGCAGTTGCAATGCTGAAAGCCAGTGAATCCGGTTTTGGCAAACCTTAATCCCTGCACATTGGAAGTGAATTACTGGCAGCTGTTCAAACTCTTCAGGCAGGATTCCTGTGGACTTTGAGATTTCGTGTTACCTCATCTTCTTTTTTAAACTGTACCCGACTTGTGAGGGTACTCTGTCTAATGTATATTTCTAGTGTTTACAGACACTAAATGTGTATATGTAGTAACTATTTACTGAACATGCATCCTTAAACTGTGACTTCTCACCTAGTGCAGCAATTTTACCAGGCTGTAAAAACAAAAACCTCATGTCAGCTCTGGAACAACACCTGCAGTTATTCCCTGATGGACAGCTTAGTCAAAATGGATTTATGACTATTAGCAATCACTGCGCAGTTTATTTGGGTTGTATTTTGCTTGCTGTCCGAGTACCCTCTCCCTTCTCTTACGGTCCAGAAGAGCAATGGAAGAAGTGACAGCTGATGATGCAGTTCTTACTATAATGCATAGGACTGGCATTATATGGCAGAAATCAACTACTGTACAATTCTTGGGGTTAACCATCTTTAGTTAAATGGAATTTTAATTTAAATGAAGCTTCGCTAATTTTAAGTGTTAAGCATTTTGCATTAAAATATTCATATAATATTTTGGCTCAGTTTATTGGCATTAGCCTCTGGTTGTGGATTCAGCATACCTTTTATCAAATGCAGGTCTAAGAGATTGCTCTAGGAACTCTTCTTTTTTTTTTTTTTTTTTTTTTTTTGAGACAGAGTCTCGGGCTAGAGTGCTGTGGCATCAGCCTAGCTCACAGCAACCTCGTACTCCTGACCTCGGGCAATCCTCCCGCCTCGGCCTCCCAGAGTGCTAGGATTACAGGCGTGAGCCACCATGCCTGGCCGGAACTCTTAAAAGCAAAGAAATTAGATGATTTAGTGATAATTATAAAACTAACATAGAGATTTCTCCCTAGCCAGGTGGAAACACAGCCACAATTTTACAAAGAATCACCACCAATTACTTAAATTTAGTAATAGGAATTAATAATAATAAAAAAAGCCAAATAGTGACTGGTTAAATGGTTCTGAAAAGGTAAGAGACTGAAACAGTCTCCTGGCCCTTTGTAATATAAATTTACAAAGGAAAATGAAATTATTATAAGTTTTAGGACATTAATACCTAAATATTCATCTCTGTAAAGGAAGAAAATTCATAAGGAAGCAGCTTTCTATAGCCCACTGAATTCTCCTAGGCTGCTATAGCTGTAAGAAAAGGAGTTAAATTAAAATCAAGTAGTATAGATGAGGCCTAGAGCCTGGGTTTTAACCTTTAGGCTGAGTAGGTGGTCAGAGGATTGGTGTTAGAGTTAAGAATTTGTTGCCAAATCCAAGGTCATATGATTTGCTCTTGTTTTCTTCTAGGAGTTTTACAGTTTTGGCTTTGAAATTAGGTTTTTGACTCATTTCGAGTTAATTTTTTCATATGGGTGAGTATAAGGTAAGTAAGGGTTCAACTTCATTCTTTTGAATGTGGATATTCAGTTTTCTCAGCACCATTGGTCAAAGAAACTGTTCTTTCTCCATTGAATGGTCTTGGCACTCTAGTCAAAAATCAATTCACCATAAATGTGAAAGCTTATTACTAGGATCTCAAGCTATTCCATTGGTCTGTGTATTTATCCTATGCCAGTAGTACTCTGTTTTGATTTGTGTAACTTTTGAAATCTAGAACTGTGAGTTCTCCAACTTTGTTTTTTTTCATGATTATTTTAAATAGGTTCCTTTGACATTCCATATGAATTTTGGCATGGGTTTTTCTATTTCTGCAAAAATGTCATCTGGGTTTTGATAGGGATTGCATTGAACTGTGGCTTGGGGTGGTATGTCATCTTAATAATATTAAGTCTTGCAATCTGTGAATATGGGATATCATGCTATATATTTGTGTCATCTTTAATTTCTTTCAGCAATGTTTTGTATTTTTTGGTGTATGAGTTTGTACCTGCTCAGTTAAATTTATTCCTAAGTATTTTATTCATTTTGATGCTATCCTAAGTGGAATTACTAATTTCCTTTTTATATTGTTCATTGCTAATATTTATAAATGCAACTGATTTTTGGTGTTGATGTTATATCCTGCAACTTACATTTAATAAGATCATATCTTCTATAAACATAGTGATTTTACTTCTTCCTTTCTAATCTGGATGCCTTTCCTTTTCTTGCCTAATTGCTCTGGCTAGATTTTCCAGTTTCATGTTGAATAAAATTAGTGAAAGTGGGCATCTCATCTTATTCCTGATCTTTGGGGAAAAGCTTTCTGTCTTTCACTGTAGAGTGATTTGGCTGTGCATTTTTCATCTATGGCCTTTATCACGTTTGGTGAAATTCCCCTTTTTCCCCTAGTTTTAGTGTTTTTTTTTTTATCCTGAAAGGTGTTGGATTTTGTCCAGTGTTTTCTCTGCGACAATAGACATTTTGAGGGCTTTCCCTTCATGCTATTAATGTGGTGTATTAAATTGAATGATTCTCATAGGTTGAACCACCCTTGCATTACTGGGATAAATCTCACTTGGTCATGGATATACTCCTTTAAAATGCTGCTAGATCTGGTTTTCTAGTATTTTTGTATCTACAACCATAATGGGAATTTGTAGTTTTCTTGTAGTATCTTTACCTGACTTTGGTATCAGGATATTGCTGGCCTTATTGAATGAGTTAGGAAGTGTTCACCTCTCTCCAGTTTTTTGGAGGAGAGTTTGAGAAGAATTGGTGTTGATTCTTATATAAAGTTTTATAGAATTCACCAGTGAAAACATTTCATCCTTGTTGGTAGTTTTTTTGTTTCTTTGTTTCTTAAGGGACAGGGTCTTGCTCTGTCACATAGGCTGGAGTGCAGTGGCCCAATTACAGCTCACTGCAACCTTGAACTCCTGGGCTCAAGTGATCCTCTCACCTCAGCTGCTCAAGTAGCTAGACTACAGGTAAGCACCACCACACCAGGCTAATTTTTCTACTTCTTGTAGAGATAGGGTCTTGTTATGTTGCCCAGGTTGGTCTTGAACTCCTGGGCTCAAGCAGTCCCCTCACCTTGGCCTCCCAGAGTGCTAACCTTACAGGCGTGAGGTACTATGCCTGGTTTTGATAGGTTTTTGATTACTGATTAAGCCCCCTTACTAAATATTGGTCAATTTTGGTAGTTTGTGTGTTTCTAGAAATTTGTCCATTTCATCTAGGTTATCTAACATTTTGAGATACAGTTCATAACATTCTCACATTCTCATAATCTTTTTTATTTGTGTAAAGTTGGCAGTAATGTCCCTTCTTTCATTTTAGTAACTTGTGCCCCCACCCCGCCTGCCCCTTGGTCAATCTAGCTCAAGGTTTGTTAATTTTGTTGATCTTTTCATAGAACCATCTTTTGATTTTTTTGATTTTCTGCATGATTTTTCTGTTTCCAGTTTCACTTACCTCTGAACTATTCTTCTGCTACCTCTGGGGTTAGTTTGCTCTTTTTCTAATTCCTTAAGGTGTACGTACAGTTAGGTTATTGCTGTGGTCTGAAAGTTGGTATCCTCCCCCTAAATTCATATATTGGAATCTAATACCCACTGTGATAGTATTAAGGGGTTGGGGGGGGGGCCTTTGGGAAATGATTGAGTCATGAGGGATTCACCCTCATGACTGGGATTAGTGCCCTTATAAAACAGGCTGGAGCAAGTTCCCTTGCCCCTGCTGAAATGTGAGGACACAGAAGGTGCCATCATGAAACAGAGAACAAGCCTTCACCAGACACCAAATCTGTGGATGCCTTGATCTTGGCCTTCCCCGCCCCAAGTACTGTGAGCAATATATTTCTGTTGTTTATAAATTGTCCAGTCTAAAGTATTTTGTTATAGCAGCCCAAACAGACTAAGACAGTTATTGATTTGAAATCTTTCTTCTCTTTTAATATAAGTATTTCAGCCATAAATATCTCTCAGAGTACAATTTTTGCTGCATCTCCTGTGCATTGGCATGTTGTGTTTCCATTTTCATTTGTCTCAAATATTTTGATTTCCTTGTGATTTCTTCCTTGACCCTTTGGTTGCTTTATGATTGTTTAATTTCCACGTATTTGCTAGTTTTTGAGTTTTCCTCTGTTAGTGACTTCTAATTTCATTTCATTGTGTTCAGAAAAGACACTTTGTATGATTTCAGTCTTTTTAAGTTTCTTCAAATTTGTTTTGTAGCCATTTGCATTTGAGAACAATGTGCATTTTGCTGCTGTTGGGTGGATCATTCTTTATGTTAGGTCTAATTGATACATAGTGTTTTTCAAGTCTTCTACTTCTTTATTGATATTTCTGCTTGGTTGGTATGTTCATTACTGTAAGTACTAAAGTCTCAGCTGTTACTGTAGAACTGTTTCTCTCTTCAGTTTTGGCAATCTTTGCCTCATCTTTTGGAGTTCCGTTGTTAGATGCAAATATGTTTATAATTGCTATATTTTCTTGATGGACTGACCCCTTTATCACCATATAATATCTTTCTTTGTCTCCTGTAATCTTTTTAACTGAAACCTATTTTGTCTGATAATAATATAGATACCCCAGCTCTCTTTTGGTTACTATTTCCATGGAATCTTTTTCCATCCTTTTAACAGGTTTTTTTTTCCCCATTGTATCTAAATTGACTCAGCATACAGCTAGATCATGTTTTTATCTATTCTCCCTATCTGCCTTTTAACTGGAGAGTTTAATGTATTTATATTTAGGGTAATGAGATGACTTACTTCTGCTGTTTAGCCATTTGTTTTCTGTTCCATTCTTTTTGTTACTCTCCTCCTCCATTACTGCCTCTCTTTCATACTTAGTTGAAATTTTGTCATTTTCCATTTTTATTTCCTTTTCTGTTTATTTTTTAGCTATTTTCTTAGTGGTTACCTTAGGGATTGCAATTAACATCATAAACTTAACAAATTTTGTTTTAGTAGTATACAAAACCTCTGCTTGTATACATCTCCATCCCTCCTTGATGCTGTTGTCACAGATTACATCTCTATACATTGTGCCCATTAACATAGATTTGTAATGTTTTATGTATTCACCTTTAAATCATATAGGAAAAAAGGATGAGTTACAAACCAAAAGTATAATACTGGCTTTTATATTTACTTATAATTACCTGTTCTGGTGTTCTTTATTTTTTATTTATTTATTTATTTTTTTGGTATGGTTAAGTACTGTCTAGTGTTGTTTCATTTCAGCCTTAAGGTCTCACTTTTGCATTTATTGTAGGTCAGGTCTACTAGTAACAAATTCCCTTGGTTTTTGCCAGGGAATGTCCTGATTTTTCATTTTTGAAGGATAATTTTTCTGGATATAGAATTCTTCATTGATAGTCTTTTCTTTCAGTACCTTAAATGTGTTTACTGCCTCTGGCCTCTGTGGGTTCTGATAAAAAATTGTGTGTTAATCTTATTGAAGATCTCTTGTACATGATGAGTCACTTCTCTTTTGCTGCTTTGAAGAGTCTTTGTTTCTTCGATTGTTATGTTGTCTCAGTGTGGATCCTTTTGAGTTTATCCTGTTTGGAAGTCACTGATTTTCTTGGATGTATAGATTCATGTTATAGATTTGGGAGGTTTTCAGCCATTATTTCTTCAAATATTGTTTCTGTCCTTTTCTCTCTTCTTCTGGGACTGCCATAATGTGTACGTTGGTGAGCTTGATGGTGTCCCATAAGTTCCTTAGGCTGTATTGACTTTTCTTTTATTTATATTTAAAATGTTTTTGTAGAGATGGAGACTATGTTGCCCAGGCTGGTCTTGAACTTCTGGCCTCAAGGGATCCTCCTGCCTCAGCCTCCCAAAGCGCTAGGATTACAGGTATAAGTGACACCCGGTCTCTTTTTAGTTTTTTGAGATGAGGTCTCATTCTGTCACCCAGGCTGGAGTGTAGCAGTACAGTCAGAGCTCACTACAGCCTCAAACTCCTGGGCTCAAGTGATCCTCCTGAGTAGCTGAGACTACAGGCATGTGTCACCATAACCAGCTAATTTTCTTTCTTTTTTTATGTTTTTAAAGAGATGGGGGTCTTGCTGTATTGCCCAGGCTGGTCTCAAACTCCTTGCATCAAGGGATCCTCTTGTCTCAGCTTCCTGAGTTGTTAGGATTACAGGTATGAGCCACCATGCCCAGCATTGCATCAACTTGTTTGCATTCCTTTTTCTTTCTGTTCCTTGAGCTGAATTTTTTCAAATATCCTATTTTCAGCTTTGCTGATTCTTTCTTCTGCCCACTCAGACCTGCTGTTGAACTCCTATAGAGTATTTTTCCTTTCAGTTACTATACATTTCAGCTCCACAGTTTTTATGTGGTTCCATTTTATAATTTCTCTTTATTGATATTCTCATTTTGTTCATGGTGTTTTCCCAGTTTCCTTTAGTTTAATGTCCTTTACTGCACCAGCTTTTCTTCCCAGGTTTTAGGCAGTCCATTGTATGTTTCAATTATAATCTTTTGCCTCATGCAGGTACACAATTTTTTGATTGCCTCACTGTCTTTTTGAGCTGCTTTTCTACCAAGTAGGTTCTAAATTAGGCAAACCAGAGTGAGTACCTTGTGTTAGTCCCCACAGACAGGTTAAGATAGACAAACATGCTGATTTGTGAATATGTCCTCCTTTGTTCCCTCTGGAATCAGGGACCAAAGTCCCATGCTAAGAATGTGGGCTGTCAAGCTGGGGAGGGGGGTGAGGAACTCCTGGGCTCAAGCAATCCTGCCTTGGCCTCCCAAGTAGCTAGGACTACATGTGCACACCACCATACCCAGCTAATTAAAACATTTTTTATAGAGACAGGGTCTTGCTATGTTGCCTAGGCTGGTCCTGAACTCCTGGGTTCATGGAATCTTCCCATCTCAGCCTCCCAAAGCACTGTGATTACAGGTGTGAGCCACTGGACCTGGCCAAAGAGAACTTCTTTAGCCTAAAAAAAGGTGGCTTAGATCTGCATTTCTGAAATGGTTCAGTGGCTGGGGGATGTTATTAAATAATTCTGATGTCTCAAAACTATCTTGGTCAAATAAATTAGGCAAAAATATATGAAAGCCTCTAAAAAGTTGTAAAGAAACCTTTTTTATGTTTAGTTTAACCAAACATTTTCCAAGTTCATGTCATTGTCAGATCTTTTTCTTATGATAATACAAATTAGCATTTGAAGAGCACTTGTCACTAGGGGTAGGACAAGGAAAATGATTCCAGTTATTCAGTGCTTTGAATCTGTATGATTTTTCAGTTGTCCCCAAAACCACAGTTGTGGGGTTGGGGACAGGACCAGAGCAGGTATGACTAGTACTATTTGGGGACAAATGAGTCAGAACTCCTTCCCTCTAGGAGTTCTAAGATAAACACCTGGGGATATGCAAGACAGGGTTGCCTAAGGCCAGGTGAGCTGTACAACTGCTTATTGCTTAGGAAGACATCCTTCAGAGAAAAAAATAGAGTTGGGAGGGGCAGCTAAGGTCAGGTTACAACCTGCCTAGAGTGAACCGCAGGGGAACCACCTCAAGCTGGAAAGTGATTTTTTTTTTTTAAACAGTAAGCTGTTTGGAAATAGAACAGATAGGGTGGTGGTGTGGAATGATAGTTTAAGTGCCCTTAGAATTGAATGAATGGTTTTACTAGAGCACCAATTAGAGCCTGTCAGTAGGAGCTGGTGCTGTTATTGCTCAACCAAGTTGAATATCTGAAGACAGAGGAAAACTTACTGCAGGATCTGTACAATCATTATTTGCCTTCCAGGTTACAGATTTTTAGGACTAAGACAGTATCTGACTCACTTTGTCTCCAACGATGCCCCACAGGGTATACATGAGGGGAAAAAGAACACATGATATGATAATGAGCCAACAGTGTGTTTCCTTAGCCTGAAAGCAAGAATGGAAAATATGACCTCTTTAAAAATTAAAACAAAGCAACCCTATGTTTAGATGAAGAGGCAAAAGACCTAAAATAGCCAACACAATACTAAAAGACAAGAACAAAGTCAGAGGACTGACAATACCCAACTTTAAGCTACACTATAAAGCTACAGTAATCAAGACAGTGTGGTAATGTTGAAAGAACAGACAAATCAATCACTGGAAAAGAATAGATACTCAGAAACAGACCCACACAAATACAAGTCAACTGATCTTTGACAAGGGAGCAAATGGAATATAATGGAGAAAAGATAGTCTATCAACAAATGGTGCCCTATAACTGGACATCACATGCAAAAAAAATGAACCTAGACACAGACCTTAATACCCTTCATAAAAATTAATTCAAAATAGATCACAGATCTAAATGTAAAACATAAAATTATAACTATTAGAAGATAACAGAGGAGAAAAATCTAGATGACCTTGGGTTTGGTGATGATACATCAAAGGCACAATCCATGAAAAATTTGATAAGCTGGATTTCAATAAAAGTAAAACCTTCTGTTCTGCAAAAGACATTTTCAAGAGAATGAGAAGACAAACCACAGACTGGAATAAAATATTTGCAGAAGACATATCTATTAGAGGACTGTTATCCAAAATACATAACACTTAAAATTCAATAATTAGAAAACCTGATTAAAAAATGGGCAAAAGACCTGAACAGAAACCTCACCAAGAAGATATACAGATGGTAAGTAAGCATATGAAAAGATGTTCAAAATCATGTTATTAGGGGATTGTAAATTAAAACAATGAAATACCACCATTAGAATGACCAAAATCCAGGCCATTGACCACATTAAATGCTGACAAGGAGGTGGAGGATTAGGAACTCACAGTCATTGCTGGTGTGGACACAAATCATAGTGCAGCCCCTTTGGCAGTCTCTTAGAAAACTAGACATATGCTTACCCTACCAACAATCAAGCTCCTTGGTATTTACACAGATAAATTAAAAATTTATGTCCACACAAAAACGTGCACACAGATGTTTATAGCATGTTCTATTCATAATAAACTTGGAACCAACCAAGATGTCTCTCAGTAGGTGAATGAATAAACTGTGCTACATCTAGACAATGGAATATTAGGTTGGTGCAAAAGTAACTGCAGTTTTGTACCGTGAATTTTAAATCAACTAGGCTCAAACACATCCTTATTAATCAACATAGGAACCAATACAATCAACACATTTTTGCCAACAAGAAATAAGTTTATTCCTGTAGCATAAAAATTCATGCTTTGGGATTCCATGAACTCTTGGAAAGCATTTTCTGCATCCTGCTGGTTTGGGAAGCGTTTTCCCCGCAAAAAGTTGTCGAGATGCTTGAAAAAGTGGTAGTCGGTTGGTGAGAGGTCAGGTGAATATGGCAGATGAGGCAAAAGTTCGTTGCCCAATTTGTTCAACTTTTGAAGCGTTGGTTGTGCAGTGTGCCATTGGGCATTGTCATGGAGAAGAATTGGGCCCTTTCTGTTGACCAATGCCGGCCGTAGGTGTTGCAGTTTTCGGTGCATCTCATCAATTTGCTGAGCATACTTCTCAGATGTAAGGGTTTTGCCAGGATTCAGAAAGCTGTAGTGGATCAGACTGGCAGCAGAGCACCAAACGGTGACCATGACCTTTTTTTGGTGCAAGTTTCACTTGGGGAAGTGCTTTGGAGCTTCTCGGTCCAACCACTGAGATGGTGGTTGCCAGTTGTCATATAAAATCCACTTTTTGTTGCACATCACAATGTGATCAAGAAATGGTTCGTTGCATACAAGAAAAGATGACGATACTTCAAAAACGGTGATTTTTTAAATTTTCAGTCAGCTCATGAGGCACTCACATATTGAGCTTTTTCACTTTTCCAATTTGCTTCAAATTCCGAACAACCGTCAACATTAAGGTCTTTGGCAACTTCTTGTATAGTTGTAAGAGGATCAGCTTCAATGATTGCTCTCAATTGGTTGTTGTCACCTTCCAATGGCCGGCCACTGGGCTCATCTTCAAGGCTCTCGTCTCCTATGCGAAACTTTTTGAACCACCACTGCACTGTACGTTCATTAGCAGTTCCTGGGCCAAATGTGGTGTTGATGTTGCGAGTTGTCTCCACTGCTTTATGACTCATTTTGAACTCAAATAAGAAAATCGCCCTTGAATTTGCTTTTTGTCTAACATCATTTCCATGGTCTAAAATAAACAGCAAGTAATAAGTCATTAGCAAAAAAACATAAAGCGAGAAATGTGCATTAAAATGATGTATAACGTAACCACATTTAAGAATGTATTCCAATATCAAATGGCAAATTTCAACAATGCTACAATTACTTTTGTACCAACCTAATATTATTCAATGCTAAAAATAAATGAGCCATCAAGCATGAAAAGACATGGAGGAAACTTAAATGCACATTACTAAGTAAAAGAAGCCAGTCTGAAGAGGCAACATATTATATGATTCAAACTATTAATATATGACATTCTAGAAAAGGCAAAACTTTGGAGACAGTAAAAAACAAAGACCAGTGATTGCAAGGGAATTAGGGGGGTGTGGGGTGAACAGGTAGAACACAAAGGAGTTTTAGGGCTGTGAAACTATTCTGCATTATACCATGATGTTGGATACGTGATAGTATGCATTTGTCAGACCCATAGGATGTACAACACCAAGAGTGAATTCTAATATAAATGATGTACTTTGGGAGATAATGATGTGTCAACGTAGACTGTAACAAATATACCACTCTGGTGTGGGATGTTCATAGTGGTAGAGGCTATGCATATGTGGGGGCAGGCGGTATATGGGAAATCTCAGTATTTTCTGCTCAATTTTGCTACAGACCTACAACTGATCTAAAAAATAGTTTGTTTTAAAAAACAAAACTATTCCCTGAAGATGACATCAGGAGTAGTAAGAGGGTCCTCTGGATTCAAGATTGCGATTTTCTATAATGAGACTAGAAGGATCCCATTGTTTCAGGATTTTGCTACAGAATAAACAAAAACCAACCTGTGAGTGGTTGGGGGTTTTTTTCTCCCTGGCTAAGTTAGTGCACACAGGACTTGGACCAGAGGGATCTGGGTTTGAACCCCAGCTCGGCCACTTACCAAGTTGAGCTGTTTCCCTTATTTGTGAAGACTGAATGAGATCACATATGTCAAAGAGCTTTATAAACTGTCAAACACATACAAATATAAGTGCTACTGCTGAAATTATTTATAAATGTATCTTAAGAATGTCCCTGATGCATGAGAGTTGGTTATGATACATGGTGATGACGTGGTAACAACTTGCCCCTCACTGTCAGCTCCTGGCTTTGAGAACGTGCTCGTGCATAGGCCCAAGTGCCATGCACAAGATAACCAGCTCAAAGCAGGGACAGACAATAAGAGGGTGAAAGATGACTAATCCTATAGCTGTCTGATCTTGGTGCAACTTGCAAAGGGACGGAAGGGACAAAACCTGCAAACACAGCCACAAATACACGCCAGGACATAATACAGCCATCCAGCCATCCAGCCAATGGGACAAGCAGCACAGTTCCTAAGCATCCTTTTGGTTAAATAGATGACAAAATGCAGAAGAGTGGCTCCCCCACCATGACTGTGAAGGCTGGGGAGCAGCACACTCAGGGCAGAAGTGACCTCTCCTGAGCCTCCAAGTCCCAAACTCTGGCTATAGCCTCTCCTCTCTTTCCAAGGCCAATATATGAAACAATCTGGGACAGCAACACCTTGAAAGTTCATTGTACATGACAATCTACAATGGGGCCAAGTGTTAAAGCAGAAATTTATTAAAACCCATTTATGTAGTGTTTTACAGACAAAATGCAAAGTCCTCAACATTCAACAATCACTTCTTTTCAGAAGTACTTCATGAGAAGATGAATTTCTTTGCCCACCCCCCAATAAGATACTTCTGTTTATGCTCCTGAAAATGATGCATTTAATTACACCACCTTCCTAAGAAGAATTCCTTTGAGATCCCAAAACCTCTGCAGAGTGAAGAGATACTAGCAGAGAACCTTCTCGAAAATGCAGTGGCTCACCACAGAGGTGCAGTGCAAGAGATACATAAGATGGTGGCTCTTCAGAGGAGTGTGTGCACACCCAGCAGGTGAGCCATGAGGAGAGCCTGAGGGCCCAGCTGAGCAACCCCTAGCTGCGGAGTGTGGCCAGCCGGGACTGCATGGCCTCCAGAGCCTCCTCTTCTTCTTCCTCATCCTCTGAGGCGGCCATCGCTCCTAAAGGTTCAGTTTCTGGAAGGGCATCAGTCACTTTACTGGGTGCCTTGCCCAATGCCCCTGAAAAGAAAGAGCAATTAACACATCAGCTTAAGGAAGTATTCCCTCACTGTTCCCTGCCTTTCATTCCTGGACCAATTTGACAAATACAGAAAAGGGGCAGTAAAACAGGCTGTTTGGGAAGGGTTTTGCTCAAGGGCAAATGTGCAAACAGCAACTTGGAATGATACCAAAGTCATGATAATTGTAAGGAGTTTTGATTTTAAGAATCTTGGTTCTGAAGCACCTAATCTAAATTCCTAAACACTACTGAAACAACTCAAAATCTTCTCCCTGAATAAAAACCAAATTGTTTCTAAATCTTCATAAAGTGTTTTCTTGGAATAACTGTCTCCTTTCTCCCAGCAACTTAAACCAAATGAACAAATAAAAATTAAATCTACCCATTTTTTCATTAAACATAAAACTCAGAAAATTCAGAAGTAAAAATAAAGTTTAAAAACTGATTAACCATCACTCAGAGATAATTTTATTTATTCTCCTTCCAGACTTCTTCTATAGACATTCCATATACAAAAGTACAAGGCTTTTTTCATATAATATTTTGTAAACATCTTTCCATGTTAATGAATATATTTCAATATCATCTATCACAGCTGTATAGTATTCCATTAAAATAGCTATAACTGATTCAACCAATATTGTATCAGGCATTTAGGTTGTTTCAAACTTTTCAATATTATAAACAATGCCACTAGAGACAGCTCCCAGAAGTCAATCTGTTAGGTCAAGGGCTTTTAACAGTTACTGCGAAATTGATTTCAAGAAAATTTATACCAATTTAAATTCCCAACAGCACCGTATGAGAATAGTATTGCCCCTTACCATTTGGGAAATTCTAGAAATTTTGAGAATTCTTTATTTTTGTGTTTTTTAAAAGATGGTTATAGATATAGTTCTTAATTTTCAAGAAATAACTTACATACTCTTAAAAAAAAAAAAAGGAGAAGGGAGTTACAGCCTAAAGAAACAGCAGGAAGAATGGCCATAAAAGAGAAAGGGTGAATCTCATGGTCATACCTGCTGTAATTTCAAACAGAATTTTGTCAATTTCCATTTCTGCTTCTTCCTCCATTTCTTCCTGATCATCCATGCTTTCAAAAGTGTCCTCTAACATCTCCTCTATGATCCCAGCCTGAACACAGAGTAAACATGTCATTTCCTCAACTATTAAATCTGTTTCCATCAGACACCCCTAGACACCATCTGGACCATGCTCCAGTTTCAAGTCCCGTCCAGCCTTTCAAGAGTTGACAGTTGGCCAAAGGAAATACTGGATGCTCTCTGTCCTCTGCAGAAAGGCAGCAAATGCCCAAAGGGAAATGGGTCTCCAAGTTTAGCACTAAGCTTGGGGACTGCCACTACTGGCTATCAGCAGAGCTTCCTAAAATAACCCAGACTATAATGGCAGCATTTGGGGGAAAACTTGCTGACAGATGAGTATGTTCCCTGAGCTATTTTGCGAAGTATCTGCCCTAACATTGCAAATATAATCTGTGAATGCAGGAGTCTGAACAGAGTATGAAAACTGGCTGGAGTCATAGTAGACACTGTGATAACAAATGCCAAGAGGAGGGTGGGAATCCAGAAAAAGCCTGCAGAGCACTCCAGCATGTGCACGTTACAGCTGCTGGCCCAGGGTGACCTGGTAGGTCTGCAAGGATCAATCAGTTCACCCACTCCTTGGAGAACTGAAACAATGTTTCTGGATCCAACAAGGTAAAGACCAAACATTTTACTGGGAGCCCTGTGCTTTGTCCTCAAGGTGGCACTATGGCAGGTGCAAGCAAATGGCTCTAACACCAGCCCAACACAACCAGGCCCTGCAGTATTCCTGCTTAGCAGTGCCCTAAACTCACAGAAAAGGCCCTACTGAGTGTTCTTTGTTATTGAAGCAAAGGGTCATAACAGCACTCTCAAATGTCAAAAAGGGGGCTGCTGACATTCCTGGGCAGAAGTAGGAAGGGGCTGAGTGGGAGGGCAGAGGGAAAGCATGTGTTCAGGCTTCTGAGAAGCTGCCAAAAAAGGAAAGTCCTGATTGTCTTGTCACCTGAAAGAAACGAGCCCCTAGCTTTGTATCTTGACGTTCCAGTGATTGAAGGAGCAAGTGGTCACATGCCGCAGCTGCAGCTTTGGCTCGCCGGTACTCAGCCAGGGTACAACTCTCACTGACTATGCCAATGGGATCAGATTTAAAGCAACTCTCTATCCTGTCTGCCTTTCTACTTCCAAACCACTGAAGTGACTCTTTTTTTTTTTTTTTGGGAGACAGAGTCTCACTCTGTTGCCCAGGCTAGAGTGAGTGCCGTGGCGTCAGCCTAGCTCACAGCAACCTCAAACTCCTGAGCTCAAGCGATCCTCCTGTCTCAGCCTCCCGAGTAGCTGGGACTACAGGCATGTGCCACCATGCCCGGCTAATTTTTTCTATATATATTTTTAGCTGTCCATATAATTTCTTTCTATTTTTGGTAGAGATGGGGTCTCGCTCTTGCTCAGGCTGGTCTCGAACTCCTGAGCTCAAACGATCCGCCCACCTCGGCCTCCCAGAGTGCTAGGATTACAGGCGTGAGCCACCGCGCCCGGCCTGAAGTGACTCTTAATGACATGAACCTAGCTAGTACCCTATTCTGCCCATTCTTAGATCCTTTCTTCCCAACCAAAATGAACAAATAAATTCACATTCATGGTCACCCAGGTGGAGCCCTGGGGCCTTCCTGAATGGAAGTCATCTTAGTGCTGGGACTACTATAAAACAGGTTCAATAAATATTTGCTAATTGGTTAAAAGAGCCCACCCGAATCCTGACTGTAATAGCCCTTCACATTCTGGAGGTAGAAGATGTCATTTATTCGTTCAATCAGCAACCATTCAAATTCCTGATCTGTGCCACATAACAGGCCAGGCTCTGGCAATAACCAGAGTGAATAGGACTGTGTCCCTGCCCTCAAGGAGATGGACCCCCATGGGAGGTTTCAGTATCTACTATATGCAAGCCGTCCTCCACATCTGTATTACTCCAGTATTCAGAATCCATTGTGAAAAAGATTCCAGATTCTAAAAACAGGATTCCCCTCCGATCCTGTCGGCTGTATGACTTAAAATGAGTGGGTGTGAGAAACACTCCAAGAATGATCTTGTGGCCCGGCGTGGTGGCTCATGCCTGTAATCCTAGCACTCTGGGAGGCCGAGGCGGGTGGATTTGTTTGAGCTCAGGAGTTCGAGACCAGCCTGAGCAAGAGCAAGACCCCATCTCTACTAAAAATAAAAACAAATTATCTGGCCAACTAAAATATATATATATATAGAAAAAATTAGCCAGGCATGGTGGCGCATGCCTATAGTCCCAGCTACTCGGGAGGCTGAGGCAAGAAGATTGCTTGAGCCCAGGAGTTTGAGGTTGCTGTGAGATAGGCTGACGCCACAGCACTCACTCCAGCCCAGGTAACAAAGTGAGACTCTGTCTCAAAAAAAAAAAAAAAAAAAAAAAAAAAAGAATGATCTTGTTATCCAGTTCTAGATGGACAGTCATCACCAACCTTGGGGCAAGACATCCATCCACCACTTTTAAAGAACATACCCTCCTCACCCCGTTTCTTCCTTACTGCTCCTGCCCAAGGCCAACACCTGGCCCTGGGAGTTTTATGTTGCTTTTCTTTCCTATCAATTTTCTTCTCCAGTCCCTTTCTCCATGCCTTATAACCTTTTGTATAATTCAAGTTCATTAATGAAATTCCCCAGGAGGAAGGGAGGTGACTTCTATGTACAAACTCTATACAAGAATTTGAAATGTACACTCTTGGTTGTCAGGCCAAGGTCTGAGGCATGAACAGCACCTGTGAGGATTTCCCATCACTATTTCCTCTGGCAGCTCAGGTGATAAGGTCAGGCACCTGTGCTTCAACATCAGATCTTCACTTAAATGACTGAGGTGACTTCAGGAAAGTTACCAGGCAGCTCAGACTCAGCTTCCTTCTGTGTAAAAAGGGGACAAAAATACCTACCCCTCCCAGGGTGGCTGGGACAGTGAGTGTGGTGCACCATTGGCTGTGGGGACTCAGTGACAATACCCTCCTTATCCCTGTCCCTTCTGAAGGGCACCAGTATAGTTCCTTGCCAAGCTCTGATCCTGGGGGTGGCAAGTATTTTTGTACTTTCTATTTGGTTCTCAGTCTCTCCTCTTTTAGTTTAAAACAGAGATCAGCAAACTACAGCCTGCAGGCCAAATCTGGTCTGCTGCATGTTTTTGTAAATGTTTCCCTCCATCTCCTTGCTCATGATGGAGACTGCAAACCTTATCTCCTTGATTCCTAAATGGTTGTTCCCTGGACCCCCACCTCCCCCAGAGCTCTGGGTATACTTTTTACTTCTTCTAAGGAACACTCTGGCAATCTGATCCAGCCTCTGCCACGTTCAGCTCAAAAATGGTTTCCACCAGTGTTAATGGCTGCTCTTCTATTCTCAAAATCATTTCTGTCCAGCAGCTGTAGTCTGTCCATTCCCACCCACCCAGATCCCTACCCCCTACACTGACATTTACTCTCATGGTTTGGAAGGGGAAGCAGGGCTAACGCCAGGTCACCTTCATCATCTCTTTGGATAGCTCCCGCATGGTGGCCTGAATTTCTGGGATCTTCACAAGACTTTGCATGGCCTTCATCACTTCTGTGCTCTTCTGCAGGGAACCAGCCACTCGCAGGACCGCTGAAAGGGAAGGGGTACAGTCAGGTTGTTCAACAAGATGGAATAAAGAGAGACAGCCATATTATGAGCCATTCCAATAAATGGAAGCAATAGCAGATAGACTCCCGAAGTTATTTTATGTACCTTTAGACTACTTTACCGTCTAGTTGACCAAAAGACTGACTTTTCTAAATTGTGTGTTAGCTAGGCTACTGTTGGTGTGAATTCTCTGGGCATACAGGACAACTGGCCAATCTGCAGAGTGGCCTGCCTGAAGCCCTGTAACTGCCCTTTTTAGGGAAGGAAGCCAGCTGGGAATGACTGTGACACCCAAGACAAGACACAAATTGGAGTAACAGCTCTAGACCTGTTAAGGGCCACACTGGAACAAGAAGGCTTTAAGGTGCCCAAGTAGAGCTTCCCATATACCATACATCAGCCTATGGGCAGAGTCTACTCTGTGTGGAGCTTGTCACTGGTCCTCGTTAAAATGAGAGAAATTGGGATAAGACACAGTGAATATACGTTTGACAGTATGAGGTGGTTACAGTTCCTTGCTGGGGAGAAACGTTCTGTAGTCTGAGATCATATGCATACTACAATCTTCATTATAAGAAATTGTGAAAGTAGCAGAAGATCATTTCCTCCCTTCCCCCAGATGTCTTTAACATGACAAAGAGTTGGCAACCCTCCAAATCTCTTTTGGAATTTCATGAGACTTAAAGTTCTGAGAACTGTTATACATCAAGCTGTTCACTAACAATGGCACACAGACTTCCTCCAGTGCTACGGCTCCTGGCTCAGCCAGGAGTCACTACAGGTTTACCTCTAGTGGAATCCAGACTCTAGGAAGCTTTCCCATCTAAGGAAAAATAAGAGTGACCAGGGAAATGTCTGTCTGACATATATATAGCAATCTGTGATTTTTTCTAAAGGAGTAAAGAAGTTTTGCTAGTTGTGGAGAATACTTCATTTCTCTTAACATTGGAATAGGAAAGTAAAATATTTATTAATTAAAATTAGTATAATGATAGAGGAAGTATCAATCTGTATGGCTGAAATAAGCAATAAATTACATATGGCATTATAATGATATCAAAAAGATAGAGATTCTAAAATGTTAAAGTTACTATTGATTATTGTATGAAGATGAGAAGAAAAGGGTAAAAATAAAGCAAATTCCAGATAATTCTGTTTGAATTATAAAAGTCTGATGTCTACATGGGCCTGTGTTTTATCCTTAATTTACATCCTGAGTTTGTAACCCAGAAAGAGTGCCTGAACATGACATGTATTCAATTAACTTTTTTGAGCTGCGAATCAGTAAAAATAAGTAAAAAGATGGGAGACATGGAAAAAACTATGACTACAAGTGTTAAGTAATGAATCACTTGTATTCTGAAAAAGGTATAAATTTCTGATTAGTAGATCGAACAACAAAGGAAGAGTCAATGTAGTAAGAAAAAGAGGAGGCAAAATGAACTTAGAAATAAAACTTACTATAAAAAGATTTAAGTTGATAACCAATCAAAATGGAGAGGGAAAGTGGGTTTTTAAAAGGCCAAACTAAATGTATATTGTACACTTGTTAACTCAAAACAAAGGAGGTTGCTATTGTTTGAATATGACCCCTCTAAAATTCCGGTGTTGCCAGTGTGACAGTATTAAGAGGTGGGGGCTTTAAGAGGTGATGAGGCCATGAGGGTCCACCTCATGAATGGGATTAGGTGCTCTTATAAAAGAAACTGAAGGAGGGAGTTCATGCTCCTGGGCCCTTCTGCCAGATGAGGACACAGTGTTCCTACCCTCCACAGGATGCAGCCCTCACCAGACAACTGACCCTGCTGGCACCTTGATCTTGGACTTTGCAGCATCTAGAACAGTGAGAAATAAATTTCTACATTCTTTATAAATTGCCCAGTCTCAGCTATTCTGTTATAGCAGCACAAAACAAACTTAGACAAAGGTATAAAAGACTGGACGAAGATGTATTTTCTATGTTCCAAAAGGAAAAAAGGTGTGGCAGATAATTATTTCATAATAAAAAGTCATGCCTTCAAAAAAATGAGAAGATAAGCCACAAGTTGCAAGAAAAATTTGCAAAAGACATATCTGTTAAAGGACCGGTATCCACGACATACAAAGAATTCTTGAAACTCAATAAAACAACCAAATTAATAAATGGGCAAAAGACCCAAAGAGACACCTCACCAAGAAGTTACACAGATGGCAAGTAAGTATATGAAAAGATGTTCAAAATCATATGTCATAAGGGGATTGCACATAAAAACAATAAGATGCCACGAAAAACCTATTAGAATGGCGAAAATCCAGACCACTGACAACACCTAATGCTGGTGAGGATGTGGCGCAACAGGGACTCTCATTTATTACTGATGAGAATGCAAATGGGGCCACTTTGGAAGACACTTTGTCAGTTTCTTACAAAACTAGACATATACTTACCATATGATCCACCAATTGTGCTCCTTGGTTTTTATCCAAATGTATTAAAAACTTATGTCCACACAAAAACCTGCGCATAGATGTTTATAGCAGCTTTGTTCATAATTGCCAAAACTTGGAGGTAACCAAGATGTCTTTCAGTAGGCATATGATAAGCTGCTACATCCAGACAATGGAATATTATTCAATGCTAAAAACAAATGCACTATCAAGCCATGAAAAGACATGGAGGAAACTTAAATGCATATTACTAAGTGAAAGAAGCCAGTCTGAAAAGGCAACATATTGTATGATTTCAGACTATATGACATTCTCAATATACGTAACCTAAACATTTGTACCCCCGTAATATGCTGAAATAACAAAAAATTTAAAAAAAAACCCAACTATATGACATTCTAGAAAAGGTAAAACTATGGAGACAATAAAAGACTAGTGGTTGCCAAAGGTTGGGGGGCGGGGGGAAGGGATGAATAGTTGTAGTTTCGGGCCAGTGAAACTCTTTTGTATAATACTATCATGGTGGATTCATGTCATTATACATTTTTCCAAACCCACAGAATGTATAGCACCAAGCGTGAACTCTAAACTATGGACTTCACATTACATTACAAAATGGGTGATAATGATGTGTCAATTTAGTTTTATCGATTGTAACAAATGTGGTGGTGGAGGCTGTGCATGTGTGGGGCAGAGGTATCAGGAAACTCTGTATTTTCTACTCAGTTTTTCTGTGAACCTAAAACTGCTCTAAAAAATAAGTTTACTAAATAATAAAAACTACACCCAGAAGATGAAATTAAGAGTAACAGCAGGGCCCCCTGGATTTAAGACTGCCATTTTGTATGATGAGACTGGAAGGACCCCACTGCAGTCACTCCTGACATCAGGATTTCCCTACAGAATCTATAAAACCAATTTGCAAGAGAGTGGCTGGACTTTTTTCTTCCCTGGCTAGTTAGTGCACATATGACTTGGACCACAAAGAGCTGGGTTTGAACCCCAGCTCTGCCATTTCCTGACTGATTTAAGACAGTGGTTCAGCCAGCTGACCTGCTTTCCTTATTTGTGAAGACTGAATGAGATCACATATATCAAAGAGCCTTGTAAACTGTCACACACACATACAAATATAAAGTGCTACTGAATTATTTATAAATGTACCTTATGAATGTCCTGGATGCATGACAGTTGGTTAGGATGCATGACCCCACCTTGCCTCACTGGTTGGCTCCTGACTTGGAGAAAGCACTGATGGGTAGGCTCAAGTCCCATGCACAAGAGAACCAGCTCAAAGCAGGGACTGGCAAAGAGAGAGTAAAAGAAACCTAATCCCATAGCTCTGTTATAAGCCACTATGATCATGTTTTCTGTTACTTGTTGCTAAACATACTCTTCAACTAATACAACAAAAGAAAACAAAACTAACACCCTTTATATTTTATGAAGTATATATAACACTAATTCTAAAGTCTGAACAAAATCCTAATCATAGCATTGCCATGTAATGTTCTAATGAACTCAGGTGCTATTTATAATAAAATACTAAAAATGTCTTCAAATGTATTATATAAACCCATTAAGATCAAAGCCGATTCATACTCAAAAGGCATGGGTGGCTTACTGCCAAAATACTGCATTTAAAAAACAAGAACATACATGACATACTGGAATATAAGTGGCATCAGTGCGGTGATTGTGTCCCACTGTGTTAACAAGATGCTTGGTCACAAAGAATGCATTAATAGATAGTGCTGAATGCAAAAATGAATCAATCTACAAAGAATTATTTAACAGCAGAAAGTATCTCTTATCTAAAATCTTCAAAAACCAAAGCATTCATAGTATTCTTATATTTAGTTAAATGTTAAATGCCATTGAATTGTATGTGTAAAATGTTTAAATTTTGTTATATCTATTTTACAATAAAAAAATTCTCCTAAAACAAATTTAAAATTCTACAGAAAACATTACTAAGTCAGCATTATAAAAACTAGCTGACCACATTTAAAATTAGAAAGATCAAAGTTACACAGAGGGGATCATGAAATAAAATGAGCAGCATTTCACTGGTCACAGCTCGTTTTTGCTGGAGCCCTACCCTGCCCCAGGCCTGTCTGCAGGTCCCCCTGGGTTCCAGGCTTTCTCCAACCTTCAGGGCCTTTTCTGTGTTCCTCCCTCAGCGTGGGGGGCCGGGCCCCAATGAAAGCTCTATACAATGGAGACTTGGTGGATGAAGTTTTTTAAAACTGTAGAATGCTTCACAAATTTGTATTCATCCTTATTCAGAGGCCATGCTAATCCTCTCAATATTGTTCTAATTTTAGTGTATGTGCTGCCCATGAGAGCACTAGATTTCTTTTTCATTTGGCAGGGGAGCCACTGTTTCATTTCTGTTGCCTAGCATTGTGCCTGACACAGCTGACACTCTAATATTTGTTGAATAAACCAATAAATGAATTTAGAAGAGAACAGGGAAAACTATCATATTCAAATTGGGGAAAAATATTAAATATATTAGTATCTTGATAGGAAACAACACTGAGGTAGTTTTATAAAGACTCAGGTGCTCCTATAAAAATACTACATATTTAATATTGGGTCAGAAATATGTTTTTCCTTTTTTTGTATTGAACATAAAAATTCTAGAAGATTTCTTTATAAAAATAAACAGACAATAACCAATTTTATATGGCAAAAGGTTAGAAAGGGATTACAACAAATAGAAACTAGTTCTCTCAATGTTTGAAATTACAGACATAGAATACTCACATACTGGCGACAAAAACAGAGCAAGTGAGGCAGGAAAAGAAACTAGAAACCAGAAATAGACATAAAAGGATTAAGTTTATAACATTTTATTGTGGAGAATTTTGGAGATAACACAAAAGTAAAAAAGTATCATTTCACAAAAGAGGAGAAATAAGCACATGAAAGGATGTTTCTAATCATTAGCCATTAAGGAAATACAAATTAAAACCACAATCAGCCCTACACACCTATCAGAATGGCTAAAATAAAAAATAGTGACAACACCAAATGTTGGGGAAGATGCAGAAAAACTGGATCTCTCATACATTGGCTGGTAGGAATTTAAAATGATACAGTATCTCTAGACAACAATTTGACAATTTGTTCTATGCCACCATGAAACCTAGCAATTGTTCTACTGGGCATTTATCCAAGAGAAATGAACACTTAGGTTCATGCAAAAACCTATACACTTTCATATATAAGCAGTTTTATTCATAATAGCCAATAACTGGAAACAACCCAGAAGTCCTTCAATGGGTGAATGGTTAAATAAACTGTGGTATATCCACAGAATAGAATACTGCTCAGCAATAAAAAGAAATTATCTACTGATACATTAAAAAATCTGGATTAATTTCCAGACAATTATGCTGAGTGAAAAAAGCCAATCCCAAGAGGTTAATACTATATAATTCCATTTATATAATATTATTGAAATGACAGAATTATAGAAATGGAGAACAAATTAGCAGTTTCCAGAGATTAAGTAGGGAGTGAGGATGCGACGGAAGTAGGTATGGCTATAAAAGAGCAATATGAGGGATCCTTGAACTGATGGAGATATTTTGCGGCTTCACTGCATCAATGCCAATATCCTGACTGTGATACTGTACTCCAGTTCTGCAAGATGTTACCACTGAGGGAAACCAGGTGAAGGCTACACAGAATCTCTATGTATTATTTCTTACAACTGCATGTATGAGTGTCTAAATTTTTCTAAAAATAAAAACCTTAATTTAAAAAAACCACCTTAGAAAAGAGAAAATTAAAACATTGCATTCCCATGCCTGCCAAAGATACAAATAAAAAACAAAAGGATATTATGTACATAGAGACAATTTCTGCTATAAACATATCATATTATAATAACCACCACCACCAAACATGGAAGTGAAGTAGCTAAATAGTTTCGTAATCAGTAGATGCAAAAACTAATGGAAATATTCTGAAAAGAATTTAGACACCAATAATGAAAGTAACAAAAACAGAATTCACTCCACCTATCACAGGCTCTTATAGGAATTATAGATAAATTTTAAAAGAAAATTAAAATAATATTACAAGTGGCATCCACAGCAAACTGTAGCTCATTGTTGGCAAGGGCCCAAGGGAGCAATACAGTCACAAACTAGACTGACAGTGTGGTTTTTAAAAGCCAACTTAAAATTCGCAATTACAAACACAATGAATAAGATTATGAGAAAATAGGAAATCTTATAATGGTATTTCACAATAATGACAGATGAAAGCTCAGAGAAGTGATATTAAAAACATTCGAGCATCAAAAGTAAAATTCTTTTAAGAGACTAAGATACTTCTTCCTTGTAACAAAAAAAAAAGTTGAGATAAGTGATTTCCAAAGAAACATCTACCACAATAAGAAACAAAAAACAGAAAGGTAAAAATTAAAAGAAGACAGTACAAACATTCTATAATAAGGGGAAACCTATAATATGGGGAACCAAAACCTACAGTCATAAAATACCATAACCATGTACATTTGACAAATTTTCAAAATTTAAAGTCATGTTTATTTATGACTCATATGCTACCACTTGAAAAATAATTTGAAGTGGTTTATTAAAAAGACATATATGGTAGGTACAATAAAATAAATACAAAAGGGGTGAGCTGACTTCATTAATGTGGGCTGCAGTTTCTCAACAAATGCACTTTGACAGTTTGGATACGATAATTTTTTTGTTGTAGGTCATTTTATTCATTCGAGAGTGTTTAGCAGCACCTTTGGTTTCTGCTAGCTAGATTCCAGTAAACCCCCCCCCCCCAAACCCCAGTTGTGACAACCAAAAATGTCTCCAAACACTGCCAAATGTCCCCTAAGGCAGCAGTCCCCAACCTTTTTGACACCAGGACCAGGTTTCATGGACTGGGGTGAGGTGGGGGCAGGATGGTTTTGGGTTGACTCAAGTGCATTACATTTATGGTGCAGTCAAAGCTCTCTGCTAACGATAATCTGTATTTGCAGCCACTCCCCAGGGCTAGCATCACCGCCTCAGCTCCACCTCAGATCATCAGGCATTAGATTCTCCTAAGGAGCACGCAACCTAGATCCCTTGCATGTGCAGTTTACAGTAGGGTTTGTGCTCCTATGAAAATCTAACGTTGCCGCTGATCTTACAGGAGGTAGAGCTCAGGCAGTGATGCGAGTGATGGGGGGCAGCTGTAAATGCAGATGAAGCTTTGCTCACTTGCCTGCCACTCACCTCCTGTGCAGCCTGGTTCCTAACAGGCCACGGACCAGTACCAATTGGCTGCTGGGGCGGGGGTTGGGTTGGAAATCGCAGCTCTAAGAAGCAAAATTGCCCCCTGCTGAGAATCAGCGACCAAGGCTAACAAGCTGCTACAGCTGAAATTAAATTCAGCTGTGAGCATCTCAGGAGCTAAAGCACAAAGGTTAATAATATTTTGGTTGTAAGATACTGATAGAGGCACACTGCTTCACTGGGAAAGATATTTTTCTCCAGCACTAGGTTCTAAGATAAATTTCTTCCCTGGTTTTTATCTTAAGGAATATTAAAGTATACAATCTTTATTGACTATACTAGTAATTATATAGAAGTTATAGAAATAATCTTCATATGGCTGTTTCTTATCCATTATCAAGACAAGCAAAGGATTACTATGAAAAGAACTCAGTAAAGGCATTTCTTTAGGAAAGAAGATGGTGGTGGGAGGCTTTGTGATGGTCCAGCTTGCTACAGGGATAGGGTTTTAAAAGTCTAGAGGGATGAATGTCCTGTGTCACTCTCATTTAATGCCAACGATGTGTTCTTACACTATATTTACAGAGCATGAAATAAACATTCATATGAATAACACCTAAAATTAAATATGAAAAAAATCATAATTTGTTAGGGAGGTAGATTTTTTTCCTTAAAAAAATTTCATTTAATGTGTTTTGTTTGTATAGGGGAAAATATTTCATTTGAAAAAGACAATTGCACGCTGGTGGATAAGGTGCCTCACTGAAGCCAAGACAAGGGATTGGTGGGCATTAACTTTTTGTTTTATATATTTCTGTAGCATTTTTAAAACAATAAGCCTGTATCACTTTTAAGTTAAAGATACTAACAAAATCATTAAAAATGTGTTTTGATTCAACAAACATATCAGTTTAAATTTCACAAACGTTATGTTTGATCCCAAAGATCCACACCTTGCAGACTCACTTTCAAGTATGACAATCAAAGCACAGAAACAAAACAAAGAAAAAAGGAAACGAATCTAGGCAGATGCACCACCTTGCCTGCCCCTCTAGACATGCTATGCTGAACCCATAATCTACGAGCTTTGAGTTCTCACACATTTCTGCCACCTGGGACCTCACCAGGGCTTGGCACCCAGACCCGCCTCAGGTAAATATACATTACATAAAATACACCTGTACATGTATATTTTTATGGCAAAATATACATAACATAAAATCTATTATCTTAACCAAAAATACACACAACAAAATTTATGATTTCTAACCATTTTTAAATGTATAGTTAAGTGGCATTAGGTACATTCACGCTGTTGTGCAGCCATCACCATCATTTCCAGAACTTTTCTCATTTTCCAAAACTGAAATTGTACCCATCAAACACTAATTCCCCACTTCCACTCCCCCTTACCCTTGGCAACCACCATTGTACTGTCTCTAAATTTTACTACTCTACGTACCTCATATAAATGGAATCATACGGTATTTGTCCTTTTTTGACATGCTTATTTCACTTAGCATAATGTCTTCAAGGTTCATCCACTTTGTAGCGTGTGTTAGAATTTCCTTCCTTTTTAAGGCTGAATGATATTCTATTGTCTGGACATACTACATTTTGTTTACCCATTAGTCTGCTGATGGACACTTGGGTTACTTCCACCTTTTGGCTATTGTTAATGCTGCTGCCATGAATATTGCTGTGCAAATACCTGTTTGAGTCCCTGCTTTCAAATCATTTGGGTATATATTCACAAGTAGAATTGCTGGATTATTTGGTAATTCTATTTCCTACCCCACCTTTGAACCTCTCCCTTAACCCTCTCCCCCAATCAAAACATATTCATCATCTGTCTTATTCTGCAAGGAGCTGCTGTCAGAAAGCTGTCACTTGCAAAGCATCTAATCATGACAATGTATTAATAGCTGACAAGGCTTAACAGACTACCTGTCCCAAGGCCATCTGCATTTTAATAGGGGAACATCTTGAGGAAAAGGAATGACTTTGTCAAAATGTGGCTTTTCAAAGCAGTAATAGGCTAGGGGTGGGATGGGGTCCGTGGCAACACAGACAAAGACCTCTCAGGAACTCTGGTTACTCTGGAAAACCATTTCTAGTTTTCTCTTTTTCCACTCCTAGAATGTAGTCTTCCCTCTTACCCTCTCCCAAATACAGTTACTCGTGCTGCTGTATTTACTCTCCTAACAAGCAACATTCCACTATAAACCCTCTCAACAACCCTCTCTGGGGTCCCTGCTCCCATTACTATACTTAGGTGCTGGGGAAGCAGGGTAAACCAAACAGCCCCTGATCTCATGGAGCTGGTCTGGTCAGCCCCAAGTGGAATCTCCTTTCTCTCTTTAGATCTGTTCTTCTTTCTGTGTTTCCAGTGGGGGGTTGTTTTTTTTTTTTTTTGTTTTGTTTTGTTTTGATAGAGTCTTGCTCTGTCACCTAGGCTGAAGCTCACTGCAGCCTCAACTCCTGGGCTCAAGTGATCCTCCTGCCTCAGCCTCCCTAGTAGCTGGGACTATAGGCACATACCACCATGTCTGGCTGATTTTTTTATTTTTTGTAGAGACGGAGTCTCTCTATGTTGCCCAGGCTTCCAGTGTCTTAACGGCCCTGCAGTGAAATGAAATTAAAATTCCTCAGCCTTGGCTAGGTGGCTGACATCTGTAGTCCCAGCAATTTGGACTGGGTGATGGTGCGAGACTTTGTCTCTTAAAAAAAATAAATAAATAAATAAAGTTCCTCAAGGTAACTCTCAGAATTCTGACTCTAACTTACCTACCTTTCCAGCTTCCCCTCCCACTGCTCCCTTTCATGCACTCCTGTCAAACTGTTTCCTGAACACAGCCCGAACCAATCCCTTTGTACTCAGATGCCTCCCTGATTCTTCCCAAAATAGTTATCCTCTGAACTCCCACTGCACTTCATCTGCACCATTGCTATAGCACATCTCACTTGGAACTTGTTTTTAAGAACCCTTGCTCTGCTAACAGCTGTAAAAATTGTCTTCTTCACTTCCCTGCTCATTTCCAGCCATCCCTTGCCCTTGCTCAGTACTGTCCAGACCTTCCTTCAGTGTCGTGAATACACAGTTCCTTATAACCCCAGGGTGTTCTTCACACGTGCTGGCCAAGCACACTGTACCCCTCATACATACAACTTAATTGCTCATCTTCCTTCAGATTTTATCAGTGCCTGAAAGGAGCCATCCTTGATTCTGCATTTCTCTTTACAGTCTCCAAATGCATATCACAGTTTGCAATTATAACATCTATTTATTTGATTACTGAATTTATTATTTTTTTATTTTTATTAAACTTAGCCGATTATTTGCTTTTTACTCCATACCTAGAAGGCAGTGACTACGCCTATAATGTTCACAATTTTAACCCCAGTGTCTGGCACACAATAAAGGCTAAAAGATACACATTTATTGAATGAGTTAACATTTTGGTCTTTGTAACTCAGTCTATCTACCTGAAAAGGCTGGGAAAGGTACTCAGGAAGCCTACACTTAATCTAGCCTCCCCTAACCTCTTCTCTCCCATTCTCCCTCCCTCCCCCAACCTCTTTCTTAAAAAAGAGAAGAGGGACATGGAAGAAGAAGAAGATGATTGGGAGAGGAAGCTCTGAGACACAATGCAAGGAACACAAGAAAATTTCAAAAAGAGACTATCATTAATATTAATAGAAGATAATACTGCATAAATGAAATAGGAACAGAATGAGAACTCTTTCCTGAACATTAAATTTAAGATAGCCAAAATAAAGAATTCAAGAGAAGTGCAAAATAAAGTTAAGGAAATTTCTCAGAAAGTAGAACACAGAGACGAAATGGATGATAATATTTAGAACCTACATATACAGCAATTACCATGTGCTAGGCAATAAATTAAGCCTCAACCAGCCTACGAGGAAGGTACTATTATTGTCCTCAAAACAGAACATGAGAAAGAAAAAATTAAAGGATCAGTCTGGGAAATCCAACGACTGACTAAAACCATTTGCTTTCAGAAAGAAACAGAAAATATAGTGGAAAGGAAATGTACATGCTCTCATCCAAGCACTGAAGAATACAAGCCCTCAAATTGAAAGGACTCACCAAGGAACAGGAGGATAGAACCCTTATCTTTTATAAATTCATGTGGAAATATTTACAAATGAAACAACAGTTGGCCCTCTGTATCCGTGGGTTCTGTATCTGTGGATTCAACCAACTGAGGATCAAAAATATTCAACAACAAAATGGATAGTTGCACCTGTACTGAACACATATAGCCATTTTTTTCTTGTCATTATTCCCTAAACAATACAGTATAACAACTATTTGCATAGCAATTACAATGTATTAGGCATTATAATTAATCTAGAGAAGATTTAAAGTACACAGGAGGATATGCATAGGTTATATGCAAATACTACCCCATTTTCTATCAGAGACTTGAGCATATGTGTATTTTGGTATCTGTGGGGGTCCTCGAACCAACCCTCTGTGGATATCCATGTATACTGAAATACAGGAGATAGGTGAGGATATATATGAAGTAAAAATCAGCCAAGAGTTGACAATAGTTTAAGCTGGGTGATTGGTACACAGGGATTCATTTAACTATTCACTCTACTTTTGCATATGCTTAGATTTTCCTTAAGAAGTTATAATAAAAAGAAAACAATGCAGGAGGATTCAAACAATAACAAAAGTATGTATTAGAATAAAAAGTGAAAAATTTTTCTTCCCTGTAATCCAACTTCTCTCCTCAGAAGTAAACCTATTAACAGTTTGGAGCATATCTTTTTCAGTCCTCTCTTTATCCGTTTACCATTTATTAACACACTTATACAAATGCATCCTCTATTTACTTATTTATTTAGAGTGTGAGATCATACTATATATACTGTTCTGCAACTTGCTTATTTATTAAACAATGCATCACTAACAACTTCCTACTGGCTGAGTACTACGCTAAAACCTGAATATACCTAATTACTGATTCAATCCTCTAGTGGGGAAAAACAATGTTAACAGCCCCCCTGTTACCAACAGCTTTCCATTTTTGGCCTTAATTATCTATATAATTGGGAAACAATGCCTGATGCTAATAACTGTACAATTACAAAACTAACACAAAAGTGAAATTAAATATAAAAAACTTCAAAATCAATAAAATTCACATTAACAACATAAATAAATTTCCTGTGATACTTTGCTGGAACTAAAACACCACTTATATATGGGTAATGCTGCAGGTAAATTATTTTAATATTTGAGAACATATACATATACTGCCTTATGTGTCTGCCGGTGACTCATCTCCCATTTTTCTCTATTAAGACTACAGAAAGGCCGGGCGCGGTGGCTCACGCCTGTAATCCTAGCACTCTGGGAGGCCGAGGCGGGTGGATTGCTCAAGGTCAGGAGTTCGAGACCAGCCTGAGCGAGACCCCGTCTCTACTAAAAATAGAAACACATTATATGGACACCTAAAAATCTATATAGAAAAAATTAGCCGGGCATAGTGGCGCATGCCTGTAGTCCCAGCTACTCGGGAGGCTGAGGCAGTAGGATCGCTTGAGCCCAGGAGTTTGAGGTTGCTGTGAGCTAAGCTGACGCCACGGCACTCACTCTAGCCTGGGCAACAAAGTGAGACTCTGTCTCAACAAAAAAAAAAAAAAAAAAAAAAAAAGACTACAGAAAATCCTTGCATCAGATGGGACTCCCTTGGCAAGGCTACTTAGTTAAGTTGGGTTTTTCTCTTTTCACATTGGATTGCCACAATTAAATCTGGCAACAAACCTCATAAACAATAATGCAAATAATAATGAAATCTCACGAAAGTAATTGATTATAACATGACCCAGAGTATTCATATATTCAATTTTTAAAGGATACTAAAAGTCAAATTAAAAAATTTTTAATTGTCATAGAAAACTCACAGACACCAAAATATGTTCCCTGGAGGAGTTACTAGACTCCAGTTTGAAAAATCTGTCACAATAAAAATTCTTATAAATAAATGCTTTTGTACCTGAAACCACATTTCTATATGAAAGGAAGTATATATTTAAATTCTGATGTTGCCAAAATGTCTTCCAAAAAAGTTACACCAATTAACAATTACACCAAAATAAACGAGTGTGTGTATTTTCCCAATCCCTGACAACTTTGACAGTAGAAATGCAATTATCTCATTTTTTAAACTATATTTTAAATGTTATTAATGGGATTGAGTATCTTTTCATATAGCCATTTATTCGTTATCTTTGAGTTATCTAATTTTTTTCATATTGACTTGCAAAAGGTTTTTGAATAAGCTATCAACCGTCTGTTTATTACAACAAGTACTTAGCCACCTTATCTTCTGACTTGTGAGTTTTTGTAAAGTTTAAATGTTTTATGTTGTCAAATATATCAACCTTTTAAGTTTTCTAAAAGGGTTTTATATGTTAGATTTGGAAAATATTTCCCCATTTCAACATCATACAAATATTAAACTAGATTTTCTAAATTTACTTTTTCTCAATTTTTAATCCACTTGGAAATTACTTTGGTAAAAGGGAAAGTAGAGGCTTCTAAACTAGATTCAAATGAGGAACACTGTTGTATTTTCCAAATCAAAATTCAAAGTAAAGAGTTTTCTGTGTTATTTCCTAGTCTAAGGTACTGTTAAACACCAAAAAGATTAGAATTTTTAGGAGACAGCATGCTTTATGTGGACTGTAGGAAAAAATATATAATATATGAATATCAGGAGCACATAGTACTGAATTAAGTCAAAAATACACAAAAAGACTGTCAAGAATTGAACTAAGCTGCTAGCAGGTGTCAGAGGAGTCAGTTAAGACAATAAGCCAGTCAGACAAGCCTTTAATCACGACAATAGTGTATACCAAAAACCAGGTAAAGGTCAGATGCATCATCCCAGACAGGACCCTAAAACAAAGGTCTCCTTGCCATTTTATGGACCTAGCGGCCACGCAGGAAGAGCGGGGAGTGGGGCTAGCAGTTAGAAGGTACTGAGTACTGAGTCAGAGTGGAGAAAAGTGCCTTTAAGGTTTCTCTCCCCACCCATTAACAAGATCTTAAAAGAGGTGCCTGGGTAGGCTTCTGCCAAGGTTGCTCCAGTCCCCATGCTTGGGCTCTCAATAAAGAGGTGTCTGAAAGGAAGCATCTGGGCTAAGAACACAGATAAACTTATGAGCTTGGCTGGCCAGAGGAACCTGAATCCTTGACTGAGACTCCTTTAAAAGACTACAATGCACTGGTTGTGCACCAAGACTAGTGTGGAGAGGGCAGGTCTCCCAGAGAGGTCTGCCAGGTAAAGCCTTTTAAATTGCATATGGTTGGGTCTGAAAGATCACACAGGTTTTTGGCTGGGAGGTGGACTCCTCAAAGACAATACCCTCCTTGAAGAATCTTAGCCTCCAGATATTCAACATTAATGACAAGACTAAAATTTTACGATTAATAGACTTAACAGAGATTCCTCTACCATTCTAGACGGTCAAGACATTTAACAAGTGCTAAAAACACCTATCCCTAGCCTTCAAGGCAAAACGTATGTTTTCCTTTTTTAATCAAAAACAATAACAAAAATCTGAGATATATAGATATATCTATATATAAGAAACAATAACTTTTACTTTTCTCCCTCCTCAAATTACAATACATTGATACATATCAGAATGTGATACATAAAGTGCTTATTAACTATTGCTAAAGAAATAAAAATACAGTCTTAGTAACTAATGTTCAAGCTAGCAGCTCTCTGAAAGCTGTAATTCATTTAGGAAAGAGGGAATTGGTATAATTAATAATACAACTTTCCATTTTGCCACTCAGAATACTAAAAGATGTATACTCACTGGTTGTGATTTAATAAAATAATCTGTACTGCTTCATCAAGGATTCTTAAGTGAAACTGACTTTTTTTCCTTAATTGTGAGTGTGTGGCAGTAAAGAACACAGTAACTCCTAGAACAGTTGGGCACCACAACCTTGACTGGTGCTGAGGTTCCAACAGTTTTCCCACCACTGCTTTTGCATAATTAGTGCAAATGTCAACACAGTGACAAAGGTAAAAAACATTTTAGTATTATTAGGAAAATAGTTTCGACCTTGTAGATCTCCCTGAAAGGGTTTTGGGACTCCCAGGGATCACATGGACCATACACTGAAAATCACTGTTCTAGACAGAATATATGCAAAACTGATGCACTCCAACATGAGCCTGACGAGTTTTGACACTACAGGTAAAGAAGAGAGCAAAATTATCAAGGTATTATTCAAGACTGCATTTTCCATAGTAAACACATGAACAAGTCACAGTATTGCCAAGAAATCTGTGAAACCAGCTGAAAAGTTCATGAAAAATACATTGAGAGAAAGTAGAATAAGCTAATGACAAAATTCCTTTGTTAAACCATTCTGCTCCACATTTAATAATATCAAGGGTGTATATTATGAAAGTGCAATTACCATCACTTGAAGATGCTAGCAGATTTATTCTTTTCACAAACATTAACTGAGCCACACACTGTTTTTGGAGCTGGAGATATATTAGCAGACTAGACAAGGTGTTAATGCAAGGAGACAATCAATATACAAGCTCAAAATAAATGAACAAGTTAATTTCAGATACTTATAAAAGCTATAAGGAAATTAAAGGGAATGTTGTAATAATAATAAAATAATGGTAGGGCAAGGGGATGGGGGAGACTTTAAGAAAGGCTTCACTCAGTGCCTGAATCTGAACTAAGAATTGAATGCTTGAATGACAAGAAGGAGTGATCCATTCAAAGAGATGGAGAAGAATGTGCTTGGCAGAGAGAACATCAAGTGTGAAGGTTCCGTGACAGGAATAAGCTTGACCAGTTCCAGGAATAGAAAGGTCAGTGTGGCTGGATATAGAGTAAAAAGGGGAAAAGTAGGAGATGAGGTCAGAGCAATTGTCAGACCCCGTAGGGCCTTACAGATCAGACTAAGAATTTGGGTCTTAATTTAAATGCACCGAGAAACCACAGTATTTTAAATAGAAAGAATACCATGATCACACATTCATTTCATGAAGATCACTCATGCTGCATGAAGTATGAATTGTTAGCTGAGTGTGCATGCAAGCAAAGAGACAAAGAGTAATCCAGGGAAGAGATGATACTAACTTGAACTAAGATGCCACAATGTACATAAGTAGAAAAATATAAAGCTCTACTACGGAGGCCGAGTGACAGGACTCTGAAGGAAAGAAAGGAAATTAAGGATGAATCCTAGGTTTTTGGCTGGAGAAAACTGGGTAGATGGTGTTTCCATTTAAAGAGATGAGAAGGACTGGAAGATGAGCAAGTGGTGGGGGAAAGAAAATCAAGATTTATTGGCATAGATATATTAATTTTGAGATACCCATTATGAAATTTGAGTGGAGATGCTTTAGAGATATAAATTTAGGCTTGAAAATAAAATTTGGAAATCAAATTTAAACACACAGAGTTAGATGAGATCAACTAGGTGAAAGAGTGAAGGTAGAAGAGAGCAGAGGACTAGTAGGGAGCCCTAGAGCACCTTAACATTTTGAGACCAAAAAGCAGACACTTATTTTTCTTTTCAGTTATGGTAAAGCCACAATATATATTTAAGCAAACATATCATTAAGGGAGTATATTTAAAGAATAGGCTCTGGACTTATGTGCAGTACATATGAGAGCTTTTCTACTTACTACTGAAAGTGTAAGTTATGAGAAAGATTTTTTTCATACGGATTAATGATTACTTGTTATGATTATAACTGCCTGAAAAGGTATTTTGGAATCAGTACACAGGAAGAAAGGGTGAAGACAATGCTCAAGTTGAGTAGCTCCAAGAGAAATATTAAACAAGATAATATTTCTTTAAAATTAAAAAGTCTGACAATATCAAGGGTTGGTGAAAAGGTATGGAAAAAAGAACTCTCTCATCTGTTGTTGCTGGAAATATAACTTAGTAAAGCCTCTTTGGAAAGCAATTTTGTAATTCTAGCAAAATTTAAACCCAGATGTTTACCAGCAATTCTGAGTATATAACTATCCTAAACATGTATACAAAATTGAAAACAACCTAAATGTCCATCAATGGGGGAACAGAAAAAAAAAAAAAAGGAATTCCATCCAGTAGTTCAAATGAATGAACTAGCTCTATATCATTCAAAATCACAATGATAAATGGGGGCAAAAGATGAACAAGGGTATACACAGAATGAAACCATTTATACAAATTTTAAGATTCATGATAGTGGTTTCCTCTGGGGAGGTTGGGAGAGAAGGGGATGGAATTGAGAAGGGGTATTAAATGAGCTTCAAAGGAGCTTTAGTACTATAACAATGTTTTATTTCTTCTATAATATAAAAGGCAAATACAACAAAATGTTAAATTTTATTGGTTCTGGGTGATAGATATATAAGCATTTATTATATTATCCTCTGTGCTTTTATCTCCACAATTGGAGAAAAAAGAGGCTGTGTATACACTACTTTATTCGTAGGGGAAAAAAGGCAAAATAAACAATGTGTTTTCTGATGTTGATTCAGTAAAGGAAACAGTGAAAATTTTTAAAGTAAGCTTATCATCGTGAATTAAAACATGCATCTTTTCAGTATGTCACGGGAACAATTAGGAAATTTTCAAAGCTGGCAGTAAAAGTCAAAAGTATTTACCTGACCTTTCAAAATGACAGATAAGATTAAACTATTTCTTTATGGCACTGAATACTCAGCTTGATCAAAAGGCATTACCTAGGCGATATATCCAGAATTTAAAGGCCTGAATTTATCACTTTAGGGCTGAAATAACATGATTTTTAAAAGTGAACATAATCCTGATAGATTATTTTTTAACAAGATGTGGTACAGTTTGTTATATATTTTTACTCTTTCCCAACCCATAATTATTTTCTTCAGTATCTAGAAAAAGAAACTAATGATACATTCATTGTTAGGCATATTTAGAAACCACATTCAAATGTTAAAATTGAACACGAAGAAATACCTTCAGAGCCAAATACAACCGAATAATGCATTTGGCACCATCCTATAAATTAAAACATTCAGTCTTCTAGCTTCTTTTGAGTGTGATATATGCATCAACAGAGTGACAGAGAGTTGAAAATATTCTTTAGTGAAAATTTTCTCCATATTTCTTTCTTTCTTTTTTTTTAGAGCCAGAGTCTTGCTATATTGCCCAGGCTGGAGTGCAATGGCTATTCACAGGTGTGATCAACACAAACTACAGCCTCAAACTCCTGGGCTCAGGCCATCCTCCTGCCTCAGCCTCCCATGCAGCTGGGACTACAGATGCATGCCACCATACCCAGCTTCAGAAGAATTTCTGAGTCTGTATTCAGTCTAAATATCCGACAGTCACTTTGCTACCATTACCAAAGAACTATAATTCTGAGTTAAGACTTCCTAATTTAACAGAATAAGAAAAGAAATCAACTGGATGTAAAATTTAACCCATGACTCAAGCTGTCACTGACCTGGAAACAGATACCTGTGAAAGACCATAAACAGCATGGTACTAGACACTGAAAGGAAAGAAAATGATGTTTATTTCTAGTTTAAATATCACGGGTTTTTAAAAGTCATCTAAAATTGATGGTTCCCATGTATGCTGAATACCCATTATGTGACCTGCAGATTCCTAAGATGTGAGGAAGCAGTAGGTAGATAGCGATAAGGCAGAAAGGGAGGTGGGTGAAAGTGAAAGCCAAACAGGTTGGTTTAAAATTTTGCCTGAGGTGGTCTTGGCCTAGGACAAAGAGAGGAAACTCTTTTCTTCATCCCTCTTCCCAATATACAGGCTGGCCTCTTACCCCTACAACTCAATTGCCAGGTCACTTGATAACATTGTTCAATATATTCTCATTTCTAAACAAAGCAGATTTATATGTAGATTTTGTTATTACTTTGAAAACAATAGCAAAAGAAATGAATAAGATAATTATTATTACATTTTGCATTTTGTGTAACACCCAACTAAGACCATACAAAAAATAAAAACCAGACTCAGTGGCTCATGCCTGCAATCCCAGCACTTCAGGAGGCTAAGGTGGGAGGATAACTTGAAGCAGAAGTTTGAGACCAGCCTGGGCAACACAGCAAGACCTTGTGTTTAAAAATCAGCCGGGCATGGTGGTGTACACCTGTAGTTTCAGCTATTGGAGAAGCGGGGGTGGGAGGACCACTTGAGCCCAGGAGTATGAAGTTGCAGCAAGTTATGATGGTTATGATGACGCCACTGCACTCTAGCCTGGGTGACAGAACGATCTATCTCTAAAAAAAAAATCAAAAATAAAAACCAGAGCTAATTTCTTCCTATTTAAGGAAACCCACACTGATAGTAATAGTGATAACATCAGCATTACAAGGTGACTGTAAGGTAAGTGGCCTTACCAAGTTGATTCTTCATACCCATAAGGACCGAGTTCATGTGTGCTTTGGATGCATAGAGCTTGCTCACAGCCTTCCTTGACCTGATCATCTCCTTGGCCAGAACTACACAGACATCCTTCTGGCCCTTCTTGGCAGCATCTTTCACAGATCGTTTCACTTTTTCTTCTTCTCTTTGGATATCTAAATTTAGAACACAACACCAAAAATCAAGGGTAAATCAGATCTACTGACACTCAAAGCCACTCTTATTGTGATCTAAATGTGTCTATTGAAAACACAGGAAGATATAAATGAAATCAAAACAATGTGGTGGGTATTCATCATTTTCAAAAACAACATTAAAGTAGTTTAAGAGTAAAAAGAAAAGTATGATCCTATAATACTTGACAAAACTTCAAAACACCTTTGCAAGCCCATTCTAACATTTGTTGGTACCACTCTAAGAACTTTAAAAATTACTGCGAATGTATTCCAGAGCCTGCTCCAATAATTAATAAGCAGTATTTCCACAATTATGGAAGTACAATTTCTGTATAATCACTAATGATTTATAAACACTTGCAACTTAAACCCTAAACATATTAAAAGTCTCATATCAGCATCAGATAGAGGTAAGATATGTCTACATTATATTCTTTATGATTGAGTAGCATTTTTCCCAATTTTTAAAATTGTGATAAAATACATATAAAATTTACTATCCTAGTCATTACAATTCAGGAGTATGAAGTACATTCATACTGTTGTACAACCAGCACTACTATCTAAAACTTGTTTTCATCTTTCGAAATTGAAACTCTGTACCCATTAAACAATAACTCCCTCTTCCTCTGGCAACCACCATTCTACTTTCTAGGAGTAGGGAGAAATGCGGGTTATTTTTTAATGGGTACAGAGTTTCAGTGTGTATCAGGAAAAAGATCTAGATATGAGTAATAGTAATAGTTGCACAACAATATGAATTAAGTACTTAATGCTACTTCACTGTACTCTTAAAATGGTTAAAATGGTCAGTTTTATTTTATGTACTTAAAAATGGTTAAAAAGGTCAGTTTTATTTTATAACAAAAATAAGTAAAAAGCAGCAGCAAGCCTAGTATGATCAATTTATAAACAGACATTTGTGTGTAAAACAAAAAAAGAGAAAAATATATCTGGAAGGATGATCACCAAAATGTTGTGTAGTAGTTATCTATGAGTGGTAGGATTTCAGGGTAATTTTAACTTTCTCCTTTGTACCATTCTGCATTTTTATGTGCATTATTACCTTTAAAGTCATGGGGGTCACCCAAGCTACCTATTTTCATCTGAGGAATGAGGCAAAATGAATTACTCAAATTCACTCCAATTACTACCTATCATGAGTGTTCAAAATGTGGTATATTTGACTGAAAGCTAAAAATGTGGACTACCATGAATCTTCCATCCGATGTTGAGAACTACCTATAGTTATACTTTGCTTTAAATTACTATTATTTTTCTTTTTAACTTTTTTTAAAATATTGCATATATATAGAAATGTGCACATAAATGTAGAGCTATGTAAATTTTCACAAATTAAGCACACTCACGTAAGCAGGACCTAGATCAAGAAACAGATATTACCAACATGCCACAACACCCCGCTTTAATTCATCATCCCCCCAACAAGTATAACCATTATCTTGACTTCTAAGAACATAGATTAACTTTGCAGTTACTCATTTTTGCACTAATATTTTTTTAAAAATCCATTCACCCTGACTGCTAATATTAAGCCAAATGAAAGACCCTGAGTGTTTCTATGATAAATCCTCATATGCTTCCACAAGTAACTTTTCAAACAATCACATTCTTTCATAGTCATGCTTTGTCTAAGCGTCCCACCACCTTTTTGTGGTATAACCATCAATAAACAGTAAAGTCTCTACTGTATGTTAGGTACTGTCCTAAATACTTTCCACATATTCACAGATTTAATTGTCAAAACAATTCTATACAAGTCAAAGAAGTTTATTAAAGACAGATGGCTAATAGCAAAGTAAGAGTTTAAAACTGGTAGTGATAAGACTCCAAAAGCCAGAATCTTTTTGTGATGCCATGTTAAAGTTAGTAAATTGATGAATTCCTATTGATAACAAATAATAGGAAACAGCCATGGAAGAGATAGGGCTTAAAGATCATTTAAAAGGATAAATGAGCTATGGATGTGAGAAGGAATATAATGTGCATAGCACAAAAAAGGAATATGCAAGGCTTGTAAGACACTAATGGAATTTCTGAGGTTTCCAACATTTATTTATTAATTTTTGACGCTAATCAATTATTTGTGCTATTACTGTCATACATTTTTACCTCCACAGATGTTACAAGCCCCACAATACATTATTATTTCACTTATCAAGAATCAGTAAGTTAGGAGAGGGATCAAGATGGCCACCTAGACACAGGTAGCATGTGCCTCCTCCATGGAGAGGAACCAGAATAGTAAGGAGATGCTCGCATTTTGAACAGATCATCTAGGAAAGAATGCTAGGATTCACCAGAGAAGTGACGAGAAGCAGCAAAAGTAAGTAAGGAGAGGGTCCAAGGCAGCTTGCCCAGCCGAGGACTGGGTGAGAGCCAGGAGAAGCTCCTTAACACATGGAAACAGTAAGAGAGAAACCCCCACAGCTCCATACACCAAAATGGGTTTTTATGATCTTGGCTACAGCAGAACCCCATGACCCACACAAGTCTTGGGCCTAACACAGGCAGCTGCACAGAGATTGCACAGAGACATTGCTCCAGAAAGGAAACCCACATGGAATCCATGAATGATAAAGGGATTGATTCAGCAAGAAGATATAACAATCCTAAATATATATGCACCCAATATTTGAGCACCAAGATTTCATTCGCAAAAGAAATATTACTAGACTTAAAGAGACAGACAACAGGTGGGAGAGGGGAGGAGGGGATAGGTAAATTCATACCAAATGGGTGCAGTGCACCCTGTCTGGGGGATGGGCATGCTTGTAGCCTTGACTTGGGTGGTGCAAAGGCAATTTATGTGACCAAAGTGTATGGACCCCACTAATATTCTGAAATTTAAAAAAAAAATTATTTCACTAATAATTAGACAAATACTCTATATATTTTAATTCCAAAAAAGTAAATAAATAAAGAGAAAGACAATAATACAATAATAGCAGGGGACTTCAACACCCCACTCACAGTATCAGATCACTGAGACAGAAAATCAAACAAACACTGGACTTATGTTGGACTTTAGACACAATGGACTTAACAGGCATTTATAGAATACTCTACCCAACAACTACAAAATATACACTCTTTTCATCAGCACATGAAACATTCTTTACGACAGACCACATGTCAGGCCACAAAGCAAGTCTTAACCAATTTTTAAAAATCTAAATCACATCAATTATCTTCTCAGACCATGGTGGAATAAAGTTAGAAATAAATACAAAGAGGAACTTGGGAAACTATACCAACACATGGAAATTAAATAACATGCTCCTGAACAATCGCTGGTTCAACGAAGAAATTAAAACCAAAATTTAAAAATTTTTTGAAACGACTGAAAATAAAAACACAACATACCAAAACCTATGGGATACAGAAAAAGCAGTGCTAAGAGGGAAGTTTTATAGCATGAAATGCCTACATCAAACAGTAGAAAGATCACAAATTAACAACCTAACATCACACCGTGAGGAGCTAGAAAAATAAGAACCAAACTCAAAGTAAGCAGAAGAACAGAAATAACAAAGATCAGAGCAGAACTAAATAAAATAGAGACCCAAAAAACAATACAAAGGATCAATGAAATGAAAAGTTGATTCTTCAAAAAGATAAAATTGATAAGCCACTAACTACATTAACCAAGAAAAGATCCATACAAACAAAATCAGAAATGAAAAAGGAAAAATTATAATTGATACCACAAAAAGACAAAAGATCATCAGAGACTATTAAAAATACATGCTCACAAACTAGGAAACCCACAGCAAATGGATAAATTCCTGGAAACATACAATCTCGTGAGATTGAACTGGGAGGAAACAGAACTCCTGAACAGACCAATAATGAGTAGCAAGATTGAATCAGTAATTTAAAAATCACCCCCCACCCAAAAAAAAAAAAAAAAAAAGCCCAGGACCAGATGGATTCACAGCTAAATTCTCCCAAATAAGCAAAAAAGAACTAATACCAATCTTCTGGAAACTGTTCCCAAATAATCGAGGAGGAAGGAATTCTCCCTAACTCATCTATGAAGACAGTATCACCGATATGAAAACCAGAAAAGGACACAACAACAAAACTACAGACCAATATCCCTGATGAACAGAGATGCAAAAATCCTCAACAAAATACTAGCAAACTGAATCCAACAGCACATCAAAAAGATAAGACGTCATGATCAAGTAGGTTTTATACGAGGGATGCAAGGATGGTTTAGCATACACAAACCAATAAATGTGATATATTACATAAGCAGAATTAAGGACAAAAACCACATGATCACCTCAACAGACACAGTAAAAGCATTCAATAAAACTCTGCATCCCTTCATGACAAAAATCCTCAACAAACTAGGCAGTGAAGGAACATACCTCGAAATAATAAAGGCCACATAGAACAAATCCACAGCTAGCATCATACTTAATGGGGAAAAGTTGAAAGCATTCCCCCAAGACCTGGAACAAGACAAAGATGCCCACTTTCGGCACTCTTATTCAACATAACACTGGAAGTCTTCACCAGAACAATCAAGCAGGAAAAAAAAAATAAAATGTATCCACACTGGAGAAGAGGAACTCAAATTATCACTATTCACTGATGATATAACAATCTTATATCTATAAAACCCTAAAGACTCCACTAAAAAACTATTAGATTTGATAAATGAACAGTAAAGTTTCACAATACAAAATCAATATACAGAAATCAGTAGCATTCTATACACCAGTAATGATCTAGACGAGAACCAAATCAAGAAGACAATCCCATTTACAATAGCTACACAACAAATAAAATACCTAGGAATAAATTTAACCAAGGAGGTGAAAGATTTCTACAACGAAAACACAAAACACTGATAAAAGAAATTGTAGATGACACAAACAAATGAAAAAACACCCATTCTCGTGGGTTGAGAGGATTAATACCATGAAAATGACCATATTGCCCAAAGCAATCAACAGATTCAATGCCCACTCTATCTAAATACCAATGTCATTTTCACAGAATTAGAAAAAACAATTCCAAAGTTCATATGGAACCAAAAAAGAGCCCGAATAGCCAGGGAAATCCTAAGCAAAAAGAATAAAACTGGAGGCATCACATTGCATGATTTCAAATCATACTATGGCTTATAGTAACCAAAACAGCATGGTAATGGTATGAAAACAGACACACAGATGAATGGAACAGAACAGAGAACCCAGAAATAAAGCCACATACTTACAGCCAACCGGTCTTTGACAAAGTCGACAAGAATATACACGAGGGAAACCACACACCCTTTTCAATAAATGGTGCCAGGAAAATTGAACTGTCATATGCAGAAGAATGAAACTGAATCCCTATCTCTAATCATATACAAAAAATCAACTCAAGATGAATTAATGACTTGAACGTAAGACCTGAAACTATAAAAACACTAGAATAAAATCTAGGGAAAACTCTTCTGGACATTGACCTAGGTAAAGAATTCATGATTAAGACCTCAAAAACACAGGCAACAGAACCAAAAATAGACAAACGGGACTTAATTAAACCATAAAGCTTCTACACAGCAAAAGAAATAATCAACAGAATAAACAGATAACCTGTGGAATAGGAGAAAATATTTGCAAACTATACATCTGACAAAGGACTCTGTATACCAATAACAATATACACCAATATCCAGAATTACAAGAAACTCAACAACAAAAAACCAAATAACTGCTTTAAAACTTGGGCCAAGGACATGAATAAACATTCTTCAAAAGAAGACAAATGGCCAACAAGCATATGAAAAAAATGTTCAACATCACTGATCATCAAAGAGATGCAAATTACAAACACAGTGAGATAACATCTTATTTACACCAATTAGAATGGCTATTATTAAAAAGACAAAAATCATGTTATAGAGGATGCAGAGAAAAGGGAACTCTTATACACTGTTGGTGAAAATGTAAATTATTACAACCTCTAAGAAAAACAGTATGGAGATTTCTCAAAGAACTAAAAATAGAACTATTAATACCATACCACCCAGCAATCCCACTACTGGGTATCTCCCCAAAGAAAAAGAAATGAATATATAAAAAGATACCTGCACTTGTTTGTTATTGTAGCACTATTCACAACAGCAAAGATACGGAATCAACCTAAGTGCCTATCAATGGAAGATTGGATAAAGAAAATGTGGTCATATACACACAATGGAATACTATTCAGTCATTAACAAGAATGTAATCATGTCTTTTGCAGCAACATTGATGGAACTGGAGGCCACAACTCAGACAGAGACAAATATCGCGTATTCTCACTTATAAGAGGGAGCTAAATAATGGGTACATATGGAAGCAGAGTGGGGAATGATGGACAATGGAGACTCAGAGGGGTGAGGGGGATGGATGATGGGAAGTTGCTTGGTGGGTGGATGCACTGAAGGCCGTGACTTCAGGACAATGCAATGTATCAGTGTAGCAAAACTGCACTTGAATATGCTGTGAATATATACAAAGAAAAAAGAAGAAAAAGTCAATACATTGTTAAAGAAATTTTTAAAAGAGACAAAAGTCATTTACTTGCATACTTACCATTTCCAGCATGCTTCATTCCTTTGTATAAATCCAAGTTTGTATCTGGCATGATTTTCCTTTAGCCTACAACTTCCTTTAAAATTTCTTGTACAGGCAACAAGTTCTCTCCATCTTTTATTTGAAAACATCTTTATTTCACCTTCACCTTTGAATGCTATTTTCATTGGGTCTAGGATAAGATGTTTTTTATTTTTCTTTCACCATATTAAACATATTTTGTAATGTTTCAGATATAAATTTTTTAATCATGCTTATCACCGTTTCTTATACTTGTTTTTCTTAGGCTGTGTTATCTCTGCTTTTAGTAATTTGAATATGCTAGGCCTTTGTATGGTTTTTTGTGTGTTTATCCTATTTGGAGATGGTCCTTGGATCTGCGGGCTTACCATTTTCATCATGTTTGGAAAATATTCAGCTATTAATTCATCTGCTCCCTTCCTGACTCCTCTCCTAAGATTCAAATTACACATTAGACCATTTGATATCATTCCACAAGTCACAGAAGCTCTGTGTTATTTTTTTCTTTTTTCTCTCTGTATTACAGTTTGAATAGTTTATATTACAGGCTGAGTATTCCTTGTCCAAAATGCTTGGGAACAAAGTCATTCAGGTTTTTTTTTTTTATTTTCAGAATTTGCATTATACTGGTTGAGCATCCCTAACCAGAAAATGCAAAATCCAAAATGCTCCAAAATTTTAAAACTTTTTGGGCACCAACATGATACTCGAAGGAAATGCTCACTGGAGCATTTTGGATTTTCAGACTAGAGATACTCAATCTGTACTATCTTCATTCTCACTGATCTTATTTTTTGTAGTGTCTAATCTTCTGTTAAGCCCATTCAGTAAAGTTTTCATTTAATTTCACTGTATTTCAGAGCTTTCATCTCTAGAAATTCCATTTTGTACTTTTCTATATATTCTATTTATCTCCTCATTATGTTCATGTTTTCCTTTAAACTCTTCAACATATTTAAAATAGCTGCTTAAAATCCTTGTCTGCTAATTCAATCATCTGGGTTTTTTGGGGGTCTATTTCTATAGCCTGTCTTTCGTCTTGATTTTGGGTCACATTTTCCTAATTCTTCACAGTAATTTTTTATAGGATGCTGGCCACTGTGAATGTTCCATTGTTGCGTGTCTGAATTTTGTAGTCCTCTTTTAAAGAGCGTTAAGCTTTATTTTGGCAGGCAGTTAAGTTACTTGGAAATCAGCTTTCAAGTCTTAATTTTTAAGTCTTATTTGTTGATTATGGACTTATGGTAGCCTTTATTCTAGGGCTACCTTAGTCTTAATACTAAGGTGTGACCCTTCTGAGGTCTCTACTGAATGTCCCAGATGTTCAACAAAGTCTCTTTACTGTGTCTGATCAGAATTCAGCCACCTCTCAAACTTTTATTAGCTCTGGGAATTGTTCAACTTACAGCTTCCTGGTAGTTGTTCTGTTCCCTGTAATTGTTCTTTGCCTAGTCTCTTGAAATTTCACTCTAAGTAAAGCACAGCTTAGTGTTCAGCCAAAGACTCAAAGGGTTCCTATGCAGATATTTGGAGTTCTTTCTGAGTATTTCCCGTCTCTCTGATATTCTGCCCCACAAATTCCAGCCATTTCAGCCTTCCTGAACCCTGATCTCTGTCTCCTCAACTCAGTGAAACCACCATGCTCAGCTTGGAATCTCCTTCTATGGGCTTTGATCCTGAAACTATCTCCACACAGAAAGACAGGGCCATATTACAGCTCTTTGTGTTTCTTTTCTCTCAGTGATCATAATCCTGTATGGCCAGCTGCCCAATGTTTGAAAACAGCTGGTTCACAGACTTTGTGCAGTTTTTTCTTTCTTGCTTTGTCTAAATTTTTATTTACAATGGGAGTACAAGTTCAAGTCCAGAACCAATTTACTCCATCATGGCTTGGAATGGAATTCCCCTCTCCAATTCTTTCTTTTTTTTTTTTTTAATGGCAATCACTTTCTGACCAATCTCCACTTCTTTTTTAAAGGAGTTATGTTGGTATGTATCTATGGTATTAATTTTTCTCTAATCACAAAAGTGTTAAATATCTTAAAAGTTTTAAACATTACCATCCCTTTGCAAATTACCTTAATTTTAAGTGGAACTCAAAAAAAAAATTAACTTCATTTAGAAATATATTTTCCTCAATTTACAGTCATGCTAAGATAAACAGAGTGGTGATAATGGAATTGCATTCCTTACTTATGTGCAATTTATTTCATTTGAATTCCATAAAGACATTTCTTTATAAGTAGCAAGAGGTTTCTTCTGCTCTTATAAAATATAGTTTAATTATTTTTTTAATACTGATTATAGAATTAAAAAGCAAACTAAGTACAGCTGTAAATAATTAATACAGGAATAAACTATGTCTTATAATATATAGATGCAGTTTATTTTTATGAACTGAAGCAAAATATACCAAGAGGGCAGAGAATAGGAGATATAAAATTATAATTTACCTCTTATTTGCCTGTCAACAACTCTCATTTCCTTTCTTATCTTCAATGACCATTCATTAACCTGGGAAAGATTTTAGAAAAGGAATTATAAGAGAAGCCAACACTCCTAATTCAATCACTTTTAAAGAATTTTGTGTTAATTCTACATTTATTCCAGACATAAAATAAAAAATAAAGCCATTTTTCAAAGATACAACTTTAGAGTCAAATTCTACTTTTTAAATTTTTCATCTTTTTATTCACAGTGCATGGAAGTTCCAAGCTATTCAAAGATTCTTAGCTGAAGGCAGGCAGTAAGAAGCACTTTATATAAAACCTCAGAAGGAGTGTGGCATTCTGTGGGTACACAAAGAGTTTTCAAGAGATGCATGCGCACAGATAGTTTTAAGGGCATCAGAAGATTTTCATCTTTGACATGTAATCATTTCAAAACTACTCTGCCTATGTCATGAGAATTAATCTTTTCCTTCTTCCCTTTAACAATAATGCTTTTTCATTTTGCAAAAGAAAAACATTCCCCAATCCTTGTCTCTTATTACCATGGTACAGTTCCCTGACAGGCAAAAACCTCTGAAGCACTAAACATAGGGCTGACTGGAAATACTGGTGTAGGTGTTGAGAAAGTAGTAAATGACTCTAATGATTACCAAATTGTTATGCAAGTGAACTGTTTTCCAATTCTTCATTTTTCAAAAAAATTGAAGGAAAACCTGAGTTGTCAGATGATTAACCATTAAAAGTCAATTTTATACTAAATCACTATGTGCTTTTTGGCGTATGACTAAGTAGAAGTGACACTGTCATAACAAAACTCCTTCCATTACCATTTGCTTATTGTATTAACACAGTTTCTCAGCACTTGAGTCTAATAAATCATAAAATAGGAATAGAATTGAAGGTAAATCCTTTTAGCATTCATTCATATAGTATTCATCAGTGGACACAAACTAAATGACACAAAAAATCTCTATCATTAGAAGATAACATTTCCAATAAATTTCACTTTTAATGTTTAATAATTATTTAACAAAATTGTAAAATATTGATTATGTAACAATAATTGTAATAATTTATGAAAGTTGACAGAATCAAAATGGACTAGTGTTTTAAAAACCCTGACAAACACAGCTGGAAAAAGCTAAGAAATAAGAGTTCTCACACTTGTATGCCTTAATAAAAACTATCACAAAAGACTCTGCAAAAAACACAACCTTACACAAAGGCCACCACAACTTTACGCAAAAAATACTTCTGCAAGGACATCTGTCCAGAAATTGCCCGTCCAGCCTCAGACTGGCATCACCCTTGTTATTGGTCTTTGTAGCCAAGCATAATCATTTCAAAACAATTATGTAATCCTTTTTTTCCTTTAAAAACCCTTGCCTTCTTTTACCTCCATGAATACACACACAGTTTACTATGGCTCATATATTCCCATTGCAATGCTCTACTCTCAAACAATTTCTTTTAGAGAGCCTCTCTACTTGTTATTTATTTCGGTTGACAAGCTCAGAAGAAATATTTAAGCACTTAAAACTGTATGTTCATAAAATTTTTTTTAAGAACTGCCAAGTGAATTGGACAATTTTTAAAAATGTAATGTTAGGTTTATGTACATTTTTTGGAAGTAAAATTTATATAACACAATCAACCACTTTAAAGTATACAATCAGTGGCATTTAGTGTATTTACAATGTTGTACAACCACCAACTCTCTCTAGGTTCAAAACTTTTTCAACTACTCAGAACACACTATACCCTTTAAATAATCTCTTCCTATGCCCCACCCCTCAATTCCCTGGCAACCACTAATTTGCTATCTCTATGGAATTGTCTATTCTGAATATTTCATATAAAAGGAAGCATACAAGGTGTGACCTTTTGTTTCTGGTTTCTATGCTAAATGGCATCTTTCCAAGGTAATCCATGTTATAGCATGTATCAGTACTTCAGTACTTTTTATGGATCGATATTATTCCATTACATAATATGTATACAACACAACTTGTTTACTCATCCATCTGTTGATGGATATTTGGGTTATTTACACCTTGGCTATTTCAAAGTGTTGCTCTGAGCATTCATGTACAAGTATTTTCTTGAGTGCCTGTTTTCAATTCTTTTGAGTATATACTTAGAAGTACAATTGCTGGGTAAAATGGTAATTCCATGTCTTTTTGAGTATCTGCCAAACTGTTTTTCACTGTAGAGTCACTATTTTACATTTCCACCAGCAATATATTATACAAGGGTTCCTATTTGTCCACATTTTACCAACATCTGTTATTTTCCAATTTTTTTGTGATACTCAATCTGCTGGATGTGAAGTGGTATCTCACTGTGGTTTTGATTTGCATTTTCTTAATGCCTAACGAAGTTGGATGTCTTTTCACGTGCCATTTGGCCATTTGCAGATCTCCTTTGGAGAACTGTCTATGTCTTCTGTCCATTTTTTAGTTGGGTTGTATATCTTTTTATAGTGAAATTGTATGAGTTCTTTATATATTCTGATAGTAGACTCTTACCAGAGACATGATTTGCAAATATTTTCTCCCATTCTGTACACTGTCTTTTCACATTCTTGATAACATCCTTTGAAACACAAAAGGTTTTAATTTTGATAAAGTCCAATTTATCTAAAGAACATGTTTTCTGAACTCATTCTTAAAGTCTAAGCTTACATGCTACTTCAGGGAGTCATTCCCTGATCCCCAAAATAGGTTAAATACCCTCTGCTGTATAACTACACAGAACCCTATACCCCTTTCTCTTTTGTAAAGCTCATCATAATTACTTATAAGGAGACTACAGGAAGATCAAAGACCTTTTGTTATTCACCAAGCCTTTGCATAATGCCTGGCACAAAGCAAATGCTCAATAAGTATCTGCGGAATTTAACTGCATGGAATATGAGATATGAAGAAGGGACAAAAAATTTCAGCCATAAATAACAATTATGTAACAAAAATTTCCAAAAACTTTCTATGTATGTTTTAAAATGTCAAAGAGTAAAAGTTTCATAGAACTTGTCAAAAAGAAAAATTCCTTTTAAACTTATAAAATCAAAAGGGACTTTGCAAAAGAAAACACACCTAAGAGAAATGCAAAGAACCAAAAGTATCTGGTCATGTCTCATACCAGTGCTTCTCAACCTGAACTACACACAAAAGCCAACTGGGAAACAAAAAATACTAATTTAACTGTGCTGGAGGTAGACCCCAAATGACAGGTAGCAAATTTAAAGTCTCTCCAGGTGATTCTAACGTTCTGTTAGGGTTAAGAAATATAGTCCAAGACAAAGAGATAAAAAAAATGTATCAGACTGGGTGTAGTGGCTCATGCCTGTAATCCTAGCACTTTGGGGACTGAGGTGGGAGGATCACTTGGAGCCAGGAGTTCGAGACCAGCCTGAGCAAGAGTGAGACCCTATCCCTACAAAATAGAAAAATTAGCCAGGCGTGGTGGTTCACGCCTATATTCCCAGCTACTCAGGAGGCTGAGGTAGGAGGATGGCTTGAGCTCAGGAGTTTGAGGTTGCAGTGAACTGTCATGACGCCACTGCACTGTAGCCAGGGCAACAGAACGAGACCCTGTCTCCAAAACTAAAAAACGGAAATAAAAATTTAAAAATGTATCAAACAAGTCTTATTATAACTGTCAATAGCACTATAATAAACCAAAGGAAATTTAAAGCAGATAAAAAGAAAATTCAACAAACATTTATTTAGTGCCAATAGGATTTCTGTAGTAAATGGAAGGGATTTATAATTAATAAGTAAATAGAACATAAGGAGTACAGTATAAAAAATCTATTAGTAAGTTAGACAATATGCCGTGAAAACCATAAGAAACCTACAAAAAGAATTTCACACTATCAAAATATATCCTTTATTCAAATTCATTCATAAAGTCTACTATATGTCAGACACACTAGGCAAAGGAAACTAAAATCAGTAAGTGAGCATTTTACATAAATAATGCTGAGACAAATGGCAAGACAAATAGAAAACAAAATGATTGAATCCCTGTTCCATCCCTCACTGAAAATAATTCCAGGTGGACTGAAGACATATATACAGAATGCCAAACTGCGTTGAGACGACAGTAGAGAATATATTCATGATTTCAGGTTAGAGAAGGGTTTCTTAAACATTACGCAAAAAGCAAAAACCATTAAAAGGAAAACACTTCATGTTTTTATCTATATTGAAATTAAGAATTACTATTCATCATAAGACTCCATTAAGAAAGTAAAATATCACAAATTGGGAGAAGATATTTGTAACCATATAAATGGTAATAAATAAAAGGCATTTATAAGGACTTTGTATCCAGGACATATAGAGATCTCCTATGAATAAATGTTTTTAAAAATTGAATTCTGAACATTGTACAGTTGGCCCTCCTTATCTGTGGGTTCTGCATCTCTGGATTCAACCAACTACAGATCAAAAATATTTAAAAAAAAAAAAAAAAAAAAAGGATGGTTGCATCTGTACTGAACATGTACAGACTTTTTTTCCTTGTCATTACTCCCTAAACAATACAGTACAACAATTTACATAGCATTTACATTGTATTGGGTATTATAAGTAATCTAGAGATGATTGCAAGTATATAGGAGGATGTGCAAATACTATACCATTTTATATCAGGGACTTGAGCATTCATGGATTTTGGTATTGGGGGTCCTGGAACCAATCCCCCACAGGTACCAAGGGATGATAGTATGTGAAAATCTATCTGCAGGATAATTTAAGTCTCTGGATGATGTCATTTTCTTCCAGAGAGGAGTTACATTTGCTTCTGGCAAACATCTAGCTTAAGTGCACTGGCAACTGGTTCAGTTTTTGTGCAAGCCAGTCTATTTCCTGCTCTCTGTTACTGCTAAGGTGTATCCTTTCAGAGTACCAACCAAAAGCCCTAGATATTTACCAGAGGCCCTTATGAACTCCAATTTTTATACTCCCCAACCACAGGGTCTGTCAAAAGCTCTACTCAAATTCTCAGTTTGTTAGCCACTGCATTTCAGGAATTAGAGGATCTCTTTAGGGGGAAAGTGGTCCCAAATGATTGGGTTCATGTAATTCAACTTCCCCCTTCTCTAGGATCTTGATTTTGCAACTTCTCACTGCCTTGGTAGCTTTTAGTGACTTCAAATAGTTATACTTTTTGTTTAGCTCTTCTAGTTATTTTTCACAGAGGGTTGGCTCAAAACACCTTAGTCCATAATCAGCCTTGTGATTTTTAAAAGACTCTATTTCCTAGTTCTGTTCCATAAAAAGGCCTAGAAGCAGGGACACTCCAGTAGCAAGAAAAATCATGAGCACCCAAATTTTGGTTTCTAAATAGCATTCCCACTAAAAGAAACTAGCGCTTCTTGGAGAAATGGCTGATTTCAGGTCTCAGGCTAGGAATACACAAATCACACCAGGATATATTATGCTTGAAAATAAGAAAACACTCAAAGATGAATAAGGTTATCTTAAAAGGAGATAGGAACTGGCTTGAAACAGCTCCCACTGGCCAAATTTTTAAGTATTTCAGCATCAAACAGAATAATGGTTAGAACTGACTGTAACACACTAAATATATAAATATCCATGAGTCCAAAATGGTGTTTCTGAGAGGGGTGGAGTGGGGAGAGAAAGCATTTGACACTACTGGATACTATTATACCAATTCCTTATTCTAAATGTCGGTGATTAAAGAAAAAACATTAAGTACTTATCCTGCCTTTTCAGTAGAAACTGTATGGCCAGGTTAACAAACAGCCCAAGAGAATGAGGGACAGATCTTTACAGAAGACCGCCATCTAAAAAATGAGGAATAGGCCAAGCACGGTGGCTCATGCCTGCAATCCTAACATTCTGGGAGACCATGGCAGGAGGATCACTGAGGTCAGGAGTTCGAGACCAGCCTGAGCAAGAGTGAGACCCAGTCTCTATTTAAAAAATAATAATAATAAATGAGGAATAAGTCACAGAATTAGAAAAATCACCATTCTAAAAACTCTTATAGAACAGTTGATCAAGAGAGGGACACCAACAGGTCCTAAAGTGTGTAAATGAACAGTTAATGAGGAACAGGAGATTCATATGGTGCCAGAGTATCAGCCACCCCTCAGATTACTTACCAGCAGCAAAAGGAAAAACATAACAACCGAGATCTGGTTGTCACTACCCCAACCAAGTGCCCAAAGTTATTAGCATCACTAAGTATGAGACAACCAGACATTATATGCCGTCTGATGCGATATACTAAGAAGTACACAGATTACCTGTGAGGTATGCTTGCTAAAATTGTTTAACCTGAACTTAATTGAGCTTAGACCCAACTTCCATTTCATAGAAAAAGCAGGGAATAGAGGAAAAAGCTAACCACAAGATACAATCAGACAAATCCAGAACAAGGAACAGTCTATAAGACAAATGGCCTACTCTTAACAAAAAAGTCTTTACTCTTACAATGTTATAAGTAAAAGACAGGAGAGGCCAAGCATGGTGGCTCACGCCTGTAATCCTAGCACTCTGGGAGGCCGAGGTGGGAGGATTGCTTGAGCTCAGGAGCTTGACACCTGAGCAAGAACGAGACCCTGTCACTACTAAAAATAGAAAAATCAGCCAGGCATCAAGGCTTGTGCCTGCAGACCCAGCTATTCGGGAGGCTGAGACAGGAGGTTTTCTTGAGCCCAGTAGTATGAGGTTGCTGTGAGCTAGGCTGACACCACAGCACTCTACTCAGGACAATAGAGTGAGACTCTATCTCAAAAAAAAACAAAACAAACAAAAGAACAAAAAACTAAAAGGCAGGAGATTATCAAACAAAAGCAAATAAATACAAAACATGGTCCTTCACTGGATCCTAACTTAAAAAAAAAAATTATAAAAGACATACTGGGGGCCTGGGAGCAGTGGCTCACACCTATAATCTTTGGAAGGCCCAGACAGGAGGATCACTTGAGGCCAGGAGTTTGAGACCAGCCTGGGCAACATAGCAAGAACCCAGTCTCTACAAAAAATCTTAAAAATTAGCCGGACATGGTGGTACATGTCTATAGTCCTAGCTACTCCTCCTTGAGGAGTTCAAGGCTGCAGTGAGCTATGATCATACCACTGCATTCCAGGTTGGGTGACAGAGCAAGACTCTGTCTCAAAAAAAAAAAAGACATATTGGGAACACATGGGAGGAATTTAAATATGGACTGGATACTTGATATTAAGGAAATTTTGTCCACTGTGTAGGAGAATTTCCATATTTTCTAGAGATGCAATCTGAAATGTGAAATGTGTCATCTTTACTGTTCTTCAAAATGATTCAGCCAAAAAATTAGGTTTATCAAATAACAGCCAAAGGCTATTAAAGTCTGAATTCAGATGATTAATATATGGGTTTTCATTATACTATCTACTATGGTATGAATGTCTGTGCATCCCTCAAAATTCTTATGTTGAAATCCTAAACCTCAAGGTGATGGTATTAGGAGGTGGGCCTTCTGAGAGGTGATTAGGCCCATTAGGAATGAGAATAATGCCCTTAGAAAATCGGTCCTAGGGAGCTTGTTTGCTCCTTCCACCACATAAGGACACAGCAAGAAGGCGCCATCTATAAACCAGAAAGCAGGGGCCTCGCCAGACACCAAATCTGCCAGTACCTTGATCTTGGACTTCTCAGCCTCCATAACTGCGGAAAATAAATTTCTGTTGTTTATAAGCTACCCAGTTTATGGTATTTTGTTATAGCAGTCCCAAAGGACTAAAACACTACTATTTCTTCTACTTTTCTTAAAGTTTAAAATTTTTCGGCCGGGCGCGGTGGCTCACGCCTGTAATCCTAGCACTCTGGGAGGCCGAGGTGGGCGGATTGCTTGAGCTCAGGAGTTCGAGACCAGCCTGAGCAAGAGCGAGACCCCATCTCTACTAAAAATAGAAAGAAATTATATGGACAGCTAAAAATATATATAGAAAAAATTAGCCAGGCATGGTGGTGCATGCCTGTAGTCCCAGCTACTTGGGAGGTTGAGACAGGAGGATCGCTTGAGCTCAGGAGTTTGAGGTTGCTGTGAGCTAGGCTGACGCCACGGCACTCACTCTAGCCTGGGCAACAGAGTGAGACTCTGTCTCAAAAAAAAAAAAAAAAAAAAAAAGATATAAAAAATTTTTCATAATAAAATTTTAAAATAAAGTACTTGGCATTTTGTAGGTATTCTATTTTAAGAAGAAATTAAACTCTTCATGACAAAGACAGTGTCTTTATGACAATGTATACAACAGTGAAATGACAAGCTACATAATTGGAGAAGATAAAAATGTTAAAAGATGCTCAACCTCACTGGTAATCAGGAAAATGCCAGATAGTAATCTCATTCCTCTAAGATTGGCAAAAGTCAAAAATTCAATAACATGTGTTAGAGAAGATGTAAAGTCAGGGAACTTTCATTTTTGCTGGTGAATTTATAAATCAGTTCAACTGTTTCTGGAGGCCAATTTGGCTATTTTTACAAAGAAGTCACAGCCTAAGATCCAATAATTTCACTTGTAGACATATATTCTAAAGAAATTCTTTCACAAATACACAAGGATACATGTATTAGACTGTTCATTGCAGCACTGTTGTATTACCAAAAAAACAATCTAAATATCCACATGTAAGGGTATGAATAAATCTCATTTTCAAAATATACAAAACAATACTAGATGTACCAAATTTAGGACATTTGCTAGCACTCTCTGTGAGAATGTAAGGAAACAGGATAAAGAAAGTAAGCATGTATAAAAGTGTACTTGTTTCTTGAGGTCACCATAACAAAGTACTTAAAACAGAAATTTCTTGTCTCACAATTCTAAAGTCCAGAAATCAAAAATCAGTATCACTGGGCCAAAATCAAGGTAGCAGAAGGCATAGGCTTCCTCCAAAGGATCTAGGAGAGAATCCATTTCTTTACCCTTCCCACTCCTTACAGCTGCCGGCACTCCTTAGCTTGTGGATGCGTCACTCTAATCTTCAAAGCCAGCATCTTCAATTTTCTTTCTGCTCTACGTTCACATTGCCTTTTCCTCATCTGTGAGTCAAATCTCCCTCTAACTCCCTTTTATAAAGATACAGGTGATTGCATTTAGGGCCCACCATCTCAAGAGTCTTGATTTATTCATACCTACAAGAACCCTTTTTCCAAATAAGGTAGCATTATAGGTTCCAGGGGTTAGCAGCTGATATCCTTGGGGGGCCATTTTTCAGCCTACCACAATGGGTATCTACTATCCTCTGTTCTTTATTTAATTAAAAATATTAAATAATTTTTTACATTTTCATGAGAGAAATTAAAGGACTAGAAAAAAACATAACAAGCAAATTCTTAAACAAAAGCAGAAATACATAAAATCAATTTAAAGTGGGGGAAAAAAACAAACACTGGCTCCAACAATATTTTTGAGATGATAATTTTAATACTTTTTAATGGCATAAATTCAAAAGATATAGAAAAGTATATAGAGGAAAGTAAGCTTCCCTCCTATTTTTGTCCCTCAGCTGCTGAGCTCCTCTTCCTGAAATCTATGATCTCTGAAGGAAGCATCTCCCTCTGTTACCCTGATTTTGGCCCAGTAAAACTATAATTTTGTGTATCATTTCAGACAACCTAAAATATATGTAAAACTAGAAATTAGCCCAAACCAACAAATATAAGTGAGCTTAGATCAAAATCTGCCTATTATGATCACTGTCAGCGGAGTATATGTCAGCTCAATTATCAAATGTCCAAGTGTTCTCTCTCACCATCTCTACTTCTGTCCATCAAACAAGTACTTAATGGCACCTTACTTTTATTGGAGTTCAACATTATGCCAGCACAGTGGATGAAAGCATAAATAAAAACATAATCCTTGCTCTCAAGTAGCTTACAGTTTTGCTGAGGACACAAAGTAGAAGAGAAAAATATTCTCCCAGGATAGTCCTGTGTCTATCTTCTCTGATCTCTTTAATTCTGTACAAAACTGAGCTCTTCAACACCCTTTCCTCCATCATCACCATTCTCATCAAACTTGCTGTTTCCCTAAATTCTCTCCATTTCAGTTCGTGGCACTGCCATTCAGAGGTATGGATAGGAGTGATTGGAGGGCAGGGTTAAACAGAAACCTAAGAATCATCTTTGTACTCTTTTCTCATATGTAGTAGATAGCAAATTCTGACTATATATCCTAAATATTTCTAAAACTGATCCCCTCCATTCCCATTCTTAGTTAAGACCAGTGTCGTCTCTCACCTGGGCCACTAACTGGCCTCCCTACCTAAATCTCTTCTATCCAATTCATGCCCTAAACCACTGTTCTAATGCTCCCCATGTTTTGCAAGCATGACATGCAGACTTCTGCTAATCTGCACTCTACCTCCCTCTCCAATGTTACATCTTACCACTATCATCACTCCTCCTGCATCCCACTCAGAACAGCATTGCATCCTCCAACCATTCTGAACTTTTTCCTGGTTCTTCTACCTTCCACACTTCTATCCTTGCATATGCAGTTCACTGTGCTAGGAATGCCTCCCCTTTCCTAATCTTATACCTACCTGTCTGCCTCGCTAATGACTCTTGTGACAAGACCCAGACACCCTCCCTGACCAGTTCTCCTTCCCTACTCTCAAGAGTTATTTACTCCCTCCACTGTGACATCAAAGACTTTGTTTATATTTATATTACTGCCCTAAAGTATAAGTATTTGCTCACATGTCAGTCTCCCCAGTAAACTATATTTTTTGAAGTCATCATTCCCTTATTTTTGTAAACCTGGTTTCAACCCAATGCACACCAATCTTTGTTGTATGAACTAAGTGAATGAAGCTTCATCTTTTCCTCTATCTCCCCTTCTCATTTTCTTCCCTTTCCTGATCGTATGTCACAAGGAGTCATGACCCAGTCTAAGGACTTAAGTTAGTCATATGATTTAAGAATTCGGGTAGCACTCTACCCAAAGGCTAAATCAGTGAAGTCCCTAAGTAAGACAGCACAATTTTCCAGCAGAACCTCAAGTCCAAAGGAAGAATCTCTTTCCAGCAGAATCTCATGTCCCCCTGATTCCCACCCCAAGATTGTCACGTTTCTAAATGGATTATAAAGCATCCTCATCCTCAGCAGGTCCAGTATTTTCTTAGTTGTACCCTGTAAGACAAGTTTCACCACTAAGATGTCTCCACCAAAGTGTCTGAGATGTCTAGGGGCAATGACTTTAGTCTGTAAAGGCTATTTACACAGCAAATGTCTTCCTGGAGAATTCCTTGAAACATTGCTCATCATGAGACTCCCTGACTTTAAATCTTACTGAACTTTATTCTGATATTCACTTATTATTCAACAAACATTTATTTAGCACCTACTCTGTGCTGTCTACTATTAATATGTAAGAGTGTTTGGACTACCACCCATAATGTATCTTACTGGCCTGGCCTGACCTGTCATCATGGCCTAAATGGTACCAGGTGTGACAACCACGATGGTATAGCAATGACTGCACCTGGGCCCTCATGCCTGCATCTTCCAGCCCCCAATAGAAGCCATATTATAAATTTATCCCAACTCAAGAGTTGCCCAGCTGAGACAACAGCATTTAGTCAATTCCCTCTCTTTCTCTAATCCCTCTTCCCTTTCTGTCAACATTATCACATTTTTAAAAATTTCCTTTGCTTAGTTTCTTTTATGAAGTTGAATATCTTATTTCTTTCTCCTTCTTAAAAAAAAAAAAAAAAAACCCAAACTAACATTACTTCTCTTCTTATGCATATATTGCTCTCAATACTTCATCTGTGTATCAGCAGCTCTACAGAGAAAAAAAGTATTTTCCATCTGTGATGGTTAATTTTAGCTGTCACCTCAGCTGAGTTGAGGGATACCCAGATAGCTGGTAAAGCACTATTCCTGGGTATGTCTATGAGGGTGTTTCTGGAAAAGACTAGCATTTCAATCAGTGGACTGAGTAAGGAAGATCTATTCTCACCCAAAGTGGGTGGGCAGCATCCAATTGGTTGAGGGCCCAGATAGAACAAAAAGGCAGAAGAAAGGTGAATTCTTGCTCTTTCTTGTGAAGCTTGGACATTCTTCTCCTTCTGTCCTTGGACATCAGAACTCCAGGTTCTCCAGCCTTTGGACTCCAGAAATTCCATCAGCGGGGGGTGGGGGTGGGGGGGGACACTGATGGAAGTTCTGGAGTCCAAACCCCTCTTCTCATTCTCAGGCCTTCAGTCTGGGAATGAGGTACATCACCAGCTTCTCTGGTTCTCCAGCTTGTAGATGGCATATCATGGGACTTAGCCTCCATAATCACATGAGTCAATTTCCATATTAAATTCCCTCTCATCTATCTATCCATCCTGTTGGTTCTTGTTCTCTGGAGAACCCTAATACACCATCCCTGCTTTATTGGCACTTTCTTGAATTACAGACTCATGCTAAATAACTGTAGCAAGTGACAAAAACACTTTGTTTCCAAGTCACAAGGCGTGAGAGAGACCCTAGTGCTTAGTATTAAAGAAGCTGAACCTAAAGCAGAGAATCTTTTGAAAAACTAAAACAACTTATAATCAGAACTGAAAGTGTACTCTGAAGAACTGAGGAGGAACTTGAAGAAAATCCTAGGCAGGGTATCTCCAGCACCAGATAAAATGGATCATCTATCTAATACTAAAAATCCTACTAAATAGTCAAGAACCCATTCTTAGGCAGGAAGGGTGTGGAAAACATGATAGTGACAGGTCAAATCATTTCTGATCATTCCGGCCTAGAGCTGCTCACTCCAACCTCTGAACTCCTGTAACTGTATATGCGGTAACCAATCCAAACTTGTTCTTGAAATGTTTATCTCATTTGCTAGAAGTTAAGTTCTTTGGCTTATTTCATCTTTAAAATCGTCTTCTGAGAGGCTGCATAAATAGCATGATATAACATTATGACTATAGGCCTCAGGATACTTACTAGATTATAACCTCTGGTGCGGTAATTTACAAACTGAATGACTTTTGGCAAATTACTTAAACACTCTATGCCTCAGTTCCACACGTGTGAGGTGAGGATAATAACAATACCTACATTGTAACATTCAAAGTCCCAACAAAGTATGTAGCACAATGCCGGGTTCAATACGTTGGCTAAAGGTGGTAGCTAACACTGATCTTTACATATTCTACAATCTTCCTACTCAAGTGCAAACAAGCAGCATCAATATCACCTGGGAGCTTGTTAAGAATTCCTGGGCCCTACCCCAGACCTACTGAATCAAATTTTTAATGCTGACAAGATCCCCAGTGATTAGTGCGCACTTTAATACTTAAGGAGCACTGCTCTACAACACCTGGACTTGCCCATAATGAAAAACAGTGAAATCCCTTATTTAATAAATGTTATTACTTGTTCAGCTCTGGCAGGCATATTTTTACAACCAATCTCACACATCAACCCTGCTGTATTCTCGTGTTAATTAGCTTTCTCAGGTAGGTTACCCTACTGAAAAAGTATACTGATGTTGTATTCTTAGCAATATTTATCATTTTAAATTATTCTATAAGTAATACATACAGGCACATACACCGTTAAACGACACTTTAAACAGTAATAGGACCATTTTCCCCAGGATCTTGTTTCCTCAGAATCAATTTATGAATGCAACACTAAGGCCAGAAACTGAAGGTAATGTATCATCTCTCCCTATCAAAAACACAATTCTAAAATACCTAGCATGTTAGAATATACATGTATATAATGTACTACAGTTTACAAAGTGATGTCACACACTTTTAAGCTCCACAATTTTTGTTTTACCAGGGAGCAAAACAGAATAAGTTGCCTGATGAAATTAATACTGACGTTTGATTAACAAAAAAATCAACACATGTATTATGCGCCAGAAATTACATTATACATGAGATGGTTTTAAAAACATGCCTGCCAGAGATAAGAAGGCAAGATCATTTGTTGAAAGATTTTAGGTTTTTCCTATTATGGACAAGTCTGGATGTTGTATAACAGTGCTTCTTTAGCATTAATGAGTATACTAATCATTAGAGATCTTGTCAGAATTCAAAATCTAATTCAGCAGGTCTGGGGTAGGGCCCGAGATTTCTAACAAGCTCCCAGGTGATATTTATGCACTGCTGGTCTGCACTCGAACAGCAAGGCTGTAACTAGCACTACTTAAAAAAAATTTACATCTTTTAATCTTCAATTAATGAAATGATACTATCATCATTCTTATGCGACAGGAGAGAAGACTAAGGCACAGAGAAGTTAACTTTCCTAAGCTCACAGAGTTAAGATGTGGGGAAGCAGACTGACCCTGCAGGGCATTTTCAACCGCTTGCCTCCCAACATTATCTCAATTAATAGGCAGACCTGGAGTTCGAAGTCGGGTCCAGCGCTATCTTTGATGGCATTCTTCCTGGTTGGATCCCTGCTATAATTAGTAAGTGTCAGAAGTCAACATAAGGTTGTACTGGAGAAGAAGGAGAAAATAGAGCCTCCCACTCGTTACAACAGGGTAGAGGAAAAGGGGCAGCAGGTGCCTGGACCTTCCCGCGGTGGTAGCCGGGTCCTCCCAGAACAGCACTCCTGGCAGGCGAAGATTCGCCCGGTGGTCCGTAAAAACACCGGCGTGAGAGGGCGGGGCCTGCGCGTGAAAAGGTTCCGGGCGGGACGTACCAATGCGCACAGAGGGGTTTCCACAGGCCAAGACCCTGTCGCTATCTCCGCGCCCTATGGCGAGGTTGAGAAACTGTTCATCCAGCCCTCGGCTACCTGGTCTAGAGCCGAGGTAATAGGGGCTCTCTCACCCTACAGCCGACTCCTAAAGATTCTTCCTCCGGCCCCTCACTCGAGTGGGAGGCCCCGGAAGTGGCGGCCGGGCGGTACCGGGCAGCCGGTGGAGGAAAGTGTCCAGCCGTTTACCAATTCCACGACGCCCCACACAAATCCACCCGCTCATTTGCCGCCGCTGTAACCCTTACCAGCTCTTTGGGAGGCTTCTCCTGGGTTTTTCCAAAAAGGCCCATGGCGAACTAAACTCGTCTTGCCCCTTCTGGCTTTCCGTTCCCTGCGCCTAGGCAGGTCACGGGCAGCCGCCTGGGCGGGGCTGGCCGAGAGGAAGGGAGTGGCGGCAGTTGGGGGTGGTACCCATGCGCAACGCATGCGCATACTAAATTTGGGCGGGGTCTCTGGTAGAAAAGAATTACGTCACTGCACGCGTTGTGGGAGGGAATGTGCATAGGACCTCAAGGTTTAGGTGTTTTTCGTGAAGTGTGGAAGTGCTTGCTGCGAAAGATACATATGTATTGACTACATTTGCTAACTACAGTTGCTCCTGATACTTCACCCAAACTTGTATGTTGTTGCACCAGAAATCTGTATCTCCACCCAAACGTGTACATTTACACTTTCCGAACAGCTTCATCTTTGTGTGTTGTAGGCACTTCACAGGCAACAAACCAGAAATGATCTCTTCTTCCGCCAAACTTACTCCTCCCCTGTGCTGACACCACCATCACCTATTCACTAAAACCTAGGCGTTGTCTTCTCTCCCCCTCTTCCCAAGTCCCAACAATTCTGATTTTTCAATGTGTGAGAACTTCAGCCCTCTCCTTTCTGTCCCAGCTGTCGCAGTTTTTATTAAGGCCATTTCCAACGTGGGTGATACCTACCTGGCATTTGTCCATAAATATGTCATCCTACACCCCACACCGACTGTGACCTTAATCAGATTCTCAAAGGAATCTGACTAAAGAGGACTAGACACATTTTAGCAGGGACAATCCCTGATTGAACTTACACAGTAAGCTGATGGTTGCTGTCATTACCTCACCTGATGATAATGGAGAGATCATTTATTACCTCAGTCCTACACTCTCATCTCTGGTGAGAATGTAAAATGGTACAACCACTTTGAAAACATTTTGGCACTTTCTTAAAATGCTAACCATACACCTATGTATCCCAGCCATTCCATTCCTATTTTCCCAAGAGAGAAAAAAAAATGAATGTCTTTGCAAGGGCTTGCACACAAATGTTCATAGCAGCTCTATTTGTAATAACCAAAAAGCAGAAATAATCCAAATATCCATCAAGTGAATGGATAAACCAATTGTGTAATAGATCCCTACAGAGGAATAGTACTGAGCAATAAAGAAGAACAAACTATCGATAACTGCAACAACATGGATGACTCTCAAAATAATAATGCTGAGTGAAAGAAGCCAGAAAATAAAGAGTAATACTGTATGATTCCATTTTAAATAACATTCTAGAAAATGCAAACTCAATTATAGCGACACAAAGTAGATCAGTGGTTGCCAGGGGACAGGAATGGGGTCAGAAAGAGGCAGGAAGGAGGGATTACCAAGAGACACAGGAAGTTTTGGGGAGTGATGGATAACATTTTGATTGTGGTGATAGTTTCACAGATGTATAAATGTAAAATCAATTTGGACAGTTTAAGTGCAATTTATTTTGTGTCAATCATACTTCGATAAAGTTCTCTTTAAAAATAGCAGCACATGTTTCATTGTAAAAAGTAAAAACCCCATTCTCACTTCCTCAGGGGAATAGGTCTCAGGATTCACACCAAGTATTAAATATACATAGTGTGACTCCTTTGAGACCTTCTCTTTTGGAGAATATACTTTTATATATTTTTACTTAATTGGGACTATATTATACATATTTTCTGTAATTTCCTTTTTAAAAATTTTAACATAGATTTTCATCAGCGTCAATAACTATAGCAATTCATAGCAGGAATATACCATAATTTATTTGACCACTTGCCTATTATATGACATTAAGTTCTTTTCAGTTTTTGCCTAGTAAATAATCCTGCAAACATAGGCACAGTTAAAAATTTAAAACATACTACCAATATCCTCCATACAGATTGTATTGTTATGAACTCCTACCAGTAGAGTATACCAGCACTCTATTCCCTAAATCCTTGCTAGCAATAAATGTTATAAATCTTTTAAATTTTTGCCAATCTAAGGGTATAAAATATTATTTAATTCTCATTTCTCTGATTACCAGTCTGGATAAGCATCTTTTCTGTGTATTTGTTGATGATTTGAATTTCTTCTGTGACTTGCCTCTTCATATGGTTTGCCCATTTTCCACTGAATTATCTTCCATCCTTGCATGTTTTTTTGTATGTAAAACAATCTTTATTGTAACATTTTATGTAATAGTTATTTCTTTATTGTTCATCAATGGAATGATGCTCAAGTATTTTCTGCCCATTCTATGAAATACTATGCAAAATACAAAATTTTTTAAGTATAATATCATGTATGTAAAAATATCATACAAACATGATTGAACAAGTATGGAAGAAGAGTTGAAATGAAATCCACAAACTTTAACAATGGTTACAAAGGGGGAATGGAATAAAATGACCAGTGAGTAGAGGGACTGTTACATCTTATGCTATATACTTCCATGTTGTTTGACCTTTGTGCAATGGCAGTGTATTTATTTTTAAATTAGTTAATGAAAACTATCGTATTAATTAACTTCATGGACTACCTGAATGCTGAGTACCACCTGAGTTATTTAGGAAGACTTTTTAATGTGTCTTTGTGCCCTATAGATGTTACAGGTGGCCCATATATTGTGCCTCTTGGGCTGAAAATTGTACTACTATACTCATGGTTTCTTCAAAGCTCACTCTATTGATGGCATCCTCCAAAGGTGGATTTACATTTTGATTCAAACCAATCCAGTTATTCTGTGAGCTAGATGTGCCTGTGTAACTCCAACTTTTTGATTTTGTGAGATTGTCGCCACCTGCCAGCCCTTGCCACTTTAGGTCTGTGATTGTTTTGCTTTGAGTCTTCTCTCCTAGAAGATTTGTTTGGTTGGTTGTTTTTGTTTTTTGTTTTTTTTTCAATAAAATGTTCCAAATAGGCTGATTGCTAGCAAGGTAGCAGATAAAAAACTTAGTGGGAAGTTTTTTTATGGTCATGTCCACAGCAAATGAGAAACTGCATTCTAGAAGCCTTGGTGGCTGGGCACAGTGGCTCATGCCTGTAATCCTAACACTCTGAGAGGCTGAGGCGGGAGGATTGCTTGACCTCAGAAGTTTGAGACCAGCCTGAGCAATAGAAAGACCCCATCTCTACTAAAAATAGAAAAATTAGCCAGGGTGTCATGGCACACACCTGTAGTCTCAGCTATTAATATTTGGGAGGCTGAGGCAGGAGAATTGCTTGAGACCAGGGGTTTGAGCTTGCAGTGAGCTATGATGACGCTACTGCACTCTACCCAGGGTGACAGAGCAAGACTCTGTCTCAAAAAAAAAAAAAAATTAAATTAAAGCCTTGGTAATGACCATATTTACTGTTTAGAGATAAGATTCTCAGCACCAGACAATTTTATGTTAGAAAAGTCTTGAATTATTAGTGGCTTTTGAAGTATCAGGAGTTCTCTCCTCCTTGAAAAAATTTCTTCTCATGCCTTCTAGGACACAATCCTTTCCTGGGTTGCCTTCTAAGTCCCTTCCTTCCATTTTTAATGTGAAGGAGTTCTTTGAAAATGTGGCTAATTTTTGAAGTCTCCTTTACCACAGCCTTCTTCCTTTTTTTGAGAAAGAAATATGAGTCAGCAATTTTTCAAGTAGGAAGATACTGGGCTGCCAATCAGTCAGCAATATTTATCAAATGCCTGCTATGTGTCAGGCATTCTATAGGCTTTAGTAAAACAACTGTGAACAAAAAAAGAACCTCAAACAATCTGATGAGAAGCACAGGGATTAAAAATGGTTGTAAATAAAATTGAGTGCATTACTATAAATGTGCAAAATCCTGACTGTGAGAACATGGTGATCAGTGACTGTTCCTGAGCAGATGATGTATAAGCTGAGACCTGAAGGATGAGCTAGCAGAGAGACGAAGACTATCCAGAGCAAAAGAAACAGCATGTGCCAAAGAGCCTTTCCAGTTTCTGAGTAGGGGTTTTAGGCCACAGGCATTTCAGATCCTTAAAGATGCATTTATTCTACAATTGGTGATCAAGGGCAGAGGGGCCTAACAGGGTGTGGAGGCAGGTTTGATTTGACACATGGCCTCTCAATGAGATACAGAGCCCACAGGTATTAACAGAGCCCTGTAAACACATCAGTGCTATTCACCTAGAAGGCCACTGTGTATCTTCCTTCCACAGTTTTTCAGACTCCACCCTCCGAGCAATATGTACTCTCCACTTGTGTCCTGATACTGCCTTGGCATTGGACAAAGCACTCCCTAGCTGCAGCTGGGGCTGTAGTTTGTCCTTCCTACACAGACCTCAGGAAGCAAGCCACAGATCCTCCCACCTGCTAAGACTCACACATCTGAGGGTGTGGGAAGAACTAAGTGAGCAGGCATTCTAGCTCTTGGTTCCTGCCAAACACAGCAAGTGTTTAACAGGATCACACTCCCCTGCCATATGTTCATGTAGACGTTTATTCACACACATTTTCAAAGGCTTTATGTACATTCTCCTCCTGATCCCTGAAAATATTATAAATAGATGCGTACCCTTGACTTGAGAGGCACACCAATGCCTGTGCCTTAAATCATTCCCTGAATTTGAAATGAAAATAGAAATTAATGAAAAACAGAAAGGACTGTTTTTCCTTCAGGTCCCAGTTTGTCCTTGCTCATTTCACTAAGATATCCAATCTTAGGGTGCTTCCTGGCTCACAACTGTTCCCCATTTGCCAGGTAGATTGTTAATTGAAATGCTTTGGGCAAGAAAATCACAACCCAATTCCTGGCAAGAATTTTGGCCTAATAAAGCCAAGATACACCTTGTTTTATACAACAGATGGTCCCCGGAAATGTTAGATATAAACCAATCTTTGGAAATTGAATTCCCTCCCATGACTTATATAATAATTTGGAGTGGATTTATCTGCATTTCTGACTAAACTTCAGGACCAAGGGGGTCCTAACCCACAGCTTACATCTTGCAATAAGGCAAAGACAGACCTTGAGTGATCTCCTGACCATTTCCAACTTTCCTCCACGAACCTAACAATGATCCTTGTGTTAGTTTCCTAGAACTGCTATAACAAAGTACCACAACCTGAGTGGCTTAAAACAGAAATTTATTTTTTCAAGGTTCTGGAGGCTAGAAGTCCAAAATCAAGGGTCCGCAGGACCATGCTCCATCTGAGACTCTGGGTTGGATCCTTCCTTGCCTCCTCCTAGCTTCTGGTGATGGTTGCCAATCACCGGCATTCCTTGGCTTGCAGCTGCATCAGTACAATCTGCTATGAACATATGGCAAGTACCCTATTTCCAAATAAGGTTGCATTATAAGGTACTAGGGGTTAGGACTTCAAGATCATCTGTTGAGAGGGCACAGTTCAACCTATAACGACCTTCATATATACACATGGGTGCCTCACTTGGAAGAGAAAAAAGAGAGGGATAAAAAGTAAAGGAAGAATGGCTAGCCAAATCCTTTAAAAATAAACAAACATCTGTCCTCCATAATGGGCCCCAAAGTAGTGATAGTCTTCACTTGGGAAGGGAAAGTAGATATCTCAAGGCTGACTCCAGCTTGGAGGTTGCTTCTTCCCCGGGGGAATCACAATAATCACTGTGACCACCCCTCGTTGCCCTGTAGAGCATAATTTCTACCACTAAAGCTCCTCTCATGGGGGATTCATGTGCCTTCCCTTATTTCCCCAAGCAAAGACAAAGCCTAAAGTTTTGTTAAAAATCCAGCTTGAATAAACAATACCGAGGTCTCCAAAAACAGTATTGGAATTAGAAGAGTAACATGCAACTTACACATTCTACATTACTGTGGACTAGGTGTTCTAAAAACCCACTACAAACGCAGGGAGAATTTTGATAAAAATACAACCAGAATTATTTTATGTGCATGTATGATCTCTTTAAAAAGAGAAATCAGGAATGTCTTCCAATAACAGGAAAATAGGACCTTGTTTGTGTAACCTTTTTAAAAAAAATGTGATAAAATCTAGAGACAGTAAAGTGCATAGGTCTTAAGTGTATAACACGATGAATCTTTACATATGTATATATCTATAAAAGCAGTATGTAGAACAATATTAAAAACATTTTCAAAACCTAAAAAAGCCCCGTCTGGTTGGTGTAGCATTTGGAAATTAAAAAAAAAAAAAAAAAAAAAAAGGCTCCCTCAGTCCGTTCTCAGTCAATATCCTTAAAAGAATACCATTATTCTGACTTTGATCTGCATAGATTAGTTTTGCCTGTTCTTGAACTTCATGAAAAGAGAATAAAATAGCATGTTTGGTTTTAATGTTTGGGCAGGGGAACAAGAAGCAAGGCTTTTGGCTGGGCAAAGTGGTGAAGCAAAATTGAGATTCCCCTGAAGTCGGGAGTTTTGAAGACCTCATCCTCATTGAAAAAAACAGGGTACAGAAAAAATCTCTACCTGCTGACAAAGGGAGCCAACAAGATTATGTTTGTCTCAGGCTGCAGCTCTTGTGAAAAATTAAAAGTAGAGGTTTTCTTGAGAAACCGTAATAATAAGGCTGCCCTCATGTTTAAATTTATTCTACCTCCATAGAACTGGAAATTCGAAGCCTAGATATTAATTTAAATTGCTCCTAGATTTATAACATCATGAAGCAATGAAGGTTCTTTTTGAATAAACATATCCCAAATCCAGGAACTACATTATTCCTACAAAGTAAGATCAACAAAAATTTCCAAATACACAAGGGCACAAACATCTGTGGCCGAGAGTAAATTTAAAAAGCATCACAATTATGCTCAAAAGCACTTCAGATATTAGAATTCTCAAATGTAGAATATAAAATGTTATGCTTAAAATGGTCACAGAAATAAAAGAGGAACTTGAAAGAAACAACAGACCATAAAAAATAACCAGATAATATTGAAAAAGAATAAAAGAATTTCTAGACATGAAAAATATAGTGATTGAAATAAAAAAAGCTTAGTCACTAAATAAACCTCAGTGAATAAATTAAACAGCAGATTAAACATAACTCAGGAAAAAAATAAGTAAATCAGAAGATAGATATGAATTATCCAAAATAATAATAATCTTGGAGAGATACTGAGACATGAGTATATAAGAAAGATGATGAGATACAGATGTTAGAATATGAGTACCCATTATATGTTTAATTAAAGTTCCAGAAAGATTGAAATGAGAAACTGGGAGAGACAAGATTTTGAAAGGGCAATGGCTAAGAATTTCTGCAAATTTATTAACATAGTAATCTTAAGAATCATGAAGTAATCATGTGTCACTTAATAATGGAGATAAGTTCTAAGAAATGTGTCATTAGGAGATTTCATTGTTGTGTGAACATCATAGAGTATACTTACATAAACCTAGATGGTACAGCCTACGACACACCTAGGCTATAAGGTAAAGACTATTGCTCCTAGGCTACAAACCAGAATAGCACATTACTGTACTGAATACCATTAGTAATTGTAACACAATGGTAAGTATTTGTGTATCTAAACATAGAAAAGATACAGTAAAAATACGGTATTATAATCATATTGGACTATTGTCATATATGTCATCAATTGTTGCCTGAAAGGTAGTTAGACAATGCATAACTGTACATAAATCTCAGGCAGGTTAAATAAAACAGCTACACATTATAGTAGCAGTGCAGAATATCAAAGACTTGAAGAAGATCTTAAAAGCAACCAGAGAGAAAAGCCAGATACATATAAAATGACAACAATCAGACTGGCAATACCCTTCTCAGTAGCAACAAAGGAAGCTAAAAGAAAGTGAAAGAATATCTCCAAAGTGCTGAGGGAAAAAAACCCAAAACAGTTAACTTACAGCCATATGCCCTGCTAAATTATCATCCCTAAATGGGAGTAAAATGAAGACATCTTCAGGGGAGACAAAAACCTAACAACAGACCAAAAAAAACCCCAATAACCAGCAGATCAACACTAAACAAAATTCTAAAGAATGTATTTTAGAAATAATAACAATGATCTCAGAATGAAGGTCTTAGATACAAGAAGAAATCATGACAAATAATTTAGTGAACTTGTGGTTAATCTTTTAAAAAGTTGATTATATTATAAAAAAATATATAATTTGGGGAGTTTAATAAGATAATTTAAAAATTTTTTAAAATTTAAAAATTAGCTGAGTGTGGTGGTATACGCCTGTACTCCTAGCTACCCATAAGGCTGAGCTGGGAGGATCACTTGAGCCCAGGAGTTCGAGGCAGCAGTGACCTACAGTCATACCACTACACTCCAGCTTGGGTGACAGAGTGAGACTGACCCCATCTCAAAAAAAAAAAAAAAAAGCAATACTTCCAAAATGGTAGAGTGAAAATGGAATTAAGAATACTACTGTAAATAAGACAGGAAGGAAGACATAGAAAAGTCAGGAAAAGTAGAAGGCACAAAAGACAATGGCAGAATTAATTTAATTAAATTAAAGATATGTCAGTATTCACAATGAAATGGACTAAACTCACCAGTAAAAAGGTAGAGATTTTCAGATTGGTTTTCTTTACATCTAGTTTTAAGCTGTTTAAAAGAGATACACCTACAACACAGGATACAGAAAGAGGGAAAGTAAAAAAGTAAGAAAGACATGAAAAAACATATTTACCAGACAAATATTAACCAAAATAAAACTGTTATAGCTATATTATTATCAGATGAAATAGATTCTAAGGCAAAATAACTTTTTAGGGATAAAGAAGTTTATCATATAATGATAAACTTTTCAATTTACCTGGAGGCTAAACATATAATCTTAAAAAAAAAAGTGAACCAAAAACTAACAGAATTTCAAGGAAAAATGCATAAACCCACTGTATTAGTCTTCTCAGGCTGCCATAACAAAATACCAAAGACTGGGTGGCTTAAACAACAGGAATTTATTTTCTCACAATTCTGGAGACTAGAAGACCCAGATCAAGGTGTTAGCAATATGGTTCCTGGTGTGGACTCTCTTCCTGGTTTGCAGATAACCACCTTCTCGCTGTGATCTCACGTGGCCTCTTCTCTGTGTCCCACAGTGGGAAAGACTGAGGGAGTTCTGTGGGAGTATCTTCCTGTTCTTATAAGGGCAACATTAGCTCTATCAGATTACAGCCCTATCCTTATGATCTCATCTAACCTTAATTACTTTTCTAAAGACCCCATCTCCAAATACAATCACACTGGGAGTTAGGGCTTCAACATCTCAATTTTAGGGGGATATAATTTAGTCCATAACACCCACCATCATGAAGGGAAATTTTTAAGGCCTTTCTTTCATTAATTAATAGATCAATAAGACAATCATTTGATAAAGACAGAGAAGAGATGAAAACAAGACATGCTTGATTTAATTGTCATATCCTGTACATATCAAAGAATAAGTTACCACACATAGAATATTTACCAAAATTGACTATGTTCTAGAATAGAAGGGAAGTGAAGAAATCATTGTGATACACATCACATTACACGACCACATTTCAATTGGGTTAGAAATCATTGACAAAAAGAAAACAAAAAAATTTGGAAATGTAAGAACATATTTCCAAATAACTCATAAGTCAAAGAAGAAATCATAATTGAAATTGGGGAGCCTGGGTTTCCCCCATACCTGATAGTAACAAGGCGACCCTGGGGTGGTGTCAGAAGAGACCTAGTGGAGATCCAGAACTTTCCCCATGACCCGGTAATAATAAGAACACCCCCACCACAGGGTCTTTGGTGACCACATGAAGAACTGGAACTCCCATCTCTGCCCACATTAAAGAGGAACCTCTCCTGGATCTCACTAGAGACTGAGTAGAGAACTTGGAAGTAACAAGGTAGCACCCCCACTTTTCCTACCAAAGCAGTGTCGGAGAAAGCCAGCAGAAACTGAGGTTTAAATAAGATACAAAATCTCAGAGCTTAATATGAAAATGTCTGGGCTTCTAATAAAAATCGCTCATCATACCGACAACCCGGAAGATTTCAAACACAATGAAAAGAGACAATCAACAGATGCTTTACTAGGTTGAATAGTGTCTCCCCAAAATTCATGTCTACTCCAAGCCTGCAAATGTGATGTTATTTGGAAAAAGAGTCTTTGCAGATAAATCAGGTTAAGAGGAAATTATACAGGACTAGGGTAGGTCCTAAATCCAGTACGACTGGTGTCTTTATGAGGGAAATTTAGACACAGACACATGGGGAGAAAGCCATGTACAGAGACAGAGATTAGAGTGATGTATCTAAATAACAAAGAACACCAAAGATGTCTGCAATCACCAGAAGCTGGAACAGGCAAGGAAGAATTCCTCCCTAGAGCCTTCAGAGGGAGTCTGGCCCTGTCAACACTTTGATTTCAGACTTCTAGCCTCATCAAGAACCACAAGAGAATAAATCTCTGTTGTTTTAAGCCACCTAGTTTATGGTAATTCGTTACTAATATAGATGACAAGACCGAGATGACTGAGATATTAGAATTATCTAATAAAGATTTTTTAAATTTATTTTTAAATTGACAAAATTGTATATATTTATGGTGTACAAAGTGATGTTTTGGAGTATGTATACATTGTGGAATGGCTAAATTGAGCTAATTAATGTATGTATTACCTCACATATGTATCCTTTTTTTTGTGATTAGAACACTTAAAATCTATGCTTAGCAATTTTAAAGCATACAATACATTGTTACTAACTACAGTCACCAGGTTGTACAATATATCTTTTAAACTTATTCCTCCTGTCAAACTAAAATTTTGTATCCTGTGGCCAACATCTCCCTAATCCTCCTCTCCCTACCCTAATCCGCTGGAAACCATCATTTTATTCCTTGCTTCTATGAGTTTGATGTTTGTTTTAGATTCCACATATAAGTGAGATCAGCCACTATTTCTCTTTCTGTGTCAGACATTCCACTTAACATGTCTTCCAGGCTCATCCATGTTTTCAGAAACGACAGGCTTTCCTTCTTTTTTAAGGCCAAATATTATTCCATTTTGTGTATATACCATATTTTCTTTCTTTCTTTCTTTCTTTTTTTTTTTTTTTAGACAGAGTCTCGCTCTGTTGCCCGGGCTAGAGTGAGTGTCATGGCATCAGCTTAGCTCACAGCAACCTCAAACTCCTGGGCTTAAGCGATCCTACTGCCTCAGCCTCCCGAGTAGCTGGGACTACAGGCCTGCGCCACCACGGCTGGCTAATTTTTTCTATATATATTTTAGTTGGCCAGATAATTTCTTTCTATTTTTAGTAGAGATGGGGTCTTGCTCTTGCTCAGGCTGGTACCATATTTTCTTTATCCATTCATCCATTGGTGGATCCTTAAGTTGATTTTGTATCTTGGCTATTGTGAATAATGCTGCAATGAACGTGGAAGTGCAGATATCTCTTTGACATACTGATATCATTTCCTTTGGATATATATCCAGTAGTGGGATTGCTGGATCATATAGTAGTTAGTTCTATTTTTAATTATTGAGGAAATGCTGTTTTCCATAATGGCTGTACTCTAACAAAGATTTTTAAACAGCTATGATTTTAAAAAAATGCTTCAACAAGCAATTAAAAACATGCTTGAAACAAATGAAAAAAATAGAAAATCTCAGCAAAGAAAAAAGAAGATTTAAAGAAGAAACAAATGTTAATTTTAGAATTGAAAAACACAATAACCAAAATAAAAATCTCAGTGGATGGGCTCAACAGTAGATTGGAGACCACAAAGGAAAAAAAAAATCAGTGAAATAGAAGATAGAACAATATAGAAATCACCCAATCTGAACAACAGAGAGAAAACAGATTGAAAAGAAAAGTAGAACAGAGCCTCAGAGACCTGTGAAACTATAAAAAATATATAATGTTTGTATCATCAGACTCCTGGAAGAAAAGAAAGAGAGCAGGGCTGAAAAAGTACTTGAAAGCAGCAAGAGAAAAAAAGACACTAGGTAATGTATGAGAGAAACAAGTAACAGTGGATTTCTCATCAGAAACCATAAAGGACAACTGGAAGTGATACAATATTTTTTTAAGTACCAGAAGAAAAGAATTGTCAACCCAGAATTCTATATCCAGAGAAAATATTCTTCAGGAATGGAGTGATGGTTAATTTTAAGCGTCAGCTTGACTAAATTAAGGGATAATTACATAGGTGGTGGGGCATTATTTCTGGGTGTGTCTGTAAGGGTGTTTCCAGAGGATATTGGCATGTGAATCAGTGAACTGAATGGGGAAGATCTGTACTCAATGTGGGCAGGCACCATCCAGTTGGCTATGGGCCAGGATATAACAAAAGGGCAGAGGAAAGGCAAATTCACTCTCTCTCTATCCTGGAGCTACAACACCCTTCTCCTGTTCTTAGACATCAGAACTCCAGGTTATCTGACTTTGGACTTTGGGACCTGCACCAGTGGCTTCCTGGGTTCTCAGACTTTTGGCCTTTGACTGAGAGTTGCACCATCAGGTTCCTCATTTTGAGGCTTTCAGATTTGGACTGAGTCATGCCACCAGCTTCCAAAGGTCTCCAGTTTGCAGACAGCTTATCATGGGACTTGTAAACCTCCATAATAACATGATCCAATTCCCCTAATAAATCCTCTCACATCTGTCTGGCTATCTATTTATCTATCTCCTATTGGTTCTATCTCTCCAGAGAACTCTAATACAAAAGGGAAATCAAAACTTTCTTAGATGAAAGAAAACTAAGAAAATTTGTCACCAGGAAATTACCCTAAAACAATGGGTAGTCTTTAAACAAAAATTCTTTAAACAGAAAAGGAATGATAAAAGAAAGAACTCAAGGACACCAGAAAAGACATAGAGGAAATTTAAATGTATATTGCAAATCTGAAAAAGCTAATGTACTATATATTTCCAATTTATAGGACATACTGGAAAAAGGCAAAAGTATGGAGATAGTAAAAAGATCAGTGGTTGCTAAGGTTGGAGGAAGGAAAGGATGAATATGCAGAGCACAAAGGATTTTAGGGCAGTGCAACAACCCTACATGCCATTATCATTTGTCCAAACCTATAGAATGTATAACATGAAGAGTTAACCCTAATGTAAACTATGGACTTTGAGAAATAATATGTCAATATAGGTTCATTGATTGTAACAAATGTACCACTCTGTGAAGGATGTTGGTATCAGGTGAGGCTGTGCATGTGTAGGGACAGGGGCTATATTGGAAATCTCTGTACCTTCTGCTTTATTTTGCTCTCTAATAAAAAAATTTTAAATATAGTATAATGGAAGAATGGGAGAATGGATTGGAATGGGGTGAGAAAATCAGAAGGCTGCCTTGGATACTTGTGGGCCATCCAAGTGAGATGCCCAGCAAATAGTCCATATACACATCTAGTATTGAACAGAGTGTTCTGGACTAGAGATATAGATTTAGAAGGCATCAGCATGTAAATAGAGTTAAAGACATGACTATGACAAAATTACCCAAATGAGTTGAAAACTAGAACAGAGCTCTAGGGAAATAATAACTCTGAAGAAGCAGGGGAGGAAGAAAATTCAAGGAAGGAAATTATGAAGAAAGGATCAGAGAAGTAGATGAAAACCAGGTAGAGTATTACCACAGAGGCTTAAGGGAAAGGAATTTCAAGGAGGAAGTGGTCAACAGAGTCACCATATGCAGACAGCTCAGGTAATGTAAATACAAAAATATATTCATTGGATTTAACTACTAATCCAATCAGATTTCATCCAATAATATATAGAATAAATAAATGACTGTTAAATGAAGTAATAAAGGCTAAAAGGATAAACAATAAAACAAAAGGGCACATTAAGGCAATGAAAGAGGGTGATTTTTAGTGGGGATACAGCTGAAACAATTGGCCATGAGTCGATAATTGTTGAAGCTGGGTACATGGGGATTAATTATATTAATCTCTCTACTTTTGTATATGATTGAATTTTTCCAAGGGAAAAAAAAAGATTTAAAAACAAAAAACCATCTTCCCTCCTAAAATGAAAGCCATAGACTGGGAGAAAATTTATGCAATAAATATATTTGACAAGGACTCAAATCCAGAATATATAAAGAACTCCTATAATTCAATAAGAAAAAGGCAGACAGCCACGCAATAGAAAAATGGGCAAAAGATTTTAACAAGCACTTCACAAAGAGGTTTTTCAAATGGCCAATAAGAATGACAATGGTCTTAGCCTCGTTAGTTCTCAGAGAAACGCATATTAGAACCACAAAGAGATATATCTCTATACAGTCACCAGAAATGCTAACATGAAAAAAAGTAACATCAAATGTTAGCAAGAATGTAGGACACTAGAACTCTCATACACTGTTAAAGAAAATGTAAATTGGTACAACCACTTTAGAAAACCATCAGTGTCTACCAAATCTAAACATAGGCATACTCAGTAACCCAGAAATTTCACCCACAACAGAAACATGAACATATATGAACCAAAGTCATATACAAAAATATTCAAGGCCAGGCATGGTGGCTCATGTCTGTAATCCTAGCACTTTGGGAGGCCAAGGTGGGAGGATCTCCTATGGCTAGAAGTTCAAGACCAGCCTAAGAAACATAGCAAGACACCATCTCTATTTAAAAAATAAAAAAATTAGCCAGGTGTGGTAGTGAGTGCCTGTAGTACTGGCTACTTGGAAGGCTGAGGCAGGAGGATCGCTTGAGCCCAGGAGTTCAAGGCTTTAGCGAGCTATGATGATACCACGGCACTACAGCCTGGGTGACAGAGGTAGACTTTGTCTCAAAAAAAAAAAAAAAAAATTAAAAAAAGAATATTCATAGTAGTACTATTTGTATACTCTGATTTCTCTTCAGATCGTATAAATCTTTCGCCTTTTACATAGTAGTACTATTTATAACTGCCAAAAACTGAAAATAAGCTAAATGTTCATCATAACAGAATGTTGGTATTTTCATACAATATAATTGTGGTCAATTGTGGTATGCTCATACAATATAATTCTACACAGCAATAAAAGTGGACAAAGTACTGCTATACATAGAGATGAACTTCACAATCTTAATTGTAAATGAAAGAAACTATACACAAAAGAACTACATCCTATATGATTCCATTTGTATGACATTTAAAAAGAGGCAAAACTGGATGGGGCGGGCTCACGATTATAATTCTAGCACTTTGGGTGGATGAGGCAGGAGTATCGCTTGCATCCAGCAGTTCCAAAACAGCCTGAGCAAAAGCGAGACCTCGTCTCTACAAAAAAATAGAAAAATTAGCCAGGCGTGGTGGTGCATTCCTGTAGTCCCAGCTACTTGGGAGGCTGGGGCAGGAGGATCACTTTAACTCAGGAGTGTGACGTTCTAGTGAGCTATGATGATGCCACTGCATTCTATCCCAGGCAACAGAGTGAGAGCCTGCCTCCAAAAATAAAAAATTTTTTTAAAAAAGAAGCAAAACTTATCTATGATTTTAGAAGTTATCTTAGAGATTACATCTGGGGAGGACAGTGGAGGTAGTATCTCTTCCACCAGGAAATAACCAGAGGGAGATTTCTGCATATGGCTGGCAATTGTTCTGTTTCTTGGTTTGAGTGATGGGTTACGTGTGTTGACTTTGTGACAAATTAAGAACCTGCATATTCAATATTCATATACATTCATGGAGATATATTGCTCTTCAGTAAGAGCTTAAAGGGAAAAAAGAATGTATTTTCCCTAGATGACTGGAAGTGGTTAAAGAAGGAGTAGATGGTGAGGGTACTGCTCATTTTTTCCATCTCTTTCCTGTCCCAGCCCTTTCCTTTTTAGCTAATTAATGCATGTTATGAGGCACCAAAAGCCTTTTCCACTTCCTTTCTATGGTTTGCCCCGTAAGAATATTGTTTCAGGAAACAGTAGTACTCCACTCCGACCATGGAATAATCCTCAGATAAACATGGTTTAACACCACATATTCCTTGACTAACAACTCTATGCTGTTTGAACAAACTCTAAATCTCTGATTAACAGATTCATGTAAAACACATATTTTTTCCAGAATGGGCTAACTGTATACATTCCTGCTTAGAGTTAAAGAAATGCAACCGAATGAGTTATTGCAGGCTTTTCTAGTCCTTAGAAAAGTTTGAAATTGTGAAGGATTTTAAAAAATTTCGTTGTAACCCAATCTGGTGCATATACTATGCAAGAAACTGCTTTTTGCTTTGGCAGTGCTACCTCTCATCCTTAGCCACAAAAATATAGTAGAGTCTGTGTAAATCTGCCCTCATTCCATAACAGCAGAGGATATGCTTGACTGAAACAGAAGAAAGCTGCTCTCATGTCTCCTGTTCCCTTTTTTGGCTATGTTTGGGGTAATGGAATGAGTTTGGTGCTGAACTTATAAGGATGCTTTAATATCTTACAGTTCACAGGTTTCTCTCTAAATAAAAATCCTGGTTAAATATGTGCTATTTTGATGAATGGGAAGAAATATCACATTTCAGAGCAAGTAAGTTACATTAGAATTAGCTTTTTCAGAGATAAAATCCTGACCCATGCTCCTTCCCAAAGATGATGATGACATGGGAGGTGTCCAACAAAATGTCCAGATCTGAGCTTTCAGCACTTGCTGTTGCTGTGCTGCCAGCTAACTGCACGCTTTTTTTGTGGATACTGGCAGGTGGAATGTTTATAGACTTTTGTAAATGTAGCATGCCTTTTGTTAGATGATGAGTGTGCCAATTCATAACAGGAACATCAAGAATCTGTATTGGATTAAATGATCTTCAAATTGGCTTCTAATACTCAGATTCTATAATTTTAAACAGAAAAACTATAAGAATTACATTCTTTTTTTCCCCATCAAACAAAACTAGGTGCTTTTGAAGCAAAGCAATATATGTCAAGATTGGTCATTGTCCACCATATTCAATACTAACAAATAATTTTAACAATATTGTTTTAAAAGCCTGAGATATTGCTGTGTTTGGCATTTTAAGAGGTATCTCCTACCCAAGCTTCTGGCAACAAAGCTGGGAGTCAGCTTGAGGAATTTTGTTCCAAAGACCTACTGTTTTAGCTGTTTGGCTCAGGAATTAAGTAAAAAGAAATGGAAAGCACTTAACAAAAACAAAAGCTACCCTGAAGAGAGCAGGGAGTTCTAACTTCTCTTTTGCTGTGTCTGAAATCCTACTACTTCCTTTGTAAATAGACCTCACAAACAAGTTACCCACGTGGAAACATGTCACCAGACTCTGCTTTATCAACAAATAGATGGCATTCTGAAAGTACCTTCCCAAATGAAAAGAGCTTACAGAATTTTAGAACAGCAGTGACACTAAGTATGCACTGTATGTAAAAATCATTTTTAGATTATACAACCGATGGCATGGTTTATGGCAAGACTGAGGAGACTGTTAGGCATTAACTCTATATAAGGGCATCCAGGTACAAGATTTCTGTCCCAACCCAACCTTCAAAATGTCCTCTATGTCAATACTAAGAGTGTATTTTAAAACAGACTAAATAAGAGCATTCAAATACTATTTGTTTAACATCTGATGTAAACAGTCTATTATCCCATTACACGCATAAACTAAGAGAACTTGACAGTAACAAGTACCAGGCATACCTCGTTTTATTGTGTGTCACTTTATTGCGCTTCACAGATATTGCGTTTTTTACAAATTGAAGACTTATGGCAATCTTGCTGGAGCAAATCTATCAGTGCCATTTTCCCAAGCATATGTGTTCACTTTGTGTCTCTGTGTCACATTTTGATAATTCTTGTAATATTTCAAACTTTTTCATTATTATATCTGTTATGGTGATCTGTAATCAGTGTTATCTTTGATGTTACTATTGCAATTGTTTTGGGGTTCCAGGACGTGTGACCACATAAAGACAGCAAATTTAATCAATAAATGTATGTGTCCTGACTGCTTCACCGACTGGCAGCCCTCCTACGCCAACCTGTCTCTCTTCCTCTTCTCAGGCCTCCCTATTCCTTGAGCACACAATATTGAAATTAGGTCAATTAATAATCCTATAATGACCTCCAAGTGTTCAAGTAAGAGTTGTAGGTTTCTCTTTTTTTTTTTTTTTTTTTTGAGACAGAGTCTCACTCTGTTGCCCAGGCTAGCGTGAGTGCCGTGGCGTCAGCTTAGCTCACAGCAACCTCAAACTCCTGGGCTCAAGCAATCCTTCTGCCTCAGCCTCCCGAGTAGCTGGGACTACAGGCAAGTGCCACCATGCCCGGCTAATTTTTTCTATATATATATTTAGCTGTCTGTATAATTTCTTTCTATTTTTAGTAGAGATGGGGTCTCGCTCTTGCTCAGGCTGGTCTCGAACTCCTGAGCTCAAACGATCCGCCCACCTCGGCCTCCCAGAGTGCTAGGATTACAGGCGTGAGCCACCGCGCCTGGCCTGAGTTGTAGGTTTCTTTAAATCAAAAGCCAGAAATGATTAAGCTTAATGAGCAAGGCATGTTGAAAACTAAGATAGGCTGAAAGCCAGCTCTTCTGCCAAGTGAATGCAAAGGAAAGTTCTTGAAGGAAATGAAAAGTGCTCTTCCAGTGAACACCTTAATGATAAGAAAGCAAAACAGTTTTATTGCAGTTAGGGAGAAAGTTTGAGTGGTCCAAATAGAAATCAAACCATTCACAACACTCTCTTAAGCCTACGCCTAATCCAGAGCAAGACCCTAACTCTTCAATTCCATGAAGGCTGAGAGAAGTGAGGAAGCTGCAGAAAAGTCTGAAGCTAGCAGAGGTTGGTTCATGAGGTTTAAGAAGCCATCTCCATGACATAAAAATGCATGGGGAAGCAGCAAGTGCTGATGTAGAAGCTGGAGCAAGTTATCCAGAAGATCTAGCTAAGATCCTTGATGAAAGTGGCTACACTAAACACAGATTTTCAGTGTAGATGAAAACCTTCTATTAAAAGAAGATGACATCTAAGACTTTCATAGCTAGAGAGAAGTTAATGTCTGGCTTCAAAGCTTCAAAGGACAGGCTGACTGTCCTCTGATGGACCTGGACAAAGTAAATTGCAAAAATCCTGGAAAGGATTCACCATTCTAGATGCCATTAAGAACATTCATGATTCATGTGAAGAGGTCAAAATACCGACTTTAGTGGGAGTTTGGAAGAAGCTGATTCCAATCCATGTGAATGACTGAGGGGTTCAAGACTTCAGTGGAGGAGGTAACTGCAGATGTCATGGACATAGCATGAGAACAAGAAATGGAGCCTGAAGATGTGACCAAATTGCTGCAATCTCATCATAAAACTTGATGAGGAGTTGCTTCCTATGGATGAGCAAAGTGATTTTCTGAGATGGAATCTACTCCTGGTGAAGAATGCTGTGAACATTGTTGAAATGACAACAAAGGATTTAGAATATCTCATAAACTTAATTGATAAAGCAGCAGCTCAAGCAATCCTCCTGCCTCAGCCTCCCTAGTAGCCAGGACTATAGGCATACACCGCCACACCCAACTAATTTTTCATTTTTTTAGAGACAGCATCTTGCTATGTTGCCCAGGCTGGTCTTGGACTCCCAGCCTAAGTAAGCTTACTTTTTAAACAAAAAGTTTAGAATATGTCAACCTTGAATATTTCCTTCAATTCTCCACTTCCAGGAAAATCTGAAAAAAGCATTATTTGCTGTGCTTAACAATTAAGGGATGAGTCAAGCTCACCTGGAGACGTGAACCTTTGGCAATTATTTTCCCCAGACTTCATTACAGTATTTTTTATTGCATGTCTAACATTCAAAATATTTTATACCATGCACTATGGATACGTAGATGAATCAATCGCAGTTCCTACCATAAAGGAACTCATCCAAAGAAGACACACGCATAGAGTTTTAATTCAATACGGCTAAGTATGACAGGCATGTACAAGGTATTATTGGGCTATAGAAGGGCACACATCAATTTGCTCCATTGTTGATGATGTAAAGTTTGATCACTTGAGTAAGGTGACATTCACCTAAGTGTTCCTTGTATAGATATCTTTGTTCCTTTAGAAGCCTGGTGAGGAAGGAGAAGATGGGTGGAAAGGTATAAAATTTCTGGAGAAAGTGGGATCTTGCCAGGCAAGGCAGAGAGGAAGGGGCGAGAACGTCAGGTAGAGGGAATAGTAAAGCACCAAGTTGAGAAAAACTAGAGCACGAGCCTGGGGCAACAACCACTACAGAATATCATGATGAGTCTAAGAGGTAGGCCAGGAACAGATTATGAAGAATCATGAAAGCCAGTGTTAGAGATTGATTTATCCTCTAAGCTAATTGTCTCTAAGGTATGGTGTGCCCTGGAATACTGGAGGAGAGATTTTGTCTTTTTAAATTTTCATACTTTTGTGTACATTTCATAATGAAATACATATATATATGTTTCTCATTAAGTGAAATCAGGACCTTAAGAGGGGGTTTGGGGGTGGGGAGAGAGGATGAAAAGCTGTTTTAGACTAAGCACTTAAAAGCATCCAGAAGGAGCTGTCCAGCAGACAGATAGCTGTATATGAAACTGAAGATCGGGGAGGGTCTTTTGCTTGGATGTGTAGATTTGGTAGATATCCAATAAAACTCTGAGAGGAAAGAACAGTGGACCAATGGCAGAACCCCAGAAAATACTAACATTTACAATAACATGGTTATTTTTTTCCAGAGGAAGATTAGAGCACAAGGAGCAGTACTTGGCACTATTTCTTTTAAAGCTCCCAAATATTAATACAAAGTTAGTAACTGCCAGACCTTACTATTTCTATTAGCATATGAAAGCAAGGCACAATGCACCATGAAGGGAGAAAAATGTTTCTGTTAGTACTCTAGCAGCAATTCAGAAAGAGATAATTTTCTTACCATTTTGGGTGGTATTCAATTAAGGATTTTAAAAGTCCATCATGAAACTTGGGCACTTTGAAGAAATGGCTGATTATAGGACAAAGTCAGGGAAAACACAAAGTGAGCCTGAACACCTTGTGTAAAAAAGGAAGCGCTTCAAGATTAAAGGGACATGTCAACAGGACATAAGAGCTGGCTTAGAGGAGCTTCCCCTAGCCAACTTTGGGATAATTTCAGCATCAGAAAGAATAATAAATTTTAACACACAGAATATATAAAAAAAAAATCTGAGTCCACAGTAATATTCAAAGTGTTAAAGAAAAATGGAAAGCTCTTGTTCACAAAAAAAATGCCAGCTAAAAAATGTAGATGAATGATGGAATTAGAAAATCCCTATGTTGCAATTCCTATTTAATGTTTGTTTGAAGCAAAGAATCATTAACAGATGTTAAAACCATTGTGTTAAAGGTTATGGAGGAACAGCATATTCACCTGGTCTCACAGGTTCCTTCTCAAAGTGAAAAAGTATCTTACAATAGAAACATAAAGCATGTATCACTTTCACCCAATTTAGTATCACCAACAATGGGACGAACTGACATCTGATGTCATGTGCCTTTCGATGTCATAAGAATGGGAAGTACATATCATTCTAGGCAATATTCTTTAATTTAAATCTAATCATGAAAGAAACACTCAGACAAATCAAGAATGTGGAGAATTCTGTAAGTCAACTGGCTTGTACTCCTTAAAAATTTTAGTATCAGAAAAGGGGAATTTCTCTAGAATGAACGTAGAGCGACAAAAACCAATGCATGAACCTTGTCTGATTTCACAATAAAAACAAAACAAAACAACAAAAAATAAAGATATAAAGGATATTTCAGGTGCAATCGGGGAATAGGGATTATATTATTAGATATTACTGAAGCAATGTTAAATTTCTTGGGTGTGATAATGATATAATGGTTATGTAAAAGAATGTCCTGGTTCTTAGGAAATATGTGGTAATATATTTAGGAGTGAAGCATCATGATGACTGAAAGTAATTTTCAAAAGGATCAGCAAAAAAAATAAGAGAAAGAAAAAATAAATATACACACAGAGGAGATAAAACAGAGAAATGGATGTTCATTTACCATTCTTACAACTTTTCTGTAGTCTAGAAAATTTTCAAAATAAAAAGTCAGGAGAAACAATCTGTGTGTAGCTAATATGCTATAGTTGATTTTATTTAGATGAATGTACTAAATACTAATAAATTATTTAATACTTTAAAAAAGCCCACCATGAAATTCTTTCCCATCAAAGTTAATCAAGATAAAAGGTGAATTAATGTCACCTGTAGCCAATGCCAGCAACATAATTTCTGTCTTTTTTCCCCCTCTACGTGAGTCAAGAATCATGTTTGACTTACCTGTGAAATTAACAAACCAGCAAAACACCTATGGCACTCAACCACTTTTTCAAAAACAATTTAACATTGGAAAACCTGTAATCTTCTGGTTTTAAAATAATTTATTTCATAGTTCTGTTTTAATTTCATGTCTCAGAGCATACATTATTTAACCAATAGGTGCTGGACAAAGATTGTAAAAAGGGAGGAAACGTTTAGGATAAGAAACCGGCTCAATTCCATCAGAATTTGATCCTACTTTGTAAAGTCTTACTAGGATAAATTTCTATCATACTCCTTTTGTGCTTACAAAAAACATTAACTTCTGAATTTCCAATGTTGTAAATAAAAATTTTTACAATTAAGTATGCATTCAATTGACACACAAGGCAACCAAATAAATTCTGTCATCAACATTAGCATAATGTGTATTTCCTGTCACTGCACTAACATTAAACTAAACTTCAAACCACAAAAACATTGTGACTAACATTAAAAAGGCAAGCTGTAAGATACTCAAAGCTTATAAAGGACAAATTGCACATGGTTAAGATGGGACGTCATTTGACAAGGGCTGGTGTTGTGCATATGGCTGCTTTTTTTTATAAGAAGGCCACCGGCAAACAGGGCAACAGTGTCGGCCCCCAGCCAACCACATCACAATACAATTCTGATGAAACACATGACCACAAGGCAATCCCATTAACAAACATCCATTTTCAAAATTCTCTAGGCAAACAACACATTCAGTACAGTGCAGCATGTCAGCAGGCCAAGTTAACCAATCAGGTTCCATGTCTTCATTAGTGTTATATGATCCATATGACCTCCCCTTCCTTTCATATGGGCTGGTCTGACAATACTTATTGGCACATGAACAAGCCTCATCATCACAGAGACTTGCTTTTCCCGGAGAATTGTGAAATATACTTTGTTTATCTTCAAATGCTTCCTTCTCACTGCTAAAAGTGTCTGTGTTCTCACTGTCTGAATCATTTTCAATATCTTGAGAACCCTCCGACATTTCCTCTTCAGACTGGACTCCAAGACATTTAAATCGCCACATTGGTAAATTTTTTATATAATCAGTTGGTATCAGAGGGTGAAGCCAAAGGTCAGGGAAAGCTAACCGCTCCAAGAACAAGTCAGGGTCTTCGTCCCAATCAGATTCTACAGGAAAGTTCTGAAAAGAAGCAATTGGGTGGAAGAGGTAGCTGGTGTACCAGTCCCACAGACTTGATAACCATTCTAAGTTATTGGCATTGACTTCATCATTGTTGTTGTTGCGTCGTCTCTTTTTCTCAAAGTAATCAATTAGTAAACCATGTCCAAGGTATGTACTGAGAAACAGGGCTGGGTGTGAAGAATAAAACATCCAGTCTGCCCTTACCCACGAAGCCAGTGTGGTTGTATTGGAGTATCTCAGTAACTTTAAGCTGTATTCATAAAAGCTATCTAAGTAAGGGAGCTGTAAAAAGCCCAACACAGGGAGCCAGGAAATAATTAATAGAGAATTATACGTCCCTAAAGTGCTTATGAGAACCACAAATCGTTTTATGGTAGCTCCCTGTGTAATAAATAAGTCCATCCAAGCCATAAGATTTACTAGAACCAAGCTCAAAACAAAGAGATCATTTACTTCAGGTTGTAAGGAGCGTAAAAATGAATCCAGGGCCTGAAGGGATATAAATTCGCCTGTGTGGTTTCCATATCTGTAAATTCCTTCAGGAGTTCTAAGTATGTATGATGGCATGTTATATACACCAATATCTGTCATATAACTCTTGTTGTCCCAGTTTTCCACATTTACAAAAATAAACTCAACTCTTCCAGTAAACTTTATACTTAGTGCAGAGAAGAAAGCTGGGGGTTGGTCAAGGTTTGCAAATAGGTATATTTTTACCCAATACTGATCACTTTTATTCCACTCTTCTTTCAAATGCTCAGCATTATAAATGGTTTTGATCCGAGAAGCTGCATGAGCAGTTATCCATTTAAAAATGTGCTCTACTTCAACCTTGCGTCCACTGTATTCTTTAAGCATGACTTTTCCTTTAGAAGTAGTTGTTTGTGGAACTGACATAATGAGTGTGGATCGTACCCAGCCTCTTCTCCTGCAGTATCTACAAGAGAATAAACTGTGAGTAAATAGCTAGGGTGTTGTGCAAACAATTTATCTTCCTCTTGTAAATTTCTTTAACACCTCTTCCCCAAACCAAATAACCTCCAAATAATCAAAAAGTAGTACCAATACATGACAGTTGTGCAAGGGGAAAGGCAAGGTTTTTACACTTTGTTCCACATTTCTATGTTTCTTTTCTTTTTTTTTTAAACAAAGTGTATCATGAAAAGTCTTTGAGTCAAAGGAATCAGCAAATACTTCAGCATCTCTTATGTACCTACTACTGCATTGTGTGCTAAGATCCAAAAGATAATATGCAAATAATTTCTGCTTACAAGGAATTTAAAATCCTATTAAAGAGACAAAACAGAGTAAAAACCCATATATGTTAATGCAAAGAAAATTCAAAGAAAGGAAATATCATTGGGAATTTGAGCTGGTAAAGATTTTACGAAAGGTTTGGGAATTGAACTAGGTCTCGAAGGATGGTTAAAATTCAGATGGGCAGAAAAAAGAGAAGAAAATAGATTATCCTACACTCTGCCGAATCCCTGATTTGGTGCAAGCTCCTTGAGGGTAGCGGTCATGCACACCCGTTTATTAACTCAGGCACCTACCACAATGCCTGATGCACACAGGCACTGTTACAAAGTAGTCTACACAAAAGCTAATCTAGAAAAGAGCAACTGAAATTTAATGCAGAGGAAACAAAGAGAGAAAGTGTTTAGATTAAGAGATTCAGTCTAAGAATTGTCCCTACTTTATAGCAGAGTAAATATAGGAGAATTTAACTAAAATTAAATCATTTGTTTAGATTTATCCAGCAGGGTCATAACTCTATTCCTTTTGGAAATAGAGAGCTTCTTGCTCTGTGATTTGTGATATCCAATCTCCCCCTAAAAAACTAGACAACAAATGAAAGGAAATGATGAAAGCATCTATTGTATCACAGTGGAGAGATTTTAAGTGAAAACATTTTCCTTTTTTTTCAAGTATTTTCCCCATAAACCGACCATGTGGAATTTTATGATATGTAAAATTTACCTCAATGAAGTTGTAAAAACAGAAAATTCACCACACGGATACATTTTGTTCCGTACAGGTTTGTAAATGAATTATAATAAATGTTCTATTTCTTATTTTGCTACTCAGAGTATTGACACAAAATCATAGGTATTATGCTTACCATGGATTATTATTTTATTAAATAAGCATCATATGATCAGATATTAAGAGAGAAAAAAGTTGACATACAGTAGCATATGGTTTTATAATGATAATATAACTAATTTTATCTCAGAAATTTTGTGATATAGTTTTAGATAAATGAAGACAACATGTTATATCTTAAAAACAAGGTTAGTAATGACTCTGGAAAACTATCTGGGTGACTCAGAATCACCGACCATGACTCTTAGCTTCTTGTTGAGTTGATTCACTTCCCCAGCAAGATAGATTCCATTAATATCAATACTGCTTTAACTGAAATGGCTTGAAAAGTATATATTCCTACAAAATATCTTCTATGCAATGCAAAATAATAATTCATTAATGTGAATTCTATTTTTACCCTCTCCAAAAAAAGCAACAAGTCAAATGCATGTGGATAATTATCTTATTTACATCTTAAATATCTTTAATTAGCTTTAATGTTTTAATTGCATATGACATCTGTTATGACACATTTCTACTCTTGGCTATTCTTTTTATCTTCCTATAACTACCTTGGCTTCTGATTTGTGTCATAATCTGACAGAAAACCTTACTCTGTAAAAATGACAAGATCTAAGTGTATACATTTCTTTATGTAAGGAAACATGGCTGGGCACGGTGGCTCAAGCAGGTAATCCTAGCACTCTGGGAGGCCGAGGTGGGTGGATCGCTCGAGGTCAGGAGTTCGAGACCAGCCTGAGCAAGAGTGAGACCCCGTCTCTACTAAAAATAGAAAGAAATTATCTGGCCAACTAAAATATATATAGAAAAAATTAGCCGGGCATGGTGGCGCATGGCTGTAGTCCCAGCTACTCGGGAGGCTGAGGCAGGAGGATCGCTTAAGCCCAGGAGTTTGAGGTTGCTGTGAGCTAGGCTAACGCCACGGCACTCACTCTAGCCAGGGCAACAAAGCGACACTCTGTCTCAAAAAAAAAAAAAAAAAAAAAAGGAAACAAATATATTGTGTGGTTTCTTTTCAGTTCAGAGATAAGTGACAGTTTAAGATTTATCATTCTGGATAGAATTTAAGAGTACCCAAGAAAAGAAAATTCCAAACGTCATCATATATCTTTCAAATCAAATGTTTTTCATACCTGGAAAAAATCTCTAATACTTATGAAACATCAGGCTACTAATACATAGTTTCTAAATACTGGTCTAAAGAAATCAAAAACATAAATATAGTATACCATATTAGTTTTAAAACTCTACCACTAAACATAAATGAAAACTAATGTACATACTGTTTTTTAAGAATAATAGTGTATCACCTTATATCAATATAAACACTTTTTTATTGCCAATTCAAAAAAAAACTTTTTAAAGGTCTAAATAAATTCAATGACAATACCATGAAAAATATCCTCTAGTTCTTAAAGTAAATCTTTTGGGCTCTCTTAGAGACTTTTGAGATCTCTTAGAGAATTTAAAGACTAAAAATGATAGGAAATATGGCTAATGAGTTTTGGTATTCTAGTTTCTGATGTGGCATGCTATATTTAAAAAGAAAGCTTGGTATTTCTGTTTCTATATGCCATTTCTTCAGACAAGGTCATTGGTCTCCTTGGCTTTCCTGGCTCTCTTTCCAATTCCCCATTCCCTTTCCCTTCTCCTTCCCTGCTTATTCCACAGGCCCCTCATCCCTGACACTCTCACCATAAGCTTTCCTGTTTATCACTCAGCTCCTGCAATTCCCATGTTGCCCTTCTTCTCTTTATTACCCCCTATATCCCCTGCCCTCATATACACACATAAATGCCACCTCATCTACTTTCTCCAAAAAAAGAACAGAGCGTGGACCTGACAGGAAAAGCCCTTTGAAACAGATCTCTTGGTTGGGGAATGAGAGGAGGTAGAGTCAGGCAAGACTACCCCTGCTGAGTATACGGAGAAAGAAATTAAAACTGCTACAACTGGACAGGGTGAGAAGCTGCCCAGAAGCCATGGTCCTGAATGTTCTCAGGAAAGCTACTATGGTTTGGATATGGTTTGTTTGTCCCCACTAAATCTCATGTTGAAATTTGAACCCCAGTGTGGCGGTATTGGGAGGTGGGGCCTAGTGGAGGTGTTTGGATCATGGGGGTGGATATCTCATGAAAGGCTTGGTGCTGCTCTTGAGGTAGCAAGTAAGTTCTAGCTCTCAAAAGACTTGGATTAGTTCTCATGGGAAAGGATTAGTTCCCAAGAGAGTAGGTTGTTATAAAGCCAGAAGCCCTTGGGTTTGGTCCCTCTTTGCACACACCCACTTCCCTTTTGACCTCTGCCATGTTTTGGCAGCAAAAAATCCTTCACCAGAAGCCAAGCACATGCCAGCCTCATGCTTCTTGTACAACCCGCAGAACTGTGAGCTAAATAAACTTCTTTTCTTTATAAATTATCCAGCCTCAGGTAGTCTTCTATAGCAACAAAAACCAGACTAAGACAGGAGCTGAACAGATCAGAAAAGTACAGTTATACAATGGGACCAGCATATTGAATGAGTCTGCCCCAGAGGCCACACAGAGAAGGCACTACAGTCAAAGAAAGCAGCACAGACAGTGGAATACAGAGTTTTGAGATTTTTACAAATCTGAAACCAAGATGACGACTCAATTATTCAGTATGTGATTAAAACACTTCCTGAATAACACCATTTTCTGCCCACTTACAACCTGCATTGAAATTCTGAACATTCTTTTCTGTATCTCTGTATTTTGTTGTTCTATATCTCCATAGAAAAAAATTGACCCCGACTAAGTACAGCTTCTATGTCAAGAACAGTTCTTATTCCAGTTGGAAGACTTTCCAAATGAGGAGACAACACAATATCGAAACTTATACAAGTCACTGGGCATCAAAATCATCTTTGTGATGAAACTTAAGAGGAAGTATATATGTGATTTTTTTTTTTTGAGACAGAGTCTCACTCTGTTGCCCGGGCTAGAGTGAGTGCCGTGGCGTCAGTCTAGCTCACAGCAACCTCAAACTCCTGGGCTTAACCGATCCTACTGCCTCAGCCTCCCGAGTAGCTGGGACTACAGGCATGCGCCACCATGCCCGGCTAATTTTTTGTATATATATATTTTAGTTGTCCATATAATTTCTTTCTATTTTTAGTAGAGACGGGGTCTCACTCTTGCTCAGGCTGGTCTTGAACTCCTGACCTCGAGCGATCCACCCGCCTCGGCCTCCCAGCGTGCTAGGATTACAGGTGTGAGCCACCACGCCCGGCCAATATGTGATTTTTAATAACAAAAAATTATAGCTGCAATCAACCAAAAAGCAAAAAGTTACTCAAAAAAGATCTCTTCAATCAACAAATAAGAAGGATTATTTGAAGATGAAGGATTTAGAGGAAAATATCTGGATGTAGCTTTTATATATCTCTTCCCTATTCCTCAGCTAATATAGAATCAGAAAGAGGCGGGGGCGTGGTGGCTCATGCTTGTAATCCTAGCACTCGGGGAGGCTGAGGTGGGAGGATCACTTGAGGTCAGGAGTTCGAGACCAGCCTGAGCAAGAGTGAGACCCCATCTCTACTAAAAATAGAAAGAAATTAGCTGGGCAACTAAAATAGAAAAAAAAAAAATTAGCCAGGCATGGTGGCACATGTCTGTGGTCCCAGGTACTTGGGAGGCTGAGGCAGGAGGATTGTTTGAGCCCAGGAGTTTGAGGTTGCTGTGAGCTAGGCTGACACCATGGCACTCTAGCCCTGACAACAGAGCAAGACTCTGTTTCAAAAAAAAAAAAAAAATCAGAAAGAGCTTTTCAAAAGAAAAGCTAGAAAAATTTACACCCAAATTCACTGGACTGAATTATGACACTTCTGATGTACTTTGTTTTATAAGATACACACACAAAAAAAAAAAAAAAAAAAAAAAAAAAAACTCCTACTCTTTCTTTTTCTTTCTTTCTTTTTTTTTTTCTGTTTTAGAGATGAGGTCTCACTCTGTCACCCAGGCTGGAGTGCAGCGACAAGATCATAGCTCACTGCAGCGTCAAACTCCTAGGCTCAAGCGATCCTCTCATCTTGGCCTCTTGAGTAGCTAGGACTACAGGCACACACCACCATGCCTGGCTAATTTGTTTTTTTTAATTTTTTTGTAGAGACATAGTCTCACTACATTGCCCAGGCTGGGTTCAAACTCCTGGACTCAAGTGATCCTCTTACCTTGGCCTTCCAAAGCACTGGGATTACAGGTGTGAGCCATCGCACCTGGCCTCTATTTCTGAATTTGTTATTAATTTTATCTAACAACTTATATTAGATTTTAATATGTGCTTAACCTTTATATTTTTAAAAATTTGTTTTTATTTCATATTTTCTAATATGTTTATAAACTTCCATGTTTGAAATGTATTATTTAGCTATACTGATTTTTAGAAAATGAATTCTGAATATTTTTTAATAAGGTAGTGATACTAATACTGACTTTTAAAATTATCTAAAAAAAATCAAAATATCAGCATTATCATTTGTTCTGGTATTGTAATCATCTGTGAGGGAAAAAAAGATCTTTCAGTTAGAATCTGACATAGGTAAGTCAGGCATGTCTACCTGCATGAGAAACTACCTAATATTGTGGAGTTGTCTACATACATATCATATGCTTCCTCCTCTGCACAAAACAAAACATGTGGTACATGCTAATTTTGTGTTAAATATTCATCAAATGGATAATTAAATGAATGAATGTAAGTTATAACTTGGTGGCACTAGAAATGGGAAAAAAAACATTTCAAAGAAGAAATAACGGAATAAGAAAATTCAAAATAATATGACAGACTGAATACTGGAGATAACAAAAACCAAAAACGCCTCCAAGGATTCTTATCTGAGAAAATGGAAAGAAAAAAACAGTAAAGGACAGAAAAAGGAAAGGTAGAAAGGGCACATGGTTGATTAAAGAATAAGAGGATGAATCTGATTTTGGACACTAGGTTTTAGGGAAAAGAACATATCTATGGAAATGAGGAAAGAAATGTAAACTAGAGGTCAGAATGATAGAAGATGATTTCGATCAGCACAGGTCACCTAAAGCCATCAATGTGCTGAGGTGTCTTTGAAAAAGAAAATTGAAACAAAAAGGACTGAAGATACAGCCTTAAGACATATATTCGATAGAAAGAACACAGAAGAGAGAGAGAGATAGAGAAAGACAGAGACAGAAAGACAGAGAATGATCTCAGAGAGAAAGAAAATAACAGTTTATCAAAAACTATTAATCAAGTACCTATGTAACCAACAATGTGCTAACCATTATAATTAGCTTTCAGTTCAAGCAGGCTTCTAATACATTATCTTTCTGAAACAAGAAAGATCCTGGTCCCGGGACTCAAAATTGTAAGATTTGCCTAATGAACTTACCTGGGATCACTGGAACAGTTAAATGTGCCCGTACGTATTCCAAATCTTGACACCTTTTTTACCATTTTCTCCCAGTGAATTTTACCCACCAAGGGACTTCTGTCATTTGCTATGACCTATTCTCAAAAACAGAAAAAAAAGAAACTTTAATTACCTAGAATGGAGTCAAACCACCATTTGTATCTACACTATAATTTTACTTTTTTGAAAAAGATATTCTGTTCCTAGTCCTTATTTACTGTATCACCATATTATCACTGCAATTCTTATAGAAGAAGCAACTATCCAACAGGAAAAGACTTAAAACACTGAAGAATACATTAAACTCCCACACTCAGTTACACAGAGGGGGAGTCAAAATCATATTAAAAAGCTAGCCATGTTCTCCACCATGTGGCCTCTTCTCTAGAATTAAGTTACACAGGAAGAAAATGTCCCTTTGAGTCATTTCTCTTTGCTTTGAAAAGAAAATTTTAAACAGTAATCTAAATAAAGCTTACTAAAATTATCACATATAGGTTCAACAAGTTCAAATTTTTTAAAAGTATAATTATGAAGCCAAGAGTCAAACACATGTTTTCTATTAAACTATGCTTTGACAAAACCAATAAATACTACTACTTCTGTGGCTTTTTCCTTAACACATATGAGAGGCTCTAACATATAAAAAAATTACCACAACGAATTTTACATTCTTGAACTTCTACTTCAAATTTGCAAATAGCTTTCAAACACAGTTAGGATTAGGGGAAGAAAAAGATTTTTCAAAAAAGAAAAGAAGCCAGGCACGGTGGCTCATGCCTGTAATCCTAGCACTCTGGGAGACAAAGGCAGGAGGATTGCTTGGGCTCAGAAGTTCAAGACCAGCCTGAGCAAGAGCAAGACTCTGTCTCTACTGAAAAAAAAAAAAAGAAAGAAAAATTAGCCAGGCTTCATGGCGTGTGCTTGTAGTCCCAGCTACTCGGGAGGCTGAGACAGGAGGACTGCTTGAGCCCAGGAGTTTGAGGTTGCAGTGAGCTATGATGATATCACTGCACTCTACCCATGGTGACAAAGCAAGACTCTGTTTCAAAAAAAAAACAAATTCTAATTTAACATTCAAAATATGTACTGACTTCTCCTATTTATAAATCGCAGCCTTTCTAATCATTAACACCTTTTCCCTTTATCCCCTAATCTTCCTGCCTTGAATAAAGGCAGAATTTTAGTGAAGATACCAGTAAAAAACAAAACAGAAAAATAACTAAATGGGAACTTAAAAGAAATGTCTAAAATGCTAAAAACGTCTAAAGTTATCAAGAAACCATCTGTTTGACTTAAGTCCAGGGTACATGGGCCAAGTTTATTTTCATAAATGCTATATTACTGATACTATTCAATTCAAAATTATAACACAATACTCTGTGGGTCTCTAATCTTTCTTGGAGAAAGGGCCATTTTCATGTTCACAAAGCTTCCAGAAGTGAAGTTCCAGATGGGTGTGTGAAATGAATGCCAAAAGTCAAGTCCCTGGGAGAGACAGGAGGTGGTGTACTACTTCATCTGTGGCCTTTCTGCTGGAAAGCCTAATAAATGCTAGAGGGCAGCAGAAGAGAAAGCGCGTAGTGATGAGGAGTGACTTGAAGTTCACTTTATGTGCCAAGAAGTCATTGTCCAGTAATCTCTGAGATAGTCCACTGATACTATCATCCTCATATTACAGAAATATACATTCATACTGAACATCTTCTAACGCAACTTTGATGCTTAATACATATACACAATTTAGGGCATTAAGCAAATGGTTTTGATAGTACTTTTTAATGAAAATAAATGGTCTTATTAAGGGAGATGTGAGTTCTTATTTAAATACTCAGGTGGCTGAGGTAAGAAAGAACAGGGCAATTGGAGGACATGGTCTGAAGAGGTAAAAGCTCTTTTTGAGGAGGTTCATACTGGTTACACTACCCAGTAAGTCCCTAGCTTTCACATTTTTTCTGTGGTCCAAAAGTATTTTACAAGTTTTACCTGGAGAATCAGGAAGATCAAGCAACGAAGGCTTCTTCTTCCTCCTTTTTTTTTTTTTTTTTCCCCTGCCACTCAAGAGTCATTATGGCAGTTCTTTTCGTCAAATGATCGAAGAAATCTTGAACTTATTTTTTGTATTCCCCAGGAGGATGAAGAAGTCTCCATGCAATCATATCACCACACTTCCTGCTCTTTGCCCTCTTTTTTAAAGAACTCTCTTTTCAGACATTTTCCTATTTCTTTTTTTTTTTTTTTTTTTTTTTTTTTTTTTGAGACAGAGTCTCACTCTGTTGCCCAGGCTAGAGTGAGTGCCGTGGCATCAGCCTAGCTCACAGCAACCTCAAACTCCTGGGCTCAAGCGATCCTCCTGTCTCAGCCTCCCGAGTAGCTGGGACTACAGGCATGCACCACCATGCCCGGCTAATTTTTTCTATATATATTTTTAGCTGTCCATATAATTTCTTTCTATTTTTAGTAGAGATGGGGTCTCGCTCTTGCTCAGGCTGGTCTCGAACTCCTGAGCTCAAATGATCCGCCCACCTCGGCCTCCCAGAGAGCTGGGATTACAGGCGTGAGCCACCGCGCCCGGCCCCATTTTCCTATTTCTTGATCAAGGCTACAAATAACCCAAACATTTCAGGCCTATGTATATAATGACATGCTTCAAGGAATTTAGAAGTTGCCTTGTCAATGTAAACATGGTACTAAGTGTGGGGACATCTTTCAGTGAAGATACTGTTCACTGCACAGGTATCTTTCATACATATGATAAGAGCTCCAATGCTAGGAAAGGAAGGAGGAATGAGAGGGGGGTTGTTCCCAGGTACCTCCTGGCTCCAGCTGAAAATAACAGAAGTGAGAGAAAAAGTTGGGAACAGCCCTGGGGCATATAAAAGACAATGCTCAACCCCAGGTCCTTATTTATTTAGCAACCTGTTCTGGCACCTGTTTCTGAAGGGTTTAAGGATCCCTGACTGAGAGAGGTACACAAAAATGAAAAATCCCCTAGGCACTGCATGAAAGCATTTTATATGCTCTACAGCTATAATTATACAATTAAAAAATGCTTTGTCCAATGTCCTATATAGTTATATTACTCAACTGAAGGTTTAGCATGAATTAAATTTGGTGGAGGTTGAATTAAACAACTATAAAAATGTTAATATTTTCACAAAATAACTCATCTGGATGAGTCATACAGAACAACAAAATACTGCAAGCCTATTATTACTATGTCATGCCAGTAAGAGTCCCCACTTCATAGCTTATATCCTAAAAGTATGCATGATGACTGTGAGTGGCAACCACATTGCTAATCTAATAAAAAGGGGAGACATATTCCTCAGCAGTTCAGGAAGGAGCATTCTCTGTGAGGAATATTTTCAGATACTAGAAAAAAAACTGGACCAAAGTACAGCTTGAGTTCCAGGTCTGGAACAGACTTGGCAACACAGGGTAGAGGTGAAGCAATCTTTCCATTCCCTTTCCCAGAGTATCTAGCTCTGTAATTGGCACCCTTACACTTGCTCACCAATATATATGTTCCTTGCAGCTAATATAGTGCCTAGCTCAAATGGTGCTCATCAAATATTTAAGTGAAACCAAACTATTTCAGCTTTTTATAGTTTAATAACTCATTCTTCTACTTCTGATTACACAGATTGTTTAAAGGAAAGACTCCAAGTTTTTGATTTCTGTTATAATGAAAGTCCCTTCCCCAGCAACCTGTCATCTGGAATGTTTTCTGGACAAACATTAGCATAAATAGTACCTTGCTATGCAACTGCCCCAATGTTCTTGACCCCAGTCAGACATAAAGACGTCCAATTCTGTGCATTAAAAATGCACTTCTGCCTATTCTTTAGAGGTGGCGTTTACTACTGATAAGAATGCTTGGTATACCTCTTTTAATATTGTTAATCCCACACAATAAGATCCAGGCTTAATTTAATAACATAACTCCTTGCACCAAACGGAGTGCTGTGCTATGATTATTTTCCACATTTCTCAATATTTCATTATAATAGGGAGTCTCAATGTTCAAAATCATAGACCAACCTAAGTGTATACATATATATATATAGATAGATATAGATAGATATGCAAACTGTATAAAATCATTAAAAGTGAGGACAAATGATTGACAAAAACAAAACTCAATGGCATTTTAATTTTTTTTGGTATTCTCACTTACTTTATGAGTACACATACATAAAAGTTTTTCACCAATAGAAAATATAGGGTAAAATGGCTTGCTATGTATTTCACCTCCAGAGTAGTATTAAGTGAGGAATAAATAAGTTAGAATCTCCCTGAACAAAACTATTGTCTATGAGCAAAGATAAACAAGTTTAAAATCAGCCATTAACTCTTTTCAGCCAAACAGAAAATATATTAACATAATACTTCAGTAAATATTGACCCAAAGCTTTACTTCAAATCATATGATACTTTTCCCTGCTACCTCAATTCCAGTGACTTTAAATTCCTTATGATGTGACACAACCAGTAGAGAACAAATATGTCCTTCTTTGAACTAAGACAAAAGTCAAAATAGAGAAATAGAAATGTTAAGAAGGTAAATCCCTAAAACTTATAAATTCTGCTAACTTTTACATTTCATAAGCCTATCCACTGTGCCATCTGCCTCTCCGACCAAGAGTCTTTTGAAAGAAAAGTTACCATCTATTTGTGTTGCTAGGAAGATGACTAGGGTCAAAGAATCCACAAAACTGAAAAATGAATAGCTAATGAAAGATATGAGCTTAGGTTAAAAACAAAGCAGAAAAACTAACATCGTTAAAAAAAACTGTTAGGAAAAAAGAGGACTTAGTTCTTTATGGACTACACAGTATGTTATTGGTAAAGATGTCACATGTATGTTGCTACCTCAAAAACTAAAATTAGTCCTGTTCATCTCATATTACAAAAAATACTGGATAAACATGGAAAAGCTTGAAAATTTGAAGAGGATTTAACTAGCTGGGATCTATGCATCTTCATCTATGACAACACTCCTCACAGACTTAAAAAAAATGGTAAAGCAAACAAATTAGCTTCTTTTAAAATACAATAGTTCCCCCTTATCAGGGGTTTCACTCTCCCTGGTCAACCACAGTCCAAAAATATTACATGCAACAAGGTATTTTAAGAGAGAGAGAGAGACCACATGCACATAAATTTTATTGTATTATTATAATTATTCTATTTTATTATTAGTTGTTAATGTGTTACTTTGCCTAACTTATAAACTAAACTTTATCATAGGTAATGTATGTACACAAAAAATTAGAGTGTACATGGGTACACTATTTGCAGTTTTAGGCATCCACTGGGGTCTTAGAATGTTTCCCGCTTGGACACGGGCAACTACTGTAAATAGAAGAAAATGATAATTAAAATTATTAAAAACTGAACTCTTAGAAGTTATCCTTTTGATAAATACGATCTGAGCTGAAAGAATGGCAAGCAACAGAGAGTATTTCTCTTCTGTTTCTAGCAGATATTTTCAATTTTAAGTACAGTTAAAAAAAAAACAAAAAAACCTCTCAATCCTCTTTTGAGAGTTTAAACCAGGATGTCTGTGCTTAGTTGGCTATTTACAGTGCCAAGGACAGGGTTTCAATCTCACTCTTCTTAGTTGTCTTGCCAGAGATAGTTCTTCCAGACCAAGCCAGCCATTTGACAGATGTAAGCCACTGGCCCCAAAGAACATAAGCCAGACAGTGGTGATAAATACAAACCTTGAGCGTCACTGGAAAAACTGTGTGTCCTACTGCATCATTTCTATACACAGAAAACCACATAAATACATTTCATTTTTCTTAGGAGTCATTTTTCTACTATTAATACCTATGAGGTTTAAAAACATTTTCAGAGAAAAATAATTTAGTGACCAGGATTTATAATGCTAACATTCACTGTCATTATGTTCCTTACTTCATTCAAGTGACATCTTATCCAAGAATTCTTTGCCATTCTCTATCTCCTTAGCCTGCTTATTTTTCTTCTTAGCATTGTCCACTAACTGATGTAATACTAAATATTTATTTGTTTGGTGTCTGCCTTTCCCAGCTGGAATGTGAGCTGCCTGAGAGAGCAAGGACTTAGCTTGATGTGTGTTCCTGGTATATCTCCAGGGCCCAGAACAAGGCCTGGCACACACATATCTGCTGAATAAACTATTCAATGAATTTTGTCACATATTAAGGGAGCTTAATTCATGTATATCTTTAATAGCACATCAAAAAATAGATCATTAATAAGCCAAGAACATATTGCTAACTAGTGAACCAAAATGTGTTGGTTGCCTACAGATAGCATCCTAGTAATATACACCAAAAGAATTTCCAGACTTTTGTCATGGCTCTTCCAAGTTTCAAAGGTGCTCAGCATCTTCACCATTCATTTCTACGGGATTAGTCAATGTGGGTGACAAACATTTAAGCACTGAACACAGGGGAGTGGAACTGGCTACTCAACTCAATCTCAGCAATAAAATCTAAAATTATCAAAACTGGTTAAGTCTTTCTTAATCAGATTATTAGAAATAAATACCAGAGAAAAGAAACGAATAACAATTTACTTATAAATTAAAGCTTTAAAAAAGCTATGGCTTATTTTTCTATACCAATTAACTAACACAGAAATAAACTAAAATTAAAATGGATAATGTATAGACTGCACCCATACTCTCTCATATTCTTCCTGAACTTAAAAATTACTGAATTCGATTATCTGGAAGGTAAAAGATCAAACACAATAGAAAGGTTACAATAAAGGAAAGGCCATAGATATCCAATGCAATCTCTGGAAGAATTCCCAAATCACAACCCTTAAGCACAGTGAACTACAGTATTATCCCATCCTCTTTATTTTTATTTATTTTTTTTTTTTGAGACAGAGTCTCGCTTTGTTGCCTGGGCTAGATTCAGTGCCGTGGCGTCAGCCTAGCTCACAGCAACCTCAAACTCCTGGGCTCAAGCGATCCTACTGCCTCAGCCTCCCGAGTGGCTGGGACTACAGGCATGCGCCACCATGCCCGGCTAATTTTTTGTATATATATAGATTTTAGTTGGCCAGATAATTTCTTTCTATTTTTAGTAGAGACGGGGGTCTCACTCTTGCTCAGGCTGGTCTCGAACTCCTGACCTTTAGCAATCCACCCGCCTCGGCCTCCCAGAGTGCTAGGATTACAGGCGTGAGCCACCGCGCCCGGCCACCATCCTCTTTAGATGTATATGAATTTATCAGAGGCTATATACAATAGAAAATCTAACTATCCACAATCATACCACTGTCAGTGACAGTACCAGATCTGCAACTGAGGTCTCTGAACTCAAAGCTTTTTCAACCATATTTTGCAGTCTTTGTTCTCAGAAAGAAATATGAAGATGAAGCTGTTTTAATTTTCATACCCTGAATCAAACTTTGTCAAACCCAGTGTGAAGTGACAAAGAGCACTGGACAAGAAATCAGGGAACCTGGCATTTGATCCTGGTTCAGTATTATCAACTAGTCCCATGACCTTGGGCAAGCTACTCCACCTCTCAGAGCCTCAGAAGAGGTTAGTCTGACATAACTTCCAAGCTTTAGTCATTCATAGATCACATTAATAATTTTAATCACATTCATGCCATTAATTTACTTGATGTTAGGTAAACTCATATTTTAAAAATTTAAATAATTTTAGCTTTGTCCTAAGCAATATTTATGAAATCACATGTTCAATATAGATTTTTCTAATTTACATTAAAATACATAAATGATAACATGTGTCCATTTGTTTACCATAAACTACACTTTGGGAAGTATAAAAGATGCTTTTTAAGGTCCTTCATAGCTCTAAACTTCTGATATGCTAATTAAATCTCACAGTTTTGATATCATAAAAACTAGCATTAAAAATTATAATCGCATCATCATAAACAAAGTAATGAGCAGCTCCCACTATTCCCCTCACAACAGCTGCCCCTCCATAGTCACAAAGTTGGCTATTTCTCTAATAGAAGGATTCCTTAACTTTTACTTTAGGGTTCTTCCTTTACGTACAAAAATTATTGGGGCTACTGAATTCAAAATTGAAGTTAATAAAAACTGAGACAAACAGTGCAAATCACTAAATAAAAGGGATATATATGTGTGTTTCTCACTTCAATGAAGAGCCAACAACTCAAACAGATTTGCTTCTGCTGATTCTAAACAAAAAAGTCAACCTTCATTCCCCAACTTTCCCACTCTTCAATTTTCATTCTCCTTGGTCTCCAAGCCTCTTTAAGAGGGCATTAGAGCCTCACTATGAGAACTGAGTTATGTCTAAGACACATGACACAAGTACACAGAAGTGTCACTGGTACATACTATTTTAGTAAAAATAACTTCTTTTAAGCTTCTCAAATTATCAAGAACTATCACTGCTTCTGATACCTGAATCAGCCAGATGCCATCTTTTGTATCTTCTACAAGCTCATAGAAATGCATTTCACCACTGAAATTTGTACTAGACACAGATTCAGATGCTTCTTCTTCCTTGAGAGCAGAATAGAGTTCACCCTCCATCAAGTCACCTGAAGAAAGGAAAAAAATAACACTAATAAGATTTCAAAAATCTTATGTTTCCAATTTCAATAATTCCATTTTTCACACTGATAAGAATCATCTTATTGTACTTTCATTGCAATCCACAGAAAAGAACAGTAGAACCTGAATACACCATTTAAGATGCATACATTCAATAAATATGTAATAAGAACTTCATATGTTTCAGGCAAGAGTGAAAAAAATCCCTCTCTTATAGAGTAGAGCTTATATTCTAGTGGGGTCATCACATAATTGTTAGGAAATTATTGAACTTATACCAGTCCAAAAAGCCATCACAATATGAATTACTTAGTTTTGTGTATGACATGTCCAGGCTTCATATAATTTTTAAATAATATGGCTTATATGCTTCTTACTTAAAAAATTTAGAATTGGGTTCACAGAATTTGCCATTGGCACTACTTAAAATAGCAGCGGGGTTTGTATGACTTGGAGGTTACAACTTTACCTATTAGATAAAACAAACTCCACATTCAAACACAAATTTATAGTGCTAATTTGGAGCTCGTATCACTAAATAAAAAACAAAGGAGAACACTAAAGTCAAATTATTTTAACTTTTGCCTTTAATATTAAACAGTGAGAAACCAGGTGCTGTATCATGATAGCAGCCAAACCATTCATGATAAATAAAGTTTTAAAGTTAAACTATCATACCAAGACTTTTCTGCTATAAAATAAATGATTTGAGTTATTTTTGTGGGCTGTGTGTATTCTTTAGATTATATGTGGACTCCTTAAACATTCAGTGTGACAAGTATTTTTAGGCCCAAAGGAAAGCAATAATAAATCAAAGAAAATAAATGTGCAATCAAATTATTTTACGTGAAAAATGATTTGGCTTTGGCAGTTAAGATACTTCTCATTTCTAAACTAAGAGAGTTTATTTATTAGATATTTTTACTTACTCCATTTTTCCTTCCTGTGGTAGAAATAAAAGTCACCAAAAAAAAGTCAGTAAACAAAGGGAAAGAATAATACATGATTTTATATTTTCTCTAGAGAAAATTTATCACTTTTGCAGAGTGGTTTTCCCTCCTCTACCCTGTAGTAAGATGTGAGTTTTATAACCCTTAACCGACAAATATGCAAGTGTAAAACTGCTATGGAGTTCATAGTCTTATATATCACACTACATGGCTATAGGGTACTAAATAAGGAAAAAAATAAAAGACACAGCTGACTTGAAACAACAACAACAAAAAAGATAACCATCAGTTTCATCTGCTTCCTACAGCAACCCAGAACGCCTTTCTCAAATTATTATACATTCCCCTCTCGTGAAGTACATCTAAACAAAGATACACTTTGTCCAGCAGTGAAAAAAATTAACTATATTTCTCACCCAACCCCAAACCAAGAGTTACTGAAAATATATTAGCACTGTTTCAATTCTATTTCTCAACCTATTACATGATGCAAGGGTGCCTGCGATACAGAAGGCAAAAAAAAAAAAAGTTTACATGTAAGATAAATTTTTTTTAATCCTTACAGAAATACAAACTCAAAACAAACAAGGCAGGCATTCACACAAAACGTTCATCTTATTTTCACCAAATTTAAACTATGAAAAGCTAAAAATGCACAGTGCACACTTTATATCCAAACTCATAATTTAACATTTAAACCTTGGGCCCAAATGCCTCTTTGATACTAAGTATTCCAATGATGGTTTCTCCTCAGGGTAGCTTGCTTGTACTACAGTGACAAATACCGCTACTTACAGACAACGTTTTGGAGTATTTCTTTTCTTATATTCTCATGAACTTCAACTGACGATGCTTTTGAGTTTAATGGTTGCCATTCCCGAATTTTCAGAAAATCACTCAACTTAGTAAACAACGCTAAGAAGCTACACTTTAAACTGTCATTTTAAAAAAAACCTTAAAAAGACACACCAACACCCCTCCAAATAATTTCACCCTCCTTAAAACTGGGATCCACATATTTTACTGTAGAAAACCTGGACAAAGAAAACATGGGCAGCTCTCCCAGCAGTCTGCTTAACACTTCCAGGGAACGCCTCACTCGGGGGGAACAGCCAGGTACGAGGAGTACAGGTCGCCCTTTCCCCCAGGTGGAGGGGACCCCGGAAGCCTGACACTCGCCTGACTTTTCCACCAGCTCCCGGACATCCTTCTTCTCGGGCAGTCCTGAGTAGCCCAGCCCCCGGCACTCCAAAATGGTCTTCAGCTTCTTGAAGCTCAGCGCCACCGGGTCCACCAGCTGGGTGGCAAAGATGCCAGTTTCATACCACACAACGGCCTCAAAAAACCTGGCCAGGACGAACAGGACCAGAAAATAGAGGAGCAGGAAAAAAAGCTTCAGCCACATCTTCCCCAGTGTCCCCTCTCTTTCCAGAGGGCTCGGAATGTGGGAAAGAGGAGGGTCGAGGGCAGGGGAGTGTGGCTTCACGGCGGCGGCCTGGGCGAGGGCACCGGGTGAGCGTGCGTGCCGTCACTGGCCAGCCATCCCCCGCCGGGAGACAGGTGATTGGGGTGTCCGCGCGGGTGTGAGGAAGAGACGAGGGGGACAGAGGCGCAGAGCCTCGCGCCGGGCCTTCCAGTCAAGAGGCGAGAAAAACAAAGGGGAAAAAGTCAAAAAATCCCATCCATTAAACACCGAAAGGGAGAGTCCGCGGAGTAGAACAAAACGAGGGACATTTCCCCCGGCGGGGGACACTGACCCAGGCAGCAGGGGGAGGCCCTGCGGTACCGTAATCTCAAGGGGGAGGGGGAGAGACCAAAAAATATTTCACATCCACAAAGGAAGCGGGGTCCAGGCGGCAGGGCGAGGCCGGAGGGGCGGCGGGTCGGGGAGGCGGTTGGGGCCGGACTCCTGCGGCGGCGGGTCAGGAGGGCGCGGCGCTCGGCCCGGCCAGGCCTGGGGCCCAGCGCGCCTGGCGTGAGGAGAGGCGGTCGCCGCAGCGCCCCGCCCGGCGCCCAGGCCCCAGGCCCTGCCGGCAGCCCAAGCTCCGCGAGAAGCGCGGCGGGCACAGCGGCGGCGGCGGCGGCTCCAGGTTCGCTCCGGCCGGCGGGCGGGCGGCGCCTCTCAGGCGGGCGGGCACCACGGCCGGCCCAGGAGGGGGCGTCGCGGTCTCTGCAGAGGGAAATCAGGCGCGCGGGGCGACGATCTCGGAGGGACAAAAGCAAAAATAGGCCCCAAGACGGCTGCCCCTGGCGGCTATTAGGTTGCTTCCTGGCCACGCAGCGCCCGCCCCGCTCAGATGGACGGCACGGGTCGCGGCCGCCGTCCCCGACACCCCGGGCACCTCCGGAGGCCGCGGCCGTAGACTCCAGAGCAGTGGATCAGCTGCGGCCGCGGCCGGGGCCGAGACATAACAACTGACGTCGCAGTGGGGCGGGGGCGGGACCGGGGCGGGGCCTCGAGGGGTGGGCCCGCAGGGGCCGGGGGTGGGGAAAAATGGGTGCCGCGGGGAGAGGGGCGGGCCAAGCGACGGGGCGACGAGGAAGGGCGGAGCCGCTGCCGGGCTTGGCTTTCCGACAGCTCCAAAAGTTGCCTCTCAGGTGTCTTCTCCGCTCTCACCCGCTGTGTCCTGCAGATTTTTAGTAATCGATTGTGTCTGAGCATTGGTCTTTGGACTGTGTCACTTTGTGTATTTTTTGTAAAAATAGGGCAGTTCACTGTCCTCTTAAAATCGGTAAAAATGAAAATGCACGTGTTATGCTGAGCCCTGGTGCATTGGGAAAATTTTGGCACACTTGGTTTGAGGTGATAGAAGGCAAAACCCAGAAAACAAATGTTTTTACACTTCCACCCGAGAATATGGTTTTGTGGGAGGAGGTTTAGTCAAAATAGGAATTAGAACTAGGCCCAGTTGTCATGAGTTCCTAGGACAAAGGTTGTTGAGTGTTGATACGTCCAATTGCAAAGTTCCAAAGTTCCGTGTGTTTTATTTCATGACCCACCCTGAATATGGGTACCGCCAGCAAGAGGAACTTATATAAAATGAGTAATATGGACAAGCATGCGATACCTGGTTCGGTATTTATTTAGCCAGAGTCAAACATACTTTTCTATTTTTATTATATATGTTTTGGGGTTTTTTTGTTTTTTTTTTTTTTTGGTGAGACAGGATCTTGCTCTGTTTCTTACACTGGAGTACAGTGGCCTGATCCCAGCTCATTGCAACCTCCAACTCTCAGGCTCAAGTGATCCTCCTGCCTCAGCCTCCCCAGTAGCTGGGACTACAGGCAAGCTCCACCTCTCCGGGCTAATTTTTTTGTAGATATGGGGCCTCACCTCACTATGTTGCCCAGGCTGGTCTCTAACTCCTGGCCTCAAGCGATCTTACCGGTTGCCTCCCAAAGTGCTGGGATTACAGGCGTGAGCCACCGCTCCAGGCTAGCATATTCTTTATATCAATCTCTATGCCAGTCTTGAGGGAGGTAGGAGTTGGGTTTATAAACTGAACAAGGTTGGCTTCGACCAGCCCCTTTTGATAAGGAAGGAAAAAAAAAAAAAAAAAGAAAGAAAAGAATTACAAGGGAAATGTTAGCCACTGTGTAAAACTGTCAACTATGCTAAACTATGGGTGAAAGTTTTAGGAAGAAAGGAAGTGTGATCCTCAATCTTGAAGCAAATGAGAAATGGAAAGCAAAGAATGGACTGTAAGAATGTAGCCTCAGAATGGTACCCATTTGAAATAAAGTGAACAAAGGCATTTCAGTGCTCAACTAGTGGGGGAGGAATTAGAAGGACATGGGCCCAGGGGGCAGAGAGAAAGAATCAGAGGAGGCGGCGAAGGAATGTCCAGCCAGTTCTTGGACACTGCTCTGCTGTCTTAACTAGCTTCCATGTGGCTTTATTTCCATGACTGGCAGATCAGTGTGGGCGTCTGTATTAAACAATTCATTCTAACAAGGTTGGTTCTGAAAGTTCAGAATCCTTGAGCATGTCACTCAAGTACTCTACCTGCCTTAGCCTCCGGAGTAGCTGGGGCAACAGGCCACCTCACCTGGCTAAATTTTTAAATTTTTTTTTGTAATGATGGGGTCTCTCTGTGTTGCTCAGGTTTGTTTCAAACTCCTGGCCTCAAGCAATCCTCCTGCCTTGGCCTCCCCAAGTACTGGGATTTCAGGCATGAGTCACTGTGCCTGGCTCTACTGCTTTTCTTGATTTTTCCATTTTATACATTATCTATTGATTTCTCACCATGGAAGATAAGGAATTATCTCTTTTATACCCTCCATTCACAAACCATTTCCCTCCCCTCACTCACATCATGATTATATTATATATAGATATATATATCTTTTTTATATTAATATGCCCATATAAATCTTTTTTTTTATTTCAAGAAGTCTTTATCCTGAAGAACCACATCTTTTATATTTCCTTTCTAGCACAATTATTCATTTTCCCTGGAGTTAATAATTAACTCAAAATTTTTGTTTGTTCTATTTTCTATGGCCCTATCCACTTACCATCTCCAAATGCTCTGAACTCTAAAATTACTCGAAAAGTAAATCTATCAGTTCCATAGTTTATTGGAAATAAACCTTCTGTCCTTTGTTCTCTTGCTCCGGGCCAGCCTAGTTACTCCCCATACCCATTCCACATCTGTCATCCTAGGACTTCCTGTTTCTTCTCTTCTATGTTGGATTCTATGTTTTCTTGATCCCATGGTTGCACTTTGTTCTTTCACTTCCTTGTTTGCAGGGAACACATCCTGTTCTACAATGGTTTAGTAAGAAAGTGGGCATGGAGATAAGCTTTGGAAATCTTCCACGTCTAAAAATTCCTTTATTCTACCCTCATTTGTTGTTTGGGTGGTTTTTTTTTTTTTTTTCAAACTTAGAGAAGACTTGCAAGAATATTACAAAAACTTCCTTACCGATGCATTAATTGTTAACCTTTTGCCATATTTTTTTATATCACATCTTTTCTCTAGAGTATAAATGCATAATTCTTTCTTGAACCATTTGGGAGTAAGTGGTAGCTATGCTCATGTTTGAATGAATGATAGTTTGGCCAAGTACGGAATTTTAAGTTAGAAATCATTTCTCCTCAGAATTTTGAAAGCATTGATCCATTATCTTTTGGCTTCTGCTGTTGCTGTTGAAAGTCTAGTGTCATTCTGATTCCTGTCCTTTAAAAGTGACTTGTTTGTTCTATCTATACACTCTTTGAGTCTTCCTTTCATCCTCGGTGTTCTGAACTTTTATGATGTACCTCAATTCGAGTTTCCATCACTTCATTGTGTTGAATGCCTTTCAATATGGCAACTCATGACCGTCAGTTCCAGGAAATTCTTTGATAATTTCCTCTGTCCATTTTCTCACTTTTCTGGAATTCCTGTTAGTGAGATGTTAGAACTCCTAAACTGATCTTATAATTTTATTTTCTTTTCTCCAGTTTTTCTCTTTGCCATTCATTCTACTTTCTGAGATATCTTCAACTTTATCTTCTACCCCTTCTGCTAAATTCTTAATTTTGTCTATCGTTTTAATTTCCAAAAGCTTTCTTGTTACTGGGATGTGCCTTTTCTATAGCATCCTGTTCTTTTTGTTTTATGTATGCAATATATTCTCATATCCCTCTGAAGATATTAGTTACAGCAGCTTTTCCTCTAAGGTTGCTTTTGCCCTTTGCATTGCCTCTTTGATCTGGGCTTATTTTCCATTTGTTTATTTTGGACTTTGTCTTTTACATTAGGGATTCCCTTTAATTAATTGGTAATTCCCAGCTCTCTGTTTGTTGATAGGTTCATAAGTTTGAGATACTGAAAAGCTCACTGGAAGTTCTCTGAGAGTGGGTAGGACTCACTGTAGGGTGAAAGGGCAGGGACCAGTTATTTCTCTGGGAGGACCTATCATTCCTTTCTCCAACCTGTTTGCTTTCTTGAGAGAGGAATCCTGCCTAGAACGTTCATGTGTGGCCAGCACTGGGGGACTGAGTGGGAGGAGCTGGGGATATCAAGCCTTAGCCCTTACGCTTGTGTTTAATATCACAGTTTTCAGTAGAGTGTCTCATCTCCCTGTCTTAGCTATGAGCGGTGCCTGGTGTTTCCAAGTCCAATGCCAATCTATTTACATCAGTGGATAAACCTCTCATCTTCCCCTGCGATAGGGGAGGGGCACGTGCCTGGCTGTACAGGGCCCAATTGTACCTTAGGAGACTTGGAGCAAATCCTCCAGTTTTTAGCCTCACCCTCCACCCTGGGCTTCCAGGGTGTTGTGCTTCCAATTTCTGAACTTTTCCTGGGTTCCGTGTCATCAGCTGGTTAGTATGGCAGAGGTAGTGCCATGAATCCACCGTGTCATTGCCTCTTCCTAGGAGTCTCGGCAGACTACAGCTTGTGGCCTTTCTTGCAGTTAGGTTGGGTAAGTGACAGACAGAACTGTGGCCAATGGGAGGTGAGCGGAAGTGATGTCCACCTCATTGGGGCCTGGCTCTCATAAACATCCTTCAGCCCTGGTTCCACACTGGGTGGCCAGGAAGGGGGTGGGCCCAGAGAATGTCCCTGAGACTGTTGCACTATAGCAGGCCCTATCAGATAGAGGATGAAAGAGTTGGGCTCTGGGGCCCCTGGAATTTGTTCTCATCTTCAGCTGCATTTTTTTTAAAACGATAGAGCTCTCTGCATCCAAGACATAATCAATTCCAGAGTGCCACAGGGGCAAGGATGGAACTCAAAGGACCTGAGAATGGTAGGCAGGGAGCATGGGAAAAAGAATCCCATCATTCACTAACTTGCTTTCTGTGTGGGCAAGGACAGTGGCAAATAAAGGCAAAGGAAAAAACCCTATTTTCTGTACTTTGCTCTCTCATCCCATTATCAAATACACATTTTGGTTTTTTAAAAAATGGCAAAAAAAAAAACGGCCGGGCGCGGTGGCTCACGCCTGTAATCCTAGCACTCTGGGAGGCCGAGGCGGGTGGATTGCTCGAGGTCAGGAGTTCGAGACCAGCCTGAGCAAGAGTGAGACCCCATCTCTACTAAAAATAGAAAGAAATTGTATGGACAACTAAAATATATATATACAAAAAAAAAAATTAGCCGGGCATGGTGGTGCATGCCTGTAGTCCCAGCTACTCGGGAGGCTGAGGCAGTAGGATTGCTTAAGCCCAGGAGTTTGAGGTTGCTGTGAGCTAGACTGACGCCACGGCACTCACTCTAGCCCGGGCAACAGAGTGAGACTCTGTCTCAAAAAAAAAAAAAAGGCAAAAATGGCTAGAAATGGCAAAAAAAAAAAAAAAAATTGGCTAGTAATCTGAGTCCTACTTAGATGGGTTAGGTGTTTATCATCTTATGTCTGGCTGATATGAACAGCTAAGCACAGATTGAAGCAGGTAAGGGAACTATTTTAAGTCTGTCTCCAGCATGTAAACATATTTGATATTTTCCATTTGGGGACTTAAATGTTAATTTTATTAGTAACTAATAATAAAAAGGATGATACAGGTAGCCTTTGATGTAGAAAAGCTCCTCCTTCGGCAACTCACCCTGGGAGCTCTTTGCCAGTTTCACCACTGTTATAAGGTAATGCCAGGAGGTACATACCTACCACCCCCTGAAACCTGCAGTCCCCCCAATTCTGCCTTCTCAGCCCATAGCTCTCTTTCCTTCTTTTGATCCTCTCCTCCCACACTTCCCACACCTACACAACCCAACTTCCAGGGGAGTCCCCTAAACAGTTAAACAAAGTTAATTGAAAATTTATATAATCAATTTCTGTATTACCAAACTAATTTACATTTTGAGAGCTTACTATTGGGCAGCATATAATTATGTAATTTACAGTGGATTTGAATATGGCATTTATGGTCAATAAAAAGAAAAGTTAAGATTAAGCTCTTAGCTTGTAGTTACCTACTACATTGTTGCTGTGAGAAAATCCCACTTGCCCCAGAATGCCTTCTCCAGGCACTTCCCCTGCTGTGATTGTGAGAACTGTCTGTCCTGTCCATCCTGTGTGGAGATGACCCTGTTGACTGACTGACTATCACCACAGCATTGCTCCCAAGTTGCTTTTTCCAGTGCATTGAGGCCATTCTCTGCAGGAATAAGCAGTGCCTCAATGCTTTATTTGGAGGCCTATTTGGCATTCAAGCTGGTATCTTCAAAAAAAGGACTGTGTTTTCACCTGAGAAAGTGGCTTTCAATAAAGCTGAAAGGAATGCACCCTGGGGCAGCTCTCTTTGTACTTTGACATCAGTATAATAAGCAGCCCTTCTCTGGCCAGCTAGCCAGCCTTTTGTATGGCTTCCTTGAAGATGAGGTTGCCAAAAGGAGGAACATACAGCATCAAACCCAGAAAATTAACAGAATTGTAGTTATGGGAGGCAATGGTTAGTCATAGAGTTTAGGAATCTGAAATTCCCAATTTCTCATTTCCTTTCCCAGTTCTTCCAACTTCGCCTTCCCGTGGCACAGTCAAGAAATTATATCAGTGGTTGGCAGCTTCCTCTGCAGAAAATAGTCACCAGTGGTGCTTCTTCCAACACCAGGAACAACAAGCAGTAGGACTTCCCGAATAAACACTTTGAAGGCAAAGGTAAATAAGGCTGTAAAAAGCAAATAAGAAGTCACCTTTCCTCCTGGAGTAAACTGGTCCCTCCTCTGATCTCCTGAAGCTACAATGACACATGATCTGACGCAGGGACAGCAGGACTAGCTACATAATTTTCCAGCTAGTACAAAATGAAAATGCAGGCCTTTGTTCAAAAAGCTGGGCAAACAGTGACATTAAAAGTATTAAAATATAAATCTCTTCATTTCTTTGATGGTTTCTCTCTTGACCTGTCTTGATGGTTATTTTTAATTTGCCATTTAACGTAGCTGCCCCTTGAGCAGGGGATACTCGCAGGCCAAGGGCAGGTGCTCACAGGCGCAGGGGCCCCCTCCCTCCAGCCGCAGGCCAATGCTTGGTGCTAGGCCAACATGCAGCAGACAGTTGGCCCTGAAGGGATTGCCACCTCAGGGATTGCAACCTCAGGGCCAGGACAAGCTCAGTATCTGGATTGAGCGTGGGTCAGAGAGAGACCTGCATGCAGCAAGTTGTCCTTAAACAGCTGTGGTGCTGCCAAGCCCTGCCCTGAAACACCCTAGGGTGCAAGTGCCCAGCCTCAAGTCTCCCTGGGCTTGAGCCCAGGTCTTCACTGGGAGCAGAGGGCAACACGGACACCCCCCACCACGGACACAACCCAGTTACCACCCCTGTTTGGGAAGGTGGAGCAGCTGCCACAGTGGGGAGAGCAGACGCAGAGAAGAGGAGGCTGGGCAGGGCCCCAGGCACCCGGCAATGGAGAACAGCCTGCCAAGGACCCATTCCAGGGAGGTGAAGAGCTGGCAGCAGGCAGAACCACATGTGAGCTGATGGCACACGCTCCAATGTCCATCAGACTTCACTTGCAAAACACAAAATCAAAAATAAAATGATTAAGAATTTCAAGACAGCAACCACAGAGCGCTAAACTCCAAGTGCACAGGGCCCTTCTGAACTTAGGGCCCTGTCCAATTGCACTGTTCGCACGCTCATGAATCTGGTCCTCTGTGTAAGGCTGGTGGCAGGCACCCCTCCCCTCCCTAATGGAAAAAGAAGCAGCCCAGGAGAGCTGCCGAGAACAAATGTCTGCAAGGCCCAGCTAAGTTAAAGGATGACCACACCTGGATGGTTACCCTGATAAGAGTCATGGTTCCTGGAGTCCACACATGCCACCGGCCCCTCCTATTTCTCAATGCCCACCCTAAAACTGCAACAAAGAAATTCCTCACTCTTGGCGCCAAAATCTTCCTGCCGAAGAAACCCCCATCGCCCAGCCCTAAAAACATATATAAACCCACTCAGACTTCTGGGCAATGTGACTTCTCAGGCCCCTCTCCCCCGGGACCTGAGAATCTCGCCCAGGCCCCTCTCTCTTGGGATCCGTTACCCTCACCCAGGAGCGCTCCAATAAAGCCTCTTTACTTATCCCTTTTAACTCTGCTCGTCTTTCTTTCTCTGGCGACGGCCAATCCAAAAAACCTTACACTCTGGAACAGAATTATTGAAATAAGTGAAAGTCCAGGAAATTCTTTGTGTGCATATTTTTTATCAACTTGTGGCATTTCTCATATGCTGCGTTGTACATAGTCTTACATACATAATCTGTACTACTCTCTTCTTTTGCCAGGTGCTATCTCTCTGGCCTACCTTCTGCGCTTTCATGTCATAGCCCCTCTCTAAGCCTGATCTGTAAAATGGACATAATAATGAGGCTCGCATAAGAATGTTGTGAGGACTAAATGAAGTAAAGCTTAGAAAGCACTAAGCCCTGTGCAAGGCATATGTTTTATACACACACACACACACACACACACATGCCCTCATACACTGATACATACATATCCTTGTTACGATTCATAGGGACAGTACCAGAGCACATAGAAGGTACTTAATAAGTCTATTTTTTAGACAAAAGAATACAGTTAGTATGCACACGTTTTTCAGTATCAATCTGGCTAATGGATGTTTTAGGTGAAATGTAACACAAACATAAGTCTAAGAGAAACTAGAAAAGCCTTTTTCAAAAATTCAAACCTGTTATGGTAGAATAATTCAGTAAACTCAGTTTAAGCACATGGTACAAATGAAGAAAGTCCTGAAAAATTTGATAAATATAATTTCAGAATGAAAATTAGGTCTTTTAAGGAAACATAAAAAAATTGACATTGGTTAGCATGGAGAAGAGTAGAATAAAGAGAGAACTTTAAGATAGCAATATTGCTCTCAAAAGGAGAGGATTAAAATGTATATTTTATTACAAAAGTAATATATGTTTATTTTAGAAAATTTAGAAAATACATATAAGCAAAAAGAAGAAAATGTAAAATACACACTATCCCACCATTCTCTCATAACACACAAGTTTGTATCAATTGATTATCCTGCTAAAATATAGGTTTGGTAACCTCAATTATTCTGGACATTCTCATTTAAAAAATATTTGCCAATTTTGTAGTTGAAATGGTATCTCATTGCTATTTTGATTTAAACTACTTCTTAGAATAATAAATTACTTCTTTCCTCATATGTTTTAGTTCATATATGTTTTTCTTTTGTGAATTGCCCATGTTCTCTTAAGACCACTTTTTATTAGGACATTTGTTTTTCTTTTAAAAAATTAAAAATATTTAAAAGTACGTATAAAAAGTACAGAAAATAATACAGCAGACACAGCATTTCTATGTGTGTTTCAGAAAGGAGGCCTGCTGGAGTTGAGGTAGGGACTATATTAACACAATCTGCCATGTTGCTAGAAAAAGAAGTAAAATGTTTGTCTTTTTTCCATACTGAGTACGAGAGGTTTTTTTGCACATTAAGATATTCACCCTTTCATATGCTAGAGAGCTTTTGCTTCAATATTTCTGACCAAGTCATCAAAGTGATTGCTAAGAACAGAAAAAAGGAAATTCGTTTAAAATAAAAAAAAAATTTTGGGCCGGGCTTGGTGGCTCACGCCTGTAATCCCAGCACGTTGGGAGGCCAAGATGGGAAGATTGCTTGAGGTCAGGAGTTCAAGACCAGCCTTGGCAACATAGTGAGGCCTATCTCTACAAAAAATAGAAAAATTAGCCAGGCATGGTGGTGCGTGCCTATAGTTCCAGCTACTTGGGAGGCTGAGACAAGAGAATTGCTCGAGCCCAGGAGTTTGAGGTTGCAGTAAGCTATAATCATGCTACTGCGCTGTAGCCTGGGCAACAGAGAGAGACCCTATCTCAAAAAAAAAAAAAAAAATATATATATATATATATATACACACATACATATATATACACACATACACATATAGGTTGTCCATATATGTGTGGTTTATTTCTGGACTTTCTATTCTGTTCTATTGAGCTATTTTTCTATCTGTACACCAATGTCATACTGTCTTCACTAGCATAGCTTTGAAATAATTCTTGAAGTCAGGTAGTGCTTCCCAACTTTGTCTTTTTTTTTTTTTTAATTTATTTCAAAATATTAAGGGTGTACAAATGTTTTTGTTACACAGCTTGAGTCAGGGCTATAAATGACACCCCATCACCCAAATAGTGTTCATTGTACCTGTTAGGTGGGTTTTTGCCCCTCCTCTCCTCCCCCCTCCCCTGTTTGATTTCCAATGACTTTTACTTCCCTCTGTGCACATGTGTGCTCATTGGTTAGTTCCCATTTATTAGAGAGTACATGTGATGTTTATTTTTCCGTTCTTGAGATACTTCGCTTAGGATAGTGGTCTCTAATTCCTTTGAAATTGCTGCAAAAGGCACTAATTCATCCTTTCTTATGGATGAGTAGTACTCCATGGTATACATATACCACATTTTGTTAATTCATTCATGAATTGATAGGCACTTGGGTTGATTCCAGATTTTTGTAATTGTGAATTGTGCTGCAATAAACATTCGAGTATAGGTGTCTTTTTGATAAAATGGGTTATTTTCCTTTGGGTAGATACACAGTAGTGGTATTGCTGGATTGAATGGTAGGCCTACTTTTAGTTCTTTAAGAAATCTCCACACTGTTTTCCATAGGAGTTGCACTAATTTGAAGTCCCACCAACAGTGTATAAGTGTTCCTTTCTCTCTGCATCTGCACCGGCATCTATTGTTTGTGGACTTTTAAATAAAAGCCATTCTAACAGGAGTAAGGTGGTATCTCATTGTCGTTTTAATTTGCATTTCCCTGATGACTAATAATGTTGAGCATTTTTTCATATGTTTGTTGGCCATTTGTCTATCTTGTTTTGAAAAACATTTGTTCCTGTCTTTTGCCCACTTTTTAATGGGGTTGCTTGTTTATTTCTTGCTCATTTGTTTGAGTTATTTGTAGATTCAATACAATCCCCATCAAAATACCAATGGAATATTTCACAGATAATAGAAAAAATAATTCTATGCTTCATTTGGAACCAGAAAAGAGCTCAAAGAGCTAAAGCAATTCTAAACAACAAGTAGAAAGCTGGGGGCATCACATTACCAGACTTTAAACTGTACTACAAGGCTATAATAACCAAAACAGCATGGTATTAGTACAAAAACAAAGACATGGACCAAGGAACAGAATAGAGAACCCAGATATAAAATCATATACCTACAGCCAACTGATCTTTGACAAAGCACACCATAATACACTGGGGAAAAGAAGCCCTATTCAATAAATGGTGCTGGGAAAATTGGAGAGCCACATGCAGAAGAATGAAACAGGACCCCTGTCTCTCATCACTCACAAAAATTAATTGAAGATGGGTAAAAGACTGAAATGTAAGGCATGAAACCGTAAAAATTATAGAAGAAAATGTAGGGAAAACTCTTCTAGATATCCGTCTAGGCAAAGAATTTATGACTAAGATCCCAATGGCAATTATGACAACAACAAAAATAAATAAATGTGACTTGATTAAATTAAAAGGCCTCTGCACAGCTAAGGAAATAATCAACAGAGCAAATAGACAACCTACAGAATGCGAGAAAATATTCCCAATCTACATATCTGATAAAGAGCCACCTTTGTCTTGTCAGACTTGTTTGGATATTATAGGGGCTTTGCATTTCCATAGAGATTTCAGACTCAGCTTGTCAATTTCTACCAAAAAAATCCTTCTGGGATTTTGACTAGGATCACATTGAATCTATAGATCAATTTGAGAACAATTGATGTCTTTGAGTCTTCTGGTCCATGAACAAAGAATATGTCTTCATTTGTTTAATTCTTCTTTAATTTCTTTCTGTAATATTTTGTAGTTATTAGTGTACAGGTCTTTTGTGAAGTTTATCTCTGAGTATTTCATTTTTATTTTATTTTAAGTAGTATTTTTTAAATTTTCAATTTCCAATTATTTGTTGCTAGTATAAGAAACAATTGATTTTTGTATATTGGTCTTCTACCCTGAAATCTTACTAATCTCATTAGTCTTATTAGTTATAATAGCTTTCTTTTTTTAAAAAACTGGTTCATTTACTGCCACAGTGACAACGTTCGAATAAAAAATTTTTTAACTTTCAGAATATAATAGGGGTACAAAGGTTTTAGTTACATGATTTGCTTTTGTGCAGTTTGAGTCAAAGTTATATGTGTGCTGCAAGAATGGAAAAACAAATACCACGTATATTCATTACTAACCTGGGACTAATTGATCAATACCCATGTGCACATATAGTAGTAAGACTCAATAGAAACCAAGCAGGTGGGAGGGGTGAGGAGGGGATTGGTAAATTCATATCTAATACCTTTCTTATTAGATTCTATCATATTTTTACATAGACAATCATGTCATCTGCAGATAAACACAGTTTTACTTGTTTCTTTTCAATCTTGATGTCTTTTATTTCTTTTTCTTGTCTGATTGCACTGGCTAAAACCACCAGTAAGATGTTGAATTGAAGTGTAAGACCAGACATTCCTGCCTCATTCACGATCTTAGGAGGAAAGTATTTAGGCTTTTACCATTAAGTATGAAGGTGGCTATCAGTTTCTTAGATGCACTTTATCAGGTTGAAGAAGTTTCCTTTTAATTTGAGTTTCCTGAGAGTCTTTATCAGGAGTGAATGCTGAACTTTGTTAAATGCTTTCTCAACATCTATTGAGATGATCATATAATTTTTTTAGTTTGTTAATATGTTGAATTATATTAATTGATTCCCACTTGATCATATGATGTATTGTCCCTTTAATATATTGTTGAATTCAATTTGCTAACATTTTGTATAGAATTTTTTAATGAGGGATATTGGTCTATAGTGGTTTTTTTTTTTTTTTTGAGACAGAGTCTCACTCTGTTGCTTGGGCTAGAGTGTCATGGTGTCAGCCTAGCTCACAGCAACCTCAAACTCCTGGGCTCAAACTCCTTCTGCCTTAGCCTCCTGAGTAGCTGAGACTATAGGCATGTGCCACCATGCCCGGCTAATTTTTTCTATATTTTTAGTGGTCCAGCTAATTTCTTTCTATTTTTTTTTAGTAGAGATGGGGTCTCATTCTTGCTCAGGCTGGTCTCGAACTCTTGAGCGCAAAGGATCCGCCCGCCTGGGACTCCCAGAGTGTGAGGATTATAGGCGTGAGCCACTGTGCCTGTCCATATAGTGTTCTTTTCCTGTAATGTTTTTGTCCAATTAATCCTGGCCTTGGAGAAAGAACTGGGAACTATTCCCTTCTTTTCAATATTTTTGAAAAAATTTTTGTAGAATTGGTATTATTTATTCTATTAAATGTTTGGAGAAGTTACCCATGAAATCACTGAGCCTGGAGTTTTCTTTGTGGGAGATTTTTGAACTATGTCATCTTCTCTAACAAATATAGGTGTATTCAGATGATTTATTGATTTTTGAGTGAGTTTTGGAAATTTGTATCATTCAAGGAAATTATTCATTTCATCTAAATTGTCAAATTTGTTGGCATAAAATTACTCATAATATTCCTTTATTATCCTTTTAATATCTGTAGCACCTGAAGTGATTCCCCTTCTCTCATTCCTTTCATTGTCATTTGTTTATTCTTTTCGCCCTAATATATCTAGCAATAGTTTTATCAATTTTATTGCTTTCTCAAAAAACAAGCTTTTGGTTTCATTGATTTTCTCTATTGTTTTTCTGTTTCTATTTTATTAATTTTGCTTTGATCCTATTTTTTGCTTTCTTCTGCTTACTTTGGGTTTAATTTGCTGTGCTTTTTCTAGTGCCTTAAGGTGGAAGCTGAGGTTATTGATTTGAAACCTTTCTTCTATTATGTGTTTGGTCTTACAAATTTTCCACTCAAAACTGCCTTAGCAACATCCCACAAATTCTGATTTGTGGCATTTTTATTTTTACCAGTTCAAAATAATTTTAATTACTTTTTTGTTTCTTTTACACATTTTTTTTACATTTTTTTCAATTTCAGCATATTATGTGGGTACAAGAGTTTACGTTACGTATATTGTCCTTGCCCCTCCACCCCAAAAGAGTTTCAAGCGTGTCCATCCCCTAGACAGTGCACTCATTGTGTATGTATACACCCATCTCCTCCCCCCCACATCTGTCCGACACCCCATTAATGTTATTCCTAAATGTGCTCTTAGGTGATGATTGGTGAAACCAATTTGATGGTGAATACATGTGGTGATTATTTTTCCATTCTTGGGATACTTCAGTTAGTAGAATGGGATCCAGCTCTATCCAGGAAAATACAAGAGGTACTATATCAGCATTATTTCTTATAGTTGAGTAGTACTCCTTGGTATACATATACCACATTTTATTAACCCACTCATGTATTTATGGGCACTTGGGTTGTTTCTACCTCTTTGCAATTGTGAATTGTGCTGCTATAAACATTCGAGTGCAGATGTCTTTTTTATAGAATGTCTTTTGTTCTTTTGGGTAGATGCCCAATAATGGGATTGATGGATCAAATGGTACATCTACTTGTATCTGCTTAAGGTATCTCCATATTGCTTTCCACAGAGGGTGTAATAGTTTGCAGTCCCACCAGCAGTGTATGAGTGTTCCTGTCTCTCCACATCCACGCCAACATTTGTTGCTATGGGACTTTTTGATAAAGGTCATTCTCACTGGAGCTAAGTGATATCTCATTGTGGTTTTGATCTGCATTTCCCTGATGATTAGAGATGTTGAGCATTTTTTCATGTTTGTTGGCCATTCTTCTGTCTTCTTTTGAAAAATTTCTATTCATGTCCTTTGCCCACTTTTTAATAGGGTTGTTTGATTTTTTTCTTGCTGATTTTCCTGAGTTCTAAATAGATTCTAGTTATCAGTCGTTTATCAGATGTGTAGCAGGTGAAATTTTTTCCCATTCTGGAGGTTGTCTGTTTGCTTTCATGACAGTTTTTCTGGCTGTGCAGAAACTTTTTAATTTAATCAGGTCCCATTTATTTTTGTTGGTACTGTGATTGACTTTGGGGTCTTCCTCATAAATTCTTTGCCTAGGCCAATGTCTATAAGAGTTTTTCCCATATTTTCTTCTAGAATTCTAATAGTTTCTCACCTTAAGTTTAAGTCTGTTATCCACTGTGATTTGATTTTTGTGAGAGGTGAAAGGTGTGGGTCCTGTTTCAGTCTTCTACATGTGGCTATCCAGTTTTCCCAGCACCATTTATTGAATAAAGATTCTTTTCCCCAGAGTATGTTATTGTCTGCTTTGTCAAAGATTAGATGGCTATATGAGGATGGTTTTATATCTGCATTCTCAGTTCTGTTCCACTGGTCTGTGTCCCTGTTCTTGTGTCAATACCAAGCTGATTTAATAACCACAGCCTTGTAGTATAGTTTGAAGTCTGGTAAATTAATACCTCCCATTTTGTTCTTATTGCCTAAAATTGCTTTTGCTAAATGGGGTCTTCTCTAGTTCCATACAAAGCGTAAAATTATTTTTTCTATATCTGTGAAAAATGATGTTGGTAATTTAGTACGGACTGCATTGAATCTGTAGATCACTTTGGGTAGTATAGACATTTTAACAATGTTGATTCTTCTGATCCACGAGCATGGTATGGTTTTCCACCTGTTTACGTGCTCTGCAATTTCCTTCCTGTTTCATAGTTCTCCCTGTAGAGGTCTTTTACCTCCTTAGTTAAATGTATTCCTAGGTACTTTATTTTCTTCGTTGCTATTGTGAAGGGTATTGAATCTTTGATTTGGTTCTCAGTTTGACTGTTATTGGCATATATGAATGCCTCTGATTTGTGTGTATTGATTTTGTATCCTGAGACTGTACTGAATTCATTTATCAGTTCCAGGAGTCTCTTGGTTGAATCCTTGGGGTTTTCTAGATATAATACATTCTACTTGATTTCTACTTTTATTCCACTATGATCTGAGAAGATGCATGGTATAATTTCTTTTTTTTTTTTTTAATTTTTTAAGACATGCTTTGTGTCCTAGGATATGTTCAATCTTAGAGAATGTCCCATGAGCTGATGAGAAGAACATATATTCAGTGGAGTTTGGATAGAATGTCCTATAAATGTCAGTCAGGCCCATTTGTTCTAGTGTTCTGTTTAAGTCCATTATTTCTTTGTTTATTTTCTGTTTGGAGGATCTGTCCTGTGCTGTCAGAGGGGTGTTGAAGTCTCTGGCTATTATGGTGTTGCTGTTTATCATTTGGTTTAGTTCAAGTAGGGTTTGCTTTATGAATCTGGGTGCACCTAAGTTGAGTGCATACAGATTAAGTATAGTGATGTCTTCTTGTTGAACTGTACCCTTCACCATTATATAGTGATCATTTTTGTCTCTCATTACTTTTGCTGATTAAAAACTAAGTTATCTGAAATTAAAACTGCCACACCAGCCTTCTTTTCATTTTTGTTTGCTTGAAATATTGATTTCCACCCCTTTATTTTCAGTCTAAGTGCATCTTTGCAGGTTAGATGAATTTCCTGGAGACATTAGATACTTGGCTTGTTTTTTTTTTTTTTTTTTTTAATCCATTGGGCCAGCCTATGTCTCTTGAGTGAGGAGTTCAAACCATTCACATTTATTGAGAGAACTGATAGGTGGGGCAGATTTGTGTTCATCCTGTTGGGTAGAACTTCATTGCTATGTTTTCTCTCTTATACCATTGTGGTATCTGGCCTTTGATCTTTAGCTTTTGAGTGGTTTTACATTTGTGAGTGTTTCTTGTGCTGGTCCGTGTGCAACTCTGTTTTGAGTAGTTCTTGGAGGGCTGGTCTTGTCTTGGTGAATTCCCTCAGTCTTCGTTTGTCAGAAAATGTCTTAATTTCTCCTTCATATACAAAACTTAGCTTTGCTGGGTACAAGATTCTAGGCTGGGCATTATTCTGTTTCAGAAGAGTGAGAATGGGGCCCCAGTCTTTTCTTGCTTGTAAGGTTTCAGTTGAGAAATCTGGCATTATTCAGATGGGCTTTCCTTTGTATGTTACTAGTTTCCTTCATCTTACAGCTCCAAGAAGGGCCTCTTTAGTGAATATTTTGGTCAGTCTGATGACTGCGTGATGTGGTATCTTCCTATTTGCAATGAATCTCCCAGGGGTCCTCTGGGCTTCTTGTACCTGTTTATCTAGATTTTTAGCAAGGCCTGGGAAATTTTCCTCAATTATATCTTCAAATATGTTACTCAACCCTTGTGTATTATCTTCTTCACCCTCAGGAATGCCCATAACTCTCACGTTAGGCTTCTTCACATAATCCCACATTTCTTGCAGCCTCTGATCTTTTTTCTTATTTCTTTGCTCTATCTCTGTGACTGACTTATTTAATTGGAAGATGTTATCTTCGATCTCTGAGATTCTTTCTTCTGTTTGACCTACCCTGCTCTTGAGGGTTTCCACTGTGTTTTGTAGTTCCCTGAATAAATTCTTCATTTCCAGCAGTTCAGTTTGATTTTTCTTTTAATATTTCAATTTCTTTAGTGAATTTTTCTTCCAAGTCCTGGGATTTTTTTGTGGTTTCTTTGTGTTGGTTATCCATTTTTTCTTGCATATCATTGAGTTTTCTTAAGATCCATGTTTGAAATTCTTCTTCTGTCATTTTAGTGTTCTGAATTTGGTTAATGTCCTTTGCTAGAGAGCTGGTGTTCCTCCTTGAGGGTGTGCTTTCCATTTGATTCTTCATACTTCCAGAGTTCTTTCGCTGATTCCTTCCCATCTAGATCAGCTGTTGCTTCTTACCTTTAGATTTTCATTTGGATAATGATACACCCTGTTTAGTCTCTGAGCCAGTAGGTGGTGTTTGTGGGTGAGATTTGACCACACTCTATATGATGAGTCAGTAGATGCAGTAAAAGGGTGTGCAGAATGACAAACCCAGCTAATACCTGGAATTTAGCCTCATGAGAAATCCTGAACCAAAGACACTCAGCCAAACCATGCCTGATCACTGACCCACAGAAACTGTGAAATAATAAATGTTTGTAGTTTTAAGCTGCTACATTGTGGGATAATTTGTTATGCAGCAATATATAACTAATGCACATGGTTGGCTCACTCTCATCCTTCATGGCTGAGCTCAAGTGTCACCCCTGAGGCCTTTCCTTACCATCCTGGCTAAAGTAACTTTCTTTCTGCCCTATCTCTTCCCCAAGTCACTTTCCAGTATAGTGTTCTCTTTTCTTTCTTTCATGGCACTTATTACCAACTTTTTTTCTTTCCTCCTTTGGTAAATGAGGCAGCCATCTTTAATCAATTCATTTACTGTGTATTATCTGACATTCCACAACTAGAAAGGGTGTTGCCTCACTTGTTCACTGCTCTGTACCCAACACCTAGAACAGACCTGGCTCAAGTATTTGTGAGCCAGGGAAATGAAAGGGAGTAATAGTTCTGAATTATTTGCTTAGAAACTTCCTGGTGTTCAACAGAGCCAAATCCTATGAACCCAGCATAATCTGTGCTTTGATAAGAACCTTGACAGCCAATAAGTCCTGGGGCTATTTTCAGGTTTTAGAACAAGGTCTGCTTTTGTTTTGTGTATCAGGAAAATAACTTGCCAGAGCCACAAAGCTAGTAAGTGGCAGGGGTGAGATTCAAACTTAGGTCTATCCGAGTTCAAAGCCCATTTTGCCACAAAAAATTAAAAATAAAAATATTTAAAACAAAATAGAAGATAGGAGACAATAATCAAGGAGATAGGGGAGGAAATGAAATACTTCATCCAAAAACCATGTACTAGTAAGTGGACAATTGAAGTGAAATGGGTCCTTGGGTGTGGAAAGGATCAAATAGGAAGCAGCCCAACCGTGAGCGGGGTGTGACCTAGTAAAAGCATCAATCCCTCACCTCAGGTGACTTTGCAGTTGCAAGTATTTGACCCTTTCCCAGGAGACTGTAGGCCCTGCAGCAGATTTGCATGAACCTTGCAGATCTTTTTTTTTTTTTTTAATTTTTTTTTTTTGGAGACAGAGTCTCGCTCTTTTGCCCTGGCTAGAGTTCCATGGCGTCAGCCTACCTCACAGCAACCTCAAACTGCTGGGCTTAAGCAATCCTTCTGCCTCAGCCTCCTGAGTCGCTGTGACTCCAGGCATGCACCACCATGCCCAGCTAATTTTTTCTATATATTTTTTGTTGTCCAGATAATTTCTTTCTATTTCTTAGTAGAGACGGGGTCTCGCTCTTGCTCAGGCTGGTCTCAAACTCCTAACCTCGAGTGATCTTCCCGCCTTGGCCTTTCAGAGTGCTAGGATTACAGGTGTGAGCCACCACACCTGGCCGAACTTTGCAGATCTTGCTGCTCTGACAACTCAAGATGCAATGCCCAGAAGGAACTACAAGATGTAGTATACGTCTAGTATATTACAAGGTGATTAAAGTCACAACACTACTGTCTGCCCCCTCACTTGTCCCCTACCACCCTCAGTCTCCCCAACAACCGCAAGAGTATAACCTAACAAGAATGCCATGTTCCAGCCAGGTGCAGTGGCTCACACCTGTAATCCTAGCACTCTGGGAGGCCGAGGTGGGCGGATTGTTTGAGCTCAGGAGTTCAAGACCAGCCTGAGCAAGACCAAGACCCCCATCTCTACTAAAAAAAAAATAGAAAGAAAGTGGCTGGACAACTAAAAATACGTAGAAAAAATTAGCCGGGCATGGTGGCACATGCCTGTAGTCCCAGCTACTCGGGAGGCTGAGGCAGGAGGATTGCTTGAGCCCAGGAGTTTGAGGTTGCTGTGAGCTAGTCTGACGCCACAGCACTCTAGCCTGGGCAACAGAGTGAGAATCTGTCTCTCAAAAAAAAAAAAAAAAAAGAATTCCATGTTCCTGACCAGGGCTCCCACAGGGCTTTGTGTTCGTATCTCAGCTCTGCCATATTCCACCATGTGCTAGCAGTATGACCTTAAGCAGAATACCTCTTGTGCACTTCAAAAGCTCTCAGCCTCACCTTTTATTTTGGCCACTGATGTGGTCACCAGTCCATGAAAGCCTAGATGATGTAGCCTGACAGTGTCTAAGCCACGAGCCTCTCGATTTCTGCCCCAGGGCTTTTCTGACATGCCTTGTGGTATGTCTACAAAACTCCACTCAATTCTTACTCATGTGCAGCTTGAAAGCATGGCTCTAAACACACTGTGCAGCAAACTTTGACCAGAGAGGTGTGGGAGATGGGGGAAGTTAATAGATAAATGTGTCTTGTTTCATGGATAGATAATTCCCAGAAGATCCGGTGGGATCAAGCAACCAGTGTTCTGAAGTGCTGGTCAACTCAATACCCATCCTTGTTTTGGTTTTCTTTCCTTCCCTTTGACTCCCTTTGTCCCCCTCAAACATTTTTCCAGTTAAACTACTCAACCAGAAGCTTTTGTCTTGGACTTTGCTTTCAGGGAAGTAGAGATTTTTTAATCTTTATGTGTCTTTGGCCATCATTTGTAAAATAGGAAATATTTGTGTCTCTTTTACAATGTTGCTGTGAGAGTCAAATAATAATCCAAGCAAAGCTTGTAGGGGACTGGATGGTACACAGCAAGAACTCTCTGAATTCTAGTTATTGCTGTTGTTGAATAAAAAGGTGCTTCCAAGTGTCTGTAGAGAAACCAACTTGTCCCTAGCTCTGAGCAGAATTTATCACACTATAGAGCATCCTTACTCTTTCTTCCTCCAGCTTTTAGCTGGGTATTTATAAGTTTTTAAATATTCTACTGGAAGCATATAAAACAGAGAAGAACCTAGAAATGCTACACATTGACAATCATTACTGATGAAGTCAATGACAAAAATGTTAGGAAACTTTTTCCCCCAAATTTAATAACCTGGAGATTATCAACATCAAACAAAATGTATTTAAAGATCACATAAGCATGCAACTCTGAGATGACTTGTATGGGGAAAAATTCTTAAATGAGGGCATGTGATGTTTAGCAATATTTTAAGGTATAGGTTTGTTTACAGCCCTTTGTGAATTGAGCATGTGCCTTCCATACTATACCTGCTCTTTGCTTAGCTACCACAGGTGATCCATGGTATCTTGAAATAGATAGCTATGGAGAACTACCCCAAAGACTTCCCCAGGTGTGGACAAAATCCTGAATATCAGAATCAACATTGGCTTTTCATTCTCCTTCATAGGCCACATCAAATGCAACCCCCAATTCTACAGAGCCTTTCTTGGAAATGTCTCCCATACTTGACCTCCCCTTTTCATTCACTTTTTGCTTTGCCACACCTTGAATTTCTTTAAACCATTTCCTTGAAATACCTTTCCTCTATTCTCCATCTGTCAGAAACATTCTTAAGTTTTTAGCTTTTTTCCTTTCTCCCTCTGCTGTCCCTGAAGCCACCTCAGATCCCTGTCTTGCTGTTTCTCCTGCCGCTAGCATTCAACTAATGGAGTCACTCACTAGAAGATAACCTCTTCTGAAGCTGCTCCCTGGTTTGGAATATACTCTTCTTCTGCTATTGAGAGCAGCTCAAGGCCAGAGTTATCCATTAAGTCACAAGCAGCTGCCTCAGCCCATGCTGACAATTCCTTTTCTGAACCCTCATCCTAGCTAAGTCCATTCTTCAGAACCACTCATATATACTTAAACATTTAGGGTGTATGTGGGCTGTTCCTTGTACAATGCTTGTTCCAACTTGCTATGTGGAGAGAATTTGAAGGTCATGACATAGGAAGGTGAAGCTCAGGTAGGGGCCAGCAGTCTCCCTAAATCAAGAAGATGGGTCAGGTGTGGTGGCTCACATCTATAATCCTAGCACTTTGGGAGGTTGAGGCAGGAGGATTGCTTGAGGCCAGGAGTTCAAGAACAGCCTGAAGAATATAGCGAGACTTTATCTCTACAAAAAATAAAAAAATGAGCCAGGCATGGTGGTGCATGCCTGTAGTCCCAGCTACTCAGGAGGCTGAGGTGGGAGGATCACTTGAGCCCAGGAGTTTGAGGTTACAGTGGGTTATGATGATGCCACTGCACTTTAGCCCAGGCAACAGAGCAAGACTATGTCTCAAAAAAAAAAAAAAAAAAAATTGAGAAGATGAAGTTCAGAATATGTGAAGATCCAAGGGGCTAGAGTTTGTGGGACAGACTACCAGAGAGAAGAGTTTCATAGAGAGACTCCTCCAAAGATTTTCAGAGGGTTCTCCTGGAGTACTTAGCTGAGTATTGATCAGCACATGCTTAAGCATGTAAGGGAACTATCCAAGGCCAGATGAAAACCCACTTAAAAGGATTAGTGGTAACAGTGACTGGCATTCATACAGGCCTGGGAATAGTGCCCCTTCCCACCAGCCAGACTGAAAAAGTTTATGATTTGCAGAGCATTGGCTAGCATACAGAGAAGGGTGTTGCCTTAATAGGGGAATAAATTAGCTCCAAACAGAACGCTAGTCCAGTCCCATCTGACAAATCATGATTGCAAGGTCCAAAGTATTAAACTGTTTCCCAGTAACTTAACTGCATGCCAGAACAAGGTTCAAGAATATTTATAGAAATCAAAAGTATCCACCTTCTGAAAAGGTAAAATTTACGATGTCTGGCAACCAATCAAAGATTACCAGACACACAAAGAAGCAGGAAAATATATCCCATATGAGGAGAAGAAAAATCAAACAATAAAAAATGAACTGATACAATTGTTAGAATCACCAGTCAATTACATTACAGTTACTATTATAACTCTTTTCCATATGTTCAAAGTTAAGTAGCGACATAATACATAAAACCACCCAAATTACATTTATAGAGATGAAAACTATAGTATCTGTGATTAAAAATACACTGGTTTCCAACATCATTAGCCATGAGGAAAATACAGATTAAAACCACAATGAGATACCACTACATACTCAATAGAATGGCTAAAATTAAAACCTCACCATACCTAGTCTTGGAAATGATACAGAGAATCTAGAACTCTCACATACTGCTGGTGAGACTATAAAATGATATGTCCACTTTGGAAAAACTGGCAGATGTTTTTTTAAGTTAAACATATACCTATCATATAACCCAGCCATTCCACTACTAGGTATTTTCCCAAGAGAAAAGAAAGCATATATCCATACGAAGACTGGTACATGAATGTGCATAGCAGCTTTATTTGTGATAGCCATGTTTTCACTTAATCTAAAATTCACAACCATCCTATGAGGTAAGTACCCCCATTACCTCAATTTTCCAGGGTATTGTTAGGAAATGGGGAAGAGAAATGTTGAGTTAGCCATTTGTACTTGTTCACCACATGGGCTAATAACAGCACTTGCTTCAACGTGGGTTGTGAAGTCCAAATTGAATTATACATATAAAGTACACAGTGTGGTGCCTAGCACATTGTATGTACTCAATAATGTGATTGATGATGATGATAACAATAATGATTTTAAAGTAGGGCAATGATAGTCCAAATTCACGTAGACAGAGGCTACAACTGAGAGAATCTAGGGATTCTTTGCCATTTTTTGCCTTGACTTTGGGAAGTAAAAGTACTTTATGTAAGGAAACAGCAGCAAATTTTAATAAAATATTACTGAATTCTGGAGGCAGGGAGTGAGGTATGCATATTCCATTCCTTTAGCAAACAGACAAATCTATTGAATTAGGGCCAAACTGTCTGCATCAGGGCCTCTAGCTGGGAAACCTAGAGTCTCTTATTCTTCTACAGTTGTTTGAGTGGAAGTGGTCAGCGTTCAGAATGAGAAGGCCTGTTCTTCGAAGACATTTTTCCTGTTGTCTCCTGTTGTCAATACTCTTACTTTAGCTGGCGGGGAGAAGCAAGTGACTGCTTATCAGAAAAGGGAGGGCCATTAACTCTTTACTTATGGTCATTTCCTCTCCCACTATCAAAGCATCTTTTATTGCTGTCATTTGATTGCACAAGTAATTTGTGATCTTCAGGGAAAAACTGAAAATTGTGGTCAAGCAATATAGAAGCCTCACAATCCCACCTATCTATTAATACCTTAATGGATAGTCTTCTAGAACTTTTTCTACATGCTTTTAAAAAGAAACAAAAATGGGATAATAGCACACATACATACTGTTTTGTAAACTGTGTTTTTCACTTGGCAATATATTCTGGATTTTTTTTCCTCATTTTAGTTGACACATTTCTGCAACATCATTAATCTTTGTGTGGATATACCATCATCTATTTCACCAGTCCCCTAACTTGGGACATTTCCAGTTATTTGAGATTCCAATAGGGCTTTGCCTATCTTCTCTGATTCGACCACATAATTCTATAAATTATCATGCTGATAATTTCCTGAGGAGATATTCTCTAAAACAGGAATTGCCTTGTCAAAGGCAGGAACATTTTTTTTTAGACAAGCAAAGCTTGGACAAGTTTTTTATTTCTCTTTGCCATCACAAATACATGGCCAGTTACTTACAGTAGGAACTCAGTTGACTTTTTTTTTTTTATTTCAGCTCATTATGGGGGTACAAAAGTTCAGGTTATATATATTGCCCATACTCCCCTACCCCCCCCCCCAGTCTGAGCTTCAAATGTGTCCATTCCCTAGACAGTGCACATCGCACTCATCATGTAGGTATGCACCCATTCCCTCCCCCCACCCCCCATGCCCCCAAGTCAGAACTTCAAGCATGTCCATTCCCCAGGCAGTGCACATCGCACTCATCAAGTAGGTATACACCCATCCCTTCCCCCCAGCCCCTACCTCTGTCTGATACCCAATTGGTATTATTCCCAAATGTGCACTCAGGGAAACCAGTTTGCTGGTGAGTACATGTGGTGCCTATTTTTCCATTCTTGGGATACTTCACTTAATAGAATGGGTTCCAACTCTCTCCAGGAGAGCCAAAGAGAAGGCAGGAACATTTTAAAGATTTTTGATACATTTTCCAATTGCCCTTCAAAGAAGTTGTACAACTCTCTGTTGGTACCCACACTGTTACTTTAAGATAAATTCCATTACGGAAGATTGTAATAAATGATTAACTCATGTATTATTATTGTGTTCCTTTTTATCTGTGAACAGTCAAATACAATGCAAATCGGGTCACTTTGTGCATCTAAATTGGGATTAGAGTAGGCAGCTCAGGGTAATCAGGGCAAAGCAGATGGATTTCCCCAGAACTGGGGAGCATGAAACTTTAACCAATGGATAAAAATAGAAGAAACAGAAGAAAGGAAAGCCTACTCAAGGAAAGATGAAGCAATCCATAGTGTATTTTCTTGCTGTTGATCTTGTACAATTGCTTTTATCAATATATTTTTTCATAGACCAGAGGGGTTTCAGGGAGGTCATTCCAAGGCTGGAGGTTGAAGGCATCAGGAGGGGGCTTGAAGGATCAAAAACCAGTGGGAAAGAGGACCTCAGGAAATCTGAATTGAAAATATAAGGATTAACTGTTAGCAACTTATGCTTATATAGCACTTTACTGTTTACACAGTACTTTTTATGGTGTGAAGGGAGGTAGTAGGAGCTTGGTGGTGGTTGGTGCTGAGGGACTTCTGCACCAGCACTGTCCCAACCACCTCCTGACTTCTTGTGACTTGGGGAATATAAATCGCTCACTGTGTTTAACCACTGTAGCCAGCAATCTTTTACATGCAGACAAATACAATTCTAACTTATACAAATGATGACATAATTTATAAAATTCCTAAGGGGAAGGGTGCTGTAGGATTTTATATAACCGTGACAGGGTAAACCCTGTAGAAAAAGCATCGAGTCAGAAAGCATAGGAAACGCTGGTGTAGCATCCTAGTGATAGGCCAGTGGCAATGGTCATTGTCCCAGGGAGGATGTGCATAGTGGGGATGAGAAAAGAGCCAAGGCAAAAACTCAGGGAAGGTGGAATCTAGGGCTAGGAGTAGGGCCAGGAAAGAAGGGCCAGAGAAAGAGAAGAAGAAGGAAGAGCAAGACGCCGGGAAGAAACCAGCAGTGGGGTCACTAGCTGGAGAAGAGAGGCCAAATATTCTGTGTTAACATATTTGAAGTTTTCTTATGGAAAAGGGACTAAACTTGTTTTATATAACAAGTATATAACAGGTATTTATATCACATAAAACAAAACCCAGCCAGTGAAGAAGCAGGAAGGGGAATGTGTTTCAATTCAATATGGAGCAGTAGTTACTGTTCTTGTCTGTCAGGATGCCTTCACCTCCCCAGCTTCTTCTGTTAATAACCTGGACCTCGGTTACAGGCATGGGCAAGGACCCAGATGAGCCAGTAACATTATTCTATCCCTCTGGCCACAGTGACTGGTCCAGGGATGGGCATATGGCCTCAGCCAGGACAATCAGAATCCTTATCCAACATTTTCTAACTAGACTGGTCTTTTCTTCCTTCCCAGTTGCTGCAGTTTTTGGCTGTGGGCCCAGAACTGTTTGAGGCCATGCTGTCTGCTGGGCAGGGAGAGTCCATCTGCCAGAGCGGGCCTTCAGCACAAGTTTTTATAACATGAATTAGTTATGAGGTGATTGATCAATTAGAGAACATGATTTGTCTGATACACCAAGTGCTATGATTATACCTCACCTAGAACTAGCCAGCAGAGCAGGAAAAACAGAGCTGGAAGCAACACCAGCTGTAATGTCTGAGGGACTTCACGCTTTGTTTATCAAAGCAATGGGTGATAGGAAATTGGTAAGAATGTGTACAGGTCATGCTAATGACAAGGGTGGTGGAGACAGTAAAAGAAAGGCCATCACTCTTGACGAAGAACCGTATGTACTGCAGAAATGAAAGGCAATTATAAACCTAGAAAGCCTTGGATTCGGACTAGGTTCATATTAAATGGTGAGAATTCTGTTGGAATAATAGAATATAGGTCACTAAATGATATACTCCTTGGTAAGAAAAGGAGGAATCCTATAGGAGACTAAAGAGGTCAGAGAAAGGTCTTATTTAAATCTAAATCTATTAGATTATCCATATCAGATGACATTTTTAAAGTCAAAACTGTCAAATAACGGCAATTTCATATGGTTCTCCCTAATACATAGGCTCTGTCTTTTGTTATGTTGAATGAGAAGAAAGATACTTTCTGAGATATTAAATGGCTAATTACAGTTTATTTACAAAGTTTCTGTTTAATTTTCCAGGAAGGTAATCTTTTTTTTTTTTTTTTTTTTCCTGTTTTTGCATGCCTCTTCTGCTTTTGAACAGGGAGGTAACCTTTAATTACAATTACATAGTGGGATTTGGGAATGCTTCAGGGAGGGGTATTTGTGTTCCCAAATCAAATCAAATTTGCTTCAGCCCCCATTTGTCAGAGTTGGCAAAAATCCCAGATTCACTGGACATGGTGGTGGTGGGTGGGAGGAGTTCCCCTCATCTCTCCAACTCTTAGAATCATATAAGTTCTGGGAGCTTATGGGTATTCTAAAGGGGAGTCTTTCAGCCTGTGGCCTGAACTTTGGTATTTTTTTCCTTCCTAGGGGCAGGTCTGACTACATAATTTGCAGGGCCCAGTGAAAAACAATGTGGAGGCCCTTGTTCAAAAATTACTAAGAATTTCAAGCTGGCAATAGCTGAGCATTAAACTCAATGTAGGGCCCTTCAGAGTGTAGGGCCCTGTGTGGTGGCACTGATCATAGGCCCATGAAGCTGACCTGTCCTGAGGACAGGTAACCCAGGGTGGGATACACTTCTCTACCAAACAAAGGTCTAGGATTCTCAGCTGTGTTTCCCTAAAACGTGGTGCTCATTGCCTAGGCCCTGGGCTATTACCGCGTCACCACCAGCTGTGATTCTGTCACCTCCAGAGCATAGCTGCCCTGCTTCCTCAGGTCCTCCTCAATTTTATCATCTAAGCCTGGGTTTCCCTGGAAGTAGAACCTGAAATAATAACTTGGGTGCAATAGTTTATTTGGAAAGTTGACCCAGGAGCAGGAGAGAGAGATGAGGGAGTGAATGAGGGACAGAGGGCAGGGCAATGTGTCGATGTGTAAGTGAGCTGGCCAGTGCGGACCACTGCTACCAACGACTACTGCTGGAGTCAGAAGTGAGGCCAACAGGATTTAAAGTGTTGAAAGTGGTGCACAACAGTATCTCTTACAATACTTCCCAAACTCCAGTGTGCGCACAACTCACATAGACATCTTGTTAGAATGCAGATTCTGATTCAGTAGGTCTGGGGTGGCACTCGAGAGTCTGCATTTCTACAAACTCCCAGCTGCTACTGGTGCTGCTGGTCTGCAGTATATTTTGAGCAGCAAGGTATGACACCATAACCCTAGATGCACCACAACCTCAACCCTCAGCCTCTCCTTCAAGGGCTCAGACTTGGTTCCCCATCTTTTAGCGCACAGAGCCCTGGCTACCAAGAACAGGAAAGGAGGTAGAGATCCCTTTCTGTCTAGAGCCTAGAAGACAAATGGTAATTTCCTCATCAAGTCATCTGGACAGGTCTGTTTTATAAAGATAACACAGGTGGCAGTATATGAGGCATGAAAAAAGAACCACTTAGGGATGAGAGGCAGCTATAATCAGACAAGAGTTCATAAACGCCTGAATTGGGGCCCTTTGAGGATTAGAATGAATAGAAGCAGCCAGAAGAAAGTTTTCAGAGGTTGATTTAGCTGGTGGAGGAAGGCATCTGGATGTTGGCAGGATAGTGAGAAGGAACAAAGTTGACGCCAGAGTTTTGATCCTGGGTGTGCCTGGAATGATGAGGTGCTATTATTGGACAGAGGCAGAGAGAGGAGCAGCTTGTGAAGGAAAGGAATTCAAAACTAGGTTCTGAACACCAGGTTTTAGGAGCTGTGCATCCTTATGTCTAAGACAAGTCCTGGGCATCTGTCTAAGCAAGAAGAAATCGGAACAAAATGGTAAAAGAAATACAAGGATGGGCATCAAATGAATTTGGATATGAAGTACAAAGTTTTTAGAAATAAGAATGTGAGGACAAATATTCACTGAGTAGAAGAAATCTAAAATAATGGAGTACGGAGAGAACCATTTTGGTAGCATAGGGCAATGCTACTTAGAAGTTTCAGGGGAAACAAAAACCTTTGCTCATAAGCAAATATGTAGCATTTTCTTCTATAACAAACCATGGAAATCTTTCTGAAAATCTTTGTGTGAAACTTCCAGGAAAGTAGATCCAGTCCTTGTTATACCTGCTCTGTTGTTAAATATAGAATCTGAGAGGCTGGAGTTACTCATCTGGTATCTTTTATGAGCGCTGCTTGTACACAAAATTCTTCTGTGTTCCCTTTTAATGTGGTCAAATGAATATATTTAGGTATGTAAGGTTTTTTCCATAGTTTTTTTCCCATAGTTTTTTTCCCTAAACATTTTACAGTAAAAGAAAGCATACGTATAAAACAACTTGTTACAGCTTCTTGGATGTTTTTCCTTGTAAGTGTACATGTATATGATTTACATATTCATTTTGAGATTGACTGCGAATCACATCTGGTGTGCAGATTGTTTAATGGCCACATATTCCTTCTATCTCTGTTTACACCCCTCTTTGCAACGTGACCTAGATGCTCCTTCCATCTAGATGTGGAGTCAATTGCCTCACTTCTTGAATTTCTACTGGTCTTATGATAGGCTTTTTTTTTTTTGAGACAGAGTCTTGCTCTGTTGCCCAAGCTAGAGTGCTGTGGTGTCAGCCTAGCTCACAGCAACCTCAAATTCCTGGGCTCAAGCAATCCTCCTGCCTCAGCCTCCTGAGTAGCTGCAACTACAGGCACACACCACTACACCTGGCTAATTTTTTCTATTTTTAGTAGAGATGGGGTCTCGCTGTTGCTCAGGCTGGTCTCAAACTCCTGACCTCAAGTGATCCTCCCAACTTGGCCTCCCAGAGTACTAGGATTACAGGTGTGAGCCACGGCACCTGGCCTCTTTTGACAGGCTTTATCCAACAGATTGCTGTTTTTGCACTTGCCTTCTTGCAATGCTGCCACCATCCTGTGAAGAAGCTCATATTGCCATTCTTGCTATGACAGACCATGTGGAGAGAGAAAGGTCTACCTTTCAGCCAGCACCAAACACTCGACATGTGAGCAGGGCCTTCTTACACCATCTAAACCAAGCGAGGTACCAGATGACTGCAGTCACATGAGTAAGCCCAGGCCAGGCCAACCAAAAAGCCATCCAGCTGAGCCCAGCCCAAATTGCTGACCTACAGAATTGTGAACACATAAAATGTTGGTTGTTTTAAGCCACTAAGTTTTAGTTAGATTGTACATAATAATATATAACTGATATAATTTGATACCTGATATTTGCATTCTGATTTTGAAATTCACATTATTTTTGATATAATTTTTCATGTATTTAAATAAGTTGCAAGATAAAAAATTTTTTTTTTTTTTTTTGAGACAGAGTCTTGCTTTGTTGCCCAGGCTAGAGTGAGTGCCGTGGCGTCAGCCTAGCTCACAGCAACCTCAAACTCCTGGGCTTCAGCGATCCTACTGCCTCAGCCTCCCGAGTAGCTGGGACTACAGGCATGCACCACCATGCCCGGCTTTTTTTTTTTTCTACATATATTTTACTTGGCCAGATAATTTCTTTTTATTTTTAGTAGAGACAGGGTCTCGCTCTTGCTCAGGCTGGTCTCGAACTCCTGACCTCGAGCAATCCACCCACCTTGGCCTCCCAGAGTGCTAGGATTACAGGCATGAGCCACCTTGCCCGGCCTAAAAATTTTAAAAGACTATATGTGATTCTATTGTATTACTTTACTATAGTTTACTTAAACTTTTCCCAATAATTGGGCATTTGGTTTACACAGAGTTTTTCATTTTTATAGATAATATTGTTCTAGGCTGGGTGTAGTGGCTCATGTCTGTAATCCCTGCACTTTGTGAGGCTGAAGCAAGAGGATCACTTGAGGCCAGAAGTTCAAGACTAGCCTGGGCAACATAGTGAGACCCCCATTTCTACAAAAAAATAAAAAATTTAGCTCTGGGTGGTATGCACTTGTAGTCCCAGCTACTTGGGAAGTTGAGGCAGGAGGATCACTTAAGCCCAGGTAATTGAGGTTACAGTGATCTGTGATTGTGCCACTCCACTCAGCCCAGGCACAGAGCAAGACCCTGTCTCTTAAAAAAAAATTGTTCTAAACATCATTGTACAAGTGGTTTCTAAATTTTTTTCCTGCTCTTTTCTTAGGAAATGTTCTTACGGAAAGTGGAATCCATAGGGGAAAGGATGTCAAGTGTTAACTCTCATTACATATGGCCTGACTACTTTCCAAAAGCTTGTTATCAATTTACAGTGCAGCCAACAGTGTACCTATCTCCCCATACCCACTCAGCAATTTTTCTTAATTTAGTAATTTTTAAACTGAGATGTGCTATGGTCCAAATTCATATATCAAAATTCTAACCCCCAAGGCAATGGTGGGGCCTTTGAGATACGATTAGGTCATAAAAGCAGAGCCCTCGTGAGTGGGATTAGTGCCCTTATAAAAGAGGCCAGAAAGTCCCTCGTCCCTTCTTCCAAGTGAAGTTACAGAAGTTGGCCGTCTGTGAGAAAGCAGGCGCTCACCAAACACCAGTCTGCCATTGTCTTGATCTTGGACTTCCCAGCTTCCAGAACTGTGAGCAATGAATTCCTGTTGTTTATAATCCACCAAGTTTATGGTACTTTTTAAATAGCAGCCCAAACAGACTAAGACAAGGTGTGACATATGTGCAGCACAGTGTACAAATTTTTACTTTATAGCTTGATTAATATTTACAGATAAATAGATAAAGATGTGCAGATAGTTAGATGAATAGACAAGCTTCATGTAATCGCCACCCAGATGAAGTTACAGAACCTTTCCAGCTCCCCAGAAGTTTCTCTAGTTCCCCTTACCAGTCAATACCACCCACAGAAGTAACTACTATTTTGACTTTCATAACTATAGTTTTGTCCTAATCTTGAACTTCATATATATGGAATCATATTCTTGTGTAGTCTTGTATGTCTGCCTTCTTTTTGCTCGTCATTATATCTGTGAAATCCATCCTTAGCCACATCTTTACTCATTCTTTTTTTGTTTTTTTTGATGGGCATTTGGGTAGTTTTTCTTTTGGTGGCTATTAAACAATGATTTTAAAAGCTTTTTTTTCACTTATTTGAATAGCTCAATAAATGTATTGATACCTTAGAGGTGTTTCAACATTAATTTCCTCAATTACTGTTGAAGTGTAGCAGAGGAGGGACTAGGGACTAGTTTGAATGAATGGGCAGGGACTAGATTATAAAGGGTTTTGTGACTAATGCCAAGGAACTTGGACTTTGTGGCATGGACAGAGGGGAGTCACTGAGGGACCTGCAGCAAGAGAGGGAACTTATCAATTTGAATTTAGGGAAATAACTCTGGCTGTAGGCAGGAGAACAGATGGTTTGAGGAAAAGCCTGGAGGCAGAAGATTTCTAGACAAAAGACTACAGCAATAGCACAGGTGAGAAATAAACTGGGCCTAAACCAATATAGCAGCCACAGCACTTAGTGTCTGATGAGATTTAGGGGATGAGGAAGTGGGAGGATCTACCTAAGCATTTCTGCTGGGTAGCTGGGGCGGTGCCAGATGCATTGACTAAGATAAGGAGTGGGGTGGGGAGCAGGAAGAGAGAGCACCATATAAAAGGTAATAAGGTCGTTTTGGATATGTTGAATTTGAGATACTTGTGGCATGCCCAGGTGGAGAGGTCCATTTAACAGTTGTATATGTAGCTCTAGAGTTCTGGAAAGGGGTCCTTCTAGAAACAGAGATTTGGGACTCCATCAGCACATAGGTAGAAGAGCTTGGAAAGTTGATAAGATCAGTTAGAAAATCTTTGACTGGGGGAAGGTGGGCAGTGAGAAGGGAAGCCAAGAAGGAGATTGCCTGAAGTAAATAGGAAAGATGTGGGTCTTAGTAGTAGAGTGGAGAAAATTTCAAAAAGGGAATAGCCAGATAACAGCGAGTTGAGGAAATGGAAGGAAGGCATTAGAATTCCCTTTTAAGAAATTTAGCTGCAGATATAAAGAAAGATGATGGTGTCAAGACCAAGATCAATATTTTTGTTTGTTTATTAAGTGACAGAGATATGGACATGTTTATAGGCTCTGGAGAAAAAGGGACTGAAAAAGTGAGAGGGAGACAACAATTGATGGAATGGGATCTTGGAGTTGGGAGCAGGAGATGGGGATTATGTACGGAGAGAGAGATATTGAGTAGGTGGAAGGCTATCTTATCTTCTGAGACATAAGAAAGGACAGACCCCAACAGAAAATGGCACTCATCAATCTGTGGGAACACCACCCTGCTTGGTGGTGTGTTTTGCCCCAGGAGCTTTTAGCAAGTTGGGTGTAGGTAGATTATTGGGTTCTCTCACTGTTGATCACTGAGATAGTTTTCTAGTTTTTCACTATTTCAAGGAATGGTAAAAATGTCATTTTTTATCAGTTCCCTTTTTTCCTTAAAAAAGTATCATTACTAATATAGTTAACTGCCTTATCCTATTTCCCTCCCCTTCTCCTTTGAGGTAACAACTGTCCTGAAGTAGCAATATGTCATTCTCCTATAGCTAACATTATATTTTCACGAAGTATATAGTACTCTTAACTAACATAGAGAATTGTTTTATATGTTTTAAGACTTTAAAAAATTGATAGTATACTGTACTTGTTATGCAGCTTGCTTCTTTTATTCATTATTATATTTTTAAGATTTACCCATATGGATAAAATCAGCTCTGATGTATTTTCGCTCCTCTGTGGTTTTTCATTGTATAAAAATGCTACAATTTATCCATTCTCCAATTTTGTTTCCAGTGTTTCATCACAAAAATGAACATGTGCAAAACTTTCTTTATGACAATTTCCTTATTAAAGGAATGTATCCTGTGTTTGTTAAGTAGTATTTTACAATCAATTAAATCAAGTTGCTCAGTAGTGTTGTTGAAATCTGTGTCTTTACTGACTTTTGCCTGCTTGTTTTATCAATTACTGAGGGAAAGGTATTAAACTCTTCAAACACTGTTGTGAGTTTGTCTATTTCTCCTTTAGTTCTGTAGTTTTTGCTTTATATATTTTGAAACTTTATTAATGGGTACATACACATTTATAATGGTATGTCTTATTGATTGACTCATTTATCATTAAAATATCCCTCTTAATTTCTGTTCATACTCTTTGACTTAAAGTCTATTTTGTCTGATATTAATGTAGCCACTCCAGTTTTATTATGATTAGTGTTTGCTTGGTATATTTTTCTCTATCTCTTTTACTTTCATTCTATGTGTATATTTAAATGTAAAATGCATCTCTTGCAAATAGCATTTAATTGGATCTTGATTTTTAAAATCCAATCTGATAATCTTTGTTTTTTAATTGGAGTGCTTAATCCTTTTATATTTAGTATAATTATTTACATAATACAAGTTTTGGAGCCAGTCTGTTGAGGTTCAAATCTCATTAGTCCACTTCGTCTCTGTGATCTTGATGAAGTTACCTAATCTTTTCTTTCTTTCTCTCTCTCTTTTTGCTTCAGTTTCTTCATCTATAAAGTAGAATGAATTGTAGTATCTACCTGTTGAACTTTTATGAGGATAATATGCATTAATACTAAAGTGCTCAGAGGTGTGCCTGGTATATAGTAACAATAAATGTCAGTTAAAATATGGATTTAACATTATGTATTGCTGTGGCTTTAAGTTTTCATTTAATGTCTATCATAGCTAAAAAAGATATCTCACAAAGATAATTATTTTCAAGTTATTTATATTTTCAATCTCATCTAACAGCAAAAGTTTTGTTCAAAATAGCTACTACAGTATATGGCCATACTACCCTTAATGCACCTGATATTGTCGGATCTCAGAAGCTAAGCAGGGTCAGGCCTGGTTAGTACTTGGATGGGAAAATAGCTAGTACATTTCCATCTTCCCTAATGACAATCAATTGTTCCTGTAAATGAATACGAATATGCTACATTTATGTTTCAAATAAATGCATTCAAAACTAACTTAAAATGTTCTGGAAAGCTTCTAAATAGGTTATAAAATCTGGTTTAAAAGTTGTTTGCTTTTAAAAATTAACTATGCAGATAGAATTTTTAAAAACAATTGACAGACTTTATTTTTTAGAGCAGTTTTAGGTTTATAGAGAAATTGAGCAGAATGTACAGAGCATTCTCATACACCTTCTTTCTCTCTCCCCACTCCCCCTTCTTCTTTTCCAATATATGTATATAATGGCATAAAGCTCCTCTAAGCACTGCTTTCATTGCATCCCACAAATATTGATAAGTTGTATTTTCATTTTTATTGAGTTCAAAGTATTTTAAAATTTCTTTTGAGACTTCTCCTTTGATTCATTTGTTACTTAGAAGTATGTAGTTTAATTGGCAAGTATTTTGGGATTTTCCAGCTATTTTTCTGTTATTGATTTCTAGTTTAATACCCTTCTCCACTGATAACATACTTTGTATGATTTCTATTCTTTTAACACATTGACTGCCACACTAGAAAAAAAAATTTTACCTGGGGCCATGGTGCTTTATTTAAACAAAATGATCCTTCTAATTTGTTATTTTTTATTGTTTTATGTGCATGAGTTATATGCAGTGCAATCCACATTTTTAGAATTAAATTGCCAATATTAATTGTAACAATAAGAACATCAACAAGTAAGATTTTCACGAACCAAGTGCAGGGTTTTGCCTCATGAGGCCTTGGGCTTAAAATTAGCCCGAGTTAAATACAACTCAGATGGCAGTCAATGTGTTAAATTCGTTAAGGTTTGTTTTATGACCCAGAATGTGGTCTCTCTTGGTGACTGTTCCATGTGAGCTTATGAAGAATGTGTATTCTGTTGCTGTTGGATGAAGTATTTTATAAATGTCAATTAGATCCAATTGAATGACAGTATTGTTCAGTTCAACTATGTTGTTACTGATTTTATGCCTGCCAGATCTGTCAACTACTGATAGAGGAGTGTTGAAGTCTCCAAATATAAAGGTGGATTCATCTATTTCTCCTTGCAGTTCTATCAGTTTTGCTTCATGTATGTTGACACTCTGTTGTTAGGTGCATACACATTAAGGATTGTTATGTTTTCTTGGAGGTTTTTTTCTTTAACATTATGTTCCCTTCTTTATCCCTGATCATTTTCCTTGCCCTAAAGTATGCTTAGTCTGAAATTAATGTAGTACTCCAGCTTTCTTTTGACTAGCATTAGCATAGTATTCAATTCTCCAATTTTTTACTTACATTCTTTTTTTTTTTTTTTTTTTTTTGAGACAGAGTCTCACTCTGTTGCCCAGGCTAGAGTGAGTGCCGTGGCGTCAGCCTAGCTCACAGCAACCTCAAACTCCTGAGCTCAAGGGATCCTCCTGTCTCAGCCTCCCGAGTAGTTGGGACTACAGGCATGCACCACCATGCCCGGCTAATTTTTTCTATATATATTTTTAGCTGTCCATATAATTTCTTTCTATTTTTAGTAGAGATGGGGTCTCGCTCTTGCTCAGGCTGGTCTCGAACTCCTGAGCTCAAACGATCCGCCCACCTCGGCCTCCCAGAGTGCTAGGATTACAGGCGTGAGCCACCGCGCCCGGCCACTTACATTCTTTATAAAGTATTTCTTTTAAACAAAATTTAGTTGGGTCTTGTTTTTTTTTTTTTTTTTTTAATCCACTTTGACAGTTTCTTTTAATTGGTGTGCTTAGACCATTCACATTTAAAGGAATATTGACATGAATATGATAGGATAAATGCCTATTATATTTTTAATTGTTTCTATTCATTGTCCTTGTTCTCCGTTTCTTTTTGTTTTCCACTCTTTTTCTGCTTTCTCTGGTTTTAACTTAGCATTTTATATTATTCCATTTTCTCTCCTCTCTTAGCATATCAATTATACTTGTTTTTTTTTTTTAAATTTTTTTATTGGTTTCCCTAGAATTTATAGCCCACAATTATGACTAATCCAAGTCCACTTTAAAGTAATACCACACTGCTCTACCATTAGTGCAGGTTCCTCGTAACAGAGTATTCCCAGTGCCTCCCTCCCATCTCTTATAACATTGTTGCCATTCATTTCACTTATTCCTAAGCAATAATTAATGAAAGCATGGATTGTGTAGGTTAGAACTAAATTATGTAGTGAAAATTTTACGTTTTTGGTAATTTTTCTCATGTAGCTATTATTATGGTGTATCATTTTATATTTTATTAGTGTTTTTGTTTTTAAACATGTCCAATTGTCCATTATGGTGATTTTTTGAAGATAAGGTGTGAGATGGAAGGGAAAGATTATAGGCCTAGGTCCATGCACCCTTCTGATAGGTTGGTGAAGTTTAAATCTTTTGAGGCATTTTACTGCACTAGGGAACAGGGGACTCTGGTAATCCAAGTTGTTCTATTCCTTTGTGCATTATATTTGGTAAACAACTTAAGCGCTGGCTCCAGCAAAATTGCAAAGACACTTAACTCCAAATCACAGCCATTTGATAAGTAATGGGGCTGATTATTTTCAATGGTTACTAGAATCCTGAAACAGAATAAAGCTTTTGTTAAAATAAAAAAAAGAATCACAGTCCGTCAAAAAGGCTCAGGAAGCAAGTTATTTAGGAGCAATTATTTATTGTCCAGAAAAGAAAAAGGCACACAACAATGAGAACCTAATATGTCAGTATTTAAAATTAGAGTGAGTGAAATGTGAGAGCCAGGATGCAGTGGCTTGTGCCTGTAGCCCCAGCTCCTGGAGAGGCTGAGGTAGGAGGATCCCTGAAGTACAAGGAATTCTAGTCTAGCCTGGGCAACATAGTGAGATGCTGTCTCTAAAAACAATTAAAATAACAAACCAAAATACTAAGACAAGATGTAGTATGAGAAAATGAAAAGGTTCTTCTCTCAAACAATATGATCAGTCAACGTATTGATGACATGTAACATTTTATATGATAAACTAAAACAATTGGTTTTCTATGCAGTTTGATGAATCAACAGATTTTACCAATAAATGTCATAATATTTGTAAGATTTGTAAGTAAGGTGAAATTTGAGAACGTCTTTTCTGCTGCGAAAGCTGTCCTAAACAATCAAAGGCCAAGATGCATTTAATGTTCTGTCTTTGTATCTGGAATCAAAAGGTCTGACTTGGAGAAACTGATGGTGCCCACCAGTGGTTAGCTCCAGGAGAGACAAAGTAAACAAAGGAAATACTGACTTTGTTTACAACACACTGTTTTCTTCATAGAGAGGTGCTGGTGTCACAGGCTGTCAAAGAAGAAATTTTAAAAGACTGGAGGATGTGACAAAAATGGCCAACTTTATTAAACAGAGAACAATTTATCTGAAAATGTTTTTAAAACTGTGTAAACATCTTGTCAAAGAGCATATAAATCTCCTGCTACAAACAGAAATTTGGTGGCTTAGCACAGGGAGAGTTCTCAGCAAGAGTTTGGGCTAAAAGATGAATCACCAGACTCCACAGAAAATGTTTTAACTTCAAGTGGTAAGGTTCTTGGATTTTAAAGATATGAAATCTTTTGAAAAATTATGTTGCAAAAGGAAATCTTGACATGTTTCCACTGTTGATTGGATTTGAAGGTGACGAAGGGGCTCTATAAGTCTCGTATGTTATTGAAAACCACCTGGGAGACTCACAGAACAAAACTGATGGTACAGTCCCTCCTTGTTAACACAAGTGAACAATTTGGTGAAGACCCTTTCAACGAATCTTCTGCTGAGCTTGAGAACATGACTTTGAAAGAACTTTGTGAGCTGTAGTCTGATCATGTACTGAAGATAAGATTTACTGATCTGTCTTGACAAGTTCTGGATTTCTGTGAAAAAATAGGCTCCTGCTATTCATAAGAAAATAATGAACATTTGGTTGAAGTTTTAAACTTCTAAAATGTGTAAATAAACTTTTTATTGTTTAAGAAACATCAGAAATTATCTTATTTCAGTTGTTGGACCAGTAAATACAAAGCAAAGGTTTCAGTTAAGTGGTAAATTCCATTCTTTAGTTTTAGTTTCAAAAAAGTATTTAAAACACTTTTAATCCTTTTATACAGACCTAGAAAAGAGATCAAGGAAATCATACATGTATATAATAATTTTGTAATTGCTAGGCCCGTATGATCATTCCAGTCAGTAAGGAAATACTTCTATCTTGTCTTAAATAAAACTATCTCAGGCCATATTTTTATTCATATTGCTTTGTTTATAGTTTTAGTAGCTTTTCGTCAACATTTTCAAAAATTTTTCATGTTGCAAATAAAATTATTAAAATAAATTTACAAGCTTTATGTAAATTCAATCTACTCCTCCTACCTTTAGAAAAATTAAATCTCATTTTGTCTTAAGCCTGTTTAACAAAAATGTATTTTTAAAAAATGTTAATTGACATATAATAATTATACATATTTATGGGGTATAATAGTGATATTGCAATACATACAACGTGCAGTGATCAGATCAGGATAATTAGCATAGCCATTACTTCATACATTTAATCATTTCTTTGTGTTGGGGACATTCAATATTCTTCTACCTATTTGAAACTATGTAATATACTATTGTTATCTATAGTTATCCTGCAGTGGTATAGAACACTAGAACTTATTCCTCCTATCTACCTGTAATTTTGTATCCTTTAACAAATCTCTCCCTATGTCCCCCTTCCTTATACTCTTCTCAGTCTCTAATATTCTCTGTTCTACTTTTTACTTCTGTGAGATCAACTTTTTTTGAGCTTCCACATATGAGCGAGAACACGCAGTGTTTAACTTTCTGTTCCTGGCTTATTTCACTTAACATAATGTCTTCCAGTTCCATCCAAGTTGCCATGAATGACAGGATTTCATTCATTTTTATGGCTGAATAGTAGTCCATTGTGTACATATACCATATTTTCTATATCCATTCATCTGCTGTTGGACATCTATCTAGCTTGAATCCATATCTTGGCTACTGTGAATAGTTTTGTAATAAACACAGGAGTGCAGATATTTCTTCCATATACTGGTTTCCTTTCCTTTGGATAAATGCCCAGTAGTGGGATTGCTGGATCAGATGGTATTATAATTTGTTTATAATTTTTTGAGGAACCTCCATACTGTTCTCCATAGTGGCTGTATTAGTTTACATTGTGTAACTATGTGTAAGAGTTTTCTTTTCTCTGCATCTTCACTAGCATTTGTTATTTTTTGTCTTTTTGATAATAGCCATCCTAGCTGGGGTGAGATATAACTTTGTAGTTTTGATTTGCATTCCCCTGATGATTAGTAATGTTGAGTCTTTTTTTTCATAAATTTGTTGGCCACTTGTATGTCTTCTTTTGAGAAATGTCTGTTCAGATTATTTGCTCATTTTTTAATTGTTTTTTTTTTCCCTGTTGAGATGTTTGAGTTCCCTGTATACTCTGGATATTAATACCCTGTTGGAAGAATAGTTTGCATATATTTCCCCCTATTCTATAGGTTATCTATTCATTCTGTTGATTGTTTCTTTTGCTCTACAGAAGCTTTGTAGTTTGACATAATCCCATTTGTTTAATTTTGATTTTGTTGCTTGTGCTTTTGAGGTCTTATTCATAAAATTTTTTTCCCCAGACCAATGTCCTGAAGTGTTTTCCCTGTTTTCTTCTAGTAGTTTTATAGTTGCAGGTCTGACATTTGGGTCTTTGATCCACTTTGAGTTGATTTTTGTCTAGGATCAGAGGTGAGAGTCTAGTTTGATTCTTCTGCATATGGATATCCAGTTTTCCCAGCACAATTTATTGAAGAGACTGTTTCTTCCCCAATGTATCTTCTTGGTGCCTTTGTTAAAAATCAGGTGACTGTAAATATGTGGACTTATTTCTGGGTTCTCTATTCTGTTTCATTGTTCTATGTGCCTATCTTTATGCCAGTACCATGCTGTTTTGGTTACTATAGCTTTGTAGTATATTTTAAAGTCTAGTAGTATGATGTCTCCAACTTCGTTCTTTTTGTTTAGGATTGCTCTGGCTATTTGGGGTCTTTAGTGGTTCCATAAAATTTTAAGATTGTTTTTCTATTTCTGTGAAGAATGTTGTTAGTATAATATTTTGATAGGTATTGCATTAAATCTGTAGGTTGCTTTGGGTAGTATAGTAATTTTAGCAATATTAATTCTTCCAATCCATTAGCATATATTTTTCCATTTGTTTGTATCTTCTTCAATCTTTTTCATCAGTATTTTGTAGCTTTCCTTGTAGAGGTCTTTCACTTTCTTGGTTAAATTTATTCCTAGGTATTTTATTTGATTTTATTTTTTGTTGCTATTGTAAATGGGATTGCCTTCTTGATTGCTTTTCCAGCTAGTTCACTGTTTGTGCAGAGAAATACTACCATTTTTTCTTTTATTTCTGAATGAGCTACTGATTTTTGTATGTTGATTTTGTACCCTGCAACTTTACTGAATTCATTTACCAGTTCTAAAAGCTTTTGGTAGAGTCTTTAGGTTTTTCCATATATAAGATCATATGATCTGCAAACAGGGAAAATTTGACTTCCTCTTTTCCAATTTGGATGCCCTTTCTTTCTTTCTTTCTTTTGCCTTATTGGTCTGGCTAGGACTTCCAGTACTATGTGGAATAAGAGTGGTGAGACTGGGCGTCCTTATCTTAAAAGTGCATATGAGTTTTAAAAATTTATGAAAATGCAGTAAGAAAATTAATTTCAAGAAAGGTAAACTAATCTTAACTATCTGATTCTTTTTAAAGAACATATGGTTAAAAATACATTTTAATTTTAAATAAGGAAAATAAGTACTTTGCACACAGCATATACTCTGTAACAACCTCATTAGACTGTCATTGAGCAGGATTTTTTTTTTTTTTTGAGACAGAGTCTCACTCTGTTGCCCAGGCTAGAGTGAGTGCCATGGCGTCAGCCTAGCTGACAGCAATCTCAAACTCCTGAGCTCAAGGGATCCTCCTGTCTCAGCCTCCCGAGTAGCTGGGACTACAGGCATGCGCCACCATGCCCGGCTAATTTTTTCATATATATTTTTAGCTGTCCATATAATTTCTTTCTATTTTTAGTAGAGATGGGGTCTCGCTCTTGCTCAGGCTGGTCTCGAACTCCTGAGCTCAAACGATCCGCCCACCTCGGCCTCCCAGAGTGCTAGGATTACAGGCGTGAGCCACCACGCCCGGCCAAGCAGGATTTTGTGATAAGAGTTTTGGATCTACTTGAATAAGTTAAAAAATTAAGTAGGGATAATGAATTGATATCTTTTGTTGAGAAGAAGAACCATACAAAAACAACAGACAACAAAGTTAGCCAAAATAAACAGATCTACAGGAAAATATATCATTTTCCACTCAAAATCTGTAAAGAAAATATTCATCAGCTTAATCTCTTTCTTAAGAATGATATATATAACTTTAGTAAATTATACATATTATATATTGAATAAATTATATATATAATTTTAATAATTTCTGTATTCCAATAGATCATGTTGCATACCCTCAGGGGTGTATATACAATTTAATGATTAACACTTTACACTACCAACCAACCTCAATTCATTGACATTTATTGACCATTCCACCCAACAATAGAATATACATACTTTTCAAGTGTCCATGGGAATATTTATCAAAATATAGCACATTTTGGTCCATAAGGCAAGTATCAATAAATTAAAAAGGGCCGGGCGCGGTGGCTCACGCCTGTAATCCTAGCACTCTGGGAGGCCGAGGCGGGTGGATCGCTGGAGGTCAGGAGTTCGAGACCAGCCTGAGCAAAAGCGAGACCCCGTCTCTACTAAAAATAGAAAGAAATTATATGGACAACTAAAAATATATATAGAAAAAATGAGCCGGGCATGGTGGCGCATGCCTGTAGTCCCAGCTACTTGGGAGACTGAGGCAGTAGGATCGCTTAAGCCCAGGAGATTGAGGTTGCTGTGAGCTAGGCTGACGCCACGGCACTCACTCTAGCCCGGGCAACAGAGCGAGACTCTGTCTCAAAAAAAAAAAATAAATAAATAAATAAATTAAAAAGAATTCAGGTCATACAAAGTATGTTCTCTGACCACAGCTGAATTAAATTAGAAATCAATGACTGCTGAAAAATTGCTGGATAGACCCCAAATATTTGGGAACTAACTAATAGACCTAAATAACCAATGGGTCAAAGAAGAAATCACAAGGGAAATTTGAAAGTATTTTTGAACTGAATGAAATTGAAAACACAATATATCAAAATATTTGGGATACCCTTGAAGTACTTAAGGAAAATTTTAAACACAAAACACATATATTAGAACAGGAAAAAAAGGTCTCAAATAAATGACTTCAGCTTCCATCTTAAGACACCATAAGGCCAGGAATAGTGGTTAATGCCTGTAATCTCACCACTTTGGAAGGCTGAGGCTGGAGGATTGCTTGAGGCCAGGAGTTCAAGACCAGCCTGGGCTACATAGTGAGACCCCATTTTTATAAAAAAAATTTTTTAAAATTAGCAGAGTATGGTGCCCTGTGCCCATACTCCCGGCTGCTTGGGAGGCTAAGGAAGAAGGATTGCTTAAACCCAGAAGTTTGAGGCTGCAGTAAACTGTGATCAGCCACTGTACCCCTGGAGGACAGAGCAAGAACCTGCCCCCCCCCCAAAAAAAAAAGAAAGAGACACTAGGAAAAGAAGATTAAATACAAAGTACACAGAAACAAGGAAATAATAAAGATCAGCGCAAAAAAAAATCAATGAAATAAAAATAAAAAAATAGAGAAAATATTTTTTTTTTTTTCTTTGATCTTTTATTTTTATTTTATTTTTATTTTTTTTTTTTATTTTACAGAATCAAAGAGTCTAACAGTATATCTTGTTAGATACAGTATGTCCTCATAATGTATACATTATTTCTTGTACAATGATATGAAATAATATGGGAAATATTCATGATAAATTATTAAGTGAACAGTGCAAGTTAAAAACAATAGTTTCATATTTTTTTCCCCCACCCCCCTTTCCCGAGTCAGCACCTTCAAGTGTTACCACTCCCCAAACGGTGCGCAATGCACTCATTGTGTAGGCATACCCCCATCCCCTCCCCCACCCCCCACCTCAGTCTGATGTCCAATTGGTGTCGTTCCCAGGTTTGTATTTAGGTGATGATCAAGGAAACCAATTTTCTGGTGAGTACATGTGATGCTTGTTTTTCCATTCTTGGGATACTTCACTTAATATAATGGGTTCCAACTCCCTCCAGGAGAACCATAGAGATGTTGTATCTTCATCATTCCTTATAGCTGAGTAGTATTCCATGGTATACATATACCACAGTTTACTAATCCAATCATGTATTGATGGGCATTTGGGTTGTTTCCACATCTTTGCTATTGTGAATTGTGCTGCTATAAACATTTGGGTACACGTGCCTTTGTTACAGAATGACCTTTTTTCCTTTGGGTATATGCCCAGTAATGGGATTGCTGGGTCAAATGGCAGGTCTACTTGAATCTGTTTAAGATACCTCCATAATGCTTTCCACAGAGGTTGCACTAGTTTGCAGTCCCACCAGCAGTGTATTAGTGTTCCTGTCTCTCCACACCCACGCCAACATGTGTTGTTTTGGGTTTTTTTGATAAAGGCCATTCTCACTGGGGTTAAGTGATATCTCATTGTGGTTTTGATTTGCATTTCCCTGATGATTAGAGATGTTGAACACTTTTTCATATGTTTGTTAGCCATTTTTATATCTTCTTTTGAAAAATTTCTATTCATGTCCTTTGCCCACTTTTTGATAGGGTTGCTTGATTTTTTCTTGCTGATTTTCCTGAGTTCTAAATAGATTCTTGTTATCAGTCCTTTATCTGATGTGTAGTATGCAAAAATTTTTTCCCATTCTGTAGGTGGTCTGTTTATTCTCTGGACTGTTTCTTTGGCTGTGCAGAAGCTTTTTAATTTAATCATGTCCCATTCATTTATTTTTGTTGCTGCTGTGATTGCCTTGGGGGTCTTCTTCATAAATTCTTTGCCTAGGCCAATGTCTGTAAGAGTCTTTCCTACATTTTCTTCTAGAATTCTGATTGTATCACGCCTAAGGTTTAAGTCTGTTATCCACCGTGATTTGATTTTTGTGAGAGGTGAAAGCTGTGGGTCCTGTTTCAGTCTTCTACAAGTGGCTAACCAATTCTCCCAGCACCATTTGTTGAATAGGGATTCTTGTCCCCAGAGTATATTCTTTCCCGCTTTGTCGAAAATTAGGTGACTATATGAGGATGGTTCTATATTTGGATTTTCTGTTGTGTTCCACTGGTCTGTGTCCCTGCACTTGTGCCAATACCAGGCTGTTTTAAGAACCACGGCCTTGTAGTATAGTTTGAGGTCTGGCAGATTAATACCTCCCATTTTGTTTTTGTTGCTTAAAATTGCTTTTGCTATACGGGGTCTTCTTTGGTTCCATACAAAGTGTATAATTATTTTCTCTATGTCTGTAAAGAATGATGTTGGTAATTTAATAGGGATTGCATTGAATCTGTAGATCACTTTGGGTAGTATAGACATTTTAACAATGTTGATTCTTCCGATCCACGAGCATGGTATATTTTTCCATCTATTTGCAAGTTCTGCTATTTCTTTTCTCAGTGTTTCATAGTTTTCCTTATAGAGGTCCTTTACCTCTTTAGTTAGATATATACCTAGATATTTTATTTTCTTTGTTGCTATTTTGAAGGGTATTGAGTCTTTAATTTGGTTTTCCGATTGACTGTTATTGGCATATATAAATGCCTCTGATTTGTGTATATTAATTTTGTAGCCTGAGACTTTGCTGTATTCGTTAATCAATTCCAGGAGTCTCTTGGTTGAATCCTGGGGGTTTTCCAGATATAACATCATATCATCAGCAAAAAGTGAGAGTTTGATCTCTTCCTTCCCTATTTGGACTCCCTTGATTCTGCTCTCTTGCCTGATAGCTCTCGCAAGGACTTCCAATACTATGTTGAAAAGTAATGGAGACAATGGGCAGCCCTGTCTGGTTCCAGTTCTAAGTGGGAGTGCTTTCAGTTTTTCCCCATTCAGTATGATGTTGGCTGTGGGTTTGTCATATATGGCTTGTATCATTTTTAGGTAGGTTCCATCAATGCCTATTTTGTTAAGCGTTTTTATCATAAAAGGGTGTTGAATTTTGTCAAATGCTTTTTCTGCATCTAATGAGAGTATCATATGGTTTTTGTTTTTGCTTCTATTTATGTGGTGAATTACATTTATAGATTTACGTATGTTGAACCACCCCTGCATCTCGGGGATGAAGCCCACTTGGTCGTGGTGGATTACTTTTTTGATAAGTACTTGGATTCGATTTGCTAGTATTTTATTGAAAATTTTTGCATCTATATTCATGAGGGAAATTGGTCTGTAGTTCTCTATTTTTGTTGTGTCCTTTCCAGGTTTTGGTATTAATGTTATATTGGCTTGGTAGAACGTGTTAGGGAGAACTCCATCCTTCTCAATATTCGAGAATAGTTTATGTAGGATGGGCACCAGTTCTTCTTTGTATGTATGGTAAAATTCAGGTGTGAACCCATCTGGACCAGGGCTTTTCTTTTTGGGAAGGTTTTTTATTGCTGTTTCGATTTCAGTTCTTGATATTGGTCTGTTCAGGTACTCTATTTCTTCCTGGTTGAGCCTGGGAAGACTATGTGTTTCTAAAAATCTGTCCATTTCCTCCACATTCTCCAGTTTGTGTGCATAAAGATTTTTGTAGAATTCATAGGTGATATCTTGTATCTCTGTAGCATCGGTTGTGATTTCTCCTTTCATGTTCCTAATGGAGGTTATTAGAGATTTTACTTTTGTGCTCTTGGTTAGTCTAGCCAGAGGTGTGTCTATTTTGTTTATCTTTTCAAAGAACCAACTTTTTGTTTTATTAATTTCCCTTATAGTTTCTTTGTTGTCCTTTTCATTTAGTTCTGATTTGATCTTAGTAATTTCTCGCCTTCTGCTGGGTTTGGGATCGTTCTGTTCTTCTTTCTCCAGCTCTTTGAGTCTATTCGTTAGGTTGTCTATTTGCATGTTTTCTGTCTTTTTGATATAGGCATTTATGGATATGAATTTTCCTCTCAGGACTGCTTTAGCTGCATCCCATAGATTTTGATAAGTTGTATCTCCATTGTCATTTAATTCAAAGAAATTTTTGATTTCCATCTTGATTTCTTCTTTTATAGAATAATTATTCAGGAGAAGGTTATTTAGCTTCCATGACTTTGAGTAAGGGTGAGGGTTTCTGTTTGTGATCATTGTTACTTTTATTCCGCTGTGATCTGAGAAGATGCATGGTATAATTTCTATTTTTTTGAATTTTTGAAGACATGATTTATGTCCTAGGACATGGTCAATCTTAGAGAATGTCCCGTGAGCTGATGAGAAGAATGTATATTCTGTGGACTTTGGGTAGAATGTCCTATAGATGTCAGCCATGCCCATTTGTTCTAGCATTCTATTGAGGTCCATTATGTCTTTGTTTATTTTCTGTTTAGAGGATCTGTCCTGTACTGTCAGTGGGGTGTTAAAGTCTCCAGCTATTACAGTATTGTTATCTATCATTTGGTTGAGATCTAGTAGGGTTTGCTTTATGAATCTAGGTGCACCTAGGTTGGGTGCATATATATTGAGTATAGTCATGGCTTCTTGATGAATTGTGCCTTTAATCAGTATGTAGTAGCCATCTTTGTCTTTTATTATTTTTGTTGGTTTGAAGGCTAAGTTATTGGAAATTAAGATTGCCACACCAGCTTTCTTTTGGTTACCATTTGCTTGAAATATCGATTTCCATCCTTTTATTTTCAGTCTAAATGCATCTTTGCAGGTTAGGTGAGTTTCTTGAAGACAGCAGATACTTGGATTGTATTTTTTTATCCATTGGGCCAGTCTATGTCTCTTGAGCGGGGAGTTCAAGCCATTCACATTTATTGAGAAAACTGATAAGTGAGACAGTTTTTTGTTCAGCTTGTTGGGTAGAACTTCATTGTGATGTTTTCTCTCCTGGGCCAGTGTGGTATCTGGAATTTGATCTTTAACTCTTGAGTAGTTTTACATTCGTGGATCTTTCTTGTGCTGATCCGTGTATAATTCTCTTTTGAGTACTTCTTGGAGGGCTGGTCTTGTCTTGGTGAATTCCCTCAACCTTTGTTTATCTGAGAATGTCTTGATTTCTCCTTCGTATAGAAAACTTAGCTTAGCTGGGTACAAGATTCTAGGCTGGGCATTATTCTGTTTCAGAAGCGTGAAAATGGGGCCCCAACCTCTTCTTGCTTGTAAGGTTTCAGCTGAGAAATCTGGCGTAATTCTGATGGGTTTTCCTTTGTAAGTTACTTGTTTCTTTCTCCTTACAGCTCGGAGAAGTGACTCTTTAGTGGATATTTTGGTCAGCCTGATGACTACATGGCGTGGTGTTTTCCTATTTGCTATGAATCTCCCAGGGGTCCTTTGAGCTTCTTGAATCTGTATGTCTAGAGTATTGGCAAGGCCTGGAAAATTTTCCTCGATTATGTCTTCAAATAGCTTGTCCAACCCTTGCTTGTTATCTTCTTCACCCTCAGGAATGCCAATAACTCTCAAGTTAGGTTTCTTCACATAATCCCACATTTCTTGAAGACTCAGATCATTTCTCTTACTTTTTCGATCTATCTCTGTGACTGACTTATTTAGTTGGAAGGAGTTATCTTCAATTTCTGAGATTCTTTCCTCTGTTTGATCTACCCTGCTCTTGAGACTTTCCACAGTGTTTTGTAGCTCTCTGAGTGAATTCTTCACTTCTAGGAGTTCAGTTTGGTTTTTCTTCAATATTTCAATTTCTTTAGTGAATTTTTCCTCCAAATCCTGTATTTTTTTTGTGTTTTCCTTGTGTTGTTTATCCATTGATTCTTGTATATTATTCAGCTTGTTTATAATCCATAATTGGAATTCTTCCTGTGACATGTTGGTGTTTTGAGTCTGGTTTGTGTCAAATGGTTGGGAGCTGGTATTTCTCTTTGGGGATGAGCTTTCCATTTGATTCTTTTTGCTCTCCGTGTTTTTTCGCTGGGCCCTTCCCATCTAGATTTGTCGTTGGATCTTTACTTATAGGTTTAGTCTGGTTAACAGGACTCTTTGTGCTCTATTCTTAGGCTGTGAAACAGTCTAGGTATGTTGCTTCTTTTGGCAAGAGGGGGAGTTGCTGTAGCTCCCACGGGCAAAAGTCTGTCTTGGCCCAATGTCCCCAGGGATCAGGTTCCACACTCTCGCTTCTGGAGAAGTATTCAGTGTTTACACTTGGGCAGGGATCCTATATAAGGTCCGTGGACCAGGGGAGAGGGCCGTCCAGGGAGCCTCTTGGTACCCTATTGCTCCGCAGTGACTTGGCTGTGGGCTCTATAGTGGCAATTGCGTGCCCGCAGATCTCCGGCCCTGGGGGTGACTACTCAGGATCCGGTATGTACCAGAGCCAGGGACCTGGCCCGTTCCGAAGCTCACCGTGGGTCCCCAGTTTGAAGGCGAGAAGAGAGGAGAAAGAGAAGAGAAAAGAAAAAAGAAAAAAAAAGAAAGAAAAAAGAAAAGGAAAGAAAGCAAAGAAAGAGGAGAAAACGAAAGAGAAAAGAAAAAAAAGAAGAAAAAGAAAGGAAAAAAAAAAAAAAAAAAAAAAAAAAAAAACGCAAAAAGCCAAACCAAAAAACACCAAAAACGCCAACAAAAATGAACAAAAACAAACTACATAGCACTTCACCACACCGCAAGGCAGAAAGGAGAAAATATTTGAAACCAAAGCTGCTTCTTTGAGAAATTAAATAAAATAGTTAGACCTCTAGCTAGAATGATTAGGAAAAAAAAGAGAGAAGATGAAAATTAACAGTATTAGTAATGTGAGATGTGACATCACTGTAAGTTGTACAGATATTAAAAGATAATAATGGAATATTGTGAATGATGTTATGCCAATAAATTCAACAACTTAGAACAAATTCCTTGAAAGGTACAAAATACCAAAGTTCACTCAAGAATAAATAAATAACCTGAATAGTCCTATACTTATATTAAAAATTCAATTTTTAGACAAAAATTTTCCAACAAAAAATTTCAGAACCAAATGGCTCGCTGCAGTGATGAAGTCTACAAAAATCACAAAAATGAAATAATACCAATTCTAGAAAACTTTCAGAAAATTGAAAAGTAGGGATTAATTCCCAACTAATTCTGTGAATCTAACATTACCTTGATACCAAAAATCAGACAAAGATATTGCAACAAAAGCAAACTACAGACCAACATCCCGCATGAACATAGATGCAAAAATTCTAAACAAAATGTTAGCAAATTTAATACAACAATATATAAAAAGGGTAATACATCATGATCAAAGTAGAGTTTATTTCAAGAATGCAAGGCTGCCTTGACACTCAAAAGTTTATCAATGCACTTTACTATATTAACAAACCAAAAAAGAAAAATCACACGATCACCTTAACAGATGAAGAAAATGCATTTAGCAAAACTCAACATCCATTTCTGATAAAAAGTCTTAGCAAATTACTATTGGAACTTTTTCAATCTGATAAAGGGGACCTAAAAAAACTACAGTTATCATCATACTTAATAGTGAAAGCCTGAATATTTTCTTCCTTACATCAGGAAGAGACAAGGAAGTGCACTTTACTGCTACTCAGCATGATGCTAGAGATTAAAGCCAGTGCAATCAGGCAAGAAAAAGAAATAAAAGGTATCTAGACTGAAAAGGAAGGAGTAAAACTGTTGTTATTTGAAGACAACATGATCATTACAGAAAATCCAAAAGAATTTGCAAAAAAGATATCAGAAGTAATAAATTATTAGAAGTGAGTTTAGTAAGGTTATAAGATATAAGGTCAAAATACAAAATTAAATTGTATTTCCATACACTGTTGAAGAACAATTGGAAACTGAAAAAAATTTAAAAACCATACACATATGATTGCATCAAAAATATGAAATACTTGCTGATAAGACTGAAAAAAACCATGTGCAAAAGCTATACTCCAAAAACTATAAAATGTGCCAGGCATGGTGGCTCACACCTGTCATCCCAGAACTTTTGAAGACTAAGACGGAAGGAATGCTTGAGTCCAGGAGTCTGAGGCTAAAGTGAGCTATGATAATGCCACTGCCATTTAGCTGGACAACATAGCTAAAGACCCTTTTCCTAAAATAAATAAATAAATAAAACTACAAAATATTGCTGAGAGAAATTAAAGAATAAATAAAGGGAGAAATATACCTTGTTGATGAGTTGGAAGACAATATTAAGATGTCAATTATCCCCAAATTGATTTTATATTCAATGTGATTCCAACAAAAATCCCAGTAGGTTTTTTGCAAAAAATGACAAATTGATTATTAAATTCATATGGAAATACAAAGTACCTAGAATAGCCAAAACAACTTTGAGAAAGAATAATAAAGTTGAAGAACTTTCACTACTTGGTTTCAAGACATGATAAAACTACAGTAACCAAGACAGTATGGGATTGGCATTGAGACAGACGAATAGATAAATGAAAAGAATAATGAGACTAGAAATAAACCCACATATATATAAATGATTAATGTTTATTTTTATAAACTTTAAGGGTAATTCCATTTTTCCAACAAATTCTGCCAGAACAATTAGATATCCACGTGCAAATAAAAAAAGAAAAGAAAAGAAAAGAAAGAAAGGAAATGAACTTTGATCCATACCTCACACTACATAGAAAAATTAATTCAAACTGGATCACAGACCTAAATATAAAACCTAAAACTATAAATATTACAGAAGAAAACACAGAAGAAAATCTTTGTGACTTGGGGTTGTTAGTCAATAATTCCTTAGAAATAATACCAAAAGCATAATCTATGTAAGAGAATACTTTGGGAAAAAAAGAATATTGTTTATCAAAATCAGGAACTTCTGCTCTTTGAAAAACACCATAAAGAGAATGAAAAGACGAGACCCAGTAGTTAGAAAATATTTGTAAATCACATACCTGATAAAGAACTTATGTACTTTAACATATAAAGGATATACAAATATTCTCAAAACTTACTAATAAAAAATTCAAAAACTAACAACCCAATATAAAAATGGGCAAAAGAAGACGCTTCTACAAACCATCATGTGTAGTAAATCATCAGGAAAAATTGGGATGGCAATTCTAGTTTTGACTCTTTTTCTTGTGAGCCATCTCTCTGAGCATCACATGTTTCCCTGATGAGCCCTGTGCTGCCAGGCACAGTAAACAGAATTGGTGTGAGATCAAATGAGAAAATGCATGTGAAAATAATTTGTTAACTAAAAAAATGCTGATTATCAATTAACTAGTATTATTGATTAATTCATTAATGTTAAACTTTAAAATAAACATAAAGGATAGTTTTATGTATATTACTGTTAAATTAAATGCTGCTTTTGTGGGGGCATATAGTGGCCCTCTATACTAGAATTCCTCTCCCAGAAATATGCAGGCCAGAACCACATTCCAGAAACAACTTTTTAAAAAAAAGATCAGAAATCAGTTGAAACTATAATAAAACATATGACACATTCTGATGAAAAATAATGTGCATATAAAATAAAATATACATACTTGTTTATAATTATATATGTATATTTATATATGCAATAAAAAGAATTATCTATTTTACAGACCCTGAGCCAGAACCACCCAGCTAAGCCAATGCTGGATTCCTGAACATCAGAAACTGTGTGAGATAAATCTTTGTTGTTCCAAGCTGCTAAATTTTGGGATAATTTGTTGTCCAGCAATAGATAACGAATACAGCAACTCTACCATGACATTTCCTCTCAACTCTTTCTGGGTCCAGGGGACTGGATAACGGGAGGGGAAGACCAGCCCAGGAAAGTGCTAGCAGAGCTTTCATCCTGGGGAGTTACTGGATCAATGCTTTATCACTTCTTTTCCAATATTATGTTGAGTCATGGATTTTAGTCACTGCTTTAATTCTAGAGAGAGAACCAAGACTTGGGTCACAGCAGGAACATGGAGTCTCTTACAGACAACATTTTTCTCTTTCTGTGTGTGTATAAGGATAATGTGTTGAGAAATTAGGCAGTATTACCATCCTGAACCCTTATCAACAGGTAATTTATTAGGTGTGATTATCAGGTGTAATTTATTAGATTGCTAATTATTCATTGGCCTTAAAATTAAAAATTTTGTTTCCAACAAGTGAAATTTATATAATTATGGTTAATATTAATGGTAAGTAATAGAAGGGGAGGAGACCTAGAACTTGTCATAATAGCCAGTGCACTGACATGTCCTAATTTTTGAATTACAGGACAGAATTTTAATTCAGTACTACTGTACTACTCAAACACTAGTGCTAAGTTGGGAGAGGTACAGGGAAGAGCAAATTGAAGAGAAACCTACAATTTAGTTATCAAATATGATGAAACCAGTTGTTTTTCTGTTCCCCTGAAAGGGCTGTCACTTTAAACTTAATATGAAGCAAACCACTGAAATAACTAAGACACACACACACACACACACACACACACTGATTTGCCAAAGGAAAATTTGCAAAAGAGTTGTTAATTGGTAACTTAAGTCAGTAAATAAAAATTGCTAAACTGGTTTTCTGCCTAAGATGGCCAAGGGAGAGGGTAAAATTAAGTTGAATTTTCCTAAATGACTGCTACCTATTTTCTATTTGGTGGAAAATATACAAGGAGTTTTGGCTTCTGACACAGTGTCTTGTATATTTTATATGGGGAAATGACTGGAGAAAAGTGAGAAAAAGTGTGGAAAATTATGTGATAAGCTGCCCAAGGAAGAGTGAAAAAAATCTGACACTGTTTTTGTCATTTCTTTCAGAAGCATCTGAAGTCTCAGCAGCAGTCAAATAAAGCTCTTGCCAGAAAAGGTAGTAAACTTGACAAACTGCCCACAAAAGGACTCAGTCTAAGTAAAAATTCATGAAATTTGTAAACTGTAGAGTTTAGGTATAATTAACAAACCATGAGGAAAGAAATTCACATGTCATCGGATATACACATACATGCATATGCACACTCATGAAGATACATATATAATATTTTTAGTAAGATGCTCTAAAGAACATAGGTTTTGGGTGACTGTTTAATTGCAAGTTGTTTTAGCTTATTTCTGTCCAGTGTTTTGGAACTCTAATTTTGATATAGGGTCAGGCAGAATCCTACCATTTAATTCAGGAAAGACATCTGCTCCTGGATCTTTTAATATCAAAAGTATGCAGCACTGTTTACTAGCCCCTGGTAACGTTGTACTGCATCTGCATGACTAGATCCCACTTCATTAAGTATTTAATCTTTAAAGGTCTGAAATTGCAAAACAATTATCATGATATGACAGCTTTGTTGTAGACATACATTCAGGAAAAGGTTATAACTAAACAGAGTATTTGGTAAAGAACCAAAATAAGCAGCGATGATTTTACCTACAAGAGAACTCTGTGGGAGGGAGAGAGCCAGGAGGCTCCCATGACATGGGAAGGTTCCAAGGAAAAAGTGTGATCGAAGCAGCGCTCTGAGGGGTAGGATCAGACTTCAGAGGATTCAGGAAGGCATTAGATTGGCAGAGGGGTGGGGGCAGAAGCAAGAACAGTGTGAACAGACAAAATCAGGAGACTGATTTGGATCAGAAGTAAATGCTGGGAAGTAGTTTCCAGAACAAATGGGTCAGTGGTGAGAGGGACAAGGAAAGTTACTGGACTTAATAAGTGGGCAGTTCATGGAGACTCCTGGAAGTTCTATTTCAGGAGATGGGCTGTCCCTGGACAGAACTATTTGTTATTTATAACATACCATTTGATTTTTTGTGAATACCTTCCTTCATAGTTTCTCATGAAACATAACACTAGTATCCTAAAGATTCCTACCTGAAGGACTTTATTACTTTTTTTGGCAGGATAGAGTGCCAGGATCTTTCTTTATCCCTGATAGATGAAGTAGCTCAAGAATGTCCTCTTATTTTGATAATTTAAATCTAAAAACTTACGTTTGTCTTAAAATCCCAAAGTTTTAAAAGAGGGAAAAATAAGAAAAATAGATTTCAATCATTGTGCCATCAAATATATACCTTGAGCAGACCTGTTGATTTCAGGTTCAATTCCTCTGGTTTGCTTCAAGGCACTGAACTCAGCTGTTCATTAAAAAGGCTGTTGCAGACTCAAACCAGAGGCTCCATGGCAAAGTGGTTGGTTCTGTGGCTTTTGTTTATGCTTCCACATGTGTCACGGAGAGGAGGGTTAGAGAACAAGGGGGCACCTGATATGACATATACCCTCTCTTCCTTTCATATCACAGGGTATAGACACTAAAGCAGAATACACCCATATCTAGAGATTGGAGAAATGCCCTGGAGATGGCTGGATGAGAAGAGTTCTATTTCAGTGTAATAATGTATTTTAGTTAATTATACCTTATTAGATAACCACGAGCAGGAGTTGATTTGGAAAGAGGAGTATAAATTATCCATATTCCTTGACATCGTGAACCCAACTGTAAACAGAATATTCGGAATTTAAGATGTAAAATTAGGTTTTACTTACCTTGACTGTGAAGATCTCTTGGGACATCTTCACACTCAAATCAAACATGGAAGTGAAATAAAATGATGAATGTTTAAAATGTAGTTATTAAATTCTCCAGAAATATCCCAGCATTCAAAATAACAGCTAAGAAAAATCTTATTCTTTGCCATATTATTTATAGAATTTTATTCTTATGGCTTAAGTTTTAGCAACATGAGATTCTGTACTTTTTTTCTTTCAAGACAACATTACCCTTTTCCTTTTGTTCAAATTAATAAGAAAGGGCAGCTGCACTTACAAATATGAATAAGATACAGTTACCTACCTATAATGAGATGAGACTCTGGGAGACTGGAGGGAGTTAAGTGTGTTTTGCATGTGGGTGGAATGTGAATCATCTGGGTCCGAAGGTGGCAGGCAGCCTCTAGATGGCTCCCAGTGATCCCTGCCTCCTCCTATTCTTGCACTTGTGTAATTCCTCACCTTGATTGGGGCCTGTAACTGGTGACTTGCTTCTGACAAATAGTATGCCAGAAAGGTGACTCATTTCTGAGATTGGGTTATAAAAATAGGGTGACTTCTGTCTTGCTCTCTTGCTTGCTTATTCTGGGGGAAGCCAGCTGCTTTGTTGTGAGCACCCTATGGAGAGGCCTATGTGGCAAAGAACTGAGGGTGGCCTCTGGCCAATAGCTAGTGAAGAACTGAGGCCAAGTCCAATAACCTATGTGGACTTGAATCCTGCCAACAATCACATGGGTAAGCTTTGAAACAGATGTAGCCTTCCGATGACTGCAGGCTCAGCCAACACCTTGATTGCAGCCTGTGAGTGACCCAGCTAAGTGTTCCCAGATTCCTGAACCACAGAAACTGTGAGATAATATTTGATAAGTCATTAAGTTTGGGAGTAATCTGAGTAATTTGGAGCAATAAATAATTTACATCACACTCAAGTAGCCTATGGTCTAATTAAGTGAAATAAGCATATAAATAAAAATAGTAGCTCATGCATAAAGTTTACTATATGCCAGGTAATTTTCTAAGCATCTTACATTTAATCAATCATTTAATCTTTACAACTCTATGAGATAAATATTATTACTATTACCATTTTATAAACAAGGAAATTAAGGCAACAAGAGGTTAAATAACCTGCTCACGATAGTGGAGCTGAGATTCACACTCAGTTTGGTGCCAGAGTTCAAGTTCTTAATTGCTATATTGTATCATCTCTTTCCATTTTATATACCACAATAGAAGTATGTATCCTTTATAGAAGTAGTACAGCATCAAGAATGATTATAACTGTAAGATAAAGGAGTCAGAAGGATTCACAGACACCTAAGCAGGATGTGAAAGATGAAATAGCATTCTGGGCAGATGCAACAGCATATGCTAAGGTATGCGGCATAGGTCAACACGGTACTTGCCAAGGACATATGCTACTATTCCTTTTAAATGTTTATAATCGGTTACTCTAGTCTTCTTCATATTTTGACCTTCATTTCTATTGCTAAACACTACCCTCTCTGAATCCTAGTAAGCCATTACTCTTTTAAAGAAAAATGCAGTACTTGATTCTGAACCAGGGCAATGACAGAGGCTCAGAACAAGCTGAGCAGAAAAATCATCTTATATGTTGTTAACACACGAGGTGCCTTAGAAGATTAGTAATGGAAGCATCTGTCTCTTGTAGCAACAGAAGTACACTGTTTACACACTGCCCACGTGCTATCCACTCGGAGTGCCCAACAACCATAGTGCTGTCCACTGCCATGGGGACTACGGGGAGGATCAGTCATAATTTTGAGAACCACAATCAAGTTTCTATATTTAAATGTAACTTTAAATAATCTTGCATCAGTTCCAAATATTCCATAGATTATGTAATAGGAAAGTTTTAGTTAAATAAAATTAAATTAAAATTAAAACAGGCAACACTAAAAACAGAGAGAAGAGGCTAGAGATACAATATTAATAATTAGAGACATAAAAGAGTGGTTGGCTTTTCCTCTCATTATCATAATTATCCTCAAAAGTCCATTAAAAATGTTTTGAGATAATTGTAGATTCACATGCAGTTGTAGGAAATAATGCAAAGAGATCCTGCATACCCTTCCTCCAGCTTCCCCCAATGATAACCTCTTGCATAACTATAGCACAATACCACACCCCAGAAATTAACATTGATATAATCCATCAAAATCAGTTTTCTTCAGTTTTATATGCACTAGTTTGTGTGTTTATTTCTATGCAATTTTATTCAGGTGGGTAGAATCATGTGACCATCACAATCAAGATACAGAATGGTTCCATCATAAGGGTGTCTCATGCCATGATTTTGTAGCCACAACCACCTCCACTCTTCCTATTGTCCCTAATCCCTGGCAACCACTAATCTGTTCTCCATCTCTATGGTTTTGTCATTTCAAGAATGCTATATAAAAAGAATCTTTAAGACTAACTTTTTTCACTTAGCATAATTCCTCTGTGATTCATTCATATTGTTGCATGTAGTAATATAATAGTTCATTCCATTTTTTTTTTTTTTTTTTTTTGAGACAGAGTCTCACTCTGTTGCCCTGGCTAGAGTGTAGTGGCACCATCACAGCACACTGCAACCTCAAACTCCTGGGTTCAAGCAATCCTCCTGCCTCAGCCTCCCGAGTAGCTGGGACTACAGATGCATGCCATCATGCCCAGCTAATTTTTTTCTATTTTTGGTAGAGACAGAGTCTTGCTCTTGCTCAGGCTGGTCTCAAACTTCTGACTTCAAGCGATCCACCTACCTTGGCCTCCCAGAGTGATAGGATTACAGGTATAAGCCACCCCACCTGGCCTGTTCATTCCTTTTTATTGCTAAGTAGTATTCCATGGTTTGGATGTACCACAGTTTGTTTAACCATTCACGTACTGAAGGACATTTGGGTTGTTTCTTGTTTGGGGCTATTATAAATAGCTTTTATAAGCATTTGTGTACAGGTTTTTGTGGGAACATAAGTTTTCATTTTTCTGGAATAAATGCCCAAGAGTGCAATTACTGGGTGCATGTTTAGAATTATAAAAAACTAACATACTTTGTTCCAGAGTGGCTGTATCATTTTATACTTCCACCAGCAATGTATGAGTGATGCCAATTTCTCTGCATCCTCAGCAACATTTGGTATATCATTATGTCTTATTTTAGCCATCTTGATAGGTGTGCAGCAATAACTAATAGGGTTTAAATTTGTATTTGGCTAATAACTAATAATTGTTGGCCATCTTTTCATGTGCTCATTTACCATCTGTATAGCCTCTTTAGTGAAATGTGTGTTCATGCCCTTTGTCTTTTTCTGACGGGATTTTTTTGTTTTACTGTTGAGTTTTGAGAGTTCTTTATTTATTGTCACATATGTTGTTGGCAAAGATATTCTCTCAGTCTGTAGCTTGTTTTTTTCCATCCTCTTCACAGAATTTTTTGCAAAGCAAAATATTTTAATTTTGATGAGGTTCAGTTAATCAATTTTTCATCTCATGGGTTGTACTTTTATGTTAAATTTAAAAATTCTTTGCCTAGCCCTAGGTCTCAAAGATTTCCAGCTATTTTTTAAATTTTTACACTTTACATTCATGTTTTACATTTAATTCATACATTTTGAGTTATAATTTTTATAAAAAGTGTGAGACTTAGGTTGAGGTTCTTTCTTTATTTTTGGTCTACGAATGTTCAATTATTCTAGCATCATTTGTTGAAAAGGCTATTCCTCCTCTAGTGAATTACTTTTGCATTTTTTTAAAAAACCACTTGGGCATATTTGTATGGGTCTATCTCTGGGTTCTCTATCTTCTGTTCCATTGATCTCTGTCTATGCTTGCGCCAAGACCACACAGTCTTGGTTATTGTAGCTATATTATATTAAATATATGAAGACTAGAGTGATTCTTCCTACTTGATTGTTCTTTTTAAAAGTTTTTTTAGCTATTCTAGGGCCTGTACCTTTCCATATAAATTTTACAAAAAGCCTATGTTATAAAACACCTTGTTACAAAACATTTTGTTGAAATTTTGATTAGAATTGAATTAAATCTAAAGTAATCACTTTGGAGAGAAGTCAAATCTTTACTCTACTGAGTCTTCCAATTCATGAACATGGTATGTTTCTCCATTTATTTAGAATGAAGTCCATTAGGTCACAGTATATAATTCTTTCGAGTATTTCTAGAATCCATTTACTATTTCATGAGTATTTTTGCAACTAAGTTCATGAGACGTACTGGTCTATAGTTTTCTTTTGGTGTACAGTCTTTGTCTGGTTTTGGTATGAGGGTAATATTAGCTTCCTAAAATGAATTGGGAAGTATTCTCTCCTCTCATATTTTCTGAAAGAGATAGTACAGAATTGGTGTTAATCCTTCTTTAAAGTTTTGGCAGAATTCTCCAGTGAAACTGTCTGAGACTGGAGGTTTTTTCTTTGAGAGTTTTAAAATTATGAATTCAATTGCCTTAATAGCTATAGGGCTATTCAAATTATCTATTTCATATTGAATGAGTTGTGGTAATTTGTGTTTTTGACTAAATGGTTCATATAACCTAAGTTGTTGAATTTATATGTGTATAGTTGTACTAGTATTCCCTTATCATTCTTTGATGTCTGCAGGGTCTATAGTCATGTCCTTTGTTTCATTTCTGATATTGGTAATTAGCGTCTTCTCTGTTGTATTTTTTGTAAGTCTTGCTAATTTTGTTTTACTGATTTTCTTATATTGTTTTTCTTTTTTCAATTTCATCAATTTCTTTATTATTTCCTTTCCTCTGCTTGCTTTGGTTTATTTTGCTCTTCTTTTTCTTGTATCTTGCAGTGAGACTTCCTCTTTGACCCATGGATTATTTAGAAATGTGTTCTTTAGTTCTCAAGTGTTTAGAGATTTTCCTCTTATCTTTCTGCTGTTTGTTTCTCATTTGATTCCATTGTGCTCAGAGAAGATACTTGGTATGATTACAAGTCTTTTAAATTTGTTGAGGTCTATGTTATGACATAGGATGTGATTTATCTTGGTATATGTTCCATGGGTACTTAAAAAGAATGTGTATTCTGCTATTATTGGGTGGAGTATTCTGTAAATGTTGATTAGATCTTGTTGGTTGGTGGTGATGTTAAGTTCTTTTACATCCCTGCTGATTTTCTGTCTACTTGTTCTATCAATTGTTGACAGACAGGTGTTGAAGTCTCCAACTATAATCTTGGATTGATCTATTTCTCCCTCCAGTTCTATCAGTTTTTTGTTTCACGTGTTTTGCAGCTTTATTGTCTAGTGCATAAATATTTTGAATTGCTATGTCTTCTTGGTGGACTGATCCTCTAATCATTATATAAATGTCCATCTCTGTCTCTGGTAATTTTCTTTGCTTTGAAGTCTTCTTTATGTGATATATTGCCACTTCTGCTAGCTATTTATTTATTTATTAATTATTTTTGAGACAGTGTCTTGCTCTGTTGCCCAGGCTAGAGTGCAGTGGCATCATAATAGTTTACTGCAGCCTCCAACTGCTGGGCTCAAGGGATCCTCCTGCCTCAGCCTCCTGAGTAGCTGGGACTACAGGCATGCACCACCATGGCCAGCCAATTTTTATATCTTTTTACATTCAACCTTGCTTGTATCATTGTATTTGAAATGAGCTTATTGTAAACATCACAGAGTTGCATCATTTCTTTTTGAGATGGGGTCTCACTATGCTGCCCAAGCTGGTTTTGAACTCCTGAGCCCAAGTGATCCTCCTGCCTTAGGCTTCTGAATAGCTAGGATTACAGGTACATGTCATGGCACCTGGCTTTTAATCCACTCTGCCAATCTTATCTTTTAATTGGTATACTTGTAAATGTACATTTACATTTAATGTAATTATATATCAGAGCTTAAGTGTGACATTTTATTTTTGTTTTTGTGTGTTCTCTTTGTTTTCACTTATTTTGTTTCTTTTTTCTTGCCATCTGGTGGGTTACTTGTGCAATCATCACCACTATCCATTTCCAAAAGCTTTTCATCATCCCAAATAGAAACACTGTACCCATTAAGCAATAACTCCCCATTTCCCTTTATCTACAGTGTTGTTTTTATTATACCTCTTTCTATAGACGTAGATATACTACAGTCTATTGGTGTCATTATTTTATCAGTTCAAGATAAGTATAGGAACCTTACCTCCCTTTACATCATCATCTTCCCTGTTTATAATTGTTTTAAATGTTTTCTCTACATACTTTTAAAACCATATCAGTGTTATAATTTTTGCTTCTCCTATCAATTTAGAAAATTTTAAAACGCAAGAGGAGAAAGGTCTGTTGTGTAAAACCATATTCTGGCTCTGTTCTTCCTTCCTGATGTTCTAAGTTTCCTTCTTTTATCATTTCCTTTTTGTTTGGAAACTTTCTTTAGATATCATTTTTGGTATGTCTGCTGGTGACAAATTCTCTTTCCTTTCCTTCATCTGAGATGGCTTGATTTCCCTTTACTTAAGGAAATTTTCCCTGGACATAGGATTCTGGCTTGATAACTATTTTCATAGATACTTGAAGATTGTCATGCCACTTCTTTCTGGTCTCCATGGTTTCTAGTGAAAAATTTCCTGTCATTCAAATTGGTTTTCCCTTATAACTAATGCATCATTTCTCTCTGGCTGTTTTCTATATATTTTTTATCTTCAGTTTTCAAAAGTTTCATTAGCATGTGTATTGGCATGGATTTCTTTGGGTTTATCCTATTTAGCTTCTTGAATCTGTCGGTTCATATATTTTGCCAAGTTAGGGAAATTTTCAGTTACTCTTTCCTTGAATACTTTTTTAAAAATCCCACAGATCCTTGAGACTCTGCTCATTTTTTCCCTTATTTTCTCTCCATTGTTTAGGTTGAGTAAGTTCTATTGGTCTGTCCCCAGATCCACTGATTCTATCCTATGTCCTCTTCACTGTACTGTTGAATCCATATAGCAAGTTTTTTATTTTCCTTATTGTACTTTTCGGTTTTTCAGTTCTATAATTTTCCTTTAGTTCTTTTGATCATTTACATTTCTTTGCTGAATTTTTTATTTTTAATTTATTTTAAGAGAATGTATAAATGTTGAAACATTTTTATGATGCTATTTTAATATCATTGTTAGATAATTCCAACATTTGCCTTATCTCATCATTTGACAGCTGTTGATTGCTGTTCTCATTTATGTTGTGATTTTCCTGGTTCTTGAATGAATGATATTTTATTGTATTCTGAACATTCTGGATAGCATATTATGAGACTCTTGATCCTATTTAATCTTCTTTTTTTAGCAGGCAGTGCCCTTGTTGAGATTTAGCACATGGGCTGTGGGGTGTGTATGCCCCACTGACACCACCTTGGCAAAATTGAAGTACTGACTCACATGGCCTTGTTGCAAATGGTGGGGTGGAAGTTCAGCTGTCCTCTTGCCCCACTGACAACTTCCCAGTGGAAGTGGGGGACCAACTCCTATCACCTCATTGCCTCTGATTAGGGGTATAGGTCCTGCTCAATCTGTTGACATTATCATCTAGGGGAACTGGAGCAGAGCACTGCTTGCTTCTACCAGGCAGGGGATGAAAGGTCAGCTCCCCAGTCAAGCCTGCCAAAACCATCCACAGGGATTTGGACAGTTGCCTCCCACTTCCATGGGTTAGGGGGTGGGGTGGAAGATCAACTTCCAAGTTGGCTCTGCTGAAACTGTGCTGGGTAGTGGGGTGGAGATTGCAGTTTTGCCATCAGTGTTCAAGCTGGACTAGGGCAGGTATTGCCAACAAAGTTTTTTGTTGTTAGGCTCCTCTTTTTTCCATTCCTTGGCTATGGAAAATAGGCTTTTTATGGATCTTTGTTTTATCTAGGCCTGTTTGTGGTGCTGGGTTGGAGACTTCTGCAGTGCTGTCTAGAATTTGGGAGAATATAAGAAAACCAGGGAATTTACCACGTCATTCCTCAAGTCCTCAGCTCCGCAGGCAGTCCAACTTCTTTTCACCTTTTCAAGTCTTTCTGTGCTTGTTTTTTGTGTTATGTCTAGGCTTATGGGGAGAAGCTGGCAGGAATAGAACTACTCCATCTTGGTGGAACCAGAAGTCTCAAAAGGCCATTTTTAAACACTTGCTTTAGTTTACTACCTGGAGTCTTCCCCAGGTTGTCAAAAGCCATGAATCCTGTATTCCAGCAATTTGCAACCTAAACCCTACCCTGCACAGATACAGAGTAAGATATACAAACAGACTGAATAAAATGCATACATGATATAAGAAGACTTCTGGTTTCCAGCCCACAAAAGGAGCTTGGAAGTCATCACTCCATCCTAATGACAAGTAAAAAAACTGAACAAACTAAAAAATCAACAACTCTTCTTAGATTTGTTAGAGAAGTGAGGTCATAGGGAAAACTACTGCCTCCAGAACTGGAAAGACAGATAGGCAGATACAGAGAGAATCACAACATACAGGAGCAGAAACCTTTGAGAGAACCAGTGCTCCATAGGAAAATCTAAACTGTAATTGCAGAATTACTGAGATTCAGTGTGGACAAGTCTAGGGGGTTAAAATTCTGGGTTGGAGGGGGCATCATAGAGGGCTCCCACACTTTTATGAGTTTTACCTCTAGGAGCTTTACCAGGTTCTCACACTCACAGAAAATAAATCCTTTTATGCTTCTGGAAGAAGGGGAAAAGTTGCCATTTTGAAATATACCAGAGCATCCAAAGATAAAAGAAAAAAATCTTGAACGAAGCCAGACAAGAAAAGCACCTTACCTAAAAGAGGAGCAAAGACTTACATTTGACTTCTCAGAAGTCATACAAGTAAGAAGAGAGTGGAGTGAAATATTTAAAGTGTTGAGAGAAAAACCCACCAACCTAGAATTCTGTATCCTGTGAAATTATCCTTTAAAAGCGAAGGAGAAATAAAGACTTTTTCAGACAAACAAAAATTGAGGGAAGGCCAGGCGCGGTGGCTCATGCCTGTAATCCTAGCACTCTGGGAGGCCGAGGCGGGTGGATCGCTCAAGGTCAGGAGTTCGAGACCAGCCTGAGCTAAGAGCGAGACCCCGTCTCTACTAAAAATAGAAAGAAATTATATGGACAACTAAAAATATATATATAAGAAATTAGCCGGGCATGGTGGCGCATGCCTGTAGTCCCAGCTACTCGGGAGGCTGAGGCAGTAGGATCGCTTAAGCCCAGGAGTTTGAGGTTGCTGTGAGCTAGGCTGATGCCATGGCACTCACTCTAGCCAGGGCAACAAAGTGACACTCTGTCTCAAAAAAAAAAAAAAAAAAATTGAGGGAATTTGCCAGTAGACTTGCCTTGTAAAGAACGTTAAAAGAAATTCCTCAGCTAGAAGGAAAATGATATAGCTCAGAAAGGAAGGAAGAGTAATAGAGAAGGAATAAGTGAAGGTAAAATGAAAACTTTTATTTTTCTTATTCTTAATTGATTTAACAGATAAGAGTTTGTTCAAAATAATAATAGCAACAATTTATTAAATGATTATAGTTTACATATAAATGAAATGAATGACAGCAATGATACAAGGGACTGGAGGGAAGAATTAGAAATATTTTGTTATAAATTACTTGCCCTACCCTTGAAGTGGTATAGTGCTATTTGAAAGTGGACTTGGTGTAGTTGTAAATGTATATTGCAAATTCTAGGACAACTACTAAAAAAAGTAAAAAGAGAAGTACAATTGATATGCTAAGAAAGGAAGAGAAAGTGGAATCACAAGAACAAGTAACATCACCCTGCATTTCTATAGGGTTTCATGGTTTACAGAGCACTTATGTGTGTGTGTGTGTGTGCGTGTGTGTGTGTGTGTGTGTATGTATATACTCTCAAAAATGTTGCAAAGTGTATATACTCTCAAAAATGTTGCAAGGTAGGTGGAGTAGGTATTATTTTTTAAAAAAATAAAGGTTCTTGCCTAAGGTTGAAAAGCTGGTAAGTGAAAGTGTTATAATTTTCGTGAATTTTAGGCCTATGCTCTTATTACCAAACCATATTATCTAGGATACATTATCCTTTATTCTACTGGAAATCTCATGTTTAACAAGAAATCATGGAGCACAATTTTGCTTTTTTTGAGGTACAGTGACTTACGAGTTTTAGAGTAGGAAAGATTTGAATTCAAATTCTAGCTCAGTCACTTATCAGCTGTATAATGTTGGATAAATTACTTATCCCCTCTGTGCCTCAGTTTCATTTGTAAAATGGGGATAATAACAAAATTACTATTGACTTTAAAAGATTGCTTTGAAGATTGAGATAATTATAGCAGAGTGCCTATCATATCGTAGGCACTCAATAAATGGTAGCTATTTATTATTATTATTATTACTTATTTTTTTTTTTTTTTTGAGACAGAGTCTCACTCTGTTGCCCAGGCTAGAGTGAGTGCCGTGGCGTCAGCCTAGCTCACAGCAACCTCAAACTCCTGAGCTCAAGGGATCCTCCTGTCTCAGCCTCCCATGTAGCTGGGACTACAGGCATGCACCATCATGCCTGGCTAATTTTTTCTATATATATTTCTAGCTGTCCATATAATTTCTATTTTTAGTAGAGATGGGGTCTCGCTCTTGCTCAGGCTGGTCTCGAACTCCTGAGCTCAAACGATCCGCCCATCTCGGCCTCCCAGAGTGCTAGGATTACAGGCGTGAGCCATCGCGCCTGGCCGGTAGCTATTTATTATTAGGGATAAATAAATAAAGCCCAAATAAAAACAAATAAAAAATACCTCACTGCATTTCCATAATGAGGAAGTAATGATTCAGACTCCAAGCTTTCAAAAACAGGAAGGATGCCTCTGTTCATTCCTGTTTGGTTGTGTAGCACCTCACATGTTACTTAATAAGCACTGGCATCTCTGTAATTTTAGAACTGAAAGGAACTTAAAGGTCATCTATTCCAAGTGTCTCATTTTGTAGATAAGGAAACTGAGGCTGGGAGGGGTTGAATGAATTACTTCATGGTTACAGCCCTAGCACCTTCCTGCTGCAGCTAGAAAGGCACACAGTGAGCAGGAAACAAAGTATAGAAAAATATCCAGGTTCCAGAAAGGAAAAGATTCAGACTAATAACACCCGAGGGAGCAGATCCAAAAGACATAAATACCCCTCCTCCCAGACAGGCTCAGCACAAAGGACTAGGGCAATGCCTGAGTACCATCCTCACAGAAGTCTATAAGGGGACAACCAGATTAGAACTGCCCTGGCCTCCAGGAGTGGTGAGGGCTACCCTGGGGAGGACTCTGCTGCTGGGAAGAGGCTATCTGCTACAAACATTAGTGGAGCTGAAAGAAGAGGGGTGATACAGACGAAAGGCATTATTGGAAGACCGCCTATCCAGTCTCTAAGATTGGGTCACAAATATCATTCATCCAGCCAGCAAACAGGCATTTAAATGGCAATGTGCCCCCAAACGACACAGGAGATACAAAAGATGTAGAAAACATTCAGATCAATAATTTTTGCTAGTAGTTGTGCTTTCACCCATTTCTTAAACTTGTCTTAGAAGCAATTCCCAGAAAGGTCTCAGATATTTTTTTTTTTACTTGAAAATGATGAAAATTGATTTTTTTTAAATAAGAAGAAATGCTATTTTTCTTAAGTCAGTATTTCTTAATAACATTTTGTCAGTTTATGCTTACTTTTATAGTGGCTGTGAGCTAGAACAAAGTCAGGAAATTAGTAAAGTCTTCTCCATGAGAACTTTGCAAACCTTGCCAATTCATTTTTCCCCCCTCAGGAGAGAGAGTGAACACAGTCCTACACTACCACAAATTATGCAGTTGAGTTTCCCACATTTGGGGAAGTCACAGGGGTCAGCACATCTGGAGTGCAATGGATAAGTCTTACCCTGAGAAAACCACTTTTTTGATCATGTTATGCCCACTGCCAGGTAGATATTGCTTATTCATTTTTATAATCATTAATTGTAAACACAGTTTTTCTTGTCCTTATTTGAAAGTGTATTTTGTATAAAAGTACATTTTTAAAGCAGTTTTTTTTTTAAAAGTAATTTTTCAAATCTGAGAGATGAAGGTTTTACTTTTTCTAACTTGCCTCTCTCTGGTTTCAGTCTGCTAAGAATAAACCAGAGTGAAAAGAATATGTATGAGATATGTTGAATAAGCTAAGCTAGAGCTATTAAACATTTCAAAAAGATGTCAAAAGCAGTTCTAAAAACATTTTTTTTTTTTTGTTGTTAGAGAAATGTTAAGTGGACAAGAAAAGCTATTTTCAAAATAGTAAATATAACCAGAACTATCTTTTGTAAAAAATGCACAGAGGCGAATATGTGTATGCCCAATGTGTATGCCCTGGAAATTCACCCCAAATGCTAAAACTGATTTTTTTTCTGGGTCTTGGGATTTCATGGGATTTTCATTTCTGTTTACTTATTTGTATTTTCTAATTTTCCCACAACGAATATGTATTTTGGTCAAAGGACAGGTTTTATTTTTTTGATTAATATTTATTTGAATTTTACAGAGTCAAATTTGGAGTGGAGGGGAAGACCAAAGTCCAGAATGATTGCAAATTAACGCTTCTCTAGATTGAACAGCACATTGGGGGAAGGCAGGAGTCCATTTGATACTGGAGTAGGTTTTTGTTTGTGTGTACGTATGTCAGTTCTTTTTTTGTTGCATGGTGAAAATGCAATTATAGAAAAATAATTTGCAGTTGCTCTGAAAACTGAATTTTTTTGCCTCTTATTTCTAGAGATCCTTCTCTGAGAATTCAAGGTTTAGTCTTAGAGCAATTATGCACTGGGTAGAAAGGGCCAATACAGAGTGAGGGGGGAACATAAAAGTCTCTGCCCTTACAAGTACTATTTTTCTCTCTCTTCTCAGCTAACTTTGAAGTCTCTTCAATTTGTTTATTCTCGAGATTTCCTTTAACAAATACATAGGGCACTTTTTTTATGCTAATAAAATTGTGGGAGAGAAAAAGCAGTCAGTCCTGATCTGGAAGCTAACAATCTAATTGAATAAATAAGGTACAAGTTGGAAAAGTTAACTAACAATTTGGGGGTGATATGCACTTGGGCATTAGATGACTTGCACAGAGAAGTCCTACAGTAGTTAAAGGTGGGGCTGGTAACTTTACTGTGATCATGGTCTAGATCAGCACTGTTTCAAACTCTCCACAGTGATGAATATGTTTATTCTGTGGTGCTTAATGAGTAGCCACCAGCCACATTTGAAATGAGGTTAGTACAACTGAGGAACAAAATTTTTAATTTATTGAGCTTACATTTTAATTTAAATAGTTACACGTGGCTGGTGGTTACTGTATTGAAGAGTGCAGGCCTAGGTTCTAGGTGTCAATAAAGACTTGTCCTGTTACTTGAAGAAAGAGAAGGTTTGAAAAACTGAGAATAAAGAAACGCATCAATGAACTATACTCAGTTCACATTGAGAGTGTAGAAGTCGTTGGCACTTGGATAGGGAATTGCAATAGGTTGCAACACTGGGCAGACTATGTAGCTGAGAGTTAGGATTTGAAGCTGTAGGTAATGAAGATTCATTGATTATTTCTCATCAGTGGTAATAATAGCTCTTACCTTGCATGGGGGATTATGTTGAGTGCCTTACATGGATTATTTCATATTATAACAAGCCTTTGAGGAAAAAAAGACTGAAAAAAGGATGACTGAGCTTATCAAGGAGATACTTGGAGTAAAGGGAGGAGCCAGCATAGATCTATCTAGGCAGTTTGGCAGTGAAAGGACTGAGGAAAAGGGAAACAGCTTGAGGAGGGTTCAATGAAGATTCCCCCACACCCTCAAGTAGTTCAGAGCCATTCCACCTGAAACAGAAAGGAAGAACTTACCGCAGAGGGACAGGAGGAAGATCTGGACAAGGGCGAGATGAAGCCTGAAGGTCCCAGAGTTGTTCTGGGAAGGGAGAAGGGACCCCTCTTCCTTTGAGTACATGAAACATTCACAAAATGGATGGTAGACAGCAATACTTTGAGCAGAGTGGCAGAGGGTTGCTGGAGCGGGATTTTTTTTTTTTATCTCAGTGAAACAGGAATCAGGGCCACCTGCCAAGAGGGAGAAAGCAAAATGGGGTAAGTAGGGAGATGAAAGGAGATCTGTAATAGCATCAATTGGGGCTACTCTTATAATAACCATCTTCTTTCGTCATGCGGCTATCATGTGCCTATTATGGGCATTTACATGTATTATTAATATCTCATTTAGTCTAACAATCTAGTGAAGTATTATTAATTCCAATTATTTCCAAATTATAAAAAAGGAAATTGAGGCTCAAAAAGGTTATCACCTTAATTAAAAAAAAAAAAGAGAAAATAAAAGATTGCCTACCACGTTTCCAGGCACTGTTCTAGGCAAAAAAACAAAAAAAAAAAAACAAAAAAACACACACAACAAAAAAACACAAAAAAACAAAACACACCAGGCAAGGGGCCTGCCTTCATGGTTTTATTGAAGTGGTGCAGACAAAACAGTAAAATAAATCAGATCATTTCGGATTTTAAATGGTGTGAAAATAATAAAACTTATATTATAATAGCTATTATGATAAATATGATACAGTGATAGAGGAGGAAGTGCGGGAAGATAGAAGCTACATTAGTGTAGTCACGGGAGGACCCTCAAAGAAGACAAGTGAACTTAAACTTTAGGATGAGGAAGGTAGGAGGAAGAGTTTTCCAGGTCAAGGAAAGGGCAAGTGGAGAGGCCCTGAAGCAAGAACTACCTGGGTTCCTTCGAGAAACGCAAAGGTTGCTACAGCGAAAGAGCAAGGGGGTATAGGCCAAGGTTGGAGGCGCCATGGCGACCCGAGGAAGAGAAACCCAATCCGATTCAATGGAATAAAGCTCCTAAGGGTCAAGGGCCGGGCTGTCCAGCTCTCCGGCGCGTGTTCTTTCCACTCCGCGAAGCTCCCCGGCACATGGCGCGGGGGGGAGGCAGCCAGGCAAGAGAGGGTACAGGCCGAAAGGCCGCGGCCGAACGGGCGCTGGGGAGTGTGACCTGGGTGTCGCAGCCGCCAGGGCAGCACTGACGCCCAGCGCCGGCCCCTCGCGACCAGCAAGCAGTTCCCCTCACCGTCCCACAGAAATGCCCCCACCTTTAATTCCCGTTAGCGCCCCCCGCCCACAGCACCACCGCCCTTGGGCGGCCTGGCTTGGTTCTTTCATCTGTGGAGGCGGATCCGTTTACAAAAGTTCGGAATGAGAGCGGTGAAGAGACAAAATAAATTATAGCTACGACAAAGTCCTATGGGAAACAGCCCTTTTTACTTTTGCCTTGTTTTCCCCACAGCTTTCCACAAACGACTGTTTTCTCGGTACGATTTCCAAGTACCCCCTCCAACAGTGATGTCCATTGGTTTGGCCCCTCAACCCGGATTGGCTGAAGGTTTACGCCTCGGCTAGGGATTGGAGGACGTTGGTTCCTTACGTACTCCCCGCGCCCATTGGTTCGTTTTCTCCGTTTCTGGGCGGAGTGGCTAGAGATGGTTTCCACCCTCTTGTTTACGGAGCGCGTAGTTGTAGCGCTCTCCGAGCGTTGTGGCTGTCTCCAAAGTTCCCTGTTTAGCTTCTCGGGCCAATTGGGTCCTCGCTCCACCCTAGCCCTTTCCCTTACACGCCTTCCGCTCGGTACGGCCCACACCTTTAGAGCTGCGGCGCGTGCCTGCGACCCTAGTGTTCCTCCGCCCGCGCTCTCCGGGCTGCTCCCCCTCGAGGGTGTGCTTGGTACGGCCCGCGCCGCCTCCTTCCCTCGCTGGGTTGGCTGTTTCCCCTCCCCCCCGCCGGCGGCGCTTGGTGCCGCCCGGGAGAACCAGGTCATCGGTCGGTTCCCGTGAAAACAAAAACAATCAGCGGCGCCGCCGCGGACACCCGAACGCTGCGAGCGGGGGCCGAGGACGTAGGGCCGGGTGGGGCGAGCGAGAGAGAGCGGCGGCGACGCGCTGGGGGGCCGGGGCGCCATGGGGCAGGCGGGCACTGGCTGCGCGGGGCTCCCCCGGCGCCGTGGCTAGCTCGCCCGCCGCCTTAGCCGCCCGCGCCGCCCGCCTGGGGGACGAGGAGCAAGACGCGGCCTCGGCGGGGCCCGGGCCGAACGGCTGCGGACACCCGGGCGCCGGGGAGCCGAGCGCCGCCGCCTCCGGCATGGATCAGTGCGTGACGGTGGAGCGAGAGCTGGAGAAGGTGCTGCACAAGTTCTCGGGCTACGGGCAGCTGTGCGAGCGCGGCCTGGAGGAGCTGATCGACTACACGGGCGGCCTCAAGCACGAGATCCTGCAGAGCCACGGTAAGGCGGCCCGGGTGGGCGCGCGGGGCTGGGCCCACCGCCCCAGCCCTAGCCCCGCGGCCGGAACCCACCCTGGCGGCTGAGGTCTGGCCCGCGTCTCCCCTGAGGCGCAGAGGCCCTCAGACCCCTGTGACTTTTCCTTCTCATCCTGCCTGGTTTACCTCGAACCTGGCGCAACCTCGCGGCTAATTCAGAATGAGCGCGAACTACCCGGAAACCCGGCCGGGAGCCGGGTTAAACGTGGGCGAGGGGCAGTCTCCCGCACCTGCAAACTGGCGCCCTCTCTGGGCGGGCGTCGCTCGCCCTGACCCGGCCCCGGGGGTCTCACGTGGTCCTCGCGGCGCGGTCCTGGGGCGGGAGGTGCGCGAATTGCGTCCAACTCAAGGCTAACAGATGAGGCTAAGTGCTGGAAGCCCCTTCCTTCTGCCTCGTCCTGCATCCTTGCCCCGGGGACTTTTTCTCCTCGTGTTTTTTATTTTGGAAAGTCGAGTGTTATTCTTAGCTGTGGGTTAACAGGACAGCCGCTCCTGCAACTTCAAATTTTGACTGCTCTGTGGAAGGAGCTCCTCTGAACTCCGCAGCAGCTCTGACGTGGTTCCTAGTGTAGCCTCTGCAGAGACTGAGAACGGGCGACTTTTGCTGAAGCAAATTGTGGCTTGTTAGTTGCTTGCCTTACCTCGTTAAGTTTTTCCTTTCAGAAAACAGATTTTTCTGTAGGTTTCGGCTAGATTATTTTATTATTGCCCCAGGCCCTGGTGACAAGTAATTTGCCAAAGTTAATTTAACTTGTGGAGGCCGACTGAGAAGGGGTTTTGGGGGTTTTCTGGTTTTTAAAATAACGTCAGATATTTGGTATCTTCACATTCATACAGTCACTATGATGATTTGTTCTGATCAGGAAGTAAAGGACTTCTTATTTCATGGGTTTATTCAAGAGGTTTCGGGGGCCCTTTCAACTTGGGGGCTGTACAGAAATTTATGTAAAAGATGGTTTGGTAGCTGGGGAAAAATGCAGATGTTTGTGGCAGATGAGATGACGGCAGTGGCATCAACCAAGCTTCTCTGTTCTCCATTTTTCCACACCTTGCCCCCCAGACTGCTTTTCAGTTGAGGGTGAGTGCTAGTCGAGGGTGAGGGAGTGTTACAGCAACTTCTCATTCTGGACACTGCTCTCACTTTTGAACTCCGGGGAAAAAAGCAAACGTGCAACCGTAGCGGACAAAATATTAATGTGGAAAAACCATGTTAGCCATTAGGAGTTACAATATTAGTATGGAAAAAATGGGCAGACCTTGGTGGCTACCTGTGAAAGGAAGTTTTACTGACTTGGTGGTGATAATACAGTGGTAGAAATGAAGTGGAGGTGGAATAGAGGGGGAATCCTGGGAAGGCTTTGATTTTGGACAGGTGAGGTAGAGTCAAGGGCTTAATATTTGCTGGTGGCTGGAGATACATAGGTCTATGAGTGTTTTCTGATGTCCTTTCTAAGAAGATGACAGTGGAGGGGATCACTTAGGATGCAAGGAGGAAACACGGTAGTATCTAACCACAACCTTGAATTTTTCTTGGAGAATAGAGAGCCAAGGCAGGGCCAGCAGAAAGGGAAAAGGGTAGGGGCTTAGAAAAAGAGAGGTTGGTCGGCTGTTGATTGGCTATTGGGAGTCTGTAACCTTCTGTGTAACTGAGGTGTAAGGAAACCCAAGGCTGCTCCTTTGGGGTGATGGAGGTGATGGAAAGTATTCTCTCCCCACCCACAAGGAAATCTTTGTCTTGTAAAAGACTAAAAGGAAGGAACCAGTGGGAAAAAAGAATGAATGAAGGGCCTGGACTTGGAGAGATGGAAGGAAGATTTCCTTTTTAGGGACCAGGTCAGAGATTGAGGGGTTGGATATGCAGGGTTTGAGAGGAAAAAGATGGAAAGTAAAGTACATTTCTTCCATAAGAGAGAGGATATTAGTTGAAGGAGGATGTGATTGTAAGCTTTGTTTTAGGGAATTTAGGGCCAATCTCAGATGAATAAAATGATTGTGAGGAGTTAGCAAAGCCGGCATTAGACCTCTTTGCTTGGTATCAGGAAACTTCTCTAGAAATTTGTTGTTTGAAGGGAATTAGCCACCAGTATGCTATGCTGTTAAAACAGTCTGACTTGGTTAGTTATGCATAGTGTTCCTTTTTCAGCTTCCTAATTTTTACCCTTTTGTCTTCCAAATTGCTGGTCTTATATTGGTATCTCTTTGATTTCCTTTAATTCTTTAATAATAGGATTAAATGACTGAAGGTAGTTATAAAATGTGAAAGAAAATAAATACTAGTGCCAGATCTAGTTTCCAAAATCAAATCTATCTTCTTTCTTTTGGTGTTCTTTTACGGGAAGTTAAACATGCTTTGGTACCTGGGTTATGATATTTTTCAAAGTAGATAATTTCTAAATTAGACTTTCTCTGTAGATGATGTGGTGGATATTACATTGAATCTTAAATATATCATTCTTAAGGTATATCTACTGAAAACCGAATTTGGAATTTCATTTTCAAGTTTAAAGGGAAATTTTCAGGGCTTCTGAATGTACTGTCTGGGCAAGTGATTTAGTGGGCTCCTGTGACCTGAGAGAGGGGCTCCAATTGGGATCCCTCTGTCAGGGCTTTGGATCTCATTCCCTAAGTTTATGTGTGGTAATATTCTTGCAAGAATGTGGTATGAATAAAGAAGAATCTTGGGGACTATACAGATCTCCCAAGGTCCTATGTAGGACACATCATTGCATCATACAGTGACTGCCTGTTTCAGAAGTGTCCTTTAGTTAGGCTCAGGTGATCAGTTTCTGAGGATGAATTACAATTTATGTTTAAATTTTTTTTTCCCTCTAAAGTTGTGAATTATACTAGATGAGCACAGTTAGGTTAGTTTGTGGTGGAAACTGATCGTATGTATATGGAATTTAAGCCCATTGTTCTCACCACACTTATTCCAGGTTGTAAACACTGCCCTAAGGGGGTTAACCTGGCAGCAGGCCTGGAAATGGTCCTATAGTGACCCCTGAAATTTCTCAGCTACTCTAAATCGTCTCTGTATAGCCTGGAATTCTTTCATATAAAATTTCTCTTACCAATCATCTCTTTAAAAATGCCAGTTTCTTAATGTACATACTTTTGGGGGAATGAAGATAGTATACGATGGATAATCCACTCAGACCTGCTGGATTACTTTGTGTTCTGCCATTTAATCCATCTCTAACCAAGTCCATCAGCCTGAGAGAAGGAACACCTTTTTCTTTTCTTTCTTTCTTTTTTGAGACAGAGTGATGTGGTGTCAGCATTTTTTCTTTTTTTTAATGGGGGTGTCAGGCCTACGGCAGAGGAATAAAGGTGGCATATGAGGAAGGCTATGAGAGGGAAGTGCAGGTGTTGACTCGGTGCCATAGCCAGTAGGGGAATTTTGGTGGTTCAGGGATAATTAATGTAAGTGTAATAGAAGTATACAGGGGCAGTAAAGAATTAGGGAGAATACTAAAGAGGAGTTCTGCTGAGGCCTGATCCATTGTTTTTCCTGGAGACTGACTCTAAGGACTTCTCTTGGGGCCCTTGAGAGTGCCTTAGAAACCTTAGGGTGATAGATAGGAGGATGGAGAACGATCCAGAGGCTGCAGTGGGGTGCTCAAGGTAAAAGGAATAGTGATAACTGTTCGTGGTAAATGGGAAGTCTGTGGTGAGGTGTTGGTGTGGGAAGGTAATACCTTTTTTTTTTTTTTGAGCCAGGGTCTCACTTTACCATCCAGGCTGGAATGCAGTGGCATTATCATAGCTCACTCAGCTTCAGACTCCTGGGCTCAAGGGATCTTCCTGCCTCAGCCTTCTGAGTAGCTAGGACTGCAGGTGTGCACCACCATGCCCAGCTAATTTTTTTTTTAATGTAAATTTTTATAGTGATGGGTTCTCACCGTGTTGCCCATGCTGGTTTCAAACTGCTGGCCTCAAGCAATAACGCCTCTGCCTTCAAAGTGCTGAGATTATAGATGTGAGTCCCGGCATCCAGCCCAGTTTTTAACCTAATTTGCCAGAAGTTCAAGAATTGTTTTGGGCGCTGATTCTCATCCTTAATTGTTTTGATTGAACTTTTGGTTCTCTTAAATTCCCCAACTCTGAGGGGAGAGGAGAGCACTCCTGTCATTTAGTTGTGCCAGCCTGTCAGTGAGAGTTTCCCTGTCAGCATGAATTTTGGTCTAATTTAGGATTCAGTATGGTTTGTGCAGACTGGTGATCATTCCCAGTGTGCCCTTGATCTAATTTGGATGATGCACTGGTACTTCTCAAACTTCACTCACATATGTGTGCTCTTAGTTTGCAGGTGAATTCATGCTTTTACTTAAAGTAGATTAATCCTCATTCTAAGCAGTAATATTTATGAAGTCATAGATTTGGTGTGTTAGGTATAAACTACATATTAAAATACATTCATAGCTTATAAAATATTAATTCATGTACCAACTAAAATTATTCATATCAGTGGTATGGGAACCACACGTTGGACAACCCTTGGTTAACAGATAAGTAGTGTGGTTAAATTTTGGTGATTTGACTTGTGATAATATGTTTTTTAGCATTTATTTTTTTATGGGCAAATATATTTTGTTTCCCATTAGCACTTCTGTGGTGGGAGAGCAGAAAAGAACTATATATCATTTATTGCTGATAGTCTAAATTCACATTTGGTGAAAGAAGATTAGGCTGAAACTATTGGAATGATTTCAGTACCTGTTAAAATATATTTGAGAAAATTATAGTATTTGTAATAGTAAAAGATGTGCGGTATTTTTTTAAATTATTTTTAGACTGTTAAATGGAATTCTGATGTAGTTTCTGAAAATGACTCTCAAGGAATTCTCTGAATTTAACTTTTTTTTTTTCTTTGAAACAGGGTCTTGCTTGCTGTCCAGGCTAGAGTGCAGTGGTGTGATCATAGCTCACTCTCACTGTAACCTTGAACTCCTGGCCTCAGGCAGTCCTCCTGCCTCAGGCCTCTTGAGTAGCTAGGACTATGGGCATGTGCCACCACTCCTAGCTAATTGTTTTTTTTTATTATTATTATTTTTATTTTTTGTAGAGAAAGGATCTCATTATGTTGCCCAGGCTGTTCTCCAACTCCTAGCCTGAAGGGATCCTCCTTCCTGGCCTCCCAGAGTGCTGGGATTGCAGATGGGAGCCACAACACCCACCCTGGATTTAAGTTTTATTTATTTATTTTGAGTAGATAGTACTTTTAAATGGTTTAAATCCAAACAATAAAAAAGAATATACAGTAAAACGTCTCTCTCCCATTCTTGTTCCTGACCACCTAATTGCCCACTTCACAAAGATGCCAGCTTATGGAAAGTTGTTTTTTAAAGAATCCAGGAAAATGATAATTTGTCATTGTTCTTTTTTTCTTTAAGACATTGGCCACTTACTGTGACTTAGGCTTAGTATCATTTCATTTTGCATGTTGGTAAAGACACTTTCATCTGTTGGCATGATCAACATGTACTATATTAGCCTAAAAGAACTTTATATGCGGGTGTGGTATGACTCCCAGTAGTAAAACTCATTTAAACCATAACTCCTACCTTTATTTATCTCTTTGTTGAATCAAAGAAACCGTTGAAAATTTGGTTACTAGTTTCAGAACTGCTCCCTTTTTTAAAATTTGAGGGTAACACACAGGAAGGTAAGTAGGCAAGTAAGCATGAAAGAAAAACAAATTATGCAGGTAACATTTTTAACTCATTTCTGTGGCATGACATTGCATCAGTAGACACAAACCAGAGGTTGAGGGCTGCATGTTAGTTATGGCCTTCCACTCTAGAATTTGGGTCGTGTGTATTATACATATATGTTGAAAAGTATGCTTATTTGTTTGTATATATAAATGCTCTGTGCTTTTCAGAGCCCACCAGCATTGAATGTATTGTGTTGAATGAAAGTAAAATGATCAGGGTAGAGTAATGGTTTGTTTACTTTTTCAGCCTTATTTGGTATACTTGGAGTAGACCACATAGCCAGGGTATTCATTTGTTACCCAAACTTTTGCTAAATACTAGCAAGACACTCTTGAGAGAATAATGACTTCAGTTTTGAATTGAATACAATTTGATATCTGCATTTACCATCTAGTCTGCAAAGTAGATGATAAATAAAAGTTTGGGTGGATGGCTACTGGGTTACCTCAGCTATTTTAGGTGGTAAGAAGAATAGGTCAGTATTGGTGTTTCCTATTGAGTTTAGAAATAGATTTAACTTTGTTAGCCATTCTTTTCCAGGCTTACTTAGGAGATAATTTTTTGTTATTTGGCACCTTATTCATTTAGACTGATATATTATTGAGTATTTTGGTTGCAGGTGACATAGTAGTTTTAATTAAAATGGAATGTGTTGACACATAATGAAATAGACAAAGTTTAGGCCTGGCTGGCTCCAGGGCTACAAAGGATGTCATCAGGACTGAGATTGTGTTCCCTTCCTCTGTCAACTGTGCTTTCTGTGGTTGGCTTCATTCTCGGGGGAGTTTTCTCTACATGGGGGTGAAGATGGCCGATGGAGCTCAAAAGACAGGAACATGGCCTTTTTTCTATTTTTCTAACAAGGTTTCCAGAGAGTATCTTTATTATCTTGTTTTGGGGCTTCTCCCTGAATCCCGTAATTGGGGCCCGGTCATGAAATCCTCTGGCCACCTTTAGTTCTGCTCACCCTGTGTCAGGAGTTGTATGGCTATGTGATCCACTATTCATCAGGTAGAGGAGAGACAGTTCTGGGAAGGAACAGTTGTACCCAGATGGTAGTAATATGTTTGTTATAGCTGAACAGCTGCATGTTACATCAATAAAATGTTCTCTATTTTCCTGACTGGCCCAACCTTTACTTCTCAGCTTTCGCTTTGCTTCCTAACTATTTAAATATAATGTTCTTATAATTCAAATACTGAATTATTAATATAACTTGATTCATAGACTAGAGAATACAACTTGGTTCATATTACTCTTGAAGACTCATTTGAAATTACTTAAATGCTTGGCACAATAAAATCATTTTCCTAAGGTTATTTTATCTCTTAAGTAGTTTCTAACTCTGGATAGTAACACTGGTGAGGATAAACTTGCCAACACTTCTGTGATACTATTAATATCTTACTAGAACTAATGGAGAAATTTCCATTGTCTTCACGTCTTAGGTCTCTTAGACGTTAGAATGGTGAAAATGGTGTTTTAGCAAACTGTGCACTTGAAATACTAAAACTGACTTATTTTTATTTGGGGCCCTGCTGCTTCATCTGTAAGTCTTTTGGGATATTTGAAAATGACCCCAAAATGCATTTTAGGGAGAATTGTGGAGGGCCCTGGCCCTGAGTCCCATGGTACTTCCAGAAGTTGATAGAGACCAGGGAGATGATGCTCTCTAACTGGACATTTCTTTGAAAGCTCCAAGAGTTTGTAGAAGAGTGGCAGAAACTTCTGGAACTTCTTAGAGTAGATGTTAGCCGAGCACTTCAAAGAGCAGAGACTGGAATATCTGGCAGAACTCTAGAGTTTCAGAAAAATATAGGAGGCTTTCACCTTGTTTGGGCTTGGTGATTGTATGGCTGAGCTCAAAACGGTTGTTTGAAAAGATTGTTTGGGGAGGTCAAAAGGCTTATATCACTAAATCTTTCTCTACTTAAGATTGAGGCCTGGGTGGTGATTTCTCCTCTTACAGGCTATGTGTTATCTCTGATGAGTTTCTATACCTGCGGAATCCATATAGATTTAATTCATCTTACGGATACATGAAGATGTTTGGGAGGAGATGAGGAGAGACTTCTTTTAAAAGAAACATTATACATGGCCCTAGTCCTCTAGGAACTTGGAGGCTAGTTGAGAAGATGAGTCTGCACTTGTTTATAACAGTGCTTCTGGTTAGTATAAACACTAGTAATTCAGAGAAATGGGCTGAGAGGGAGCCCTTAGAAAGAACTGCGTGGGAGCGGGTTTTATTTCACTGAACTTCAGATCACCTAATCAATAGTTATTAATCACCAATTATATGTGGAACTAGGCTAAATCTTGCGGGAGTTACAAAGGACAAGCATTCTCAACCTCTAAGAACTTTGTATTAAATATCTAGTTTTTAGCAAGCAAACAAAAACAATACCCAGTAATGCAAGGTTATATAAAAAGGCCAAATGCTGAATGAGTGGTACAAAAAAGAAGGGGTAGGATTTAAGACAGGGAGAGAGACTCTTCTCTCACCTTGTGGGAAGTTTTAGTACCAGATATTGAATGTGGATAGTAGACAGGATGGAGCACCTGGAGGGGAGGATGACAAAAACAAAAGTGTAGAGGAGTGAGAGGTGAAGGACCAGGTTGAGGGGAAATGGGATAAATGCGTTGAAATTAAATCGAAATCAGGTTTTATAAAGCCATGGAGATGGGGGCAGTGAGTAGTAGACTGGGAAGATACTGAATGACTTTGAGGTGGGGTAGGGATGTTTTAAATAGGAATGGGACAGGCATGATTGGTGATCAGTTGTCAGCAGTATTTAGGTTGGATTGGAGTTGGGAGTGAGGGGAATGGGGAAATCTGTGGCCTCAAGGCCACATGTGGCCCTAGCTCTCCAGATCTTCGACTGAATCCAAACTTTGTAGAACAAATCCCTCTATTAAAATGATTTGTTCTGTATAATTTGGATTCAGTCAAAAGGTCACACTCAAGCATCCAGAAGGCCACATGTGGCCTCAGGGCCACAGATTTCCCACTCTTGGAAGGGATCATCTAAGGGAAGGACTTGGTGCATAGATGGAGTCTGCCAGTGTAGGAGAGAATGGCTGGAAAAATCAAGGGTTAATCTAAGGTTTTGAGCATGAGTGACGGGCAGATAATTATGGAATCAGAAAGAAAATAGAAAGTTTAGGAGAGGGGAAGTTAGAAATCTGAGTTTGATTTTTAAATATGAAGTCAACATTAAAATGCTACAAGGAACTTTATGTGGTTCAACTACCCATTTTAAGAGATAAATATGCCTAGAGATTAAGTCTCTATATTTTGAATTTGAAGGCAGTGAGTGGGCTCTCTAAAATGGGACTGTCTAGCAGATATTTAAAAATTTTTTGTCTGTATTCCCTTTTTCTTCTCTCTCTGCAGTTCTTCCCTCATATACTTTGAGGCCTTTCCTTTCTTCCCTATGACAATCATTGATCTTGTTCTCTGCTCCAGGAGCCCTGTTAGTCTGGACCATGTAATTTAGCTCTTAAATATAAACTTTCTTGTTTTAATTTTTTCTCACGTTTGGTTTTACAGCACACTATGCCTGTGGTTTTGATGCATTGGTCTTTAATAACCTCTCTGGATCAGAACGCCTGTCTGTGAATCCACTGTTCTGTTCTGAAAGGTCAGGGGTTGAACACCAAATACCATACTTTCTTTTGCTTTGCAGATTTACCAGCTGTTAATACACTGAAAAAAGTTTTTGTTTTCTGTGTGTACCGCCTCCAGATAAAAATGAGTGTGTTCTATTTGTGCCTTTTCCTTCCTCTGAGTAAATCTCTGTTGAGCAGCTCTTGTGCCCTAGGTGCTGAGGCAGCTCACAAGAAATCCAAAGCTTCAATAGGCCACAGTTTAGTTTACTACTCAGTATGAGACAGTCATTTATTATTTTTTTAATACCAACATTTTCAAGTTTCAGGTTTTTCTTTTCTAATACTTCGCAATGATATCCATGTTCACTTTGTCAATGACTTTTCTAGAATCAGTCTTAGACCCTATTTATTATCTCTTTTTATTCCCATCCTAAATTTCTTAATCTGTCTAGAAACTGGTAATGTGGGAAAGTACCTTCAACACTACTGACTCAGCCTTTAGCACTCAAAAATGTTAATTGAATCTAAATGTAATAATTCTCCATTCCTTTTGACTTGTTTTTCCTGCTTTGTCTTGGTTTCGTTTTGTTTATTTTAAGGTACTAAGGCTTTCATAAGACTGAGATACGGAGTTTTTCCCCTCTCCAGCCACCTTAGTGATGCCTCATTTTTTTTTTTCTGGCTTTTTCGATTTTAATGTTTATTTTAAATTCTTTTAATTTCAAAATATTAAGGGGATACAAGTGTTTTTATTACATAGATGTCTTCTGTAATGTTTAAGTCAGGACTATTGAGTATTCCCATCACCAGAGTAGTGTTACTTGTACCTAATAGGTACATTTTTATACCACACCCTCCAGTCCTGCCCGCTTCCATGGTTTCTCATGTCCTTTATATTGCTTTGCACCCATGTGTACCTATCTGTTAGCTCCCACTTACTAGTGAAAACATATGGTGTTTGGTTTTCCATTCCTGAGATACTTCACTTAGGATAATGGTCTCCAGTTCCTTCTACGTTACTGCAAATGACATTTCATTCCTTTTTATGGCTGAGTAGTACTCCATGGTATACATATACACCACATTTTCTCTATCCATTCTTGAATTGAAGAGCACTTAGGTCGATTCCACATCTTTGCAATTGTGAATTGTGGTGCGATAAACATTCAAGTGCAGGTGTCTTTTTGATGAGATGGCTTTATTTCCTTTGGGTAGATACCCAGCAGTGGGATTGCTGGATCTACCACTGTTTTCTGTAGAGGTTATACTAATTTGCAGTTCTGCATCCACACCAGCATCTATTGTTTTTTGACTTTTTAGTAATAGCCATTCAGATAGGGTAAGGTGGTATCTCATTCTAGTTTTAATTTGCATTTCCCTGATGTTTAGTGATGTTGAGCATTTTTTCGTATGGTTTTTGGCCATTTGTCTATCTTTTGAGAAAGGTCTGTTCATGTCATTTGCCCAGTTTTGGATGGGATTGGTTTTTTTCTTGCTGATTTGTTTGAATTTTTTGTAGATTCTGGGCATCAGTTCTTTGTTGGATATACAGTTTGTGAATATTTTCTCCCATTCTATAGTTTGTCTGTTCACTCTGTTGATTATTTCCTTCGCTGTGCAGAAGCTTTTTAATTTAATTAAGTCCCATTTATTTATTTTTGTTGTTGCTTCATGTTTTCTTAAAGGAACTAATCTAGAATGAATTCTGGAATACGGCTCTATGAGGTCTGAGTTTTCATTTAGATACAGTTAGGATTGTTTCCTAAATGAATTTCTTTGTATTTATCTACATCAAAACTTGTGGTCCATTTTGCTTTCCACTTAATTCTGAATTTAAGTTCTCTGTTCATTTTATGAAAGTGAAGTTAACTTTTAATAATGCAGAAATGCTCAAATGCAATATATGTAATATTTATAAACTTGGATATTTAAAATTTTGTCTGCCTTCAAGATAGTTACATAAATTTTAAGTCAGGCCTTAGTGATTTCTGGGGAATCCTACTGTTTATTTCCACCAAAATAGTCTTAAGTGGTGAAGTTTACTTGTCTTTTCTTCTTTTTTTGAGACAGAATCTTACTATGTTGCCCCAGCTAGAGTGCAGTGGCATCATCAGTAGCTAGCTCACTGCAACCTTACTCCTGGGCTCAATTGATCGATCCTCCTACTTCATCCTCCCAAGTAGCTGAAACTACAGGCGCATGCGCCACCATGCCTGGCTAAGTTGTCTAGTTTTTGTAGAGATGGAGTCTCACTATGTTGTTCAGGCTTTCTCCTGGCCTCAAACAGTCCTCCCACCTTGGCTTCCTGGAGTGCTAGGATTACAGGTGTGCACCTCAGTGCCCAGCCATTTTCAGCCTTTTTAAAATAAATCTAAATAAGTATCCTCATAGCAATACCTTTTTGTGTTGTGTGTCACCATTTTTTATAGAGTACTCTGGATTATGGTGGGTCTCATCTCTCGTGTGTTTGTCTTGTGGGTAGCATGTATTTCATGGTGTAATTGACACCTTTAAACTGCCTTTTATAGGCCAAATTATAACTTTTGTCTGCTGATGAGCAGACATTTTAAGCTACAGCGTAGTGGTGCTGCCTACCAGCCAGCTGTTTAGTTTTAGCAATGCTATCTTTAACAGTGTGTGTTTGTGCAATTATTTGAGCCTTCCTCCCTCCATCATAAAAATCAGTGGCAGACAGAAAATTGAAAGTGCACATACTGAGTAGGGATGAGAAACATAGTTGTCAGTCTTAATGATAACTTTGTCTTGATTGTATTAGCTGGGCCAAAATAGTGAATCTTGTCATGTATTTGGACATATGGTTGTCTTAAGCCTTGTGATCAGTAAGGAAGAAAATAGAACAAATGTAGGTACAAAATGCTAAAACTATATTCAAGGTATAACTAGGGATTTTATTACATAATTTTTAGTTTTGTGGGAAACCAGCCACCCTTTTAATATGTAAATTTGTTCTACTTTCCTATATTCTGACTTAGGGTACATTTTTATAGGAACATATAATATAATAAACTTGAGATGTATTTCATTGCATCTTTGACAAACCTTGGGATAGTTTTCTTGTACAAAGAAACTGTCTTTAAAGTGACTTGAGTTAAAGCACAAGCCTGTGAATTCTTGGGTGGAGGGTTATTTGGAAGAGAGAAAGAATTTACAACTGAGAGGGGAAGGGTGAGGGAGACTATTATGTGAGCATGTCTTATTTGAAAATTGGCATGCACATGTGTGTATGTTTATGTTTGTGTTGGTCTTGTATCCCAGGACCTTGTTGAACTCCACTTATTAGTTCTAGGAGCGTGTGTGTGTGTGTGTGTGTCTGTGTCTGTAAATTCCTTGGGATTTTCTACTTAGACAATAATGTCATTGGCGAATAGACACACACAGAGACACACACACGTGCATGCCAATTTTCAAATAAAATATGCTCACATAATAAAGTCTCCCTCCCCTCCCAGTTGTAAGTTCTTTCTTCCAAATAACCCTCCACCCAGGTATTCACAGGCTTGTGCTTTGACTCAAGTCACTTTAAAGACATTTTCTTTGTTTGTAAAAGAAAACTATCCCAACATTTGTCAGAAATGCAATGAAATACATGTCACGTTTAGTATATAATATTTTCCTGACTTATTTGGTATTTGGAAAACTTAGGCTGCCGTGGTATGGTGTAGTAGACACTGAACATTCTGTGAGAAGAGTGGGGGATCAGTAAACTTTTAAATGTGAAACTGCTGGTAGTTTCACAGGGTGTTGGTAGCACCTGACAGTCTCCAGTGCTGGGCTTGAAATTGAAAATATGCAATACACGATTCCTCATTTTTGTATTTATTCTTTCAGTAAATAGTTACTGAATGCCTAGTATGTGCCAGTTACCATGCCAAATGTTGGGGATTAGGCAGTCATGTTTCTTACCTTCAGTTAATTTTGTGGGAGTGATAGACAAATAACTATTGATAACAGAGTGTGAAACTCTGATAGGGAAGTATGGGATGCTTTATTGTTTCTGTGGAACTAGTAGACATAAATGTACAAGTGAGATGTCCAGACAGTGAACCCCAAGGGAAGAAATTGAAGTCTTAGCTAGGCTTTATAAAAAACAGTGTAGGAGTTAACTCAGTTATGTTTAATTTAGTTTGGTGAATGTCTGATTTTGGAGGAAACCATGACTATTCTAATTTCTGAGATTATCATGCTTAAAATCTGTTTTATAAAATAAAAATTACTATTGAAAGGAAAATATTTTTAACTTAGACCAACCATGTATGTTGGTTCTTTGCTTGGATTTAACAGGCATATTCTTATATGAAAACTTTTTGAATCAAGTCGTAATAAAAAAAAGTGACTTTATAAAGTGCTTGTGGTGTACTGCCTCAGAGCTGTTTCTTTCATGCTTGTGTATGGGGCCTGAGTTTATAATACTGAAAGACACAGTTGGTGTGGGACTTTATCCTGTGTGAAAAGTGACCACCACAGTGGCCAACCTGAATGTAGTTTAGTTATGGTGAAGATGACTGTCACAGTAGTTTCCCATTTTACTTCTAGGAACAGAATCCAATTAGATTTCTTTCACAGAAAGGTTCTCCTGGAAAAAGGTTGTGTTTTCATGCAGAGAGATCAAAAGAACATTAGAACTCTCCCATTAGGACTTAGAAGTTTGGTTGAGTCCCAGTCGGTCTGGTCATTATAGTGATTTTCAAACCCATTTTTACCTTTGGCTGCTTTCCACTGAATCCATTTGAGAATGCATTGGAATCTTTCTCTTTGAACAGGGCTTTCCTAGGCTTCTCTTTCAGATTATTCCATTATACTTTTCTTGAGCTTCCAGGTACCTTGTAGAAATTATTTTTCCTTGGACCATAGTGAGAACTCTCAATGTTAATTAATTGACCATATATTTCTATTATCTATCATTTATGAAATTGAAAACCAAAAAGTAGAGGAACTTATGGATGATAAAGGAAGAAAAGGGGTAACAGCAGCACCAAACTACAGATATATCTCAGTTGCTAAGATTTGAAAATATCAATAGATTTCAGGGTTGGTGCATGGAAGTTTAGTTGGTAAATTCCAGATAACTTCTCTCCTCCAGCTTGGCTTCTGCTTTTTTATTCCTTTTTTTTTTTCTTTTCTGGAGACACGGTCTCTATCACTCGAGCTGGAGTGCTGTGGCTATTCACAGGTGTAACAGGTGCAATCATAGCTCACTGCACCCTTGAACTCCTGGACTTAGGGGATCCTCCCACCTCAGCCTCCCGAGTACCTGAGACTACAGGCACGTGCCACCACACCCAGCTATTGTTTTTTTTTGTTTGTTTGTTTTGTTTTTTAATAATTTAAAAAATTTTTTTTGTAGAGACATGGTCTCACTCTGTTGCCCACACTAGTCTTCAACTCAGCTTCAAGCAGTCCTCTGGCCTGGGCCTTTGGAAGTGCTGGGATTACAGGCATGAGCCACCACACCCAGCCTACTCTGTTGCCTGGGCTAGAGTGCTGTGGCATCACCCTAGCTCACAGCAACCTCAAACTCTTGGGCTCAAGCAACCCTTCTGCCTCAGCCTCTCGCATAGCTGGGACTACAGGCATGCGCCACCATGCCTGGCTAATTTTTTCTATATACTTTTAGTTGTCCAGATAATTTCTATTTTTAGTAGAGACGGGGTCTCGCTCTTGCTCAGGCTGGTCTCGAACTCCTGACCTCGAGTGATCCTCCCTCCTCGGCCTCCCAGAGTGCTAGGATTATAGGCGTGAGCCACCGTGCCTGGCTTCAGCTTACTTTTTTATTCTTTAGTATTTTTCCGACTTTGTTATAGAAGCAAATATGTCTGGATGGATAGAAGTTACGGCTTCCTTTTAAAAAAAGTATTATAGTTCATTGGTTTTTAGTATATTCACAGAATTGTGCACCTATAACTATTATCTAGTTCCAGAACATTAGTCCCAAAAGAAACCCAGTACTCATTAACAGTTACTCTCTATTCTACCCTCCCTCCAGCCCTTGACAAACATTAATCTACTTCTGTCATTATAGATTTGCCTATTCTGGACAATTCATATAAATGGAATGATGCAATATGTGACCTATTGTGTCTGGCTCATTGAATACTTGTTTTCAAGTTTCATCCATGTTCTAGTATGTGTCAGTACTTCATTTCTTTTTATGACTGAATTATCCATTGTTTGTCCATTTATCATTTGGACATTTGGATTGTTTATAGTTTTTGTCTGTTATGAATAGTGCTGCTGTGAACATTTGTGTGCACAAGTTTATGTGTGGTTTTTATTTTATTTTTACTTTTTTCATTGTGGAAGTATGATGGCTTTTGTGTTTTCAATTGTCTTGGATACATACCTAGGAGTGGAATTTCTGGGTCATATGGTAACTCTCTAACTTTCTGAAGAATTGCTAAAAATATATATTTGGTCTTTGTCTGTGTTTCCTAAAATTCTTGAAATCTCTAAAGTGCTCTCTTTTTATATGCTGATATTGGCTGATAGCTTCTGCATGGGGCTGGTCACCTGGAAGTCCAAGGCATGATTAAAGGATTGGGACTTTCAGCCCCCGCCCCCAACCTCCTGGGAGGGGAGAGGGGTTGAAGGTCAAGTTGATCACCAATAGCCAGTGGTTTAATTGATCATGCCTGCCTAATGAAGCCTCCATAAAAACCCAAGAGGATAGGGTTTAGAGAGCTTCTGGATAGCTGAACACATGGAGATTCCTGGAAGGTAGTGCCCCAGGAAAGGCATGGAAGCTCCACTATCCTTCCCCCATACCTTGCCCTATGCATCTCTTCATCTGTATCCTTTGTAATAAGCCGGTAGAGGTAAGTAAATGTTTCTCTGAGTTCTGCAAGCCACTCCAGCAAATTAATCAAATACAAAGAGGGGGTCATGGGAACCCCAACTTGAAGCCTGTCAATCAGAAGTTCCAGAGGCGCAGACCTGCCACTGGTGTTTGCAGGGGAGGGCAGTCTTGGGGATTGAGTCCTCAACTTATGGGATCCAATGCCATCTCCAGTAAATAGTGTGAAAATTGAATTGGAGGACACCCAGTTGGTGTATGCTGGAAACATGATTGCTTGGTGGGGATAATCTCCCTCCTCACATTTGGTCACAGAAGTCTTTTGTATTGATGATTGTTGTGGTTTGAGAGCAGAGGAAAAACGGTTTGACTTTTTCCAAACAAGTAGTATCTCATTGTAGTTTTGACTTTTGTTTCCATACTGACTAATAATATTGAGCATCTTTTTGTGTGCTTATTTGTTACTTGTATATCTTTGGAAAAATGTCTGTTCAAATTCTTTGCCCATTTTTAAATCGTTTTTCTTATTGAGTTGTAGGAGTTCTTTATATATTCTGGATACTAGACTCTTATCAGAATATGATTTGCAAATATTTTCTCCCCTTCTGTGAATTGTCTTTTCACTTTCTTGATAGTGTTTGAAGCACAAGAATGTTTAATTTTGATGAAAGCCATTTTAATTATTTTTTTTCTTTGGTTGCTTGTGCTTTTGGTGTCATATCTAAGAAACCATTGCTTAAGCCAGGGTCAAGAGTGTACCTGTTTTCTTCTAAGAATTTGATAGTTCAGCTTTTACATTTAGGTCTTTCTTCCATCTAATTTTTGTATATGATGTGATTCTTTTGCATGTAGATATCTTGTTTTCCCAGCACCATTTATTGAATATGGCTTTTTTTTTTTTTTTGAGACAGGGTCTTGCTCTGTCTCCCGGACTAGAGTACAGTGGCGTCATCATAGCTCACCGCAACCTCAAACTCCTGGGCTCAAGGGATCCTCCTGCCTAAGCCTCCAAAGTAGCTGGGATGGCAAGCATGTGCTACCATGCCCAGCTAATTTTTCTATTTTTTTGTAGGTCTCACTCTTGCTCAGGCTAGTCTCGAACTCCTGGCCTCAAGTGATCCTCCCACCTCGGCCTCCCAAACTACAAGGATTACAAGCGTGAGCCACTGTGCCTGGCCCATGGATATGGCTTTTTTTTTTTTTTTTTTTTGAGACAGAGTCTCGCTCTGTTGCCCGGGCTAGAGTGAGTGCCGTGGCGTCAGTCTAGCTCACAGCAACCTCAAACTCCTGGGCTCAAGCGATCCTACTGCCTCAACCTCCCGAGTAGCTGGGACTACAGGCATGCGCCACCATGCCCGGCTAATTTTTTGTATATATATATTTTAGTTGTCCATATAATTTCTTTCTATTTTTAGTAGAGACGGGGTGTCGCTCTTGCTCAGGCTGGTCTCGAACTCCTGACCTCGAGCGATCCACCCGCCTCGGCCTCCCAGAGTGTTAGGATTACAGGCGTAAGCCACCGCGCCCGGCCGGATATGGCTTTTTAAAAACACTGTTCTTTTCCCTCACTTTATTTGCCATCAATGCAAATACTTGTATTTCTTGCACATTTACAGGCACTATTCATATAAGACTATGGAGTGTACAGTTTACGATAAGAACATTTTTTTCCCATTGGGGCTTACGTTTAGTTGAGACTGATGATGGCAGATGTGAAATTGTTAAATGGTATGTAATTAATTGCCAGAGGAGTGGTGGAGAGAACAGAAGTTATTAGGGATTCAGAAGACGGAGGAAGTCTGTGGGCAGAGAGGTGTGTAGAGGAGATGAGGCTATTGAGGTTAGGTAATAGGTAAGGTTTAGGTATAGTACAGAAAGATCAAAATTGGCCAGAACAGACTTAGATTCTTTTGGTTCAAAGTATGTATGGTGGGCCGGGTGCGGTGGCTCACGCCTGTAATCCTAGCACTCTGGGAGGCCGAGGCGGGTGGATCGCTCGAGGTCAGGAGTTCGAGACCAGCCTGAGCAAGAGCGACACCCCGTCTCTACTAAAAATAGAAAGAAATTATATGGACAACTAAAATATATATATATACAAAAAATTAGCCAGGCATGGTGGTGCATGCCTGTAGTCCCAGCTACTCGGGAGGCTGAGGCAGTAGGATCGCTTGAGCCCAGGAGTTTGAGGTTGCTGTGAGCTAGGCTGACGCCAGGGCACTCACTGTAGCCCGGGCAACAAAGCGAGACTCTGTCTCAAAAAAAAAAAAAAACAAAGTATGTATGGAATACCTCTTAAACAGATGTTGAAAATTTCCTGAAGTACCACATCTTCCCTTAGTCTAAATTATGTTGTTAGAAGTTGAAAGTACCTGATATAAACTCTGTGCAGTTATGTTTAGAGATGAGGGCAGTTTCTGTTTTGGCCACCCCATATTGGATTTGGGTACCTTATGGGCATTATGTTCTGTTGGCTTATTTCTTTATTTCTTTCAGTGGTCATTGAACCACACTTACTATATTCCCTTTTTCACAGTCCCTCCAACCTTCTAGGATTTCTTTTCTTGAAACTTTAGAGAAACTATTCTTGTAATGGTCACTGACTTCCACATTCTAAATCTACTGGCCAATTCTCAGTTTATATCTTACTTGACCTAGTAGCGGATTTAACACGGTTGGTTATTCCCCCCACATATTGGTATGTTTTCTTCTTTTTTTCTTTTTGGATTGACACCTTTTTTTTTTTTTAATTGGTTTCACCAACACCATACTTTCTTGATTTTTGCTTTTTTATCATAGTTAGTGCTTCAGTAGTCTTTGTTAGTTTCCTTTTCTAGTTTTATTTCATCTCAGCCTCATAAACTTGGAGTTCCAGGACTCAGTCCTGCCACAGCCTCTCTTAACTTACTTTCCTGCGTCTGTTCTTGCACTCCTGTTGTCAGAGTGACTCTATTAAAACGTTATGACAGTTATTGTACCTTCTCTGCTCAGAACCTTGCAGTGGATTTCCCTTTTATTCAAAGTAAACCAGGACCCCTATTATCTCTTGGACCTCCTCTCCTACTATTTTCTTTTGCCAGAAATCCAAGTTCAGCACTTTACTATTCTTTGAATAGTCAATAGGGTTTTTGTCGCCTCAGCTGGAATACTTTCTCCCAAGGTGCCACATGGTTAATTCCTTCACTTCTTTCAAGTCTTTGCTCATATATCACCTACTCAGCAAGGCCTACCATTTCCATACTGTTGTCGTTTTTTTTTTGGTTTTTTTTTTTGTACATAATTGATTATATTTAGTTTCAATATAATCAGTAATTGATCCATGACTTTGAACTGGCAGGAGCCACCCCACCAACCCAAAGAGTAAGTAAATGTTTACCTTAAGTTCTAATATTTTTTTTTTTTTTTTTTGAGACAGAGTCTCGCTTTGTTGCCCGGGCTAGAGTGAGTGCCGTGGCGTCAGTCTAGCTCACAGCAACCTCAAACTCCTGGGCTTAAGCAATCCTACTGCCTCAGCCTCCCGAGTAGCTGGGACTACAGGCATGCGCCACTATGCCCGGCTAATTTTTTGTATATATATATATTTTAGTTGTCCATATAATTTCTTTCTATTTTTAGTAGAGACGGGGTGTCGCTCTTGCTCAGGCTGGCCTCGAACTCCTGACCTTGAGCGATCCACCCGCCTCGGCCTCCCAGAGTGCTAGGATTACAGGCGTGAGCCACCACGCCCGGCCCTTAAGTTCTAATTGTACATAACACACATGCTGCAAAAAAGACAGGCCAACAAAGCCTAAACTCTTTATTTTACCAACCAGTATTTACTTTGTTTTGGGGTTTGTTTTTTGTTTTTTTCTTTTTTTTTGGAGACAGGGTCTTGCTGGAATACAGTGGCACCATCATAGCTCGCTGTAACCTTGAATTCCTGGGCTCAAGGGATCCTCCTGCCTCAGCCTCCCAAACAGCTAGGACTACAGGCACATGCCACCATACCTGGCTTATTTTTTTTTTTTTTTTTTTTTTTTTTTTTTTTTTACTTTTTGTAGAGACAGGGTCTCCCTTTTACCCAGGCTGGTCTTTGAACTCCTGGCCTCAGGCGATCCTTCCGCTTTGGTCTGCCAAAGTGCTGGGAGTACAGGCATGAGCCACCCTGCTAACCCAGCCAGTATTTCTGATTATCTTCCTGATGCTGAATTTAAAAACCTTAGGAGTGTACCAGTATAGCTTTCAGACTTTCTATATCCAGATAAAGGGGCCCAGAGGCAGAGGTCAGGCCCCAGGCTGTTCAGGGGTGGGAAAAGTGGCAAAGATATCTCTGTAATAAATAGTCTGTGTCAGTTTTCTAATTTTAGTGAAATGCTTTGTCTCTCATCACCCCCAAACTTTCATCCATTGCATCTATGACAGAAAAACACTCCTCTCCCATATACACAAAGCCATTGGGGAGTAGGGGGGATGGAGTGGGTATTACACAGGCACCAACCAAACTTTTTATCGAGCCAGAAAATGGATTTTTGATTCAGTTTAATGACAAGAAGTTGTGTAAAATTGGTGTCTTGCCTATTCCTCAAAGTGAGCTGGGCTGGATTTTTATAATTAGAAGTATTCCCCATGATAATAGTTAAATGCTATAAAAAAAATAAAATTGATCCTGTCTCTATGAGTAGCAAAAGAGCTGCTTCCAAAAATCTAGGGGTGCCCATGTCCCATGTCCCACCCGCACATGGCTACATGAGAAGCATATAATCTGTCACTTCTGTCAACTTTTTTGGGGGGTGGAGAGGAGGGTGGAACAGTGCTTAGGGATGAATTTTTTGTTATTCTCCCCTACCACCAAAACCTATAGATCTACACACAACACCGATACGTATGCGTATCCATTTTTAAGAAAGGTTTTCCTTCCTGGATCCCAAAATCCATCCTGCCTCAGGCTGAAAGACAGTGCTTATTAACTGCACAGATCTAGTGTGTAAACATCCTATAGAAGGTGAAGGCTCCTGTGTTGTCTCATAAGCTGTGAGGGGGCAGGGGCAAAGAAGTGAATATTCAAGCTGTGAGGGGGCAGGGGCAAAGAAGTGAATATTCATGGATCATTTGCATTTTGTCTTAAACCCAATCTACTCAGCAACACTTTCAGGTCCAGGGACTGGGAGAGGTTCTGTGGGTACAATATGGCAGATGACCTGATGGTCCTAGACCACGGGGTAAGTAGTGAGTGATTGAGCAGGGACCAAGTAACATCTGTCATAAAGTCTCTGTGTGCTTCGGTTCTAAACACCTTGGAAAGGCTTGAGTCCAGCACAGCAAGTGGGCAGTCTACACTGAGAGAGGCCAGGAAGGGAACGCTGTAGGGAGAACACCAGCCCAGTGACACACTGGGAGTGTACAGCTGAACTGAGGGCACAGCTTGCACTCTTGGTGTCCACAGGGGAAGCAGTCCCATTTTCATCACCAAAGACAAAGACTTGACTTTGCTGAGGATGTCAAGCCAGTGAGGTAGGAAGATAGCCAGAGACATTGCAGCCCATCTGTGATGCTAGCTTGGGACAGCGGGTATCCCAGAGTAAAATTCTATTGTGCTCACTGAATGAAAAAAACACAAGAGTCCTTGTGAGGAGAGGCAGCAACACAGATGACCTGCCCAGTAGAAGCTCAGTATGAATTTTGTACCATCTGCTGAGCTAGGTCCCAAACCTTGATGCAGAAGTCTTTGCTACCACTGACAGCTTATGTGCCAGAGCTCAGGACACTGACTGTAAACAGTGACATCATGCTCATACTTACAGAACTTGCTGATAGTGTCTCATTCTCATCTAGTTCCCACAATTCAACAGCATGTGAATTGGGAGCCACTGGGTTACCTCTGTCTCCCAAGTGAGCTCAGCCACTCTGACATCTCTCTGGACTCTGGCAGAGCAGAAGCCTTCGTCGGGGGCAGCACAAAGGTCCTTAAAACGCCAGAGTGGCCAGGTAGCTTCCAAGAGTCCTCTCCCATTGGAATCACGGGGGACACACTTCATTTCTCTAGCAATGGGTTGTGATGAATGTGAAGTGTTGTCTACCAGGGAAGCTCATGAGAAGCTCAGTGCCCAGGGTTTTTATTGGGGGCTAGTCATGCGGGCACCCTCTGCCTAGCATGTACCCAAATTCTAGCTTTCTAGAAGGAAAGCAGGTGTTAACCATAAACCACATTGTAAAACAGTTTTGGCACAATGAGCGATTCTTGTTAGGGAATGGTGGGAACTCTCCGGAACTCCAAGTTGTTATATGCTTGCCATGGACCAATATTGCAGGCAGGACTTTCTAAGGATAGCAGTCTCTGGCCTCTTGTATTCACTCTTTTCTGCACATGATGGCATCCAAAGAAGTTTGTTTTTTCTTCTTTCTATAGAGTATAAAACATTTAGACTAAATCATCTCTCTTTAGGAAATTCTGTAACAACCAAAATGTTTTGAGAATGACTTGAACAGTTTAACTGGGTTGAATAAATGAGTTTATTCACTTAAACATATTCTTTGCAATAATAATAATGCCTTGATACTATTATCCACAGTCTGTGCTGATTTTTATAATTATAAAAGTGGTTTATTTCATAGTAAAATTTTATTTCCAAAAATAAAAAATTAAGATATCTTAGTATTCACTTGAAAAATAACACCTGTGAATATGACTGTCAGCTTCAAAGCAGATACTGATTTTTCTTCACTTTTCTTCCATCTTCCATCTTTCGTGGTCCAGAGGGCCTATTTGAAACTTGCCATCTTTGGGTTTGCTTTAGTAACCACCTTTCTTTTTTTTATAGGCCAAGATGCTGAATTATCAGGGACACTTTCACTTGTTTTGACACAGTGCTGTAAAAGAATAAAGGATACTGTTCAAAAATTGGCCTCAGACCACAAAGACATCCACAGCAGTGTTTCTCGTGTTGGAAAAGCCATTGATAAGGTATGGTATTGAAGAAAGTGTTTTGTAATTTTGAGCATCATCCTTTTTCTTCTGTCATTATTTTGGTGACACTGGCTTTCCCAAATTATTTTATGCTATTCTTTTCAACTTTGCTTTTGATAATTTTTGCAGGTCTAGTTTTACTATGCTAGTCTTATTAATGTTCCCTGTTGCTAGTATTTTAAAAAATAAAAACAAAACAAAAAACCCTCTCCTTTTATAGCTTTGTTGTTTATCCATTTTCTTATATGACTAGAACTCCTAGGGTCATGATGAATAAAGTTCCAAAGAAATTTAAACCCAGTATGTGGAAGGTTGTTTGTAAGAGTAACCCTAAGTAATTCCCTGGCTGTGACTCTGTCTCTGTTAATAGGATGATTAGAATAATACCCTTGCATCTGTCTCCTCTGCATCATCCTACCTCTTTTCTTCCTGTGGGCACATTAGTTGCTTTTCTTCAGTGATGTCTTCTGTGTGAGTGAGTGAGTGAATGGGTTAGTTGCTAGCCAGTGAGGCCAGTCACTTTTGTTGGATGATTTTTTTCTTGTGACATTTCTTAAATAAGCAATCTTTGACTTAGTGGTTGGCTTATAAGCAGTTACCATTTTAAACACTGGAGACGTTGTGATTGGTCAGGAGTATGTCTGTTCACGTATTGTAAACTTCTGGGAAGATAGGAAGGACTTTTGAGGAGACCTCTTTGTAACAAAGGCATCTCCCAAACAGTCTTAGGAGGTAGTCTGTATGCACAAGAGTGATAGCTGTAATATAGACAGTAGCAGCTCACTGAATCCAGAGAGTGGTTCCATCTAACTCATGGGTAGGCCCAACTATTAGAAATTATCCTATAGAAAACTAGTATTGAAAGGCTAGGCTTGAGGCTGCCTGAGTCAGAATTGTTTGCTTCTAAGGTGGTGGCATTCACTGGTAGTTACAACAGGACTGTGAGTGGCAGGGGTTCTGGGGATGTGTTTTGGAAGTCATGGCTTACAGAAATGTTAGTGGCCTTTCAGAGAGCTGTCACCACTCCCATGGTGGTGTGAGGGCTTTGACTCAGCAAAAGAGTCAGATGTTGGCAGCAGCAGGGTTCCAGCCACATTGTTGAATCAGTGATGGTAGTCACCACCAAAGGCTGGAGGGCAGTGAGTATTCTCTGAAATAGCTTTGAGGTTGTGAGGCCTGTTAGGTAACTCCAAGGGAGTGAACACAGTGGAAATGGATTTGGCGTCAGACCTGTTTGGGACAATGGCATTGGAAATCTTCAGTTGGTACCTGCTGTGGTTGTTGGTGGGTATTAGCTTAAGGACTATGGGAACGGTGGTGGGGCACTTTAGAGATGGTCTTAAATCACAGTGGTTGAGGAACCCTTAGTTTCTCTAGGATACAGTAACTACTGGTGGTGTTTAAGAAGCTTCTGATTTTGGTGGTTGACAGTGACCAAGGCATCCTGGTGAATTCTGATGGCTCCTGAGGACATCTGCTTGACCATTAGGCTGCCTGAAATAATGACAGAGGGTCAGCATCTGACAGCAGAACTAGATGGAGCCATGACAATGAGAAGAACTAAAACTTCCAAGGCAGCTAATCAGAGAAAGTATCTGGAAAGAGATCCCAGGTTCTCAGAATAAGTGGATATGGTCTCAACAGCCATAGCTCAAGAGTGTGGATTACCAACCACCAGGATCTTGAGCTGTTGGGCAAATCCCCAATTTTGCATTCTGCCACTGGTAGGGTGACCATATATATCCCCGCTTCTAGTTTATGTCTGTTGTCCTGTCATAATTACCAGAACCCTCTTTTGCTCTAGTCCCCTTTGCTGTTGGTGACTTGCTGAGCATGTCTTCTTCCAGATCCAGCCGGTCTTTCCAGATATTCATAAGGGCTGTCAGATGTTTTGACCTATCTTTGAGGCAAAACATGTACATGTACTTGGTGTAAAAAATTGAAGTATCTCTTTGAGAATGGATATCAAGGGCACACATTTATAGTGAATAATCAACATTCTGGCTTTTGGTGGGGGGATGTGTTTGAGGTGAATGTTCTTGATTGTGTATTTTAATTTACTCATTACTCTTTTGAGGACCTTTTTTTCATGTACTTGGAAATTATAAGAGCTTTTTCAGGTAATTCTTTCATAGTTTCTTTCAAAAAATTGTTTCATGTTCCTATGGTAAAAGTAGTTTAGGTTCTAGGTGACCTGGATTCTAGATTCTTATCTATTATATAAAACTGCATTATTTAGTTGATACTGATAAGTATTTGTTGTATTATAGTCCACAGTCACAGAGGAAATCCTGGATCTTTTAGGCCAGTTCTTTAACATCTTTCAGTGTACTTTTTCCTGATATTTTTGGCATCTACTTGGCCTCAGTGGAAGCGGAAGCTGTTTCCCTACTAGAACTACCTGGATGTTGTGAATGGGCTTTTTGCGTACATGAGGAATTCTGTGCAGGCTGTTGTCACATTCATTGACTTGTTAAGTCCTCCAACTCTTTTAATTTGAACCTGGTAAAATTGTGTAAGCTCTGGGCTGCCTGTTGTAAAGGCTGGGTGGACTCATATGAATTGGTAATGAACAAACAGGATAAAACTGAATCCATTGTGGTACAAGGCTTTTAAGTGCCACATCAAACAGACCTGAGTAATAAACTGGAATGCTGTCCATCAGCCTGTGAGCACCATTTTATGGACCTAAGCTCCCACCCTCACAAGATGAGGACAGTCAAAGAAGCCAGTGGCTCCTTTGCCAGCAAACTGATTTTGAGTGAGAAACTTTAGTAAATTTTTGACATGCTAAATGGTTATTTTCTTTTTCCTTTTGTGTTTTAATATTTCTTGTGTTTTAAAGTTTTCTAATTATCACTTCTCTGAAAATGTAAGCAGAAAAGAAGTTTCTAGTGGTGTTAGCCAAGGCGTTGTCTGGCTTTTAATTATTATGAGCATAAAAAATTGTTGAAGATTTCTGCTTTAATGTGTTGACTATTTTCAGATGCCCACAGTATGATCACTAAAATAAATAATATCAGTTGGGTTCTGTGACAAAAATTTTTTTTTTTTTTTGTTGAGACAGTCTCACTTTGTTGCCCAGGCTAGAGTGAGTGCCGTGGCGTCAGCTTAGCTCACAGCAACCTCAAACTCCTGGGCTTAAGCGATCCTACAGCCTCAGCCTCCCGAGTAGCTGGGACTACAGGCATGCGCCACTATGCCCGGCTAATTTTTTCTGTATAGATTTTTAGTTGTCCGTATAATTTCTTTCTATTTTTAGTAGAGACGGGGTCTCGCTCTTGCTCAGGCTGGTCTCGAACTCCTGACCTCGAGCGATCCACCCGCCTCGGCCTCCCAGAGTGCTAGGATTACAGGCGTGAGCCACCGCGCCCGGCCAAAAATTTTTGTTAGTAAAAAGAAATAATGTATTGGCTGTTCTTAATTTCCTCCCCTATTTTTAGAATATTTAGAATTCTGTCCTGTTTAGAGTATTGTATTTAGTGTTTTACTAAGTTATTTGACTTTTTGAAATTTACTGCCTGAGTCAATAAAAATGATTATTGCTTTAGACTTTCAGGCATATGTGTATGTGTTAAAATAAATAGAACTAAAGACTTGAAAGTGTCTAAAGTCTGCTATGGTATAGTTAAAAGCTAAACACACAGTACATGTCTTTCATAAGATTGCAGTCTGATTTGGTCTGCAATGTAAAAGTGCTTTTTGTACACATAAAATAACTGGAAAAATTCTGAAGCACCAGAAAATAAGTTTGCACAGGGTGGACACTGCTTATTATAAAGTAAAGGAAAAGATTATTTTGTTTTTAATTAATCTAAGGTTTGTGGAGTTGTCCTAAATTTGACTTGGGAGAATGGGTAAGACAGAGAGCAGCAGAGCAATGAGGTATGATTGTGGGGCTGGGACGCGGCAAAACAGCAACTGAGAATATACTTGACTCATGTTAAAGACTCTTAAGGATTGACTTGATAGAGTGGCTGTCACTGTTGGGAATAGGGAAAGATCAGGTTGGGGGAAGGCAAATGATGGAGGAAGACGCAAGGGATGTGGATTTGATCCGAGTAGGAGAGTAGGCGCAAAGGGAGTAAGTGACGAAAGCAGTTGAAGATTTGCTTGATCTCATTAACTAGGATGAAAAGAGACTACGTCAGTGGTAGGGAGATAATAGCTGTCACTTACTGAGTGTTGACCATGTTCCAGAAACTGAGCTTGAGTGCTTTTTATACATTTATATCCCATAATGCAAGTACATTATTTCCATTTTACAGATGAGGAAAGAAACTAAGATTCCAAGATATTAAATAACATACCCCAGGTAGCTTGGAGGTGGTAGATCAAGGTATGGAGAAAATTTTCAGTCAAGAAAGAATCTGTTCTTAAACACTATGCTAAACTAGAAAATCAGTGAGGCCATTTCAAGGCTGGTAATGTTGCAGGGGGAAAATATAACAATAGTGAAAAAATTTTTTAAACTGCATTGTCTAAACTGATCTTCTACCACTAGATGGAGTATCTATATTGGTGAGGCAAAGTGCCGACTGTATTGAAGAGTGAGGGGAGTAATGGTGTAAGTAAAATATGGAATACTTTAAGACTGTTCTGGGTGAGCAGTCTAGAACTGCCTTTTATGTATGTATGACTGGGATATAAGGGGAGAAAACAATAACAGTGGTAAGATCTTGTGTTTAGCCTTAAACAGTAGCTTAAAGTGATTGAATTAGATATGTGCTAGCTCTAAAATTCTGTTATGTAATGAATACTTATATAGTAGAGCAATGTTAGTGTTAAGGAAAAAAAAGGAAATTAAAAAGACTAGTAATAGTAAATTCGCTCTGATTAAGAAGAAAAAATTAAGTTGAATTCTGAAATACTTAATTTTTGATATATATTTTGGGAGGAACTTTTAGAATTAGCAAAAAGAAATAGTTGACAAGTTTATAAGAAGAAAATGGTGATAAAAAACCTGGAATGTGTTCCCTATAAAGAAGATAAAACATCAAACTCTTCCCCTGCCCCCTGCTCCCTGAATTACTAGAGAATAATCCAAGAAAATGTAGTAGACAGTATATCTAAACTTTTACAAGGCATTTAATAACATATCTCATATCTTTGTGGTCAGGATGGAAGATGGTGCTTTTAAAATTATGTAGTTTGAATAGGAGCTGCCATATTCTTAATTCACTGTCCACTTTGGCCACAGTGCTTGGTGTGAGGATGGGCCTGACCCACTTGTCCCAACCAGGCTTGGCCATAGTTGTTTCCTGCAGGGTGGGTTTCCCAATGTCCTTTCCTAGGATCTTTCTCGTTAGAACTCTTAAGAAAGGAGAAGGGCTGGGTATATGTGAACTTGGGAGTGATTGGTAGCCCGTGAAAGAATCTGATCTGTCGTGGGAAACAAAGTTCAGGTGCCAAGAGAAGTGGGTGGGGGAAGTATCTTTAAAGCCCAATTACCCTCCTGCTTAGCCCTTTCTCTAAATCCAACTTGCTTGGGCAAAAAGGATTTCTGTTTCAACCAAGAATCCTGGCTCATACAATAGCAAGATGTTTTCTATGACTCTTCACTCATATTGGGCTTTAGCTTCTGTGAAACAATACTGGTTCTGCCTTTTTTAGTCTGAAGATCATTCTCAAAAGAGAAGATGAATTGAGTTCTGCTTTCTGTGCCATCCATCAGACAGATTACATCATTCAGTAGCTCTAAGCTATAGGCTTGTATTTTTCTTGTTACTCCTTTTCTAAACAGAATGAAGCTACGTTATTTAATTGATGTTGATAATCATTTGAATTTAGTCCAGGCCGGTGAGGAAAGCCTGGACCTTTGCTATCAGGTCTCATTAGGTTTCAGGATCAGAAAATCCCACTTGACCTGGAGGTGGTCCAGACCACTTTTGCTTGAGGCTAGAAGATGACATTATGCTTGGTCTAGCATCCAAGTCAGGCTCTGTTGAGAAGGACAAAAGGATGTTATACCCATTGGACTGTCTCAAATAATCCAGTCTGTAATTGTATTTAAGTGATTTTAAAATAATGAATTTGTTATTAATACCTTCATTAATATGCTTTTGAAAATTCTCTTAAATACAGAATCAGAAGGTTTGATGGCAAGGCCTGGCTCTCAGATTCAGCTACTGTGTATTAAAGGTTTACTGTTGGATGAGTACTGGTAGAGATTCGTGTATGTTATTTAACTTAATCCTCACCGACACTTTCAAAGGTAGGGATTATTGTTTCCCGATGCAAATAGGAAAACTGAGGTTTACCTGTCTGAGGTCACAGAACCAGAAAGCAAATGAAAGAGCTGGGATTAAAACCCAGATTTTAAGATTTCAAGGAAACTTTCTCAACTGGAGTTCCTTTAGAGAATTAATCCCTAGTGCCTGGGGGTACCCACTGTATGTATAAATTTCTCTCCTTTGCATTTAGAATGGTAAGAGAGATATATCATATTTGGAAGAATTATAAAATAGCCACAGAAAGGTATGTAAAATAATAGTGAGGGATAGGGATGCAAATGTGACAGATGGTTAGATTACTGAGCATTTCTAAGGATCTTAAAAGCCTGCAGAGTGATTTGGCACAATACTCCCTTTGTTTATAAAGTGTGAATTTACCAGCGTGAATCTACCTTTCTCTTAATTTTGAAAACCAAAGAAGTATGATTATCATACAGAGGAAAATATGTAATGTCTAAAAAGTCAGCATCTATATCTAAAAATGCATCTACAAAATGCTGATTATGACACACTACTAAATTTATTTCCTAGCGCATAGTTTATAAAGCACTGCTGTCTGGTACATGCCTAAATATGGATTATTTCATCATAGAACATGTGCCTCATCATCAGCTTTACTAAATATTGCCAAATTTTTCCCTAAAGGTTTTGTACCAATTTATAGTCTTATCAAACATGTAAAACAGTTGCTGTTTCTTCATTTTTCTTTTTTTTTTTTGTTCATTTTTCATCTATACTTGGTATTATCGGATGTTAACATTTTTAAAATTAATTAGATTGGTGTGAAATAGTCTCTAGTTTTACTGATTTTGCCTTTCTTTGATCATCTTGAACATCTTTTCATGATTAACATTAAAATTTTCCCCTTTTGTGAATTTCATGTTCCTCTTCTGTCCATTTTTTCTGTTAGGTTGTCTTTCTTATTGGTAAGCGTTTGTTTCAAACTCTTGAATACTGATCTTTTGTGGGTTGTATGTGTGAAGTGGTATCTTCTCCCAGTCTGAGGGGAACCAGAATCCAGGTCTTCTCATTCTGTTACATGTCCTTTGTAGTCTACTTCTTATGCTTAACCAGATTAACTGGATGCTTCCAAGGGAAGGTGATTCCTGGTAGATGCAGCCATAGCACGTTGTTAAGTTCATACACCAGTTTTTCTTCAAAGTAGATTGGGAAATTTTAAGAAATGTATTAACACTATTAGAGAAATGGCACTTAGGAATTAAAACAAATGTTAAATTTTACTGTATATTTTAAAGTCTGACTGATCTGTAAGAATATTGATGATATGTGGCCAGAAAGGCAGGGTGGACTATTTAGATTTCGCAGTTTCATAATGGTGTTCTATTAAAGTTATTTACTTCTCCTCTGCCTCAGCTTCCAGATTTAGAGTGTCCTGGATTTCTTTTTCCAAGTCATAACATCCTCTCCAGGCAGACACACCCTTGAATGTGTGCTTTTTTTGTTTTTAGTTCTTGTTTGGATCTTTTCTTCCCATTTAAGAACAGCATGCCAAGGCTTTCCTTTGCTTTAAAAATATGAAAGGAAAAAGTATAGTAAAACAGAAGTGCTAATAATAGACAGGTAGTTCTCTTCATTAGCCGCCACTTGGCTGGTTTGCTATGCTGCTGATTTTCTGGGCAGTCATGCAAATGAGTTTGGTCACCTAGCAACGGAAGCTGGGCCTGAGTCCAGCTCTGATGCACCAGTGAGAAAGAACCTGCAGTTATAACAAAAGGAGTTTGACACTGTATTATATTCCTTCAACCTCTTTTTATAATCTTAGCTTTAATTTTTAATACATGTGACCAGAAAATAAGCTGTTAAAGAAGTTTTCTTATCTACCTCAGTGGTTTAAACTGGAAAATCAGAATGGTTAGGGAGCTCAGAAAATTTCAGGAAATCATCTAATACATTGCTCATTCATGCTTGTTTTCCGAGCATAGTAAATAAGTTATAGAGCTTGAATATAGAGATATTTTGAATGTAAAGGTGTTCGATTTTTCTTACCTGTGTAGTGGAGACCATAGTAAGCCTTAAGGAAATACAGTTATGCAGAGGGGATCATTGTAAAACTTTGTAAGAAACCCAAAGGAAATTGTTTAAATATCAGTCTCTTCTTAAAATTTTCTAGGTGATGAACATTTATTTTTGGTATGTATGTTAAGGAAAGAATTCAAGGAATTCTTTTATTTGATCTGAGCAGATACTGTCTTGGTGGTAGCTATTAAAATACTGACTTGGTATATACTGCCAAATAAAATTGTCTGTTTTAACATGGTCTGTACTTTGAACTGACCAGTGTGTCTTTCAAAGTTGTTTTATTTTCTTTTTCTAAGGAACAGATACCTGATAAATTTGTTGAGAGTTGATGTGATTGGGGAATAATCATTAAATGAATAAGTAGAAACCTGAAGGTTGTATTTGGATTTAATGAATTTGATAAATTAGGGAGAGACCTTTCTTAACTAGTCTCAGTGATTCTTTGCTTATAGCATCCAGTTAGATACTTAGAGAGTTACAGGCAGATTCCCGAGTTTGTAATAAATTCTATCATCTTCAGAGACCCACTCCTTTTATTAATTTGCATGGCCCTTCGGGGAGTAGAATATGGGAGAGTATAACATCAAACACTCCCTGGGCCTCTGCTCTAGTCCAGAAGGAGATCTAGTTTCACTTCCAGTGTTCTAGTGGTCATAGCATAAAGATATAATAATTTGCCTAAAAGTATTGATGAACTGATAAAGTTAACTCTCAACAGGCAGCATCTGATAAGCAGAAATGAAACACAAGACCTTATATAGGCCGGGCGCGGTGGCTCACGCCTGTAATCCTAGCACTCTGGGAGGCCGAGGCGGGTGGATCGCTCAAGGTCAGGAGTTCGAGGCCAGCCTGAGCAAGAGCGAGACCCCGTCTCTACTAAAAATAGAAACAAATTATATGGACAACTAAAAATATATATAGAAAAAATTAGCCGGGCATGGTGGCGCGTGCCTGTAGTCCCAGCTACTCGGAAGGCTGAGGCAGTAGGATCGCTTGAGCCCAGGAGTTTGAGGTTGCTGTGAGCTAGGCTGACGCCATGGCACTCACTCTAGCCCGGGCAACAAAGTGAGACTCTGTCTCAAAAAAAAAAAAAAAAAAAAAAAAGACCTTATATAAACAACTGTGGTTCTTCTGTGCTAGCGAACAGTCTATTCAGTATGTGTGTGGATGCTATTGCTTCAGCGTCCAGATACTTTGTATTATTTCCATTCTTCAGGTTAAGTACTTGCCCAAAAAAAAGGTCTATAAAAAGAAAATGAATAAAAATTAAGAGTGATAGTAGTCTTGGTTTTTTGTTTATGTTTTGTCTAAGTGATTCAAATCTTTATGTATTCAGTTTTAGGCTATTGGCTTAACATCTAAAACTAAGGTAGATAGCTCTTTCTAAGGAAGAAAGATGTGTTTAATTTTGGGAGAGGAGCATTCCTGTATTGTGATTATAAATAGTAGGCTATTTGCAGTTGCTATTGCAGGTTACTTACTACCTGTTGTTGTATGTCCTATCAAATAATCCCATATTGGTTGAACTGTATTTAAGCATTGGTTGAGTAGGATTCCAATTTTAGTTAAATCTAAATGATCTTGTCTAATTAAGTTTATATGCTTTTAAAAAGGAGTGCAAGACATGTATTAGAGAGTAATGCCTGTGAAAGATAAAGGGGGCGGAAGTGGAATTGGGCAGGGAAAGCTTTCAGACCATGATGTAGATGTGCTCTTCCTTCACCTTTGATGTTTCAGGTTTCTTTCTGATACTGTTTTCTTCTTTCTGAAGGACTTGTTGTAGCAATTCTTTTAGAGCAAGTCTGCCAGCAGCAAATTTAGTTTTCTTCCATCTGAAAATGTCTTTATTTCATCTTCATTCCTGAAGGATATTTTCAATGAATATAGAATTCTAGGATAATAGTTCTTTTCTTTCAATACTTGAAAGATGTCATGCCACTTCCTTCGGCCTCCACGGTTTTTGCTGAGAAATCTGCATTCAAATCCTGGCACCCCTATAAATAACAAATCACTTTTCCCTGGCTGGGGCAAGATTTTTTCTTTATTATTCATTTTTAGCAGTTTGATTGTGAGGTGTCTGGGTAGGATGGATTTCTTTTGAGATTATTCATTTTGGAGTTCTCTAAATCTTAGGTTTATGTCTTTTGCCAAACTCAAGAAATACTCTTAAAATATTTTTTTTCTATACCACACTGTTTCTCTTTTCCTCTGTTATTCTGATGACACAAATGTGAGATCTTTTGTTATTTTCCCACTGTAACCCCAAACTCCTGGGCTCAAGTGATCCTCCTGCCTCAGCCCCCGAGAATAGCTGGAACTACAGGCACGCCACCACGCCCAGCTAATTTTTTCTATTTTTAGTAGAGATGGGGTCCCACTCTTCCTCAGGCCGGTCTTGAACTCCTGAGCTCAAGCAATCCTCCTACCTCAGCCTCCCAGAGTGCTAGAATTGCAATAATTGCCCTGAAGTCTTTAATGATTCCAGTATCAGTCATCTTGGCATTTGTATCTATTGATCATCTTTCCCACTGGAGTTGAGATTTCCTTGGTTCTTTGTATGTCAAATAATTTTGCAGTGTATCCTGGACATTTTAAATATTATGCTACAGTACTCTGGGTTTTATTTAAATTCTGTGGAGAGTGTTGATATTTTTGTTTTAGCAGTCAGTCAGTCTGATTGGGTTTAGGTCATAGATTCTAACCAGACTTCTCTGGGTTGTAGTTTCAAGGTCAGCTTTGCTTCTAAAGCCATTGCAGCTATTCAGATTTGTCCTATGTGTGTACCACCCAATAGTCAATTTGGGGCCTGGGAACTAGGTTTATCCTCTAGTTCAGTTTTCAAAGTCTGTCGTATGCCATTTAGAGTCAAGTCCTCTGTGCATGCCATAGTTCAAGGCCAAGCTCAGGAGTACATAAACTGCTTGGCCATTCCCCCATCAACTCCGACCTCAATACTGCAATTCTTGGGATTTACCATGGATTATTTAGCTGATCAATCCTATGTTAATGGCATATGTGTTTTTTCGTCTCTTCCCAACCTTGCCACCACCATTATAGACGAGGCTGCATTGAGCATGCCTTCACAGGTCATCACTGCATACCTGTGAAAATATTGCTATAGTATAATGCTTGGAAATCAATGTATTCACTTGATTTCAATTTATTCACAGAAATCATTGTTAAATCTATATATCTCTAAAAATATATCTATTTACTCTTTGAGCAATAATTATGAGAATGACAAGTTTTATTATAGAAAGGAACAATGGAAAAATTCCTTTCTATGATAGACTATAGATAAATTGGAATTGGGTACTTATAGGAAATATCTCAGATTGAAAAGAAGACCATTTTTCCTCTTAGGTGATGTGAAAATCATCTAGTCCTGATTTCGTTCCTTTTTTTTTCCCCTCAGAATTTTGATTCTGACATCAGCAGTGTGGGAATAGATGGCTGCTGGCAAGCAGACAGCCAAAGACTTCTCAATGAGGTGATGGTGGAACACTTCTTCCGACAAGGAATGCTGGATGTAGCTGAGGAGCTCTGCCAGGTAACAGTGTGCCAACTGGGAGGGTATGTATGAAAAAAAACAAGGGAACTCCTTGGACTTTGCATTATTTGCAGAGTGAGGTTTTGAGTCTTCTGCTAGCTATACATTGATTTTAAATCTTTTAATTATTAGGGATGGCTGCATTTTATTAGGAATTTTTTTTTAAGTGGTGAAAATTATAGCCCTAGAACTTACCTGAATTGTTCTTTCCTTGTTCGTGGTGCAGAAGGTTGGTCCCAGATCATTGAATCAAGGGGATCAGAAGAGATAGTACTTTTCTTCGTTTCCCCTTTTGATAGGGAAGGTTAGTATAGCAGAGAGAAGAGGAAAGGGACAAAACATTAATGTTTGTTCTTCTGATCTAGAATTTTATCAGTGAATTTCAGAATAAAATTTACTTCAGGTGAACAGCATTTGTCTTTTATTTCTATTAGACATGAGCTTAGGGATCTTAGAACAGTTTGCTAATACCATGAAGTCATTATGGTACCAGCTGTTATGTAGTCAGTGTTTACTGCAAGCCAAGGCCCTGCCTTTATTCCTTGTTGCAACCCCGTGAAGTAAAAATTATTGTTCCCATTCCACAGATGAGAAATCTGAGATCTGGAAAAGTAAGTAACTTGCTCAAGGCCATACAGGTTCTGCATGAAAGAACTGGGATTCAGTCCCCAGTTTTTAATCTCCATATTCTTTTCTAAGCCACTATGTGCAATTGCATTTTTTGTTTGGAAAAATGAAAGACTAAAAGAATTAAATAATTCAAAACCAGTCTCTAAGCCTTTCTATTTTTAACAGATCAAATAAATGATAACTCAGATCTTTCTCTGTATCTTACAGGGATTTTATGTGTGTGTCCATACAAATTTCCTAAATTGTGTCATTAAGGATTAAGTTTGTTTTTAAGTAACAAAGACCCCAAGTAACAGTGGTTTAAACAAAAATGAAGTTTACTTTTTCTCACACAGAAATAGATAGTGAGACATCCGCAGCATGTATGGTTCGGTTCCATTAAGCTCTCAGAGACCTACACTCCTTCTAGCTCTACTGTCCTGGACCACAAGCATGGCAGCCAAAGTTGCAGCCACACTTTTGTATCCTAGGAAGGAACAAAGAGTGCATGCTTTTATTTCACTGGGCAGAACTTACGTCTCGCAAAGCTATACCCAGCTTTATTTTCCATATGGTCGTCATGTACCCTGCTGAAATTTGGAGGTTCTACTGTGGAAAAGGGGGAAGAATGATATTAAGGACAATCATTAATCTCTGCCATAGAAATAACATGTTAAAAGGAAATTATCTTTAACGGTTTGCCCTATATTTTATAATCTAGCAGATACTTTTACCACGATCTCTTTATCTTGATTACTACTAACAAAAATTCTTTCTGTTTTGTTTGTTTGTTTGTTTGTTTTTTTCCAGGAATCTGGTCTTTCTGTAGACCCAAGTCAGAAAGAACCATTTGTGGAGTTAAATCGAATATTAGAAGCACTAAAAGTCAGAGTTCTGAGACCCGCTCTGGAGTGAGTTACTGAGTTTGTTTTCTTTTGAATACTTGGAGAGAACTCTGTAAGAAAACTTAATTAGAACACACATTAGAGGCCAGATGTGATGGCTCATGCCTGTAATCCTGGCACTCTGGGAGGCCAAGGTGGGCGGATCGTTCGAGCTCAGGAGTTCAAGACCAGCCTGAGAAAGAGTGAGACCCCCGTCTCTACTAAAAAAATAGAAAGAAATTAGCTGGACAACTGAAAAAATATATATATATAAAAAATTAGCCGGGCATGGTGGCGCATGCCTGTAGTTCCAGCTACTCGTGAGGCTGAGGCAGTAGGATCGCTTGAGCTCAGAAGTTTGAGGTTACTGTGAGCTAGGCTGACACCACGGCACTTTAGCCCGGACAACAGAATGAGACTCTGTCTCAAAAAAAAAAAAAAAAAAAAGCACATTAGAGATTTTTCTTTTCTTTTTTTGGGGGGGAGACAGTCTCTCTCTGTCACCCAAGCTAGAGTGCAGTGGCATCATCGTAGCTCACTGCAACCTGTAATTCCTGGGCTCAAGGGATGCTCCTGTCTCAGCCTCATGAGTAGCTGGACTACAGGTGCATGCCACCATGCCGACCTGATTTTTTATTTTTTGTAGAGGCGGGGCCTCACTCTTGCTCAGGCTTATCTTGAACTCCTGAGCTCAAGCAATCCTCCCACTTCCACCTCCACCTCCCGGAGTGCTAGGATTACAGGCGTGAGTGGAGATTCTAGATATATTTATCTCACCTTGGGCAGACTTCAGAGAAATTAAAGAATTATTATTTCTTTTAGCCAAGTGAAATACGGGAGGTGCAATATGAGAAAATGGTTACAGCTTGTTTCACTAACCAGTTGGTCTGAATTCCCATGAGAGAAAAGGGTTTCCTGTATCCAGGCTATATCAGCACTTTGTGTGGACTAGCATTATAACTGAAGCACTATTGTTCAGGTAGTGCTGTTGATATTTGAGCTTCCATAATGTGCTGCGTTCTGTGCTAGCATTCTAAGAAATGATTTAATTGGTTATTGGAACTAAATGGTATGCTGCGTGAAGAAAGCAAATCTTTTTATAAAGCCATTCTATTCTTAATTACTGTGGATTTTGGTGATTCACTGTGAACTTCTCATTGATAGGAATTATCTGAAGTGACTAAGTAAGCTATAATATCCTAGAGCAGAGTCAGCAAGCTTTTTCATAAAGGGCAGGACAATAAATATTTTAGGCTTCACAAGCCTCATAAGATCTCTGTCACATAATCTTTGTTTCATTTTACAAGCCTTAAAAAAATGTAAAAAGCCATTCTTGGCTATTCGCTGTACAAAAACATGCAGCAAGCTATATTTGGCGTGTGCTATAGTTTGCTGAATCCTGTCCTAAAATTTTTTAATCTGAGGATTACCAGATATTTGTAATAAATAGCTCATAAAATAAAGGGAAGAAACAAGATGATAGAAGCAATGATATTGTGCAGTTATACCCTTAGAATCCTGATACTTTAAAACTGGAAAGAGTTGAGATTAGTGTTAACCAGAAAAAAATAGTTGAGAAGTTGACTTTTAAAAAAATGTACAATTTTTTCTTAACTTTTCTTCCACTAACCCATTTAATTCTTCATAGCATAGTTTTCTGTTTATGATCATTTCTCAGTCTTAGAAGATTTTGCATAGTTCCAAAACAGCCCAGATGACCAGGCGGGGGGAGATTCGTATGTAAACTTATAAGTCATAAAATTCCTGTATAAATTATAAATATGAGGTGTAGGTACTGTATGTTTAAAAATGGATCTCACTTAAGAACTGTGGGAACCTGCGGCCTTCTGATTTCAAGATTGTTCTTTTTTAAGCACCAAAGGAGGCAAGAAAAGTGTCTTCTTTCTTTGCTATACCACTTTTTTTTTTTTATTGGTGTCATCCTTGACTTTTATTTTCACATAATACATTCAGCACATGAAAAAAATTCTTCCAAATGTACTTTCAAAATACATGCCAAATTCTACTACTTTTCAGCTCCATCCCCACCATCCCAGTTCAAACCACCATCCCAGTGCACCAGAACTATCAAAACAACCTTCTAATTGTCCCTGTATACCACTTTTAATAAAAGGATTTGTTCCGTAAAATTTATTCAGTCGAAAGGCCACCCTTAAGGACCTCTAGAAGGCCACATGTGGCCTTAAGGCCGCAGGTTCCCCACCCCTGGGAGCAGATTTTAAATTTTGACACACCTGGGAAATAAATTCAACCAAGTACATCTAACACCTCTTAAAATCTGTCAACCACTCTTCTATAAAGAGAGTAAGGGGATACCTTCTGAACCTGGTTCATAAAAACAAACAAATAAATAAATAAATGATTTTTGAAAAAAGAAGAAAATAAGGGAGCCCAAATATAAAAATGTAGTGGTTTCCCCCGTTTTGTAGTGATTAGTAAATAATATTTGGGTTGTTATTCAAGGTAAATATTCATTTATCCATTCATTTCTTAGGCTTTTCATCAGACTTTTATTAAGTACTTACAGTGGTACTTAATATTTGCTGCTGCAGCTTTCATACTACTCAAGACTTTTCCTTTTGGAATTAAGAAAATTCTTAAGACCCTTTTAACTTTGTGCTTTTTCTGTAAGGGATAAGTTTCTTAATAATAACCATATCATATGTATCAATTATTTCTGTAAATGTTTCCTATTACTTGTAACCTTAGGACAGTCTCTGTCAGGCAAAGGGGAGGACTCCGTTCTGTGCAGCTGATGGTAACAGTGGGGATTACTATACAGTAAAAATTTTCTCGTTTGCCATATTAAGTATCAGGGTGGAGGAATGAAGTGGTAATTATACGTAAGTTGTCTTGAGTGCTTATTATGTGCCTGGCATCATTCTAAACATTTTATGTGTCTTAACCTTGTTCAGGCCTCATAATAACCCCGTGAGGTAGGATACTCATTTTTCTGGGGAGGATTTGAAGCCTAGCTGATGTGCTGTGAAAAAAGAATGCTGAGTCAAAATATTATATGAAAAATGCTTCCCATAATACTTCCCTAATATTCTCATGTAAGAAATTAACTTATTAAATGTGCCATCAGTAATACTACAGTAAAGAAACTCATTGAACTTTGTATAACCCAGTGTTTCCTGTGTATATTTGACCAAAGAATCTTTGTTGTCCCTCCAAATAACACCTATTAAAACCCACAAAATTGGAATTCTACAAAACGTAAGTTTGGAAAGTGATAGTTTTATAGAAATCGCCATTGTAACAACTCAAACTTTTCTAATTCTTGCCTGTTATTGGTAGATGCAGTGCAAATATTTACTGAGCATCTTTTAGGAGCTAGGTTCAGAAAATTAAGTTTATTCAACTTATAGCAAAATTTGAAAGATACGGGACACCAGTTTGGGGGGATTCTGGCTCAGATATTAGGGGAAAATACCTGCCAGTTGTATAGCATCTCGTTTTTCTCTGCTGGGAAGAAGCATCATGGAGCCACGCACCAGGGAAAAGAGGAAGGTGAAGGATTGCAGCAATTCCTCCAGGCTACCTAGGCAAGTAAGGAGGCAGAGGCCAACCAAAAACATTGAGAATGGATAGAGGCACCATGGAAGACCTACATGAGAAGGAAGCTTGGAGAATATTAGCTATTTAATTGTGACAACGGAAAGAAGGCGGAAAAGAATGATGATATGGCAGAGAGAAGTGGCAGAACAGCAACTGATTATGTGCACAGACCTGCTCAGAACCCTGCCTACTCCTGTATTCATGCTCTTGTATTTCTGAGTTTGTACAGATTTTCCTCCGTACTCAGATTGCTTTATCTGCTTTTTGAGTTCCTCCTGGCACCTAGAATAGCATTTACTTCATAGTAGACATTCAATAAATAATGGAATAATATGAAGGAGAATTTTGAACAAACATGGCACCCTCCTTCACGTGTTGGAATGAAGGAAAGCCAAAAATAATTAGCATCAACAAGAGAATAACAGTAACTTAATACAAAGAGATGGAGAAATACTAGAAAGAGAGAAACTGTCCTTGTAGCTATGTCATTTATTGACATTTTGAAAGAAAAGTGCTGTCTTTAGGGGAAGCCAGTTGGTTGCCTTCCTAAAGGTATCTCGAAGAGTAATATTAACCTTGGTGGATTTGCCACAGTCTAGGATCTGACTTCAGGCATGCAGACTTGGAAACCTGTTTTTGTTTGTTTTTAACACTAAGAACAGGCCTGGGCTTTTAAAAACTATAAAAACCTGAATTGCTAAATTACATGTACAGCTTGGATTACTAGTGGCTCTGAAACTAGATCATGCTAGGCAGATCCATGTGAAAGGCACATGAACTTGCTAAGCATAGAGTTAGAACAAGAGGAGATTGTTCTAGAAAATATTGGCTGGGTGCATTGGCTCACGCCTGTAATCCTAGCACTCTGGGAGGCCGAGGTGGGCGGATCGTTTGAGCTCAGGAGTTCGAGACCAGCCTGAGCAAGAGCGAGACCCCATCTCTACTAAAAATAGAAAGAAATTATATGGACAGCTAAAAATATATATAGAAAAAATTAGCCGGGCATGGTGGCTCATGCCTGTAGTCCCAGCTACTCGGGAGGCTGAGGCAGTAGGATTGCTTAAGCCCAGGAGTTTGAGGTTGCTGTGAGCTAGGCTGACGCCACGGCACTCACTCTAGCCTGGGCAACAGAGTGAGACTCTGTCTCAAAAAAAAAAAAAAAAAAAAAAATAGAAAGAAATTATATGGACAACTAAAAATATATACAGAAAAAATTAGCTGGACATGATGGCGCGTGCCTGTGGTCCCAGCTACTCAGGAGGCTGAGGCAGGAGGATTGCTTGAGCCCAGAAGTTTGAGGTTGCTGTGAGCTAGGCTGACACCACGGCACTCTAGCCCAGGCAACAGAGTGAGAGTCTGTCTCCAAAAAAAAAAAAAAAGTAAAAAAAAGAAAATAATGTTCTCAGGCTGAAATATCACAATTCCATTGTCTCTCCACTAGAGATAGTGTTGCAAAGCTGTTGGGTGTTCAAAGTTCATTGGCTGACTCCTTTTCTCTAAATAGTCTTTGGATTGCTTTGGTCAGTCCTTTGTTAGGTTTCCATTACTGGCCAAACTGCTTAAAAAAGAAAAAATTTAACACTGTTAAAACATTATTTTATATGAAACCTTCACATTTGAGTTTTGAATCAGCATTAATTATCCTAATAGGTAATACACGGACAAAGTAAGAAATCAAAAGTTAAAACAAGATCAAACTGCAGTGAAAAATAAATCTTCTCCCCACCCTTGCCCCTTAATCACTCAGTTTCTCTTCATACAAACAGTTACTATTCACCTTTTTATACATCCTTCCAGAGATATTCCATATGTTTACAAGTTGATGTGTACAGTAGTCCCCCCTTATCTGGAGATATGTTTCAAGACCTCCAGTGGATGCCTGAAACCACATATAATACAAACCCTATATATACTGTTTTTTCTTATATATACATACCTGTGGTGTGCCTAATTTATAAATTAGGCATAGTAAAAGATTCACAATAATGGAACAATTATAACAATATACTGTAATAAAAGTTAAGTGAATGTAGTCATTCTCTCTCAGAGTATCTTATTGTACTGTACTCACCTATTTTTGGACCATGGTTGACAAAACAGGTAACTGAAACTGGAAAGTGAATCCGCAGATAAGGGAGACTACTATGTTATGTATATGTTCATTTTTGTGTCCAAATGATTGCACACTATACACAGTGTTCTGCATCTTACTTTTTTTCACTTGAAAAATTTTGAAGTATTCATCTGTATACAGAACTATTTCATTGTTGTTTAGTGGCTGCTGAGTGTTCTGTTTTAGGGATTAGACCTTAATTTTATTGAACCATTTCCTTTTGGTAGTTTCTAATCTTTTACTTTATAAGCCATACAGCAGTGAATATTCATTAAACATTATTTTAAGCATGCCCAACTATATCTGGAGGGTATATTCCTACAATGTTGTGCCAAGGTGCATTTAAAATTTGGATTGATCTTACCAAAGTTTTCTCTGTAAAGATTGTCCCAAAATACAGTCCTACCACAGATAGCAAGGGTCATTACGTTGCTGCTGATTCTTCTCTCCATCTTTTTTTTTTTTTTTTTTTAAATCTTTGCAAGTCTGATAGGTGTGGGGGGGGGGGTGGGGAGAAAGAATGGCATCTCATATTTTAGTTTGTGTTTATCCTCTGAGCTGAGCCACGTCTTCATTCTGGTAAAGGCTAACTAACAGTCTTTGTGAGGGCGATCTTTTTTTTTTTTTTTTTTTTTAAAATATGGAGCGCTTCACGAATTTGCGTGTCGTCCTTGCGCAGGGGCCATGCTAATCTTCTCTGTATCATTCCAATTTTAGTATATGTGCTGCCAAAGCGAGCACTGTGAGGGCAATCTTAAAGCGGAAGGGATCACTACTGAGATAAGTGACCATCTTATATCACAAAATCATTTCCACAAGCTGTGAGAGCATTTCATTCACCATTGCCTGTGGGAAACCTCATAACACTTTTTTCAAAGAATTTGTAGTTCTCTTTGCAAAAGCCTCAGTACAATACCATAAGGAAACAGAAAACAATTGAATGGTTATAAGAAAGGAGAGAGGGGTTACAGAATTTTTCACAGAAGAGAGGAAAAAGGTATTCTCTTGGTTTAGACCACAGAAGTTTTAGATTGGACGGGATGTGAACAGTATTAGGTGGGCTGCTGAAATATGGGAAGACTACATCTCCAAGGTCAGCAATTAGATGGGGATAAAAGAAACCACAAAGGTTTCTTGGTGGCGTGTGTTGCCAGTGGTCCTAAAAATAAGAAAATGCTTGCCAGACTTAAGAGAACTTACACTATCAACGAATAAAATAAGCAGGAAATGATTCTAGAAAATAAGATTGGAGGAAGCAAGCCAGAGATGACTGATCATGGAGCCTTGACTGTCACTGGAAATGAAGGTGACAATGAGTCAGCAGTTTCTGGTGTCTGTTTTCATGTCCTTAGTTGTAGCTTCCTTTAGGTGGACAGTTTTCCTGATTCAGGCACTTTTTGATAGCCACATAGAACCACAGAGGAAACAAGGCTCTGATAGATGTGCCAGTGCAGAAGAGCAATGAAGGCTTGAACAAGTTGGATTATTTTTCAGAGTTTGATTTTTTTTTTTCCCCTCTCTCTCTCCCATCCTTTTGGGCTTAATTATGAAAAGGCAGAAGAAAAAAGAGTTGATGGATACATTTTTAACTCACTCTGCTGATGCACTAGTAGAAAAAGTGGTACCTCTATTAAAGAGAAGCTAATTGAAAAATGTAAAGACGTGCCCATTGGGAAGGATACAGAAAAGGAGGTGGCAAATAGAATAGGAAGGCCAAAAGAGAAAAAATATTTGGGTTGATAACACTATTTTCCATTGTCTACTTTACATTTGTTGCTGGTGAAAGTTTATAGGAAGCTCCAAGACCATGTATTCCTTGGGAGAATAGACGTTACCTGACTATATCCTCACGGGGAATCTGAGCAGTATTGGAAATGAGCCGGCAAACTATGACTAGAGAAATTTCTATGAGTAGAGAAATCTTTTTTAAAAAAGGGAAAATTTAAATAAACTATCCCTGAGATTCAGTATGTAAAAGCATAAGGAGCTAATCTAGCCAGGAGGCTGAACATACATGATGGAAAAGAGGAGGGAAACCTAAGAGGAAAGACTTGGGAGTTTGTGCTTTTACAATGCAGATCCGTTATTGATTAGGTTTATAAAATCTCTTGGTTTTGTTGTAGGAAACCACTTGTCATGTGTAGCTTCTGGGCACTCCTGCTAATCTCTGCATTATGGAGAACCTCATGTAAAGTTGTGTGTTTGTGTTCTGAGTAGATTCAGATATGTAATACTATAGTTTGTGTGGTTTCTTACATAGCATGTGAGAAGGACAAAGACCGACTCTGAGATTTTATTAGTAGTTCCAGTGATGGATTCAACCCATAGCTGAGAAATGACTGTTTGAAAATATCTCAGAAATGAAATGTTAGCTATTCTTTTCAGTCTCTAAAGCAAAGTTACAGGGTTCTTAACTTTTTTGACCAAACTTTGATTTTTGTCATGTTTGCTATTAAGCATTTGACTCATTTTTTTTTTTAGTAATGTCCTTCCAGGTCCACACCTGTGGAGTAAATAAATGTCATCCATTCCCCTGAACTTCGGCTTTTACCCCCAAGAGCATAGCCTCAAAGGAGACTAGAAAAAGAAGGTACTTGTAAGCCTTTTAAAAATGCTGTGAAAGGTTGTAGTGGAGTGTGCTGTGGAACTTGGCAAGAAACATTTTTTCAGTATTACCAAAAATAGACACCCACCTAGGTTGGCAAAATTGTAAGAAGAGAGAGAATGAACAGGTGAATGCTGTCAGTTAGGTTCCTGAGGGAGAACAGCTAACTATGAAGATGAAATCTTGTACCAATTATTTTTGGAATGATAGGGAAATTCTAAATGTGGAGCTAACAATGTGCCAAGACTTTTCAGAGGCCTGACAATTAGGATAATGAATGCTAATGTTTCTGTTGGAATTATGTAGATATAGGTTGCTTCTAATTTATTCACCTCAGTAGGTAGTATTGCTTTGGGGTCTCTTTATGCAGTGGTCCCCAACTGTTTTGGCACCAGGGACCGGTTTCGTGAAAGACAATTTTTCCACAGACTGGGGAGGGCGTGGAGGTGGGGTGCCATGGGATGGGTGATACAAGGACCGTTTCTTCACAGGCCGTAGACCTTCTTAAGGAAGAGGCCGAAAATATCTCTTCATTAGGAGAATGTGGTGATGGCGAACAGAGATCATTGTGACACTGGTGACCTCACTGAGTGTCACTTTTGGGTCTGCAGTGTTTCTCTCAACAGGAAATAGTTCCAAAAGTGACAGTGTTCTCATGGTCTTCATTGGAGATTTGGAGAGCAGAATTTTTAAAGAAATCATAGAGTTAATAATTTAACTGAATTTTTAGTTAGCATGGTGGTGGTTCTTTTAAAAGTTAAAAATTAGACGTTTTCTGCTGGAAATGTCATTATACAGAACACAGCACCTATTCGCTAATATTCCATTATCTGTTTTTTTGACTTACTTCTGGTCATATGGTTTCTAGTGCTTTGCAAGCAGTGGGTTAAGTTTTTGGTGCCAGTATTAATAGTTTTGTGCTTTTATAGTTCATGTGCTTTGTAGTCTTTGGATTTGGCTGTTGTCATGTTAATTAAGGTTGTGACTATCTTCTCCTTATTCCTGCTCAGTGGATCAAATACTTAAATATTCAATGTGAACTTCTAGCTAAGAAAATGTCAAAATTTTTTGAAGGGGATTAACTACTATATGCATGTTTGCTGTAAAAATCAAAATAGCTCTGAGTATCATGTGGAAGTACCGAAGTAATTCTTATCTTTTAAATATATTAGGTCATTAAATATGAAATGTCTGATTTTGAATCAACAGTGTAGTTTATTATATCTCAAACAAGAAGCAGTACAATGAATCAAAGTATGTGCCTAAACTATCCACACAGTTTTGCCATCTTAATGGTAGGTTGCTTATACCAGCAGCAAAAAAGCCTGGAGAGCAAGTGATGATGAAATCACGAAAGATGTTTTCCACAGCTTGTTGAGAATTGAATATTTTTCCTTGCAAGAAGTGGTCCAAACCTGGGAAGAAGTGATAGTCAGTTGCTGCAAGGTCTGGTGAATAAGGTGGATGACAGTGTTTCCAAGTGCAGCCTCTGTAGTTTGACCAGTGTTGTTTGTGCGACATGTGGTCAAACGTTGTCTTGCAAGAGGATTGCCCTGTCTTTATTGACCAATCTAGGCGGCTTAATTGCAAGCATCCTCATCATTTTGTCCAACTGGTTGCAGCAGACATCCATTGTAACCAGTTGACTAGGTTTCATGAAGCTGTAATGGATAATACCAATGCTGGACCACCAAACAGACACCATTAGCTTTTTTTTGATGAATATTCAGTTTTGACTGTGTTTCAGCTCTTCATCTTTATCCAATCATTGTGCCAAATGCTTGCAGTTGTCAAAAAGAATCCATTTTTCATCACATGTAACAATGCAGTGTAGAAATGGTTGGCCTTTATGTCATCACAACAAGGAAAGGCAAGCTTTGAGGCGATTTGTCTTCTGATGCTCGTTTAATTTATGCGGTACCCATCTATCCAGCTTCTTTACCTTGCCCATTTGTTTCAAATGGTCCAATATTGTTGGAATAGTAATGTCAAACCTTGCTGCTAATTCACACCTAGGTTGAGATGGATTTGCTTCCACTACAGCTTTCAGCTCATCATTACCCACCTTGGTCTCAGGTCACCCACATGGGTCATTTTCAAGATTAAAATCACTAGAATGAAACTTCTCAAACCATCAACATACTGTGCATTTATTAACCACATGCTTCCCAAACACTTTGTTGATGTTTTGAACTCTCTGTGCAGCATGGGTTCCGTGATGGAACTCATATTCGAAAATAACATGAATTTTTGACTTATCCATGGTTTCACAAAAATCGCTCTTAAAAAAATTTGAAAGATAATCATAAGCCAAACCTGTGTTTGAGAGAATGAGGATGTACCTTCACAATAAAAACAAAACAAAACAAGAAGTATCAAAGTGAAATGTCAGAGATATCATGTCAACTATCAAACTTAGTACTTAAGTAAATCGGACATTTCATACTTAAAACCTAATAATTTTTCTTACTAAAAATGATTTGAAGAACTGTCAGTTCATCATTCAGTAAACTACATTGAGTAACTTATTTTTGAATGTCTATTTGCATCAGTCTCTGTGCTCAGTGATTCAGCTAGCTCTCTCATTTAATGACCACCAACCCTTTGAGGTGCCCCCACATTTTAGTAAAGAAACAGATTTTATAGAATTAGTTAACAGCCCAGATCCACACTGCAGAGCCAGGATTTAAGTTCATACATATTTGGCTCTACGAACCTGTGCTCTTTATCACTTTACCCCATTCAAAGTAGTGCCAGGATAGGTGAGTAAGACAGCCCCTTCTTTAGGAGACCAGAGGCTGTATGCTGTTGAATAGATTGTGATGTGTGCCATATGAGAGGTTAAAATAAAGAACATCTAGAGTTCTGTGGATGGGCAGATTATTAGGAAATTATAATTGAGCCTGGACCTTGAATTTTTCAGCCATATTTGCACCTACTCAATTTGTGTTTGATTGTACTTGTACAACAATTAGCTAGCACTTACAGTGGGAGATAGTATCACAGCTTCTAATTTCACAGAGGGAACAAGTCTTCTACCTGGACCAGCTTTAAATCACCAGAACGTGTCGTTGTTGCTGTCATTTGCCAGTTGCTAGATTTAATTATCCGAATATGTTTGCTCTCTTTTTGGCCTACATCTCTCTCCACCTCCATTCTATTCTCAGCAGGCCTGTTATTTTCCTCCTTTATCTCTTTATACCACTTGACAAATGCTTCTGATTTATGCTACTGACTAACCACTGCTTTCTTATCCCTGTGTTGCATAATTTCTCCTCCTGGCACAAACCCTTTAGTTTTCCAGCCCAGCCCGCCTTCTTCTTAAAAAAGAAAGTGGAAGGGGCAGGAATCTTGGTAAGAAAAAGAAAACTAATCTTATTTTCTTCTTGATTCTTTAAGATTTATGATAATGGACCATAGACACCCTGACTTGCTCAGTTCCTTGAACTTTACATTTTTCTTCATTGTACCACTCTGGGCATTCCTTGTCTTTATAAAGTAACCTCCTGTCTCTGAAATCCCTGTGTTCTTTCTTCTGTTTGTCTTTGCTAGTGAACCCATCCATGGGCAGTCCTCTCCACGTGGTTCCAATATGCCTAAATTTAATTTACCATAGTTTAGTTAAATAACACCAGGCCTCCAACACCATGGTTCAAATTTCAGTCATGGAGATATATTAGCTGTAATTGCATAAAATACAAACTTTTCTGCTGGCTCTTCAGTCCACAGTCACCACGTAAGTAACAGATGTGCATCATGGTCACGACTAGTCAAGTCACTTCTTTCTGAATGTCAGTGATTGGTCACTGCTAGTCAGTTCACCCTCAGATCAGCAAGTTGTGTAGTTGTGTTGCCTCTTTATCTCCCAGCAATAAACTGAGGTGACATTTTATTAATACAAAAATGGAACAAAGATAAGTTGCTGAAAGTGAAACAGGATGCAGTTAGAAAGATTTGAAAATGATGACAGCAAAGGAAAGCTAGGACAAGACCTGAGCCTACAGGAAACTTTGTTACAAAGTATGCTGAAAAAGTTCTGTGACTATAAAATCCAGGGTAAAGTTGCTTCAACATTTTTTTGCTTAAATTGCACTAGAACAGAAAGATGCTTATGGTGTAAATGGAACATTTACTTCTGCTGCTCTGGATTGAAGACCGTGTATGTGTATGTACATATATAGTATGTGTGTGTGTGTGTGTGTGTGTGTGTATACACATACACATAAAAATGCCAGTGAGTTTGGCTAACATCCAGGCCAAAGTGTTGAAGTTAGTTGCCTCATTGAAAGAAAATGGTTATTGTTAATAAGGATATTGAAGAAGAACTTTACTGCCAGTTAAAGATGTTTTCATTGTTTTTAGTTGTCACAGATTCACTAATGGTAAGCTATCTGAAGAAACTGCTAGCATGAATAAGAATGCTGCTGTGAAATTTGTACCTGGATTCCAAGCGTTAGTTAAGGCAGCTATTATGATGATCATCAGGAAGGCAACTCCATCAAGAACTTGGTGAAAGGCATAGGATTGTGAAGTGGTCATAGAGTTAAAGATAGACTGACTCTCTTGTCAGGAGGCAACTGCAGAGAGTGACTTTAAAAATCTGTGCTTATCTGGTCAATTAACTGTGGCCAATGAATTGAGGTCAAGAAAATAGAAATGTGGGTTCCTGCAAAAGGGTGTGAAAAAGAGGTCCTATCAGGCAAGAGATTCACCTTAATGTGTAAATGTTTGTAGGAGTAAAAATGGGGTGTATCATCCTTAGTTTAGAAAATGACATTTTCCCAGGGAGGAAGAAGCTTAGAAATCCCTTGCCTTGTGAGATTAATTCTTAATGAAATGTAAAAACTTGTATTCTGTGAATTTGTGTTTCATGATATCCTCCTTGCCCTCCCAGTTCCTTTTTTAAGAGTATCTATTTACTTTTCTAAACATTTCTTGGCAGGGAGTTGGAAGGAATTAAGCAATGCTAGTTTTTTCCTGATTACTTTGTAGCCTTGTTTATAGCAAAATTTGAAAATGTATAAAAATAAATGCAAGTACTAAATTAAAAATTACATCGTCTAAAATGCCTCTCCAAGTTAAATGGAGTATACAGGTATTCATAGCTTGAAAAGCTTGAATCCATAATTCATAACTTGGATTACTTTTAGGAAAAGTAATTTGGAGTTACTCTGTTGACCCTTTCATGAAAAAAGGAAGTTAAGAAATTTTGTTTCCTTTAGCAATAGCTTAAAAGGTTATTACCTTTTTTTTTCTCTCTTTTTTTTTTTTTTTTTTTTTTTAATTCTTTTTTCTTTTTTTTTTGGACACAGAGTCTCACTGTGTTGCCCTGGCTAGAGTGCTGTGGCGTCAGCCTAGCTCACAGCAACCTCAAACTCCTGGGCTCAAGCAATCCTCCTGCCTCAGCCTCCCGAGTAGCTGGGACTACAAGCACGCGCCACCATGCCTGGCTAACTTTTTCTGTATATATTTTTAGTTGTGCATATAATTTCTTGCTATTTTTAGTAGAGACAGGGTCTTGCTCGCTCTTGCTCAGGCTGGTCTCAAACTCCTGAGCTCAAACGATCCACCCACCTCGGCCTCTCAGAGTGCTGGGATTACAGGTGTGAGCCACCATGCCCGACCAGTTATTACCTTTTTAAGTACAAAAGTAATATATGTTCATTATAGAAAAATTGGAAAATATACGATAGCATAGACTATTGTAAAAATCACTGTAATGTGGACTGCTATTCAGCTGATATTGATTGGTGTATCTTTCTGGGGTTTCAGCCCCTTGGTGCTGGTCTAATAGTTGGTGCCCATAGCTCATGCTATAGCAGTTGATAAATAACGCTTGAAATCCAGCTTTCCTGGAGTCATTACTATTAAAAATTCTGATGACTAAAAGTTATTTTTCTGTATATCACACTTCCCCCCCTTTTAATACTATGATATGAACATTTTCTTATGAAAATGAGATAGAATGTTTTCTTCTTTCGTGGATCTCCTTGTGGTCTTTGCCTTTTTTCTGTAGCCTTTTATCTTTCATTAAAATTTGTAGTTTCTCTGTTTTGCTGCCTTCTTTGCCTTTACACACTCTTGCACATATACCTCTTACCAGAAACAGAAAAAAGAAAAAGCTTGTTGCCTATCCTTACTTGTTGTTAGTAGGAAAGCATACTCATGCTTTTATGAATGAGAAGGTTGGGATAAACCTTTAGAAAGTGACCTGATGTAAATACACTCCTTGGAACTGGAGGTCCATAAGATGCCTGATAGACTAGAGGTGGCAAAAACACAGTACTGTTGATACTGTGGGTTGGTGTGGGCCATTCTTTTGATGCTGCCAGAAGTACCTTGGTGGTGTCAGCAAGTTTTCCAGACTTAGTGTTGCAACATGACTGCACTCATCTTATTGCCAAGCAAGAATCCAAGGCTTACTTAAATTTAAGTAAATATTTCTAAGTTCCAGATGATTAATATTTAAGAAATCACTTTGAGGTCAGAGAAGCTTCATGAATTGACAATCTTAAGATGTAAATGCATCAGCAAGTTAATCAGAATGTTTGTATGCATTTGCAGCCCTTTTGGGGAAGGGTAGGATTCAAGTAAAGGTCCATCTATGTGAAGTTCAATCCCCAGTCAACCAATTCATTATGAGTAGACTGAAAGATTTTACTTATGTGGTTTATGGAATTACTCATATTTTCTACTTATACCCAGTTCAGACTCCATTTGTCTTTAGTGAATTGAGTTAGGTGGAGAATATCTGTCCAACTGAGGGTCAAATTCATAGAATATGATATTAACAGCTCCTATATTTTAATATATTTAGAGAAATAAAGTAATGCTTCCTTATCACCTTATTGCAAAATTTGATTTTAACACTTGGCTGTATACTTTTCTGCTTTAGTCCTCATCTGATCTTGTGGTCGCAGTTCAAGATTGGTTATTCCAACTGTTTGTACCATAGAAACTTGAATATAGAGATGCCATACTTCAGATCATTCAAAACTGAATCTTCCACCCCCCCTTATTAGCACTAGGTTTGTACAAATCATTTTGTCACAGTGAGATACACTGTGTGATATTTGTCTAGCTTTATCTTCCTGATTAGACCGAAAGCACCTGCAGGGGAAAACACCTATGTTTACTGTTTTTAATCTCAAAGTGAGTATCACAAAATCTTGCAGTTAATGAAAGTTTGAATGGTTCCCCTTCAAAATCTTTGATTCACATATAAACAGGCCAGTTTAACATTGAAAAGAGCAGTGGGTCTAGGCAGTCTGGGCTGACATGTGCTTCAAAGTGTGGCCTTGTACAAGGTCAGATGCATCATATTGATATGTCAAAGTCATTCTTGTCTAGGTTTAAAACCTTAATAAATATGTAATTGTCGTCTAACTTAATATTTTTTCTTTCTTTCGCTGACTGAAAGGGCCTGTTTGTATATAGTTGGTGTTATTGCCTACTTTCTTTACAAGTCAGGGCCTAGAGATTGATGTTGTGACAGACATCCACAAGAGGGCAGACAAATCCCCTTTTTTGTGTTATTAGGTTTCAAACAATTTTTAACACACCTTGCTTATGCTTTTGATTATTGTTAAAATCCTTTTTGCTTTTTCTTCAAGGTGGGCAGTATCAAACCGAGAAATGCTTATAGCCCAAAACAGCTCCTTGGAATTTAAGCTACACAGACTGTATTTCATTAGCTTGTTAATGGGAGGAACTACAAATCAGCGAGAGGCATTACAGTATGCTAAAAATTTTCAGCCGTTTGCTCTAAATCATCAAAAAGGTGAGTCTGTAGTCATATGATTTTAATGTTTAGAACAGGGCTGTAGCCACTACTGTAATTTGTTTATCTTAACTAGATCCACTACATGTTTGCTAATAAACGAAAACAATTGTAGATGATAACCATTTGCAGAAAAAGCTCTGACTGGTGCTAGAACAAAAGTGAAACATTAGGGCCTCTTAAATGAGAAATCAAAAAGAGACATTGCAGATTTTGGAATTCTGTATTAAACTAAGAGGAGATGTGAGGAAGATCAAGGTGTGTACTTGCTCTTTTCCCATTCCTGTCTCACCTTATGTTGCTATTATTGCCATGACAAAGTGTCTCAGGGCCAGGGTGGCAGCTGTTAACCCCACCTGTCAGTGTGGGAGTACTGGCTAGCTCTGCAGCCAAAGATGTGGGGTGACATAATTGTTATTCTTCTAAATAATGATAATTGTACTGTGTGTGCTGTGGATAAGAAAAATATTTTCCATGGTTTTTTTTTCTTCCTCTTTTCTTCCCATGGTCTTTCTTCAATTTGGGGTGAGGGAAGAAGCCAAGCTTAAGGACCAGAATTATAAAAGACATTGTTAATATATTATTTTAGGCTATATCAGTTTGCGTGGGAATATTCTTGCCTTTCTTGGCCTATTACCAGCAAGCAAACTCTAATGCTTTTTTTTGCTGATGCTTTTTTATTTAGATATTCAGGTTTTGATGGGAAGCCTCGTGTATCTGAGACAAGGGATTGAGAACTCACCGTATGTTCACCTGCTTGATGCAAACCAGTGGGCTGATATCTGTGACATCTTTACACGGGATGCTTGTGCCCTCCTGGGGCTCTCTGTGGAGTCCCCTCTCAGTGTCAGGTATGGATATTGGCCCTGTTTGCTATTGAAATATGCACTGCATTAGCCACCTCCCTTTAACTTGTCTAGTTCTTCATATTTAAAGTCAAGAAAACTTTTGTCTTTCTGAAGAAAAATGCAATTGGTATTTCAAGGGATGGTCACAGTTGACAGCTGACATAGTTTTAGGGCGGGGTTCTCAAAGTAGGGCCTGAATCTCGGGATCTCTAGAGCCTTTTCTGCAGTGTTGATGTTTATACAGATGGTATGAAAACAATGGTGGGTTAAGCTACTAGAGCCTTAGCACAAGTTGAGGCGGTGGTATCAAACTCCACAAGTACTTGCTATATTCCTCACCACCACACTTTGAATTTAAGAAATGCTAGTTTTGGCCTGGCGCAATAGCTCACGCCTGTAATCCTAACACTCTGGGAGGCCAGAGTGGGAGGATTACTTGAGGCCAGGTGTGGTGACAGGTGCCTATAATAGTCTCAGCTACTTGGGAGGCTGAGACAGGAGGATGGCTGAAGTCCAAGAGTGTGAAGTTGCAGTGAGCTATGATGATGCCACTGCACTCTAGCTTGGGAGACAGAGCAAGACCGTGTCTCCAAAAGTAAAAGAAAGAAATGCTAGTTTTGATTGGGTGTGGTGGTACACACCTGTAGTCCCAGCTACTCTTGGCCTCAAGCAGTCCTTCTGCCTCAGCCTCCCAGAATGCTAGGATTATAGGTGTGAGCCACCATGCCCGGCCCAACAAATGTTTTTTTTTTGTTTTGGAAAGTATAGTTACTTTCTATAAGAATGTTACTTATGATAACATAGTATGTTTTTTTAAATGAATTAGTACCTTTTAAGTTTCTCAGTTTTATTTTCTAATATGTTAAATAATGATAGCTATAACCCACAAAAACAAAAGCTCTTTGAGATCCTTAATATTTAAGCATGTAAAGGGGTCCTGAAGCCAAAAAGTTTAAGAACCTGTTTTAAGAAAATAACCGTTTGCTCTTTTATTCATTTAATTCCATAAGTGTTTTGAATCTCTGCTATGTACCAGGCACTGGGTGGGATACAAAGATGAATAAGGTGCAGTCTGCATTCCACAGGGTGTTCCACCTAGAGTAGGAGACAGACTCATGCCATTAACTGTAATGTGAGGCAGTATTGCCATCAGGTTTTTGGGGGAAAGACTCTGAAATGGGGATGGACATGCAGGAAGTTTTTTGGGATCAGCACCTGTGGGGGAATAAAAGCAACAGGATTGGGCAAAGAGAAAAACAGTCACAACAAAGGTCTCCACCCATCCCCGAGGAGCTCTAGAACGCGATTGGCCTGTAGAGTTGTTTCACGTTGGGTCTACATGGGCTTTTGTATCCTTACATGGAGCAGTCACTTGATGTGATCCTAGTTTGATGGCTTTCTTCAACTGAGGACAGTCCTGAAGAGGACTCAGCTGAGAGTTGGCTGCCAGCACTTCCAGATCTGAGAGGAATGCTTCCACCCTGAACAGGGGTGATTCGGATATAGGAGGAACCATGCAAGAAAATGTTTAAGAGGCAAGAATGTCATCAGTGACTAATAAGCAGAGCCCATTAAATGTGGTCATTTTGTAAAATATAAGGACTCCCCCCACCCCCATCCACACTAGTGTCAGATTGTTTTGAAATCCTCTAAAAGCTTATTCTCAGTTTCCTTTGGACCAAAAATGGTGTTCCAGCATCAGTCTACAGACCACATTTTGGGTATCACTGCTCTAGTAAGCATATACATTGGAGCAAATTTTGTAAGGAAAATAAACTTAAGTATGCTGATATATGTTCTGTAAGGAAGAGAATACAAAAGTGTGTAACATCTTATATATTGTTGGGTGAAGAATTCTGTGTAAGAACATCTCTTTCCTTTTCAAACTCAGATGCTAAAACCACCATATTTTGAAGAGCAGTTCTTAATTCCTATTCTTCATTTGAATTGGTGTGTTTCATGCTTCTTTCTTTTAATGATGGATTCTCCTTTTCAACACTGGATGCTTTTGTATATATATATTTTTTTTTTTTTTTTTTTTGAGACAGAGTCTCACTCTGTTGCCCAGGCTAGAGTGAGTGCCGTGGCGTTAGCCTAGCTCACAGCAACCTCAAACTCCTGAGCTCAAGCGATCCTCCTGTCTCAGCCTCCCGAGTAGCTGGGACTACAGGCATGCACCACCGTGCCCGGCTAATTTTTTCAATATATATTTTTAGCTGTCCATATAATTTCTTTCTATTTTTTAGTAGAGATGGGGTCTCGCTCTTGCTCAGGCTGGTCTCGAACTCCTGAGCTCAAACGATCCGCCCACCTCGGCCTCCCAGAGTGCTAGGATTACAGGCGTGAGCCACCGCGCCCGGCCACTTTTGTATATTTTTGTATACATTTAAAATGTATATTTTGAAACTTTACTGTTCTAATTATGGAGAAATTAAGCTAAAATTAAGTACCCTACCAGATAATGGCAGTTTTAGGTAGTATTTTTTTAATGCTTGCTTTTTTTTTTTTTTTAACTGCATTTTCCCCATATTAGTAAGATTTATTTAGTAAACATATGATTTTATTTTTGTTTTTTCCCAAACTGGGATTGTTTTTTAGTAACTTCAAATATACCAGTGGGCCTGGGGAATAGAGGAGGGAAAACAAGTTATTTTTCTGCTAGAAGAAATGTTGCTTTTAGCAGAGGAGAAGGCTCTGTGCCATTTCCAGTGGCCAGGGCCCTGGGCACACGAATCTGGAGGAATTGATGTCTCCTTGGACCAAGTGGCCTGACATCTAGCCTGGCACTGACATTTCCTCTTCTGCTCTCCCAGTTTCTCAGCAGGTTGTGTGGCACTGCCAGCTTTAATTAACATCAAAGCAGTGATTGAACAGAGGCAGTGCACTGGAGTTTGGAACCAGAAAGATGAATTACCTGTGAGTACCATTTTCTATTGGCTATTTACCCTTCCTGCCTTTAGAAAAATGTGGATGTTAAGGGTTTAAAATATCTGCCATCTTGCCTTTATTGTAGGAAACATTATTATAGCCATTTGACAGCTTTTTTGATGGATATGTAGACATGATTAAACAATAAAAATGAGGAACCTGGTACATTTGGGGGGCTTTAGGAGTATTCTTAGAATTTTGACTTAAAGTGGCACTGAAAGCTGGTGAAGGAAAACATCAGAAGTGGGGAGGGTTATATATACTGTAGCATGCAGTGTGTTCTGCAATGCAGTTCACAACCATTCCTACTATGATTTTTTAAAATATAAAAAGCAATTTTCGGTGTAATTGGATTTAGTTTTGTCTTAAGCATTGGTGTTGATGAGATCATAGGTTTGTGTTGGTTATATTTTTCTAATACCAATTAAAATAAGTATAGATATATTAAAACAAAGGTCCCTGTAACACCTGCAGTCATCAGTGGACTTCCATGGCTGTGTGTCCACAAGGGCCTCGGTTTTAAACATTAGCACCAATCACTTGCCAACTCTAACTTCTCTAAGCAGTAGTTTGTTCATCTCTAAAATAGGGACCAGCCTTCTCTTTATGGGGCTGGTGAAGGCTAGAGAGAAGATAATCATACTTAGAATAATTTGGGACACACATTAATTACTCGAATTGTGGCTGCCATGGTACAGTTAAGACATGGAGTGGAAAGATATGTGCTGCCAAGCCTCTGACAGTAGTCACTAAGATTCTTGCCTGGAATTATTATTCTTGTCATGGTTGTGTCATAGACCCTGAATGGCTGAAATACACTTTTGGCTTTTTGCTTCTTTTCTGCCACATCTATGCATGGGTTTATCTGCAGTTACCACCTTGTTCTTCCAGCTGGTAACCCTGTCAGTTGGTTGCCCCAGTTTCTTCTCAAAGATCTTTTCTGGTCAAAGGCACAGGTGTATTCCCAGTCCTGAGTGTGGTCAGGACACAACGCAGCACCCCTTCTCCACTGCTGCTCGTTTGATCAAGTGAAAAGAAACTTGAGCCTTCACTTGCTTTGCTAAAGCAGGTGCCCAGCATCTGTCAGTTTCCCAGTTATGTTGTAAGAATCTCTGATGCTTGCACATTAGAACAGAGAAGACTGAAATCTGAATTTGCCTAAAGCCTGTGGGTCAAGCTAGTAAAGCAGTTGGAGGTGGTGATCTGGCCATTGTTTGTCAGGATTGTTCTGTTACACTTTGTCAACTTTGTTGAAAGAGCCTGGGTAATGGGCTTTTCATATTGGTAGCCATTTTAGATTTAGAAGGAAAAAAACCCAGAACTAACATTTGTGGAGCCTCTGCATATGCCACCCACTCTTAGCTTTCGTATGATTTGTTTTGTCTGCAGCAGCAAAGAGAAACAAGTGCCCTGGGCTTTGATGTACAGATGACAAAAGGTCCTGTTAAAACTTGGCTTAAAGCCCTGTTACAGGTGGTTTCTCTGGACCATTACACACAAAACATGGGAAACTGAGATCTGAAGCACACACAGGAATAACCTGTGTTTAGTCTGCCTTTAAAGGAGTCACTAAACTGACTTTTATCACCCAGCTAAGTGTGCTACAAAATAGCCTAGTTGCAGAAGTCAAGTTTTTGACTTCTAGAATATCACGTCGCTTTTCACTCTAACTCTAGACTTAAGAATTTGGTTTGAAATGTAGTGTTAAAAATAATTTTGAAGGCTAATTACCTTTTGAATTCTTAAAACGGTCCATCTTTGAGTTAGTTAGAAGAGTGCTGTAGAAAGTTGAATTCAGATGTGTAAATCTGATAAATGTTCTTTGCTGCACAGTGTGTATGTGGATGGCTTTCTGAAATATAACTTTTAGCCTTTTTACTTTTTTTTTTTAACAGATTGAGGTGGACCTTGGTAAAAAGTGTTGGTATCACTCTATATTTGCCTGTCCCATTCTTCGTCAGCAAACAACAGATAACAATCCACCCATGAAATTGGTCTGTGGTCATATTATATCAAGAGATGCCCTGAATAAAATGTTTAATGGTAGCAAGTAAGTTTCTGACTTTTTATATATTAGTAAATAAAGTTGATTTTAGTATTTAGTGGGAAGATAAGAAATAATGAGGTTAAATAAATGTTTCTAGATTTAGAAATAGATTTCTTAACTATTCATTTGGCAAAATAGGTGATACCTGATCTTTTGTCAATCCTTTTAATTTGTTCATGGATTTGGTGATTGGATTTATAAACATGATCTTTCACTCTTGAATTTTTGGGTAGATGATACATTCCCCCCCTTTATACATATGGTAGCATACTATAAATTGTTCTGTACTTCGCTGTGTTTTCACTTAGTGATATATCTTGGAAATCTTTTTATATACTGCAAAAAGAGCCCTCCTTCTTTTTGTGTTAATACTGCAGAGTATTTTGCCTTATGGAAATATGATTATTTAGCCAGTTTCCTATTAATATAATAACATTTAAGTTGTTACTCCAGTGCTAAAGTAAATTCCTTTCTACGTGATAAATAAATTCCTAGAATTGGAATTGCTGATTAAAAGGTATATACATTTCTAATTTTTTCTACATAATGAGCTCAACTTACAAAAAAAAAAAAAAAAAGTCTCAGAAGCCTATTTCTAGCTTAGGCAGCTAGAAATTTTTTCACTGGTGTTCATTTCAGATCCTTTGTGGTAAGATCCTTCTTTTAAAGGGAAGGCCCTGGCTTGTAAAGAAGCGGTTTGTGCCCTTCCTAGGCCACCATGCAGCACCCACCCTGGTAGTGCAGATCAGTGGTGACTAGGATAGATTGTTGATCTTAGTGCAGACTCTGCTGGTATCGTGTGCCACTGTGAGGAAAATGGGCCATTCTTGATATGGGCTTGCAGCTGGCATCAGATTTGCTGCCCATGAATGGATTATGTGATTGGTACATTTGAAATTCATTTAGAGACCAGTGCAGCCTAAACCTTTGGAGAAAAGAAATTGGATTTACTTCTGAAACCCCAAAAGCAGTTTGCAGAAAAGTTGTCTTTGTTTTGCTTACAAAATAATTCTCACTGATTTCCACTGAAGAAGAGGCTTTCAGTTAGGCTCTGGTATGGGTGGTATTCATTTGTGACTCTTTAAAGCTTGGTTAATATTAAGAGAAAGCATGGTTAATCCTCAAAGCAAAATGCAGACACGTATGTTGTGCTTATGTGTTTATTATGTGTGTATAATTGTTAAAGATATAGGAACTAGATGAAAACTGAATGCTCAGTACTGATCCTGTTTCCTTGATGCAATGTTTTCTTTCTTGTCTTTAGATTAAAATGTCCATATTGTCCAATGGAACAAAGTCCAGGAGATGCCAAACAGATATTTTTCTGAAGTAACTTTAGTTTGCAATTTGTAAGTGAAACTGAATTGTGGGCACATTTCAGAAGAGAACGTTCCATTTAATGCAGCTAACCAAGGACTCCCGTGTTTATATAAGCTAATGCTCCAGAAACTTTGCCAACATGTTAGTGTACACACACTGAGGGGAGTGCTCCAGATGAATATTATCATAGGGCTTTATTATATTCTTGGTCTTCATTTCTGATCAAGTAAATACACCAGCAGTTGTCATTCAATGCAGGTTTTTGTACTTAATTATATGGTGATTTTTTTACTTTTTAAGAGCAGAAACAGAAATTGACCTCCTCGCCATGTGTTTAATATTTCTCCTGCTTTTACTTTTGTCATTTTCTTGATAATTGTAAGCCTTGAGAGTGTTTGTGAAAAAGTTTTATTTCCTGTTATGTATACATAATTAAATGAAAATTCTTCAGAAAAAGTTTGATAAATTGAATTGTGGTTATAAAACTAATTTACTTTTTTTTTTGCTTAAGGAAGAAAGCTGTGATAGATTCCAAATTTGCTTTTTGATGTTTCCCTCTGCTCCTCCTCCAAGAAGTCAGCACACCTGCATTTGAGCTCTGCTTGTAGCCCCAGCAGGCTGCCTGTTTAAAATTTCATCATTTAGCAGGCTGGTGTGAGAAGTCTTCCATTAGAATAGAGTGGAAAGGAGTACTATTGGTTTTTTTGCTTTTATTGCCAAGAGGTGCTTGTTTTAAAAAGTTTGTTCAATAAAATGAAATTCTGAAGTTAGAAGTATTCTTAAGTTGATATTTGCTCTCTTGGTCTTGGTAGCCCTATTCTCTGAAATCTGCCTTCAGGACTTGGCTATCTATTGCATTTGTATATCATTGCAGACACAGTGTTGTGCGTGTGTGTATATATATGTGCACCAGCATCGAACATTGTGTATCTAGAAGGGAAGAAGCATGTTTCAGTCCTAAAATGCAGTTACCAGACCCATCATTTTAAATCCTTAAAGTTAGAAGCTAGCATATTTTCTGTAGTACGGACTATGTTTATTGCTGTTTTTGTGTTTGAATAGTATACTGTTCAATGCCTCTCTTCTGCAACGTGTATCATCTCATTGACTGTGAATCTGTATATTATTCTAATGGAACAGATAATGCTCTTTTCTCTTGTGAGGTAGCTTCATTTAATGCACTGTCCAGAAATAGCCATGTGTAAGAGTCTTTCTCTATATGATGAACTACATGGAAAAGACTTCTGTGGACATAATTCTGACTTAAACTCATGAAGTTACTTCATTATGAGAAGAATGTCATATGGAAATCACCAAATATTTTGCAACTTTATTGCATCTGACATGGAACTGAACATCAATATAGGAATACTTTCATGAGAAAAATGAAAAAAGAAGAAAACAGAAGCAAAGAGAAATGTGGCACTTCACATTTTCTTATGGACTTAGTTTGAGGGAGGGGGGACAGATTTGGTGCTAATTGGAAGCTGGCAGCATTTGCAGTAGTACATCAGCCTGGATGGCTTATTCTGAAATGTTTACTTGGGAGAGCTAGGATTTGTTTGTGAAGGAAAAGCGTACTGCAGAAAAGCCCTGCTTAATTAATTACCACGTGGTCAGGCTTGTGTAGATGGCTACTGTGTGCCGTGTGGGTTAGCTAGAAATTGTGATTGGCCTGGCTCAGTGCTTGCCTTGTCCAACCTCAGTCTGGCCCTACAGCGAATTTTGCCCCATGATTCTGTTTCACTGTTGGAATCCTCTATAAAGTTCCCCCTCTTTCCACTAAAGCAGTGAAGGAAGAGAGCAGAGACAAGCTCCTTGGACTGCAAAAGAGAAGGTAGAAAATCCAGGCGACACTCTGGTCAAGGGTGTAAACTGGTTTATTATATATATATTTTTTCCTTTGAATTAAAACTAGAGTGTCTTTTTTTTTTTTTTTTAACCTTTTTCTCCCTAGGCCAAGTTTAGCTTTATTCAGAACTTATTCTCACCTTTCCACCCCAAACACCTGTACAACATTTAGGCTTCACCTAGGTCTGAATGATACAGACATGCTCTAGAGGTTGGTGATAAATATTTTTCGTAGCCAGACACTTCACACAGTTGGCTTGGGCCACTTTTAAGGACAAAGGACAGAGCTCTATTTCGTCCCTCTCCCAGTATTGGGAGTCCCACTGATAGTTTTCTGTGCAACTCATGAAAACTTTACAAAGATCATGCTTTAACCGAAGCATTTGACTTTACAGCTTCCTGTGTAAGGTCCTTGTAGTCCCACTGGGCAGAGTGAGGGTCAAAAATTTTGAAATTCTATTGATCTGACAATTTAATATGAAAATTTTTATCTTGTGACCTTCTTTAAGTGCATGGACTTAAAATTCATTGGAGACTAAATGTGAAGGAGAGGTGGATTTGAAGAAGCCAGATCTTAACCAAAGATGCTAAAATACAGCGTTCTGTCCTTCCTACTTTAGAAACACCTTCACAAATGGTGTTTTGACCACATCATCTCTCGTGCTATCTGCATTTCAGCAGCGCGGGAGGATGCTATTTTTCTTTCTCTGCCTCCACTTGCAAAAGGTAATGGTAGAGGCAAGGTTTTTTATAGCCAGACTAGTTATAATAATGTACATTGAAAACAATTCAGAATGGTTTCTTAAATTTCTTTGGGAACCATTTCCATTTATCAGTTGTGGACAGAGGCCATGGAACTATGCTAAACCAATAAAACCTTATTATCAAATCTTTAGCCAGAGCATCTGTGTTTTCAAGTACAGTCTTTACAATGGCTAAGGTTGTCTTTTGATCTTTTTTCTCCCTTGTGTAATCATTGCAGATGCCATTCCTGTTGTTTTATTGGTGATTATATGAGACTTCTAATGCATAAATGAACGGGTATTGGTGCCTCTTTGTTTTAAAATTTTTGAAGAAAAGAGCCACCTCATATTCATAGGGTGTGTATTTTGTGAGTGTGTAGCATTTAATTGAAAATAAGAAAGTTATGAAATAAATCTTTTGTTTTAACTTTTCTGTAGCAGCTAATGTATACAGAGACACTAAAACCCACACCACATTTTGTGGGGAATGAGGATCCTTTTTTATCTCTCCAGGTGGTCCCACAGGTTATGCAGTTTAAATTCAGTATTCTTTATGCTGTGAGTTATTTCAGCCTCAGTGGTTTCAGCCTTTGGGACAGTGGATATTGCAAAAACCAAGAGCTCTTGGTTATCCGCACAAGACAAGCTGCTGGTAGACTACATTAGCCCTCTGGTTTTCCAGCTCAACCTCTGATCAAGTGGACTGACAGCCAAGCTGGCCAGTCTGTTTAGTCAGCTGACTCAGGTTATTTTCAGGGAAGGCATGGAGGCATGGTTTGGTTAATTTCATCACTAGGATGTGTAAGGTGACAACACAAACCAAATACCTTTCATTACTTAACTCTACATACATTATCTTCGGTAACACTAGAATGCTATGGTCTTGAGGGAATGTTAGTAAGGAACACATAGAGAAGGTTGGTGTTTCATAAGCCTGTCCAGCTGTGGCAGGCTTTATGTGGTACAATAGTGTTTACTATAAGCAGGTACAAGCTTCATGAACTATTCTTAATGAACTATAATTGAATAATTCAATACCAAATGTAGAATGACAAATGTATTTTAATAACAGATGAGACAATTAGTTTTAGGGTGAATTTTCCGGTGTTTGATTTTACTTCAAGACATAGCGAGAGAAACAAAGTTTTGTTTTCAAGACATTTCCGCTACAGTTTTAAACTGTACGGGGCATATGCTTCATTTACTTCCAAAGAGGCAAAAGCAGCTGGGATTGGCTTACAGCACATGCTTTCTTTCATGTTAGGGGTGAGGACCTACACTCTTATTTAGCAGTCACTTAATCTTCTCCGGTAAGGCAGATGTGGGGTTCACTAGGATTTAGTGCCTGATATTTTCTTTTGGGAAGGGGTGGGAGTGAATGTATTAGGGCTGGGAGGGAAGCAGGAGAAGAAAATGGGAGTGTGAGTGAGTGTGCATGTGTCTGAAATTCACTATTTGCCCCACCTGTACCTAACAAGGAGCAGGTGTTTGATGTATTTTGCTCATGACTGCAGTGTGCATGTATTTTTTTCCTCCTCTGTGTTTTCTAAACTTACACTAAAAGGATTCATCAAATCATCTTGTTCAGATGTCTCAGGATTGTATTTCTTTTGCTTACCCTGTGCTCTTGGGTTCTATAGTATTTCTATAATTATGTAACAAGAATAGTGTTGCACTGTAATCTATCATATAGAGCTATATGTATGGAAAATTTTGATCAGTTTTTTAAGAAATGTATCCTGTTTGCAAAGGCACAATAAAGTTGCATCTTATAGACTATAGGCAATAAAGCTAACAATAAACCTTATTTAACACAAACCCTATTCATATTCTCTGTTCATTTGACTTTTGAAAAAAATCTAGCATATCCAGTAGTTTCAGGGATTTCATTTTAACTTTAAAAATTCTGATATATTTAATTTATAAATTTCAGACTGATATAATAGAGTTTTGGAAAACTATAAGAAATGCTTTGTTAATATGTGTATTCCTATGTAAAACACATGGCTTCTCCTGTGTATATTTTTAAAGATTAAAGAAATGCACATTGTAAAAGTGTTTTGTGGAACCGGTCTGTATAAATGTGCCAGGTGACAAAGGTATGAGGGAGGGAGTATGGCTGGAGGTGCCAATTGTGAAAAGAGAAAATTGCTGTTTGTATTTGCTAAGGATATGCCTGTAAAGAATTGTAAGAAAATGCTTCTGTCACCATTTTATTCTGCTGTACTGTGCCACCAACAGTGTGAGAAGAGGAAGTGGCTGAGCACCATCCCAGGTTTCTATGTCAGGGATTGAGTTAGTGTTTCTGGGCGGCTGCCCCCTCGTGCCCATCCTATGCTCTGACCAGATTGGTAGTGAGTCTATGACTGGCAAGAAGAGCTGCAAATCAGGCTGCTGGTGGGGTGGGACATGTGCACTCACCATTTCCAGGGAGGGACAGAGGCCGAATTGCCTATCCTACTTAATGACAAGCTAAGGTGGTAAGGACCAAGAATTTGTTTGTGCTCCTTTTGTACATAGTTTTAGAGAAAAACTTGGTCTTATCTGAGATTTTAGAATGTTTCCTGCCTGTGGAAACCTAGCAGAGGCCTGGCACCACCTTTTCCTGCAGCATTTGGGCTCTCCAGGACTCAAAGTGTGGTCCATGAGTCGGCAGCATCAGTACCACGTGGGGGTTTGTGAGAAATGCAGAACCTCTCACAAACCCAGCACAGACCTACTGAATCAAAGTCTGTATGGTCACGAGAGACCTGGCTTCCCGTACGAGGAGCCTCATGGAGGCTCGCTATTTTATGAGGTATCCTCCCTCTTAAATGTGGTAGGTAGAGATCACACATACTGAGCAGAATTTATCCTTTTCTTGATGACTAAGTCCTGAGTCATCAAGAAAAGTTAAATTTAGCGTGCTTTGTACTGTTATAGTTATTTTTAAAAATCAGTGTATTTCTTTAAGTATCCAGCTAATTGAGAGAATGTTGTATTCGCAGTATGTTAAAATGCATTTCCATCCCCTCCACAGCTAAACAGGGGAAGGTGAACACCAACAACGTAAAATAATGGATTTTTGTAATGGCAAAATAAGGAATAAAAGTGCACCTTTAAACAAAACTGTAGCTTGATGCCTCTCCTCCCCCACTCCCAATAGAGAAACTTGATAATATCCCAGCAAGCAGAAGACAGGCTTTCCTAACTTTCTCTTTCCCCTTCAGCACCCAGTAAGAATATGTTTAATGTCATAACCTTGTATACATGAAGTTTATAGTACTGAAACAAGTTTTTAAAAAATCATATTTTATGCTTACAAATGTGTGATATACTCTTTTTTTTTTTGTTTTTAATTCTCATCAAGACAGTAATGGGCCAGTTTTATAAACCTTGCATGAAGAGACAGTAATGCAATAATTCAACGAAACCACTTTGAAATCTCAATGCACGTATGATGCATGTGTGATGGAAAGTACTTCCCCCCCCAACACACACAAAAACTTTCCTTGTAGCAGAGGAATTTCATACACTCGTGAGTCTTCTATGCTAGTCAGTGTTGCAATAGATCTAAATGTTAGAAGTCTTGTATAATCAAGAGCTACTAATTACTGCATTACCTATACTTCCAGCTTAGAAAAGTGCAAAGTGTTTCTTGAAAAATATTGGCTAGTTTAATAAACAGACGTGTGTAAGTTAAATGCAGAAAATATTTAACGTGTCGTGGTATGGCATCTTCAGTCAGTCATGCCATTTTTTAAAGTACCTACTATGTGCCCAGAACTGAGATGAAACTGCTTACAGACTGCTGCAAGGTATAGAAAAATAGAGACGAGGTCCTATGGTGAGGTTGATAACACCAGGGGTGATGGAAGGGAAGTAGAGCTGCCCTGGTGTATTTTAAGGCCCACTCTGGCTACAGTGGGATGAAGAGTGGTGGGAAGGAGACAAGGCTTAGAGCCAAGGGGGCCAGTACTGTAGGTGATGAAGGTCAGCATAAGTATTTGTTTAGCATTGATCTCGTGTACGTTTGGAGGTCCTGGATGGAGAGGTGACCAAGGCTGACTTGGTCTCTACTTTCAGTGAGGATCAAGGTAACGTCTGAGAGTGAGAAATGTCGTGAAGAAAGGCAATGTGCTCGTCACACAGTCAGCTTCCCAAACCCTCTTGCTATTCAGAGAGAAGCATTAAGGTGTGTTCTTGTCTCTCAAGTGATAACAGGCTGCCTTGCTCTAGTGCTTTAAAATATGTTCCTATTGTCTACATTTTCCGGGAAAGTGAATTTGTAGCTTTACCATAAGTCTCACTTATATTGGTCTTGTGCACTATGTGGATTGTCACATGGCTGCATTGGGAGTGTAGTCAATATGACCCAGTTTTGAAAAATGCAGTCCAAGTTCATTTTTTCAACATACATTTATTGTTTGCTTGCCATGTTCCAGGAACTGCTCTAAGCAATTAAAAAAATATGTATAAACTCATTGCAGTGGTCTCTTTGAGATAGGGACTGTTAATACTACCTCCATTTTACAAGTGGGGAAACTGAGTTATCAAGACATTAAGTCACTTGCCAGAGAACACACAGTTAATGAGTCGCAGAGCCAGGAGACTGGTTTAGAGCCTCTGCTTTTAACCACTATGCTTCTGTGGCCTCCTTTCGTTCTCTCTGGTGGAGAAACACTGCTCGAGCCTGCTTTTAGGAGCAGAGTAGGTGGTGCCTGCCCCAGGTAGTCATAAAACTGTGTGCAGAGAGGATTTGCACACTGGCCCAGGGAGGAGGGAGGGGAAGCTTCAGCTGGAAGAAAAGGGAGACTTCTTGGCCCACTGGTGAAGATTCACAGGGGATTTGCAAGTGGGCTCTCTTAAAAGCAGATTAACAGCAGGAGAAGGAAATGACAAATTTCTCTCCCTGGCTTTTTTCTTATACAAATAGGATATGTTTTTGTTAAGTAAATGAATGTTTGTTAAATGGACCACGTCGAGGCTAGATTCCAACCAGCCAATACCACGTTTATGGTATAATAAAGGAATCATTTCTCTACTTCCTGTTTTTCAGGGTGAAAAAATATGTGTCGTGGACATCTTCCACATAGTGAGAAAATTTGTAGAACCAATGCTGCAGGCTAGCCGATTGGCAAATGAAATATTGTTGGGCCTGAGGGTGGCAGATTCGGATTGTGGGGTGCTCCTGCATGTGCAGTACACACCGGTTGGATGCTGTGGTTGCCAGTGACCCCTGGGCAAAGGAAATTTCTCAGATTTCTCTTCTGCTTTCCCACACACAGGTTAGTTGTCCTTCTTGCTTTCTGTTCTCTAAAAGTATCTTGATTTTATAGATTAAAGTAGTAGAAGGCAGGCTTCTGGAGGGCTGACAAAATTCTGTTTTTCACATGCTGGTTATATGGGAGTGTTTACTCTCTGAAGCCATCGAGCTGTACACTTAGTGACTTGTGCATTTTTCAGTATGTGTATTTTACCTCAACAAGATGAAGAGTTTGTGATTTATTATGAGAGTAGTATAACCTCATCTGTTACCAAGCAGGAACAAAAGCAAGGAAGGTGATGCCGGTCCTCCTAATCTGTGTTGGTTAATGTGAAAATGGGGGGTCCAGGGCGAAGGTGAGGACTGGCCCAATAATTTCACTTTTTGGTATTTATCCTAAAGAAACAAAGACGTGTGCAAAATTTTAGTAGTGTTATTAGAGTAGTGAAAAATTGGAAGCAAATGCCAGGTAATAGTTAAATAAATGATGGCACAACCAAAAATGGAATGCGATTTAGCCATGGAAAAGGATGCTATAAATGTTTATTCATTAAAGCCACTTATAAAAGCATTGTACAATCCCATTTTAAAAAAACAAGGCATGTATTTTATATATATATGCATAGAAAATACCCAGGAAGAATGGACACCATAATATTAATAGTGGATTATACCTGAGGTGAAGAATTATAGGCAATTCTTATTTCCTTATCTACGTGAGTTTTTTCTCTCAACAAGCAGGCATCTCTTTCACAACACTGTAAGAGAGGAAATGTGCACGGGGAGCAGCACTTGTGGCTTTTGGCCTCCTCACGACAGTCTGTTCTGCCTCGTTCCCACATCTGGTTGAGCAGAGGCCACAGCTGTGCCGGCAGCTCCCCAAGAATTCTATCTTTACAAAATGTAAAAAGTCATCAGTGATCCCAGGAGCATGTTCAAATCTGGCATCTCAAATTTAGAGATCCAAGAGGACCTCTGTTCACCTTTACTGATGCTCAAGTTATATTTGTAAAAGGGTGGCCTCTCCTCTTTCACAGGTCCCTCTGCAACGCAGGGGCTGGGAGAGCAATCTTGCCTGCATGGAGGGGTTTCACAGAGCTTTTCTTTAGAGATGGAGGGATTCATTTTCCAGGATTCGGTTCACTCCTACAGTTTATTTTAGGAATTCGTACTTTCTATACAATTTCACGCTTGATTATAAAAAGGTCTGATGATGTTCATCTACATTATAGAACTCTGGAAAGGCAGAAGTTCTCTTATTTCATTACCTCAAGGCTCTGGGTACAGTAATGGGTATATCATAGGTGCTCAAGAAATACTTGTTCCTTTGCAGTTTGAGACCCCTCCCCACATATCCCCCCGGCCTCTCAACAGAGGCCTGGGAAGAAAGACCCGAATGGTGTGGAGGAAAGAGCCCTGAGCTGGGAGGTAAGGTTCCTCTGGCTCCAACCTTGACTTGCCGAGTGACTCTGATCAAGCTGCTTCCATCGCTGGGCTTTAGCCTCCTCCTCTATGAAATGGGTGGGGAAGAGGTTCCTCCAGCGCTGTCAGCACGAGTCTGAGAACGCAGCTTTCCACCCTTTACCCCAATATGTGTGCACAACGGTATTGTGACTTTTGCGGTGCACCGTAGATGTTACATGGTTTTGTTTTGCATCAGACACATAAAGAAAAAGCAACCCTTCTCATCCTACTGCTACTATAATAATAATAATCATGAGAATGAATACATAAGGAAAACTAGAAAAAATTTTTTTTTTTTTTTTTTTTTTTTTTTTTTTGTTGAGACAGAGTCTCACTTTGTTGCCCAGGCTAGAGTGAGTGCCGTGGCGTCAGCTTAGCTCACAGCAACCTCAGATACTCCTCGGCTTAAGCGATCCTACTGCCTCAGCCTCCCGAGTAGCTGGGACTACAGGCATGCGCCACTATGCCCGGCTAATTTTTTCTATATAGATTTTTAGTTGTCCATATAATGTCTTTCTATTTTTAGTAGAGACGGGGTCTCGCTCAGGCTGGTCTCGAACTCCTGACCTTGAGCAATCCACCCGCCTCGGCCTCCCAGAGTGCTAGGATTACAGGCGTGAGCCACCGCGCCCGGCCGGAAAACTAGAAAAAATTAAAAGGAAAGACGTGCTCCCCTTATAAGGCGAGATCTCAGTTTGAAGTCATGTAGTGGCTGTCGCACAGAGTTAGATGTATCTCTCCGCAGGGCTTGGCTTGCCTCCCGGCCTCACCACGGGCCTGAAAGAGAAGCAGGCAACCGTAGATGCAGTGAGGGCCCCTTCCGTCCCCGCTGTGCAGCATCCATCCCTGTGTGTCCCCCAACCCCCAGCCTTTGAAGGGTCTGAGAACCTGTCCCTGGGGCACCAGCATGGGACTGGGTGAATGACCTCAGCAACCCTGCTGAGGGTCTTCCTGGCACTATCTGGTTTAATCGTCACAGCAACCTTAGCGGGTAGGCACTGGGCTTGAGAGGTTAGAGAACTTGCCCAAGGTCACACAACTAGGTGGCTGAGCCAGGATCTGAACAGAGTCAGTCTAGCTTCTTGGAGCCTTTATCGAAAGGTCTCACCCCCTAGAGGTGAGAGAATGAGACTGATAAGTCATTGGCTGACCTGATTCTCAGCCCTGGAGGATGGCAGGGAGAGAGGAGGATGAGAGCAAATCACCACTGTCAGCCAAATAGAGCTGCTTTGTCTACGTCCCTTCGAAAACACAAACTTGATGCTATGCTAAAAATGTGTGGGTTAATTCAATATTGGGCTAACACCTCCTAAACAGCCTAATTTATCACGAGTGCCATGTCTACACTCAGTCCTCCAAAACCTCTTTGTTAAGCTAAGCTGCCCGCCATCGTCACTGAGTATATCAGCTCCCGGGGGTGTGAATTCCTCAAATGTGTTTAACCTGCAAAGCCTTGTATTTTAAGGCAAGGTTTTATTCTCAGTTATTCATCTCAAAATGAGAGTTTTCAGAAAACATAGAGATAAGAGATGATTCGCTTGCAAAAACTCCCAGCTGCATCCCAGGTAATGAAAATGCTAAAAATATTCTCTATTAATTATCTATTTATTATTTTTGAGACAGTCTCACTCTATGGCCCTGGGTAGAGTGCAGTGGCATCATCATAGCTCACTGGAAACTCCAACTCATGGACTCAAGTAACCTTCCTGACTCAGCCTTTCAAGTAGCTGGAACTATAGGCACACACCACCACACCCAGCTAATTTTTCTATTTTTTGTAGAGATAGGGTCTTGCTCTTGCTCAGGCTGGTGTCAAACTCCTAAGCTCAAGCGATTCTCCCACCTCAGCCTCCCAGAGTACTAGGATTACAGGCATGAGCCACCGCACCCGGCCCTTCTCTATTTTTAAAGAGTCTTTGTCCCCTTGGTATAGCAACTATAATGCAAACTCCAGATATAAAATTTGAAATATTTTCATGTACTGAAAGAGACTGGTGTGTACACTTGGTTATCCTTAACACCCTCACCCCAGCCCCTGTCCACAGGAAGGAACCCGAGCTTTGGAAGGAAGTTGCAGCTCTCTACTTGCTAGCAGTATGGCCCTGGACAAATAGCTGAGTGTCCTAAGCCTCGGTTTGCTTATCGGTAAAATGGAGATCATAGTAATTACTTTAAAGGTTGTTATGAAACTTGAAATAAAAAAATATATGTGTATATAAAGCAAGTAACTGGTACACTATAGGCTTTCACCAGACGGTTATTTATTATTGATAATCTGAGTGTAATTGTGCCTTTGCCACCTTAGGTAGGTTTCCTAATTTCTGAGCCTGTTATCTGTGAAAAGGGACAGTATTATCTACCACACAAGGTTGCTGTGAGGATTAAGAGAGATCCCGGGTATAACCGTTATCATGGTGCCTGCCCTAAGGCAGGAGCTTGTTAGATGTACCACTGAGCTGCCTCGGCCTAACGGTGCAGGAGAGAGGAGGTGGAGGCTTCTCTTCACAGACAGTGTGGGTCTTTTTCCTGATCATTTCAGAATGATCATGGGCTGCAATTGGATGGGGCAGTCGCTTGAGCTACCAGATAGCTAATTGCCCCTGCCTCTGCTTCCCCTTTTTCCTACTCCAGTCCTTGGCAGAAAATCAAGGCTCTACATGGAGACAGGAAATTAGGAACCCACGTCACTATCTATGTGGTTCAGGTGATAAAAGATTGGCTCTCCCTCAAAAAACTAGAGTAGCCAAGTAGGCAAAAGAATGGTTTTCTTAAGACAACAAAACCCACGTGGAACCATCCAAATAAAGAGGACCTCAGGTCCTTTGAGGAGATAGGATGAGTTGGGGGAATGCTCAGATGGGGTTTTCGTTGCTAGACCAAAAAAGACTGAGATTTACTGAAGTCACACTGCTCTCCCCTCTAGCACAGCCTGGGCCTCCATTTTCTCAAGAATGCAGGTGGCCTTGCCAGCGCTCTGCCTCTCTTTGTCCCGGGACTAGCTGACTCCCTGCCCCCAGGACTCCACTGCCAACACCTCTTTCTGGGAAAAGTTCCCACCCTCTGCTGCTGGGGAAGCCAGGACCCCGGCCCAGGGCTGCCCAGGGTGGGCAGGCCCAGAGTTTAAAAGAGACTCACCTGGGACATTTGCAAACACGTCTTCTGGTCCCTGGATAATGAAAAAGAAGGGGAAAAATGAGTGTCCCCCCACACCAATAGTCCCCAAATACGGTTTCTCCCTTTTCCTATCTCTTTGAGGATTATTAACTCTTGAGAGCCCCAGTGAGGGTTTCTTTTCCATCCCTCTTCTCAGGCGTCAATTTAAAAAACATTGCAACTACAGATGCGGCTGAACGTGGAGAACCTGCAGACCTGAGCTGGCACTGCAGGGGACCCAAAGCGGGGTGGGCGGTCCGCGGGGAAAGGGCCCAGGGCAAAGCTCAAACCCGTCGGGGTTTTGACCTCCCTTTCGGTTCCAGGACCACAGCGGCCCCCTATGGGCGGGAGTTTGTGTGTCCAGACCTGTGCGCTCGCTGCCGCCGCTCGGGGTAGGACTCTGGCGGAAAGGGGCTCCCCCACGTTCCATCCCCAGGGAAGAAATGGGCTGTGCCTGTACCTGCAGTGTGGCTCCGGAGTCCCAGAAATCTCAACCCCATCTCCCCGCAAGGTCTGCCAAGGCGAGCAGCCGGATTGGGGCGAACTCCTCCCTGCTGTGATTTCTCAGGACTTACTGTGGTTGCAGATAACGGTGATGACCAGTGACAGGAGAAGGACCCCGCAGGCCCCGGCCAAGGGCGCCCAGATGTAGATCTCACAGGCGAAGTCCAGCCCCCTAGTGTCCACTGACGACACCGAAGACGCCGACATTTAGGAGCAGGCCGATGACCCCTACCCCACCCCACCATCCCAGGCACGTCTCTCCGCCCCGGGTCTCGGTTTCCACACCGCTTAGCCCTTGGCTCTACCTCCAGTATCAGGGCTGCCCTTGGCAGGGGCTCTCCTCGCGGTCCGAGCGGCCCCTGGCCCGGCCCGGCCCCGCCGCCCGCCTTACCTGAGCCTCCCGGCGCGGGCCGGCACGGTTCCGGGCGCAGGGACCTGGGCTGCGACGTGGTGGGCGCCGGCGTCGGTGGTCGCGGCGCTGGCGTTGTGGTGGGCTTCGCTGCAGGGGCAACAGAGCGTGGTCGGGGGCCAGACGGGGGTTGTGAATGCGTCCCTCCCCTAGCCCCAAGCGCCTTTACCCGAGGGGTGGGGACCCCGGGTACGCGCGGACTCCTTCACGTCGGGCGCCGTGGCCTGCGTTCCCAGCCCAGCCCCGCGCACGCGGCGCTCCGGACCCGAGCGCAGGAGCCCGCTGCCCCCCACCCGGCCTCGCTCCAGGGCTGAACCAGCAACCCTGTGAACTCGGCTTGACATCCGCATTTTACTGACGAGCAAACCGGAGGCGCAGAGAATTTAAGTAATTTGTCCACAACCACACAAGCACCTGAACTCAAGTCCAGATTGGCCGGACATAAAAAGCCATCTTCAGTCCCTACTCAGCCGCACCTTAGCCTCAGTTTGCCCGTCTGTGAAATGGGAACAGGCGCGCTAAGAGGCTTGAAAGTGGGGCGTCGGTGCACGTTGAGGTGACCCCAAGCCCCACGCGGCAAGGTGCCGCGCCCCGCGCCCAGACCTGGCAGGAAGACCGGCACGAAGGTGCTGAAGTACAGTATGGAGTTGCTCAAGACGGAGCAGAAATAGTAGCCTTCGTCCTTCTCGCGGAAGCGGTTCAGGGTAAGGCTGAAATAGCCGTCCCGGATCCTCTTGGCCGAGAACTGCTGGGTGTCCAGCCCCTCGGCCGACTTGACCCGGTTCTGGGTAACGTACAGGAGGAAGGTGGGGCTCGCGGCGGGGCCGCGCGGCTGGTAGAGCCACGAGCAGCCCGTCACCGAGCTGGACAGCAGCACCTCGCACTTCAGCTCCACTGACTCGCCCAGACTCCAGGTCCTACCCAGCGGCGACACCCGGAACTGGCTCGGCTGGACAGCCGCGACGGCATCTGCAGGCGGCAGGCAGCGAGGCTGAGCCGGGGTCCCGCGCCCCGCTCCCGCCCCCACCCCCGCCCCACCCTCTGCCTCCCCGGGCCGCGAACTCACGGAGCAGCAAGGCCAGCGGCAGGAGCAAGGCGGTCACCGGCGCGGCCATGGCGCGCTCAGCTCGGACGCCAGGGGAGGCGCGCAGGAGCCGGAGGGCGGGGGTGGTGGGGGGAGTTGAGTCCTTCGGCCGGCCTCAGAGGCTGATTTCGCATCTGAAGGATGTGATGTCACCTGAAGCCCCCGCTGAGAAGGATCTGGAAGAGTCACCCTCCTTTTCGCGGTTGTCACCTTCCAGCCCTGTGAGGGTGCTGAGGTCTAGGCAGCCTTGCCGAGCAGTGGGGGGCAGTTGCAAACTTTAGGTCTGGGGATGAGGCAAAGGGCTTGGCAATGGCCCTTGGAAAGGGCTGTCTTGTGGGAATGACAGAGACTCTGAGAGGATAAAGGGAAATTAAAGATTTCAAGAAGCGAGAGTGAGAGAGGCAGGAAAGGAGAGGCGTGTCCCTTCCTTTGCCCTCACCCAAAGTGTCTCTTGCACTGTCACCTTGGAGGTTTTTGTCTGCAAAACGGGCATTGAGGGCTGAAAAGGAAGAGAGGAGTTGGTGACCTGCTCACTTCTTGGGAACTCGGGCAGGGCCGTCCCAGTGTTCACCGACCAAGGGCTTTCTCCCTTCCCCCAGGAGATTCCCTAGCGGTTGGCAGCAGCCACGCCTTGGGTAGCGCTGGCGGTGACCTGCTGACCACACCCTTTGGGGCTTTCATCCGGTGGCTAAACTCACCGCACAGACTCATCACTTCTTTGGGTCATTGCAACATCCTCCACAGCAGTCTCTCTTCTGACCAGTCCTCCAGCCATCTTGCTATGAAAATCTTTCTCATAAAGGGCATTGACTGTGTCACTCCTGCAGCCTCCCATGGCCTGCATTGCTGGATGGAAACTCAATCCTCTGGCTTAGTTTACCAGACTTTGGGTGCTGGCTCCTCCCAGCCTCTGCCCCAGCCTCCTGCTTCTGCCTTTCCCATGCACCTGCAGCTGCATCCTCACAGGCTTGAAGTTATCTAAACCCTGTGCTTTCAAGCCTTTGCATTGGCTGTCCCTTTGCCTGGAATGCCAGTCTGTTTAAGCCCTAGGGCCAGCGTCTGTGCTGTCTGACTTGGATCCCAGTTCTCTCATCCCCAGATTTCTGGGTGTTATGCAGGGATGTGTGTGTGACCTGGGTGAATACTTGGGTGGAGGCAGTTTTTCCTCTTCTATCCCTGGTGCAACACATATGTCCATATGTCCCTTCACTTTTTTTTTTTTAAGAGATGAGGTCTTGATATGTTGATCAAGCTGGCCTTGAACTCTGGACCTCAAGCAGTCCTCCTGCCTCAGCCTCCTGAGTAGCTGGAGGTACAGGGGCGCCCTTCTATTTTGTCTGTCGCTGTCTTGAAACCTTCCAGCCCCAGTGGTGTGACTTCCTCCCATTTCTTCAGGGAAAAAAGGGGAGGAAAAATTTTTCTCCTTCCTATTCATTAAAAGTCTTTTCACTTTGAATCCCACGGTGGGTGTACCTCACACTACTGCTTAATTCCACAAGCCACCTGGCATTCTCTGTTCCACATGTCTGCCCCACATGTGAATTCTTCCGGGCAAGGACTGTGCCCCGGACTTCGTGATGTGTCCCTCATCCCCAGATGTCACATCACTGCATGGGCTGAGCTGTGTTTGCTGAACTGCACTCCCTTCATGGGGTCCAAACTTAAGTGCTGGATGGGCTTTTTAAAAAAATTACTTTGATTTCTATGCCCCTCCTTCTTAAAATACCCAAGGTGCATATTCTAACATTGAGCATGTAACATTTTATGTTTAGAAATGTTTTTAAAAGTGTCTTTAAATGACAAGAGAACGATATATTCTCACAAAACTTCAGACAGTACAAAAGTGAATGCATAGAAAGTCTCCTGTTTCAATTCTCACCGTCATCTACTCTCCAGAGAAAACCACCGTTACAGTTGAGTGTGTTCTGAGATATCATCTGTGCACAAACAGATGTTTATACATTGTTTTAGACACATGAGATTGCATTATGCCTATATTTTTTGCAACCTACCTTTCTTATTTAACAGTAGACGAAGAAAAGCTTCATGTGTAGATCCACTCCATTCTTATAAATGAGTGCATTTTATATGGATGTTCCATAATTTAGTTCTCCTACTTATGGACATTTAGGCAGTTTCTCATTATTGCAGTTATTAGCACGGCTGCGGTAGATACACTGTACTTGTACCACTGAGGACTTGTGCCAATACACGTGGCATTTTCAAATGGAAGATGAGTGAGTTGGGTAAGGAGAAACTTTTACAGTGATGGTTATGCATATAAATGTATGCGTGTGTGTGTTTGCATGCATGTGCATGTGTGTATGTATGTGTGTCCCTGGCTGTATGGACACAGTGCTGTCCCTTAACTCACATAAATGAGGGGGACGAGGAAACGGCCAAGTCCAGACAGGCCACCGACACGACAATCCTTGCTTTATATGGCAGTTTCCCATTCTGCTCAGTTGCCACTCACACTGCAGGAGGAGTGTCGCATGGCCCTGCGAGCCAAAGGCTACAATCAGGAGGGTGGTAAAAAGGATGGCTAGACACGAAGGTGTACCTTGCCAGGTGGAGGAAGCATTAGAGGGGACCACAGTCAACCTCCCGATATTTAGATCTTGGGAACTAAGCCCCTAGATATGATGACAGCTGGATTTTGGGGTGCACTGCTTGAAAACAGAGTAGTTCCATCTCAGTCTCCCGGAAGTGAGCTGTAGCTGGCTTGGGGGCCTTCCAGTCTTGCAGCGAAGAAAAGCATCACCCCTAGGGGTGGCAGCCCCTTTGAACAGAGCACCATGGGGGGAGAGGGGGAGGACAAGGCAGCATGTCAAACCCACCAAGGAGGCTTTGTGACCCCAATGATATTTTTCACAGAAGTGGTGGATTCTCGATGTAACCACAACGACATCCGCCCTGCCGCAGGGAAAAGAGCAGATGCAATTGCACGAATCTGGAGGTGCTCGCTTTTTGTAGACCAGGTGTGCAGAGGGCTGGGTCGGGCCTACCCATCACTAACAGGTGAGCTCCCACACCCCACATTGCGGCACTCACGCAGGATGGCGTGAAGAAATGGGAATGACTGCACTCCGTTAGGCAAGCCCCTTATTTTAAAAAATGTCCACAGAGAGATAGGGTAAGATCGTAATTGGTTTGCATGCTGAATTTAAACAGGTCTTTGTTTTTCTCAAGGTGTTTGTTCTTAAAGCACAGAAGTGAAATAATTCTGATTTACATTAACTAAAGACATTTAAAATGCATAACTGGGCAGGGCAATGTTCTCAGGGTTCTGTACCACAGCTCCTAAGACACATACTACAAGGACAGCCTGGAATCATGGCTGTGGAGTTGCCTGAACGCTTTGCCAGTTCAGTCAATGGAGACGTTACTAGTCTCCTTGGAAGGAGTGGAAGGAGTTAGCTTGTTTGGGGCTAGAAAGGCCATCGAATCTCTAGCGTTGTCAGGGCTTTGCTTTACCTCAATCGCAGATACCTGTCAAGTCTACCTCACTTCTGCCATTCTTACTTTCCTCCCCTCCCAGGATGCCCAAGTTCATCTAGGCTGCTGTCATCTCTTGCCTGGACTTTTGCAGTGGTCTCCTAACTGATCACCCTACTTCGGTTCTGGTCCCTTCCAGTGAAAATCTTGCTGTGCCAACCCCCTGCTTCAACCCTCAAGGGCTTACCTGGTCACTAGGAGCTCACCTTCTCCACTGCTCCTGGGCTCGGTGCCTCTCTTGTTCTCAAACGGGCCCTACTCCTTTACATCTCGAGGCCACTGAACGTGCTATCTCTGAGCCCAGAATGTTCCCAGCACTGCTCTCTGCTTAGCAAACTCCTCTTCCTTGAGAGCTCAAGCATCTCTTTCCTGTGGGGCTCAGCCCCTGCCCACATCTCACTCCAAGGCAGTAAGGACTATGTCTTTCTCTGTGTCACCTGGACCTTGGGTATCGCTGGACTGGAGCACAGTGGTTTGTTTGCTTGTCCAGCCTGACTACCAGACCTTTGGTCCCTTGTGGAAAAAAACTTTGTTTCACTCATGTTTACACCAGGTGTCAAACAGAGCTTGGCACACATTTGGTCTTCAACAAACACTTGTTTAGTAAAAGCTAAATGAAGGCAGAAGTGGGGTATAGCAGACCAGAGGAGGCAGAGATGAGGTAAGCGTGATCAGGAAAGGCTTTACATGTAGTTGAGTTTGAAGATAAGGGAGGAATTAGGAGAGAGGTTGGTTAGAAGGAGGCATTTGATTTCTGGTCAAGATTGTGCCGATACCATGCTTTAACACGTGGTCATGCTATAGTTCAAAATAGAAGAAAGAGGAAGGGGAGAAGGCAGGTGCACTCAAAAGCAATGTAAACATCTTCAAGGATGTAGTGGTGGGGGCCAGGGCTCGAGTCAGAGGCTGGCTTACCGGGTCTGTTCTTGAGCAGCCCGTTCTTGGGTCTGGGTCTTGAGAGTCTGTTCCCAGTGCAGAGACACCCAGAGACACCAAGAATTTGACTCCTTCAGCTAGCAGGGTCCCAATGTGCTTCACCTATGGAAGGAGGCTGGAGCTAGGCTCTGTTTGAAACAGGGATTGGATCTGGATTTCTCTTGGTTGAAAGGCTGGAGCCCAGAGCCACTAGGGTAAGGTCTGGTTCTGATTAGGGACCCTGGAAAGTCAGTAGCTACAAAAAAAAAAAAAAAAAAAAAAAAGAACCCAAGACAAGAAAGAGTAAAGAGAGGAAGAGATTTTTAAAAATTCCTATTAAAGACAACCCTTTGCACACACTCAAAATTCAAAGTGTATATAAGACAGACTCAACAATTAGAATATGAATTCACTCCTGAAGAGATGTAAATTATTGCACAATCTGAAAAGAGTTTAAAATAAAGAGAACAAGAAAGTGTAGAAAATTCAGAAATCAAATATGAACAGTTGAAGATGATAAGTACCAAGCATACTGGAAATGAATACTCTTCTAGATATAAACTAGGATATACTCTAGGTTAGACATAGTTGAGGGGATAATTAGTGAATTGGAAGCTAGCATTGAGGAATTCACAAAGAATGCAATATATGAAGATGAAGACAGGTGCAGTTTGAAAAAGCTCTTGAGATGTGGATTAGCACTGTGAAATGTTTAATAGGATTTCAGAAACGGGGGGAAAAGGGGAATGCAGAGAATGAATATTGGGAGAGATCATGGCTGAAAGTTTTTCATAATTAAAGACACAAGTCCTCAGATGAAAAATGTTCTCAGAGTGCCAAACAGGATAAATAAAACTATATCCATCTCTGCACATATCAAAGTGAACCACAAGACATCAAGAGCAAAGAGAGGAAGATATCCCACAAAGCCAGGACAATGTTTGAAATACGTTTGGGGGATCCTTAGTTGCAGCTTGGATGGGGCAGAGAGGGTAAGAAGCTGAACTATAATGGGGGGAAAAGTACACATTTTGGTGATACCTTGTATTGGCAGTGTCATCCCCAGCCCTCAGTGCTGACACATGCTTGTTATAAAGTTGGTTTGGGTCAAATTGTTGCAGCTTTTTCATCTCAAGAGCATTGAAACAGAGTGTCCTAAATACAACTGGAGAGATAGGATTTGAGTTCAGGAAAGGGGGCTGGGGATGCAGCCCTGGGAAGGAGTGATAATATAAATTGTGAGAGTGGATGTCATTGCAAAGGAAGATGGAGCAGAAAGAGAGGAGCAGAAGAAGATATGGAAGCTTCAGGGAAAGCTCACTTGGAAGGGGAGGGAAGAAAACATTGGCAAAGGATCAAGTAGTGCAGGAAATACAGATTGAGTCTTGAGAAGGTGGAGAAACTTCATGGGGGAGGTGGGTGCTGCAGGTTTGGGCCATAAGGGAGGCATGGACAGGGCATTCAGGCCCGTGGAAGAAAGAGATTGTACACTGCTGTCTGCTGCTGGCCCACATGAGGACATCCACTCCTACATGTCTGTCATCAGTGATGATAAGATGAGGAAGACTCTCAGGTGAGGAGGAAGGCAAAGGAGAGAGGGTGGGGTGGATGGGGTGGGGAGTTGTGGAGGGTGATGTTGATGAAGGGATGTTGCCTTCTGGGCTTCATTCACTGTTCATTTAAATGATTCTGCTATTCATTCTTTTTTTTAAGTTTTGAGAACATTTGAACACAGAAAAATATACTCAGAACTGTTTTGTCATATTTCCTTCAGATGAACGTTATGGATACAATTGTACCCTCCCAAGTCCCATCCCTGCCTCCTTGCCAAAAGCAAAATTTGGAATTTTGTCCATTAAATATGAGAGAAGAATGTTAAATTTCCAACTATGAATGTGGATTTGTCTGTCCCTCCCTTTGATTCCATCCATTTTTTGTCCCTTATATTTTGAAAGCTTGTCATTAGATGAACATACATTTAAAATTGTTCTGTCTTCTGGATGAACTGACCCTTTTATTGTCATGAAATGTCCTTCTTTATCTCTGATAATACTTTGTTTTGAAGTCTACTTTTTATTCACGTGGTCATCCCAGACTTCTTATGCTTTCTGTTTACATGATGTATCTTTTTCTATCCTTTTACTTTCAATTTGCCCCTCTCTGTTTTAAGACCTTTGCTGTATATGTATGTATGGGTATACATATGTATGTATTAACTGTATATAATATTATTTTGTGAGAATGTTTCAAAATACAGAAACACTATCCTATGTCTTTGAGCTATGTTGATACATATAGATTTATTTTAAATGCTGTGTGGTAGTATTATCTTGTGAATATACTACAGTTCAGTGATTCTCAAACCAGAGTGTTCATACCCCGGGAGGGACATGGATACTGTCCTTGGGGGATACATGTAATTTAAGGAGATTGTTCTCCAAATTCTCAGCTCCCATTGGTTCTCTTTCCTAAGATGGATCTGCCCAAGAACAAGTGCCGGTGTTTATTGTGTGCTCGTTCTCCTTCCTGTCTCTCTTTTCATGACTGTTCTTTTCCCACATTAAAATGGAAAGGCCAACTTCCCCCCCCTCCTGCACCTTACTGTGCCCCAAAGGTACAAAACCCTCTAGGACACCAACCAAAGGGACAAATCCAAATATTTGTCATTTAATGTCCATCCTTTAGAATTTGCCAAAGAATGCATTTCTCCTGAGCAGAGTCCCCGTGATGCGATCCAGGCAAAGAAGCATCTGGAAGAAATATAGGAGGCAGAGTGCCCCAAGGCCGACTCCTGGGCCCCATCACTCACTCTGCCCACCTCTGTCATAGAGAGAGAATTCAGAGATGAGACAGGCATTATGGGGGATGCACACTAACACGTTCATTAGGATTGCAAAAGGAATCAGACTTCCTTTTAAACAGAAAGTAAGTCTGATTTGCTGATTGGTTTGACGTTGAAGACTGGCTTTGTCAATGAAGTTAATGGCAGTATTTTTATTTTCTAGCAATCAAATGAGCTAAATCTTTAGCTCCAAGGTTTTGATGAAAGTGAAGTTTAAAACCTATAATAATATAAAAAATCTTATCAAAGTATTTTTGTATTGGAATTAAATTAAAAATATTTCTAATTCTCCAACCTTTTCCAAGTTCACCAATTTAGGCAATTGCTTTTAGGAAAAAGAACAGTGTAGTTGGTAGCTACTTGGTAGGCTTTGGTAAAGCCTAGTTTAGTGGGCTTCCAGAAACCGAGAAAGTGAATAACTAAAACTGGTAACAAATCCGTATGCAGGTCAGGGGTTCCCAAGTCTTTGCCTTTAACAAAATTGAAAGAAGACCTCCTAGAATTGGCAACTGTTATGGGTTGAATTGTGTCCTCTCAAATTCATTTGTTGAAGTACTATACTCCAGCACCTCAGAATATGACCTTATTTGGAGATGAGGTCTTTACGGAGGTAATCAAGTTCAAATTAGGTCATTAAGGTGGGTGCTAATCCAACATAACAGGTGTTCTTATGGAAAGGGGAAATGAGGACACAGACACATACAGGGAGAATACCCTCTGAAAATCCGAGGCAGAGATCAGGGTGATGTTTCTACAAAGCCAAAGATTGCTGGCAACCAATCAGCAGCTAGGTGAGAGGCACAGAACAAATTCTTTCTCTTAGCCCTCAGAAGCAACTGACCCAGCTGACATCTTGATCTCAGACTTGTAGCTTTCACAACTGCAAGGCAATACATTTCTATTGTTTAAGCCACCTAGTCTGTGATACTTTGTTACAACAGCCCTGGCAAACTAATATAGCAACTAATAGGTCATTAAAATAATTTTTTTTTTTTTTTTTTGAGACAGAGTCTCACTCTGTTGCCCAGGCTAGAGTGAGTGCCGTGGCGTCAGCCTAGCTCACAGCAACCTCAAACTCCTGAGCTCAAGCGATCCTCCTGTCTCAGCCTCCCGAGAAGCTGGGACTACAGGCATGTGCCACCATGCCCGGCTAATTTTTTCTATATATATTTTTAGCTGTCCATATAATTTCTTTCTATTTTTAGTAGAGGTGGGGTCTCGCTCTTGCTCAGGCTGGTCTCGAACTCCTGAGCTCAAACGATCCGCCCACCTCGGCCTCCCAGAGTGCTAGGATTACAGGCGTGAGCCACCGCGCCCGGCCTTAAAATAATTTTTGTTGATACATCACTATGGTGTTTGTTGCTTTTTTTCTTTTTGCCAAAAACATTTTGAAAAAGTTAAAAAGATTGAGAGATTCTGCTGTAAAAAAAACCAACTATTTATTTATGGGAGCAGGATTTTTCAGTACTTGAATTGTATGACAAACAAAACAAAACAAAATTAATGCTGAACTCTGTCTCATTCTATTAATAGCTAGCAATGAATACTATTCTCCTATAGGTTCATTAATTCATTGGACCCTATTGTTAGGTAGGGATAAGGAGGAAAGAGAACAGATGCTTTGTCTAGGGGGTTTCCATAGAGGAGCAGATGGCAGGAGGAGATGCTTTGTCTATCATAGGAAGAACAAATTGACCAGAGGGGGCTTCCAAGAAGAAACAGATGATATGTCAAGAAGGCTTCCAAGGACTGAACAGATGTTTGGTTCTACGATAGGGGGTCTGACCAACCGAAAGAGTAGAGAGGCCACAAAGTGGATATATGATCAAGGCCACAAATGGGGGTCTTTGGAGCATGCATACAAGTAAGGTGACAGCATCCTCACATGACCTACCCTCATTAGCACAGTAAAAATCACACCTACCGGTGCCATGACAGTTTACAAATGCCACAGCAACTTCCAGAAATTGCCTTACAAAGATAGAAAAGGGGAGGATTAAAAATTTCCAGGAACTCTCCACCCCTTTCCAAGAAAGACCATGAATATTTCACCCCCCCTTAACATAAAATTAGGGAATTAGCATAAAAGGGAAAATCTTGTTAAACTCAGGGTCTTCTCCACTCACGGGGGTTGACTCATTCCTTCTTCAGAATGAACTATGCTTTAATAAAGTTTGGCACTTTGCCTACTTGTACCTGCTCGGTCTGCTCATTTGCTCGGTCGACTCGGTACGAGTAACCATTCTTCAGTACTGGGAACCAAGAACCAGGGAACGTGGGGACCTGACATCTGGTCCCCACCTCTGTCACTATTCATTTTATTAAGAGCTGAATTTCCCCCAAAAGTTACATTTTAAAAAAACTTATTGTGAGATAATTGTAGATTGACATGGAGATAAAGAAATAATAGAGATCCCACGCCCGTCACCCAGTTTCCCTCAAAGATAACATTTTGTATAACTGTAATACAATATTGCCAAAGGTTACTTTTTATGTTTAATAATTATTTTTCAAAATTTATAATTTATTTATGTTATTTTAGACAATTGTGCACTACTAATAGTTGCAATGATGACATAATCTAAATAAATTTTTAATATTTAGAAATTTATGGTTATAAGGAAATTAAAAATTCAATTTATATGCATTTTTGGCAAAGAATTATGATATATTGATCAATAAAAGATCCTCAAGAATAAGCACATATTATATTAAAATAAACTTCTATGGAGAAAGTGCAATAGAAATCACAAATTCAAGGAGAAAAAGGAGTGATTAAAAATTTCCAAAAGTTAAGAAGAACTTGTTCTTCTATTTGAAAAATGGGTCTTGGTTGAAATAAAATCAATATTTATAAGCTAGTCATATAAATAGTCATTTATATGCTATTAGACACAATTAAAAAAGAGTAATTTAAAGGTTTTATTTTAAAATATCAATATTTACATTGGAAATTATATCCTTTACAGGATAAGGAAATAAGTAAAGGAGTCTGAGTGTGGTGGCTCATGCCTGTAATTCTAGCACTTTGGGAGGCTAAGGCAGGAGGATTGCTTGAGGCTGACAGTTCTAGACCAGCCTGTGCAACAAAGTGAGACCTCGACTATACAAAAAAAAAAAAAAAAGAAAAGAAAAGAAAGAAAGAAAAAAAAAGCCAAAGATGGTGGCATGTACCTGTACTTCCCAGCTACTAGGGAGGCTGAGGGAGGAGGATTGCTTGAGTTGGAGGCTGCAGTGAGCTATGATCATGCCACTGCACTCCAGCCTGGGTGACAGAGTGAGCCTTATCTCAAAAAAAAAAAAAAAAAAAAAAAAAGTGAAGGAGTATACCTATTTTACAGCAGCATATTTACAATAGCTAAAATGTGGAAGCACCCAAGTGTCCATTAATGGATGCATGGATAAGCAAAATGTGGACCTAGCAATCCCTCTTCTGGGAATAAACTCAAAGGAAATGAAATCACCACCTCGTAAAGATATCTGTACTCCTATGTTTATTGCAGCATTATTCACAATAGCCAAGATATGGAGACAACCTAGGTGTCCATCAATGGAGGAATGGATAAAGGAACTGTGGTATATATATACAATGAAATATTATTCAGCTTTTAAAAAGGAGGTCTTGACGTTTGCCACGACATGGATGGACCTGGAGGACATTATGCTAAGTGCAATAAGCCAGCCACAGGAAGAAAAATAGTGCGTGATCTCACTTATTTGTGGAATCTTAAAACAAAAAGGTCAAATATATAGAGATAGAGAATAAAACAGTGGTTACCAGGGTTGGGATAGTAGAGGGAAGGAGGAAATGGGGAGATCTAGATCAGAGGATGCAAAGTAGCAAGTATGTAGGATGAAGTCCAAAGAGCAAATGTACAACATGAAGACTATAGTTGATAAGAGTACATTGTATTCAAAATTTTTGCTAAATGAGTAGATTATAGCTGCTCTTGCCACATGAGGAAAAAATGAGTAACTAAGTGAGATGATGGATATGTTAATTCGTTCTACTATAATAACCATTTTACTAAATATATGTCTTATGCCATTATGTTGTATACCTTAAATATGTGCAATAAAAATTATTTTAAAAAACAAGCAAATAAAGAAAATGTGGTATATACATACACTGGAATATTATTCAGCCTTAAAAAGGAAGGAAATTCTGACACATGCTACAATATAGATGAACGTTGAGAGCAATATGCTACACGAATTAAGCCCAGTCACAAAAAGACAAATACTATATGATTCTACTCATTTGGTGTACTTAGAGTAGTCAAAATCATAGAGACAAAAAGTAGAATGGTGCTTGGCAGGGGCTGGGAAGAGGGAGGAACGGCAGTTATTTTTTAACGGGTACAGAGTTTCAGTTTTGCAAGATGAAGACGGATGGTGGTGATGATTGCACAAAATGAATGTAGTTGATACCACTGAACTGTACACTTAAAAATGTTAAGATGGTAAATATTGTTAGGTGTACTTTACCATAATAAAAAATTAAAAAAAAAATAAGTGAAGGAGTACATGTTTGATGTTTTGGGGGGATACAAGAGCAATAAGGTTTAATGACAACTGCCACTCTTTGTTCCTCTGTTGATGAACCTGTAGGCTGTTTCTGGTTTTTGCCGTTATAAACAACACCACAGTGAACATCCTTGTAAATATTCCCTAGAGTCCAAGTACAAGATTTTCTCTACGGTATTGTCCTAGCAAAGGAGTGATTTGAGGAGTATGATGACCTTGTGAGGAATGACTGATTTGAAGGCTATGCCCCATAGCTTTTGACACATTTTTATCCAAAGTGGTGGTCCCAGTTTATGCTCACACCAGCAGTGGAGAAGTTTCCATTTACCCACGTGCTCTGTAATTCTCGGTTTTTGTCAGTCTTTTCAATTCTGCCAGTCTGATGGGTGTGAGTTAGTATCTCATTTTTGTTTAAACCTGCATCTTCCTTATTAAGGTGTTAAGTAACTTCCATATACCAGGTATGGCCCCTGCCTTCCAGAACTCACATCACTTAAAATGGGATTTTTGTTGGTGCTTAGAGAACCTGATTTCTTGTCAACCATTTATACACTACTAATTCCACAACCAAATGAGCCTTTGACTCTTCTTTTTGTCCAGAGGCAGTCCTGAGTGTCGTTGCACTCACAGTGAAAGCTCTGGCAGAAAACATCACCTGGCAAAATAAACTGCATCCAAAAAGGCTCGTCTATCTATCTTTCTTTCTTTTTTTCTTTCGTGTGTGTGTGTGTGTGTGTGTGTGTGTGAGAGAGAGAGAGAGAGAGAGAGAGAAAGAATTTATCTTGAAACAATTTACCCAAAATGGAAACTTTAAAAAGAGTGGAAATTTTTCTTTTTACACAAGATGGTTAATTCTTCATTTGGACGCTGGCCAAGGATCCATGAAGCAACCTCAACTCAGCCATAAAGCTTTTCACTCCCACGTTTTACAAACCGTGACCTTGCTGGTGGCAAGCCCCCCATGCGACTTTTCAGGGGTCTGAGAGTTGTCTTTGGTTAGCTGTGGAAGCTGCGCGTGCAGCGATGGAAACACTGCGAGACAGCAGGGGAGGGCGACTGTTTCCACCCACTAACCACCAGCCCCCAGGGCTGGCAAAGGCTTTAACTCCTTCTGCAACCAGGTGACCCATTTATAGGACTTTCCTCTTCTGGGAAGAAGGGGAGGAGGAGGGAGAGGTGCAGACCGGGAAAGAGGAAGGCAGAAAAGAGTTTAGCGAGGAAAGTTAAGAAGTGGGAGAAGCCAAGGGCTTTCCCCTCCCTTCCTCCTGGTTCTTGGCTGGCGGCGCCTCCTCCCTCTTTCTCTCTTGGCGAGGGCAGTGTGGAGGATTTCTCAGGATGGTTCGCACCGCCACACCTCAGACACTAAGGTCAACTGTCCCTCAGAAATGTTTCTGCGCGTGCCCAGAAGCAGAACCACGATGTAGGACACCTCCCTGTGCCCCACAGTCAGCTTCTTACTTGGAGGGTAGAGAATGGTGTTCCCCACGCGGGCGAGGAGCTCGGTGAAGATGGGGTGTGGGTGGGGTTCGCAGTCATCGACCTGCTTCATCGCCTGCTGCCCACCCAGCACCAGTTCCTGTTCTGCGGGTCCCAGCGCTGAGGGGCACCCAAGCAATGGGGGCAGACAAGGAAACACGTGATCCCACGACGAGGGTGCCAGGATGTGGTGGGTGCGGCCGTGGACAGGCGCACGAGGAGCCCAGCGGAGGGTGTCATCCGGAGGTGGGAGGAGGACTGGGGATGGCGACCAGGGCGACTAGGGCCAGCTGTGCCTGAATCAGTCTTAGAGGAAGCGAGCCAGGGGGAGGCAGGAGCAAAGGCACACGGCCAGCAGCAGCAGTCGTGTGTTTGGGGAACCGGGCACAGCCAGACCCGCGGAGGCAGGGGCTGCTGGAGAGGCGGTGGGGCCGCTTCACAACAGCGGGCCCGGAGCTTGCACGCCCTTCTGTTCTCGATCTCGGTCACTCATTCGGCACAAGGTTCCGGGCCAGCCGTGGCAGAGCTGTCACGTGTCCACCTGGTAGATCCAGGGCCTGGGCTGCCCTGCCCGTTCCCCATCCCCGCCACTTCTCACACGAATCCATTTTTCTGTGCACAGCAAGCCCCGGAGCAGAGGCAGCCAACACATCTCCCACTGTTACCCCAGGAGACAGTGGCCCCGAGGGCGGTCAGGTCCCGGGCATGGGTAGCGCGCAGAGCTCAGCGTGCCACACTGAGTCAGTGGCTGAGGGTCCAGCGTGGGCAGCGGGAGGATCGAGGAGGGATCTAGAACCCGGACGTGGAGTCGAACTCAGAAAAGATCCGGTCCAACACGTTTATTTTACAGAGCAAGAAAAACAGGCCCAAGGACGGTGAGCATCGTACTCACGGTAACTCAGGGGGCCTGACTGAGCTGCGACGAGCGGCGGGGACACTCCCTTCCACGGCCGCCGCCCGACTCCAATAAAATCAAACGCCCGTCTGTCCGGCAGGGGGCGATGTTGCCTTGGGGAGGAGGGAGCATCTCGGAATTCAGTCTGCACGTGACCGCACGCAGATCTGGAGCAGGTGCACGCTCCCGCCTAGCAGCCCTGGGCCCCGCCGCCTTCCTCCGCACCCCAGCCCTCCACAGCCCCGCGCCGGGGCTCGGGCCTCGCCTTTCTCACGATCCCCGTCCATGTCCCATTATAGGCCTCTTAGAATCCCACTTTTCTTTGGCGACCGAGAGTATTACTTCATTTTCCAAGAGATCAAATGACTGGTCAATGATAGAATTTTTGGCCCAAGGTAGATAGAGGGGAGATGCTGTGGTCAGGCCCCCCAACCTCTCCCCATCTCTCAATATCTACCAGTTGGTGCTGAGCCCCCGATGCAATGCATCGGTCTGTAGAAATGACCAGAATGTCAACGTTTAACTTGCATAGAAATTCCCAAGCTGTAAAGTCTCTGTACTCTGGGCCAGGCTAGGAGTTCTCCCAACTCTCCTTTCACTTGTCAAAAACTGAAAAGGAGTTTGGAGAAAGAAAAGAAGAGAAGAGAAGAGGAGGGGAGGGGAGGGGAGGGGAGGGGAGGGGAGGGGAAGGAAGGGAAGGAAGGGAAGGGAAGGAAAGGAAAAAGGGAAAAGGGGGAAGGGAAAGGAAGGGAAGGGGAAAAAAAAAAAAATGAAAAGAGACTGGAGTGGAGAGCTGGGCGGTCCCGCGTGCCGGCCCCTCCCGGGGCTGACCTGGCTGCTGTCTGCAGGGCCCCGACCGGGACAGCGGGACTTGCTCGCTCATTTTCATCCGCACCTGCAGCCCCGCGAGGGGGCCGTGGGCGGAGGAGGAGGAGGAGGAGGAGGAGGAGGAGGAGGAGGCGGAGGAGGAGGGGGAGGAGGGGGAGGAGGGGGAGGGGGAGGAGGGGGAGGGGGAGGAGGGGGAGGAGGAGGAGAGCACCCGGCAGGAAGCAGACGGGCTCGGAGGCCCCGGGCCTGCCGCGGGGCAGGGGGAGCCTGCGGCCCGTGGGGTCCCGCGCAGGCCGCAGAGAAAGGTCGGGCCGCGGGGCTGACCACGGGGATGCTGGGACAGGGGAAAGCCTCGGAGAACCAAGGTGGAGGTTACGCAAGCCAGGGTCCCTCTGAGGTTCTTTTGGTTTATTCATCGATTTCAGTCCACTCTCACGCTGCCTCCGGCGGTGCTCGGAACCAGAGCCCCTTGGTCAGATCAGTGGCTGCTGTCAGTCACTAACAAGGCCTTAGGCCCAGCCTGTTTCTTTTCCTGGTGACGTGAATCCTCGTTTTTTGTTCTCAGCAGTCCCGAGCTGATTAGGGGGTGGCCAGGCTCTGCATTGAATTAATGACTTTAGCAAATTCTTAAATCCCTCTCTGCTCCAGATGTATACAATTAATTTTTAACCTGAAAGGAAGTTTTGCCACATTATTTAGGTCAAAAATATTTTGGAAAATATAAAACGAAAAGAAAAAAACAATTGCGCATCATGTCAGTATGGGACTATGATCACTCTTAACATTTTGGTATATTTCTTTTCTTCTTCTTCTTCTTTTTTTTTTTTTTTTGGGTCTTTTTTGGTTCTTATCCTATACTTACATATTTTTATTTTTTTCCATTATTGTCAGCATATTTCCTATTCAGATTTCCAACCTGCTTTTAAAATTTTTTTCAAATTTTAAAATTCTATAAATTATATTTCAGCTAATTTCTTTTATATTATAACGTGTTCTTCACGAATCTCACTTGATATCTGCATAATATTCCACTTGTATTTTGCCCAATTAGTTGGACATTTATGTCATGTCTCCTTTTTCATTATGATAGTGATTTCTAAATAGTATGTAATTTCAATTTTTATTCTTAGTTATTGTGAGAGTGCATAGAAAGTGATTACAATTTTTCAAGTGGTTAGATTTTTTTCCCTCTCCCTTTGTTTATAATTTTATTGCTCTGTGATCTAGGAATGTGACTATATTTATGCTTTTTGGAACTTGAGTTTTTGATTGGTGGTTGATTTTGTAAATAACTTTAGGCGCAGTTTTGTGTGAGTGATTGGGCACAAAATTCTGTATATTGGATCAAGCTTTGTAAAATATATTACCCCATATCTGCTATGTTCTTATTTCTTTTTATCTACTTGATCTGTTAATTTCCAAAATAAGCTATAAATTTTTCAAATATGTTTGTGGATTTACCATTTCCTCTTTATATTTCCAACAGTTTGTGTTTTATATATTTAAAGTGACATAATAAAGTGTTAAAACCACATGGCTGTTAAAATGATAAATACAGAAACATATTGGCATGTATATCTTTTTATGCATTTTGAATTATTTTCTTGGTTGGATTTTCAGAAGGAAATGGCCTTTAAAGCCAAGTTGGCCTTTCAAAGATTTGACAAATGTATACTGTTGGCTGCTACATGAGAGTTCTTTTTTTAAACCCTGATCACAACAGGAATTTAAAAAAAAATAATATATATATGTATGTATATATATGCACACACATATGCACACACAGTAAGTCTGCACTTAACATTGACGATAGGTTCTTGTATACTGTGGCTATAAGCAAAACCAGGTATGATAAAATCAATTTTTTTATCAACATTATAATTAAATGATCTCGAATGAAGATTATTTGAGGATTTCTGTACATTGTTTTGTTTAAAGTTGTAGTTTCCAAGAACCTATCCACAATGTTGAGTGAGGACTTACTGTGTGGTGTGTATGTGTGGGTGAGTATGTATCAGTATTATTTTGAGTGAGGCAAGGAATGGAATAATTTTAAAAATTTTCTTTGATTTTTATTGTGGTTGACCTTTTATTTTTTTCTGTAGATCTGATAACCAGTTGAAATTTTTTTTTATGTGGATTGTCTGTCCTTGTCCTTTTGTGCTTTTGTTTTTTAACTTATAACTTTATGAGGTTAATCTTGTTCAGCCCATCAAACCAGATGCCTCAAATTCACTTTGACTGACTCCCTTTCCTGCTCTCCCTGGACCTGAGCAGACCAGTATGGCACATAGAGCAGATAGGGGTCCGATGAGGCCTAAAGCTTATATCATTTGCTTCTTTATCTTTTTTTCTTTTGAGTGATGAGATTTTAGGATATTTTGGCTGAAATCTGGGGAAAAGTGATGCCCAGTAAGGTTACACAGTTTTCCTGGAATTTTGATAGACTCATGATTTCAATGTCCTTCAGATAAAGGGAGCGGCGTGGAGAGGAAGGGAAGGAGATTTGGGGACCTGGACCTTTGCCTTTTTTCGGGACTGAGAGGAGGAATGGCCCAGGCTGCCATAGAAAAGTGGCCTATCTATTTATATTCCTTTAGTATCCTTTTATTGTCAGTGGGATTTGTAGTGATGACCTTTCTTTTATTCTAATATTAATAATTTGTGTCTTCTTTCTTTTTTCTTGGTTAGGTTGGCTAGAGGTTTATCAGTTTTATTGATCTTTTCAAAGAGGCAGCTTTTGTTTTCATTGATTTTTCTCTGCTTCCTGCTTTCAATTTCATTGATTTCTGCTATAATTTTTATTATTCATCTTCTTCTGCTTGCTTTAGGATTAAATTTCTCTTCTTTCTCTTATTTCCTAAGGTGGGTGTTTAGATTATTGATTTTAGATCTTCTCTTTTAAAATATATGTACTTAGTGCTATAAATTTCCCTCTAAGTACTGCTTTCGTTTCATCCCACAAATTTTGATAAGTTGCATTTTCATTTAGTTCAAATGTTCTAAAATTTCTCTTGAGATTTGACCCATGTGTTATTTAGAAGTATGTTATTTGATCTTCAAATATTTGGAGATTTTCTGGCTATCTTTTTGTTATTATTTTCTAGTTTAATTCCTCTGTGGTCTGAGAGCTTATTTGGTATGATTTCTATTCATTTAAACTTGTTGAGATGTGTTTTACGGGGTAGAATGTGGTCTCTTTTGGTGAATGTTCCACGGGAGTTTGGGAAGTATATGTATTCTGCTGTTGTTAGATAGAGTAGTTTATAAATATCAATAGATCAAGTTGGTTGATAGTGCTATTTAAGACAATTAAATTATTAATGATTTTCTGCCTGTTGGATTTATCAATTACTGAGAGAGGAGTATTAAAATATTCAGCAATAGTGGTGGATTTGTCTATTTCTCCTTACATTTCTATAATTTTTGTGTGTCATGTAATTTGATGTTCTGATGATAGGTGCATGTATGTTAAGGATTGTTTTGTCTTCTTGAATAGAAGTGACCCCTTTATCTTTAACCCTGATTTTTTTTTTCTGAAGTTTGCTTTGTCTGAAATCAGTGTAGCTATTCAGCTTTCTTTTGATAGTGTTAGCATGATATATCTCTCTATGTCCATTTACAATGCATCTGAGTCTTTCATACTTAAAGTTGATTTCTTATAGACAACATATGGTTATGTCTTGTTTTTTTATGCCCTGATAATCTCTGTCTTTTAGTTGGTGTCTTTAGACAATTTACATTTAAAGGTATTATTGATATAGTTAGATGGAAACATGTCCACTATGTTTGTTCTTTGTTTCTTTTTTCACCTTCCCCATTCATTTAATGTCTGTTAATTAATGTTTTCCCAGTGATTGCCTGAGCCTACAACTAATATCATAAACAGCTCTGTGTGCAGCAAAACATGTTTTCTCATATCTGTACATAATGAGGCAGATACAAAGGTATTCATGCAGCACTGCCTGTAAAGAAAATATTGAGAGAAAACCCAATGTTCATCAATGAGGCAGTAGTAATTTAAATTATGGTTCCCTGATCTAAGGGAATACCATGAGGGACTTAAAAGTAAGCCAATACATCTGCATGTCCTGGAATAAAACAATTTCTGACATATATTGTTAAGTAAAAGAAGTATGTTGCAGACCAATATATATATGATGATTCTTTTAGGTAAAAAGTGTGTGTGTGTGCGTGTGTGTATGTATAGGAAATTATCTGGTATTATACAAACTGATGTGTTGATGGTGGATTTAGGAAAGCAAAGAACTATTAGTTACATTTTTATGACAAAAATTATATGCATGTGTTCATAAGATTTTTTAAAAAAACTTTCAAAAAAATGAAAGAAGCTTAAAAGTGCTTTTCCTGAGAAGGAGAGAACATCTCCCTGACTTAAACAATGTTCTCTAACCTCAGCACTGGGTGGCTCATTTGAAATGGGTGCTTCATGCCCATGGTGATCTGGTGTCAGAGATGCAGAAAGTAAAGATGTTCCCAAGTGCTTGCCAATCTCAATGGTACCCTTTCCCCGTTCTCCAGGACTTTGAGTAAATTTATGCAAGGTGGACAACCTTGGTTCCACAAGGTAGACACTTTGTGGTTTGCAAGGATGGGGGCCACGGCTCACCAGGGCAGAGCTTGGGCCCCAGGACTCGGGGGATGGCAGCAGCAGAGAAGGCTCTGCTGAGGTGTTCTGGGGGGCCCCTAAGGAGGAAGGAATCTGGTGAAAGTGAGAAAGATCCATTCCTCTGGACTCATGCTTCTTGCCCGTGATTTTCAGGGACTCCTGGACTGAGCAGCTTTTGTGAGGTTATAGCACTGCTGCAGTTTCCAGGCAGGCATCCAGGGACAGGGATTATTGAAATACCTGCCTCTCAAAGCCTTGCAAAAAAAACCCCAACAGAGTCTCAATACATGCGCCAAGTCAATCTGTTGGTTACGTGCTAAGAAATGACTGATTTTTCTGTGACTCAGTTGACCAGTCAGATGTTGTTGTCAAGTTAAACATAGAAAGAACCAGGATTATAGCACTCAATGGGCCTGGGTTTATAATGGGATCCAACCTCATTTGATTCAGGACTTCCAAGCCAGAAAACTCTTTCTGTTTCTTCTGAATTCTCCTCAAAAAGTGGAAGCCACATGCACAGAATCGCCTATTACAATTACGCCCCAAAGGTAAGCAAGTTAATCTCATTTGGGAAAGTAGGGTGAAGGTCTTACCCTTCCCTTTTGGGCATTACCCTTGATTTTATTGCGCTGGTTGATCAACGTAAATTTCAGTAGCATGTGACCCTCAAATTAGTTCCCTGCCATTTGGAATCAAGGTCTATAGCTGCAAGAGACTTTAGAGACATCCCCGTGCTTTTAAAATATCTCCCAGCAGAGTGGTAAGGTAGGGCTGATAGTGTCATCTCAGGTTGGAAGACAAGCCAGTCTGTTCCAAGCGTCAGCAAGTTTGTTCAGATGGAAACTTCCCCTCAGAGGTACGTTATAATGGACATGAAGACTCAACTTCAGGAAGATGTCAGTTTCACAAGTTAATCTACAGATTAAGCATGTTCACGATGTCAATCAGATTTTCTTGACAAGCTGATTCTAAACGTCATATGGAAGTATAAAGGACCAAAAATTGCCAAGATAATTTTGCCCAGGGGTAAGGGGTGCCCACTTTTCTAAACATCATGATTTATAACAGTAGTAATTTAAAGAGTAATAGACCAATGAAAGAAAGTAGGAGGCCCAGAAAAGATAAATATGAAAATGTTGGAGGTAGGCAAAGGATTCAGTCATTGGTGCTGTGACCATTGTCTCTCCATGTGGGAAAAATGTAAACCTTGAGCTCAAAACTTTCACATAACTGTATTCCAGATAGAATAAACACTAAATGTGAAAAGCAAAGTTTTAAAACTTTTTTTAAAAGATATTTTAAAGACATAGGATAAGGGTAGAATTTCTTAATCAAGACATAAAAGCAGGAACCATAAAAGTATGATAACATACTATCATATTAAAAAAATTCTTAAGTACTATTTGTAAGACAAATACCAATACAAAGTTAAAGCACAAGTCTCAAATTAGTAGAAGATATTTGCAATGCATAAAAGCAATAAAAGATCATTATCCATAATTTATTTATAAGATTCTTACAAATTAATAAGTTAAAGACAAATAACTCAACTAAAAATGGGCAAAGTACATAACCAGGCCAATATCCAAATAAAAAGACACTAAACTTTAGTGAAATGCAAATTAAAACAATGGATATCACTTCATACCCAGATTAGCAAAAAATTAACAAGTCTAATAATGTCAAGCATGAGTGAGGATTTGGCCAAAGGAGAACTTTTATGTGATATTGATGGGAATGTAAATTGGTACAACCACTTTGCAGACAGTTTGGCCATATCTAGTACAAATATCTCATAAAAATGAAGATGCTCTGGCCCTAGCACTTTCACTTCTAGGTTCATCGCTCAGAGAAACTTTGATGTATGAGAATGTTTGTGGGAGTACAAACAACAGAAATTGGAAATTTACAATAACAAAAATTGAAAACAATCTAATATCCAATAGTAGGAGGATGGATGAATGGTGATAAATTAACAAAACATGACACAATGACTGAACTAGATCCACAGACATCAACACAAATACATCTCAAAAATGTAATTTTGAATGAAAAAAGCAAATTTCAAAGGTATACATATAATCTGAAATCATTTATATAAAATAAAATCACATGGAAACAATGCTATGTATTTCATAGCTACATGTATATAATAAAAAGATCATAAATATAAAAATTTAAAGCCTGAAAGCAGAAGACATAAACTTGAGGATAGGGTGGGTGCTATGGAGGATGGAATGGGGGTGAAGGAAGGGTCATAGCACTAACATTTTATTGCTCTTAGCAAATTTGATACAACATTAAATTCGCTAAATCTGACAGTGGGTGCCTGGGCATCTATTATATTACTTTCATATTACTTTCAGTATTTTCTTTATATTTGACATATTTCATAATTTACAACAAAAATTTCAAAATCCTATCCTCACTATGTTAATAGAGTAAATAAATGTAATGAGTACCTGCTGCGTTTCAGATGCTGTTTCAAGTATTATATTAGAATTTCAAGGTTAATAAAACATCCTTTTCCCAGCCTTGAGTGATGGTAAGATTTAGACTACTCAAAAATAACTAGAATACAATGTAATAACAGTGATAATTAAAATAATAATGCTAGTAGCTACCATCGATTGAGTACTATGGGCCACATACTTTGCAAGCACTATTTTTTAATGCTTATGTGCCAGATAGGTATTAGTGTTATCCTTGCTTTATATTTTGAGGTTCAGAGAGGTTAATTCACTTGCCCAGGGGCACACAGGCAGCCCAGGTCTCCCAGACGCCAGCCCTAACTGCTGAGTCGTCCTGTCTGTCCCACCCGCTCTGACCCCCTTCCCCTGTAGCTTCCCCTCTTGTCCTGAACCACTCACCATGTAGCTGGGTTTGCCCGCTTTGAGTTACAGATGCTCTTGAAAGAATCAACTTTACTTTTTTGTTTTTTCCCAAATAATCCAATAATTCTGACTTTTTATCCAGTTATGCTGGTCTTCTCCCAAGTTTTCTCCAAACACGTGAAGCTTGCTGCTCCCCAAAGTCTCAAAGAACAGCTGGACTCTTTCAGGCAAGGTTTTGGAGTCAGGATGCTAGAGGTTGAATCGTAGCTCTCCAGTTTATCCAGTGCTGTGTGATTTGGGGCCTGCTGCTGAGCCTCTCTGAGCCTGTTTCCTCACCTGTTAAAGGGGTTACTAATATCTGCCTCATTCGGCTGTTAGGAAAGTACACAAGAAAAGGGACACGCAGCTCTCAGCACAATGCTGGCTCCTGGGAAGTGCCCTGCAGATGGGAACTTTATTATTCTCAGTCAAGATGGTGTCTTGTCCTGTGGGCACCCTGGAGTTAAGATCACAATGGGGCTCCTTCAGGCCCTGGCCCAGGTTGAAACGCAGAATGAGCCAGGGCCCTGTTGCAGCCTCCAAACAATCCAGAATTGACAGCAGACACTAAGAGGCCTCCATAACTGAAAGCAGGCAGGGGCATTGTTTTTAAGCCAGTGTGGACCCCCACGTGGAACATCTTCCCTCCCAGGGCAAACACCTTCAGAACCCTCTGAAAATCACAGTTTCACTTTTAGCAAGACCCTGCTGCAGCGGGGAAAGCCCCCACAAACTCAGTCTTCTCCAAAGGGAGTGTTCTCTTGGCCAGATTGTACCTGTTCTGAGTCCCCTGACTTCTGAGCCCTTCCCTCTCCACTGGTTAATTCTTTAGTTGTTGTCTTAATTTTTTTTTTTTTTTTTTTTTTTGCCTTTTTTAGCCCCACTCCTCTCTCATTTTGGAGAGCTGGTGCAGACTTGGGCACTTCTTTCAGGTTCTGGCTTGTCCGCCTGCCCTGCAGCCTGGATGAGAGCCTCTCTTGCAGCCTCCCTCAGCAAATCCACACAACTCTGTGCTTGGATTGGGGCTCCCAATAGTCCTGCCCTGACTTGTCCCCAGGCGTACAGTACAGTGGCCGGGATGAGCCAGGTTCTCTGCCTAGGGTTTTGAGTTCCAGCCCTGTGTGTAGCATAAACTCTCTGCTTTAACTCGATAATCATCTCAAGCAGGTCTGTGCACCAAAAGGAATGACAGTCCACTTCGGAAACAGAGTTTTAAAGTGTTGCAATCCTCTAACTCAAAATTGTATAAATGCTGAAAGAGTATTTTTCACTCATAACCCAGCAGAAGAAAAAAGATGATATCTATTTAAGGGGAGAGTGGTTGATGACCTCAGAAAGCAATTTGATACCAGATATTAAAAGCTATCAAAATGTTTATATCCCATGTACTCAGTAATTCCAATCTGGAAAATTTCTCCAGTGGATATAATCTCTTAGACTTGGCACAATAGAATATGAACAGAGATGTTCATGTTGAAAATGATTGAAAAGGTCATAAATAAAGAAATATTTAAGTAAACGATTATAATCCACTCAATATAATTTTAGGCATTAACATTAGTATTAGAATTACAAAACTGGTGTTGGAACAAGAAAAATGCAGATATTATACTATATAAAAGCATACATTCAGCATGATTACAACTATGTAAAATGTAAAAAGTGTTTTAAAAATATTAGAAGAAAATACATCAAGATGCATTCCCCTTATTCTTGTTTCTAGTTTCTAAATTTTTGCAGTGTATATCACTGCAATTTCATCACCGTTACAAATGGAAAACTTAAAAATAACTCACTTCCTTTCACAGAGAGCAATGCTCAGTGCAAAGCCACACTCGACCCTAGAGATAGCCTTTAAAGCTGGACTTTTAGGGGGCTGGAATCAAGCAGTGTATGTCACTTCTTATCCCATAAAGTCTGTGCCATTTTTTCATATGTTGTCTCATAGTTCTGCAGTTGTTTAGTGTGTTTATATCTTTTTCCACAACCATTTATTAAAACGCTTTTTAAAATCGTGGTAAAACATATAGATAACATTAAATTTGCCATTTTAACCATTTTAAAGTGTACACATCAGTGGCATTAAGTAAATTCACATTGTTAGATGACCATCACCACCATCCATCCGCTGAACTTTCTCATCTTCCTAAACTGAAACTCTGCACCCATTAAACAGGAACTCCCATTCCTCCTCCTCCTCTCCCCTGGTAACCTCTGTCCTATTTTCTGTTTCTATGAATTTGATCACTCTAGTTAGTTACCTCCTATAAGTAGAATCATACCATATTTGTCCTTTTTGAACTACCATTTTTTAAAGCTCTCTGAGGATAAGGGCCAAGACCCCGATTTGTTTTCATTTTAAACAGAATATTCATTTGCTCATTGATTTAATATTTATTGTGCACTCACGGCATGTTTGCCAGACACTGTGCTAGGCAGGGATTAAGCAACACTCAAGAAACACCTCTGAAGGGGACAGTGTAGAGATAACAAGAAAAAACACAGAAGAAAGAATTTCGGATAGTGAGAAGTGCTCTAAGTGCTGCGAGGTGACAGAGACTACCATGGGGCCTTCTGGACGGCTAAATGTTTGCAGGATGAATGGAGAGTGGCCCTGGAGAAGGCTGGGGAGGGGATGGGGTGTCCAGGCAGAGGGAGCAGGGACACAGAGCCTGAGGAGAAAAGGGCCTTTGTACTGTGTGTTATGTGTATGTGTGTCTTGTGCGAAGGGGACCGAGGGGAGATGCAGGCCTCGGCGCTGGGGAGAGAGCTGGTGTGCATTCTAGATGCAGTGAGGAGCTGTAGCCGGGAGCCTCTTCTGTCTGTTCATATTGTGAGCAGGGAAGGCCAGCCCTGGGCTGTGGCCCATGGCACAATCAGGACTGAGGAACAAGTGCCAATTCTTCATGCTGGTCACTAACTCCATCACACTCTACCTGCGTGACCTCCTGGGCCAGGTACTGTGAGGAGCCCATTTCTCGGGTAACAAGGCTGAGGCGCTGTAGACCTGTGCAGCCTCTCTCACAGCCGGAATCAGCTAAAGCAGGCTGAATCAGCCCGGAACCACCACTTTGTTCTGTGTCTTTGTGCACGCTGGGCTGGGCGGCTGTGGGCACAGTGTCTGTCATACAGGGCACAGGTAGGGGGCAATTTGTAGGCGGCTCAGGACCAGAAGCCACCTGAAGAGCAAGTAAGTGAATGAAGAGTGAATGAATGAGCAGAGGAAAAGGGCCGCCCAACCCCCCAGTCCCTCCCCAGGGTCCTAGGGGAGGGGGCTTTTCATCGCTCTCCTGGGGCAGGGAAGAGAGAGGGAGGGGGTGGAGCAGCGGAGAGGAGGGGCGAGGAGGCCCCGGTGGAAAGTGACAAGAAGATGCTATCTCTAGAGCACACTCAGGGTGCTTTCTCATGCTTCTTTCCCGAGGCCTGGTGTTGACCTTCCTGTAAATGGTTTTCCTTTACTGAACTGCGTAAACATTCTCTGAATCACTTAGAAAATCTTTATAACCGCTATTTTGAGGTTTGAATAATTGTCCACCATGTGAGTAGAGCACAGTTTATTGAAAATCTCTCATACTCGTTGAGGTTGGTTCTGATATTTCTAAAATGCGCATTAAATAATGATAATAACACCGAGAGTAGCATTTCCTGCGGATTGATCTCCAGGCTGATTTTCAAAGGCCGGAGCAATGTCTTCGGCCGTAGTTCCCTCCACAGCTCCCAAGGCGGCTGCGGGCACACGGGGAGGAGGCCGAGGGAACAGAACGGGGGTGACGGTCGCATCTGCGTTTCTAAGGGAACTCGCTGGTTCTGTCCCCAGCAGCACGGGGTGGGGGAGGGCCGCCCTACATAGCAACCCCACATGAAAGGGGCAGGTGCACAGGTGGGACCCCGGGGTGGCAGCAGCTCTGCCTGACTCCCCACTGCTGGGGGGGGGCGATTGCCCCCCTCAAGGGCCTCCCCCCAGCCCCTTCTTGGGCCTTTTTCCTAACTTTCTTGAGAAGAGTCCAGGGTACAGGGGAATCATTGTCCATTTTAGCCGACCCCATTTGAATTCCTAACTGTTGCAGCAAACCCCAGGCATGCAACGCACAGACCGAGGCTTGTGGCTGGCTTGCGTCGCTGTGACCGCGCTGGAGTCAGACAACCGCTGCCCTGGCAGGCGGCACCCCGGCACGTCTCAGACGGGAAAAGACCAGGCCAGGTGGATGTCCCCGGGCTCTGGGAGAGACCCGGGCACTGGAGCCTGGGCTCCAGCCGTCTCAGCTCCTATTGGTTGATGACAGTGCGGCTGACACCTCTCGGAAGAAACCGGTGGAAAATGTGTGTAGCAGTAACGCCAGCAAAGAAAAATACAGCGACCCATCGTTTGCTGTCACCCCAAGTCTGAATGTTCCTCAGGCCAGAGGCAGGAGGTGTGGGAGCCTCCCAGGAAGGGCCGCTGCCTGCGCGCTCCCCTCCGGCGGGTCCCCGGAGCTTCCATGCCCTTCCCTGCCTGTGCCAGGCTGCGCCGCTCAGCACATGTGCCAGCCACCCCAAAGACACACCCGAGGAGCGGCCGTAGTCCCTGTCCTCCGGGAAGGGACGTGGAGAGGAGTTCCTACCTGAATGTGTGTAGCTCCTCCACTGGAGCTCTTGGAGAACATCCAAGACAGCTTCCCTGCGCTTTGATAAATTAGACCAAGCAGGTTGAGGTACCCGCGTTTTTAGGTGGTTTTTTTAGAAAGTGTCATTTATCTTAAACTGATGTACCCTTGAAAACCTGGGAGGAAGTGTGGCATCTTAGGGGAGCTCTGTGCAGGCGACACAAGCGTCGGTGTTGTCTTCCTAGTTCTACCCGGCTGTTAGAGTCCATGTGGGCGGCAGGAGTGAGGAGGAGGTCGTCCCCGCTGCCCACTGTTTAGCCAGTGGTACCCCCCACCGGCTGTGTGGCAGATGATGGAGCGATAGAGCCCAGGTGCTCCTCCCAGCAATCAAAACAAAACAGAGACCAACTTGAAAACGATGACTTTCTTGAAAATAATGGAATATTCTGAGAATCTATGACATGTGCAAGTTGGTAAGTGAGAAGGAAACAGGAACCACTGATCAATTTAGAGTGACAACATGGAAAGCAGCAGAGGTTTGGGGCCAGGGGAGCAGCAACAGATCTGCTGTGAAAGCAGGTGACCCAGCAAGGGTCTCCCAGCTGGGAGAATCACCTGGGCCCTGCCACAGGGAGAGAACCCCAGCCACCATCTTAATTCTCTCTGCACAGATACCTTACTGTCCCGCTGCCGGGCGTGAAGTGTGGCGATTAAAAACACCCACTTCCTTTAAAAAAGCAGAGCAAGTTCAAGATCATTCCTCTAAAAGATAGGCCACCCCTGCTCACATGCACTGTGGCAGGCTTCCCTAGTAGGATAGAAAGGGGTGGAATTATAGCTGGCACACTGAGAATTAGCCGTGGAAATGTTCACATGTGGACATGACTGTGGATTTCGTGGTAGCAAAAAGTTCATCCTGAAACATTAGTCAAAACTGCAGTCAAGTGTAAGCCATTGAGGTGATTTGTTTATAAGCAATTCCTGGAAGCTTGCAGGGACTTCTTTTGAGGAAAAAAAATTTCTGATAGAGTTAAACATGAAATGGGTTGCCCAGAGAATGTGAGTTCTGTGTTACGGAAGGTATTTAAATGTTAGGTGTCCAAGTACTAGGCAGGATTGTTGCAAAGGGTGTTCAAGTATTATTTTTGAAGCTGAATTAGTTCAGCTTTAAGTTCTTTTTCCAACATAGATATCTGCAACTCTGGACTAAAAGATCAAATTTTACCAGTTGCAAGGATTTTTTTAATTTTAGTTGCAGTTTGTTGCTGCTTCAGCCATGGCAGAAGTAGAGAAAGAGCACACAGGTGCCTTATATGGGGCGATCATGCACTCTGGGCCTTTATGGAGTGATGAGACTAGGTGAACTTGTGCAGCACCTGAAGGTAAACTGTCCTGGCTCTTGCCCCCATGGGTTGGGGTTAGGGAAAGGAAGGACATCTCACCAGGTATCACTGGGTGGTGGACGGTATTTGGGCAAAGTCCTATCCTCACAGTGTTGCTTTCCTGCCTGGTGACTTGACTGATCTCAGGCTTAGTGACCTGCTCGTAAAATGGCAAGAGTGCCTTTGTGCACAAGTGGTTAATTGAGGGAATGCAGGTAAATAGTACAGTACCAAGCACAAAACGGGGCTGAATACATGGAGTTAGTGGCTAGCAAGTGAGGGTGAATATCAATAAATAGCTTATGAAAATATGAGTCATCTGGTCACAATAAGCTTTTAGTGAGATTGGATATGGGCAACACATCTCTGAAAATAAGTAGAATTGTGTGTGTATGTGTGTGGTTGGACCAGTGGACAAGATTTTAACACAGATGTATAAAGTAGTCTCATTTATATTTTGGAAATTTTTATTTATTGTTATTTGATGATTATTTTTTCCTCTCAGAGGAGATCTTCCAACTGCAGGAGATGCTGTTGTTGATCTCACTTCTGAAGTTAAGCTGCCTTTCAAATGGCTCTGGACACAGAGAAGTGAAACCCTCAGTGCAGCTGGAGATGGTGAGTCTGATATTCGGAGCCAACATGTAAGTGTGAAGTTTTGTTCAGGTATGCTTTAAATAGGTACAACCTTAAAAACGTTATTTTATTACTGTCAAAATTGTGTATCTTTTTAAAGAAAATTTAGGAAACACACAAAAGCAAAGAGAAGAAGATAAGAAGGTATTCATAGAGTTCTACCTTCAAAGATACAACCAGCAACCTCTGCTGTACCATCTCCTGGAGTCCCTCACTCTCTTAAAAACGGGGCCATATTGTAGCTGCTCTAATAATATTTCATAACTTTTTAAATACAGTAATTTTTTTCTTGTCGTTATACATTGCTATACACTCACACACACTTTTTTTCAAAATTGAGATTGCTTTCTTGTTCTGTCTGGCTAGAAATGTAATACACAGATGGAAGTAACGCACATATATAAACAAGAAGGTAAAAATTACTTGTAATCTGCCCCCTCCAACCCCTGTGACAATCAGAGTTAACATTTTGGCATATACTGTTTCTGAATATTTCATTTAATGAGTGTTTCTCACACGTAGATAATACCCCTTTCCCTCTGCCCAGGATTGGGTTCATATAATATCTGTTTTATAACTTGCTTTTAAAATATCTTTCCAGTTATTAAACATTCTTGTACAACATTATTTTAATGGTTCTCATTACATCATATGGATGTATTCTCATTTATTTCACTGGTGGATGCTTAGGTTTTTAGCATGTTTTCAATTTGCACACAGTACTGTGATACATATCTTTGCTGTTAATAATTCTTATGCATAAGCATAATAACCTTTTCATGATAAAGGGGGAATTGCTGTGTCAAAAACATATACATAAGTTTGAGGCTTGTGTTACATGTTGCCAAATTGCCCATTAGAATGGTGGCACCAGTCTGAACTCTCAGCAATAGACTATGAATGGGCTCACCAGCACTCTCTTCGACCTGAAATGTTATATTCTGGTTCAGTCTGTACAATGCATTTTAAAAATGCACTCATTTTTCCTTTTGTTTGTTGTTTAACAACTCTATAGTATATCAGAAATAAGTTTGTATTTAATTTTTATTAGATTTCATTATTGATTACTGACTTTCTAGTTTCTTTCTATATTTTTAAAAACATTTATTTATTTAAATCATCTGGAATTTCTTTTTTCTTTCTTTCTTTTTTTTTTTTGAGACACAGTCGCACTCTGTCACCCTGGTTAGAGTGCAGTGGCATCATCATATCTCACTGCCTCAAACTCCTGGGTCCAAGCGATCCTCCTGCCTTGGCCTCCTGAGTAGCTGGGACTACAGGTGCGTGCCACCATGCCCAATTGTTTTTTATTTTTTTCTCTTTGAGACAGAGTCTCACTCTGTCACCCTGGGTAGAGTGTAGTGGTATCATCTTAGCTCACTGCAACCTCAAACTTATAAGCTCAAGTGATCCTTTTGCCTCAGCCTTCCAAGTAGCTGGGACTACAGACACTGCCACAATGCCTGGCTAATTTTTCTATTTTTATTAATAGTAGAGACAGGGTCTCGCTCTTGTTCAGGCTGGTCTCGCACTCCAGAGCTCAAGTGATCCTCCTGCCTCGGCCTCCCAGAGTGCTAGGATTACAGGTGTGAGCCACCGTGCCCTCCCTGCCTGGAATTTCTTTTGATGTAAGATGTGAAGGACTAAAACTTAATTTTTTTCAAATGGTTAACCAGTTGTCTCAGCACCCTTTATTATATAATCGATTCTTCCCCCATGTGTGTGAATGCCACATGTATCATGTAATCCATTTATTCTAATGGGGTCTATTCGCGCATCCCTTTATTTTAATTATTGAAATGAGTAATTTTAAATTGATCACTAAATCTCTAGTAGCTATTAATCCCATGGCGAAGGAAGAGGCATTTGCTTTAGAGAAAGAAAACCTTTTCTTTTTGATGCTAAAAAAATGAATAAGTTGCATTCCTCCATCTCTGCAAATTTTCCCTTTGCTAGGATCCACGGACGGGGGAAAAGAAGACATCACGCTGAGGAAGCAGGAATCCAGATCCCGAAACATGGCCAACCAGTAACGAAGCCTGTGGGAACACTTGGGCTCCCCCTGCCCGGGCAGTCAAAGCAGAAACTAAACATTGGCCTCAGGGACCCCGAGACTTTAAGAAGTTAGCCAAGTCCTGGGGCCCCAGAACTCTTGAGCTCTCCTGATAAGAAGTTAAAAACTAGGGGATGGGGATGTGACAGAAGTATTGTTCTCAAACTTTTAGAAAAAACAAAACAAAACACAGAACAGTGAGAGAAATGATCCATAGAGTCAAGCCTCAGTAAGTCAATATCCTCATATGACTTATGAGGATAGCTCTGCTTGAAATGCCTTCTAATTAGTAATCTGTTCAGCTATTATTATAACAAATTCTACTTCTGTTTTAAAAAAGTATAATGAATGGGAAAGGATTTTAATTGTGCTCTCTCATCTAACCAGACTTCTCAGCAGCCTGGGCGTTCACACCATGAAACCACAGCCAGAGCAGCACGCTGTGTCTGGGGCAGTGAATTGTAATTTTAGGCAAATATAGAGAAGAAAATAAATTACCTTGAGTTTTTATAAAACTAAAAATAGTAAGAGATGTTATATCAAATAAGATGAAGGGCACAGTCACATGAGGTTTTTGCCTAGTACCAAGTAACCTGCTTGAGTGGTGACTAACTGTGGAATGCTATTAGGTTATGGGCCACTGCGATGCCCACCCTCCGTTCTGTTGCTGGTTTGCCCTATTTCACTGCTCCCTTTGTGTGTCTAGCTTTGTAAGCTGCCTCCAAATCCTTTTTGGAATAGGTAGTGCAAGTATAAACAAATAAAAACATTGATTCTTAGGAGCTTTTCAGAGTATTGTAAAAATGAATTTTACCAGTCAAGTTAGTTAATAAAAGGAGGACTATTTTTATTTTACTCTCTTGTTACTTAAATGAAATTAATGCCTTTTCCAGGGGAAATTCTATGTTTAACATTCCTGCCCAGCGTTGGCAGACAGGTGGGTGTCTTCCTGCCGCCGGCGTTTGCCCCCAACGTGGTCATAGGCACGTAGTTACAGACACGAAGACGCTTTTCCAGAGGTGATTATTTGCTTTATAAAAAGAGGGTCATATTTTAAATACTTCCATCCCACTTTTCCTCCCAAATAGGACACCCTGGCAATGTTGCCAAATCATTCTTTTTAAGTCATTCTTTTGACGGCTTCATGATAATTTTGGGTGTGGATAGACCACAAATGATTCAGTGATTCCCTATGAATGAACTTGGGGTTATTTCCCATTTTTATTTTGCCCAAAAGATATTGAAATAATCATCTTTGTATATTTATTCTTATGTAATGATGCTTTTACTAAGGAAACATGTTCCCAGGAGTGCGGGCGAGAGTATGGGATTCATGTTAAATGCTGCTTGGTGCCGCCTGGCTGTCTCGTGCCTCATGCCAGCAGCAACACCTGACTGCCCTTGGCCATGGGCTGTCCCACAGCGAGTGGCATCACTCTTTTACATTTTCACCCACTCAGTGACATTTGGATGCAACTGACAGGTTTCCATTGTTCTGGAAAATGTATTCTTAACCAAGCCTGGGTCACAACTCATGCTATGAAGATGAGATTTTGGTGTAAATGTCATGGCAGGAGAACTGAGAACATGTGGATCAGCCTTCCTCTCTTAGACACACAGACACACACAAAGGTCTTAATTTCATTTGGATACTAAAAGCTGGGCTGAGGAGATGGGGAGGTCTGGAGTTAATATCAGCAGGGTCTGACCAGGCTCAGTGTGGGCCAGCTGTCCGTTGGAAGGCCCTGTTCTCCACGATAGTTAGGAGTAGTTCACGAAGCAGCCACTCCCCTCCACCTGCCGCACACAGACCTGTCAGGGAGCCTGGGCTCCTTCTAAGCCGCAGCGAGCCTCTCTTCTGGCCTCCTTCAGCACCCTGCACCACAAGCTGGGCCACCAGACGTGGCTTCTGCGTTTCTGGGGAGTGAGGCTTTACGCAGGGTCCACAAGAGGACTTCCGCAGAGGCCTGCTTGTCTTGTGGAAGTCGCCCTACCTCCCTGCTCCCAAACCAGAGGCATCCGTGTGGCTGCAGGGTAGGTGCTGGGGCAGAAAGAGGGGACAACTCAAACTCTGTCCCCTCCTGCCCTGGCCAGCCAGAGCTTTCGTGGTCTGAAGCGGGCCCACCTTTTGTGCTGGCTGGGTTTACCGTTGCTCTCCCCTCCCCGTCTGCCAAGCTTGGTTGAGGAGGGTGGAGGGGCCGTGGGAGCCACGGTTCTGCCCAGCCGGCAGGCCAAGCCCGGCAGGCAGCTTCAGGCCCACGGGCTGCTGAAGGGGCGCTGGGGAGGGGTGTGTTGGGGAAGGTGGGCCTCCACCCCCAGCCAGCACCGCCTCACATCTTCCCCTCGCAGCTGTGCCCCCACCCAGCCGCAGAGCCCTCCACAAATCTACCGTGAGAGCTGCTGACTCTTCTCAGCCGAACACAACTTTCACAACATGAATCCAGCCTCTGCCTTGTGTCAGCATCACCCAGGTCGTGCTCTGTCCACTTGCTTACTGTCTGTCCACACCTGGCGCCAGGGTGGAGCCAGTGAAGCACCGAGGCCACCCACTCTCTGAGTCACGCAGGTGCCTGCCTTGGGACTGTGTCCCCTCACGATGCAAGCCTTGCCCGGAACGCCTGTGCACAGCTGGCATCTGAGTTGTTGAGCTTGTGTGCTCTAAGAGGCTTGTCCACAGTGTGTGGCAGAGCAAACATTCTGAGGAGTCTTCACGGCCTTGAGGAGCACAGAAAGGAGGGGGAGAGGGGAGCCAGCAGGAGAGACATGGGAGGGGGCCCAGGGCAGGGCTGTGCTTCAGGCTCCCCAGTGTCAGAAGTAGAGCTTGCCTTTGGGGGTCTGAGGATCTCCCAGCTGAGCCTTTCTCTCTGTGCATTCATTCATTTAGGTTCTGGTCTCAAGGCTCAGGAATGCTGATCATTGTACAGGCTGCAGGAAAGACCCAGAGGGCTCCCACAGGCCGTGGCCCCTAGCTGGCAGGGAGGGAATTGAGGCCTATAGGCTGTAAGCAAGACCGAGTCTTGGGGACCTGGCTATATCTGACCTGGCCATGCCATACTCCCAGTCGCAGCACAGGGCCAGCTGGGCACACAGAAGTTGCCCCACATAGATATATTAATATTTGAACTGGCATCAAGAAGCCTAAGGTCTGGGTGTGGTGGCTCATGCCTGTAATCCCAGCACTTTGAGAGGCAGAGGCAGGAGGATTGCTTGAGGCCAGGAGTTCGAGACAAGCCTGAGCAACATAGTGATACCACACCTCTACAAAAAAATAAAAAATAGAAAAATTAACCAGGTGTGGGCATGTGCCTGTTGTCCCACCTGTTAGGTTTGTTCCAGGTGGGAACCCGAAAAGTATGTATAGGACAGAATGCAGTTAATTGAAAACTTAGGCTTGTAAAATAATAGCAGCAAGAGTCTGGAGAGTCCCTGGAGGAGGTTGTAAATCTAACAGATAACTGCAGACACCTGCCGCATTCCTACACCTGCCTCTGGCATTCGTATCCCCCCTGATAAGGACAAAACTACCCCCCTCCCTTATCTCTGCAGGATGAGACCAGAGGGATGCAGGGGTCCCAGAAATTGGTTGTTTAAAAAAATTTTATTACAGCGGCTGTTCCGGCCCAGGTACTCCTCTCCTGCCCTCCCCCTAGAAACCCTCCATAAAACCTACGGGTTTCCCCTCCCTCAGGGTGGGTGCTTTTTTTGGCCTCCACGCATCTACACCCAGATGCTGAAAAAAATGGCATTTTGCTACACCTGAGGCTTCATCTCTCTCCCTCTCTCTCTCTCTGCCCTCTGGACCTAACACCACCCACTTGGGAGGCTGACCTCTAGCCTGGGGAACAGAGCGAGACCCTGTCTCACACACACACACACACACACACACACACACAAAAGCCTCAAGAAGAGAACTAGGTGCAGAAGAGAGACAGGTGGGGAGATTCATTCAGTCATAAATGAGGGAAGGGATGGAGATGATGTACTATTAAAAATGTATGAAAAGAAATGGAGATGGTTTTCTTTCAAATTTAAAAGTTAAGCTAAGCTCTAAAACAGGTACTAGAATGTGAAAGGCAGTAAATTAAAGGGAAAAAGTACTATCCAGAGAGCCAACAACACTGTGCAGGCATTGAGGTCCCTCTGGTTTCAGCTTGACAGGAATCACATGTGTCATGCATATTTCTGTGACTCTCAAACCGACGCAGAGCTGGGGAACATGGTTACACAGCCGTGAGGACTCCAGGAACCAGTGACTCACAGTCCCGAGGAGTGTCAGTGACGCATCGAAGGAGGTTTCCCAAGAAGTGACAGAGGAAATCTCTTTTGTCCTCCACAACCTGGGAAGACCTCTGAAGACGGGCTCTTTCTGTCTTTCCCTTTGACTGGGTGGTAGATTCGGATCAGCTTTGCAGCCCGTGTGGGCTGGGGATCACTTTCTGAAAACAAGTTGCCCACTTCCTACAGGTAGAGACACAAGCTGTGGGGCGGGGGCGGGGATGAGTAAGGATGAAAGGGACGGGTGGTGTGGGAGCCCCCTCCCTGCTTTGAACAGGGCTGGTGGGCGCCACACCTGCAGAGGAAGGGGGGGGACACCAGCGCTGCTCCCAGACCCTTCTACCCAGGGTCATTTAAGGCTCATGCAAGACAGAGAGGGAGAGGTGACAGATGCTTCCCTTTCGGAGGCGAGAACCCAGGCTCACAGAGTTTCTGTAGCTCGCCCGAGGTTGTACAGCCGGTGGAGAGTTGGACATGCTGTCTGGCCACAGCAGGCAGGCCCCACGATGATTTCCATGGTACGGATTTTTAAAATCATAATTTATGAGCAAATCTCTCATTTATGGATATTTTTGTTGATTTCGATTTTTTTACTATAACAATGACCAGAGCCCTTTTGAAAAGAAGTTCCTTTTTTTGTTTTTACAAATTTTTGGTTTTTTCCCCTGACTATGAAAGTAATACATAATTATTGTAAAACTTCCTACAGCACAGAACTGTGCAAAGCAGAAATGGAAATTCCCCAAAGTAACTGCCATTAACAGCTTGGAGTATATCCTTACAGACCTTTTTCTATACACATACAAACAAATATACTCAGAGGCCTTGATATATTATTAGAGAAAAAAGATTAAATTTGCAGAACACTATTAGGAGATTCAATTTTTATATTCTCTATTTTATGTATTATATTCTAAAGATTTCAATTTTATGTTTTAAAAAATATATGCAGAAAAAAGAAAAAGAAACTTTCAAATACCAGTTTTACACATTTCTGCAATGTTCTGTACTTGGATTTTTAAAATATCTCTTTATTGAAGTATAATCTATACATTCGTAACTATATATTAAAGGCGACACCTCATGAGTGTGCAGCTTGATGACTTTTTACAAATGAAACACACCCATATGACCAGCTCCCAGGCTGAGAGGCAGGACATGCCCACCCTCAAGCCTCATGGTCCCTTTTAATGATCACCCCTGCACCAAGGGTAACTGTATCCTGACTTCTAACAACATATATTTGTTTGCCTGTTTTCATCTGTGCTTGAATTTTAACAGTGACCATGTATTGCGCCACGTTGTATATTAAAATGAGAATAATCAACACAGATTTTTTTTAGAAGATATGCACATGTAGTGGCTTTCATTCGATGTCAGCGTATATGGACCTAGCTCATTACTTAACAGCTTCATGAACCTCCTTATAAAGCTATAATGTAGAGCAGAATTTATCTGACTGGTCCCTTTGATGGGCATGTGGATAATTTCCAATTTTTGGCTAATAAGCAACACTACAAGGAAAAATTTGATGTCTGTTTCTTTGTGTATGTCACTTTTTGAGGTGTTTCTCTAAGATAAATGCCTACAAGTGAAATTGCTAGTCAAAAGATAGTCGGGCCGGGCTCGATGGCTCACGCCTGTAATCCTAGCACTCTGGGAGGCCGAGGCGGGTGGATGGCTCAAGGTCAGGAGTTCAAGACCAGCCTGAGCAAGAGCAAGACCCTGTCTCTACTAAAAATAGAAAGAAATTATATGGACAACTAAAAATATATATATAGAAAAATTAGCTGGGCATAGTGGCGCATGCCTGTAGTCCCAGCTACTCGGGAGGCTGAGGCAGGAGAATCGCTTGAGCCCAGGAGTTGGAGGTTGCTGTGAGCTAGGCTGACGCCACGGCACTCACTCTAGCCTGGGCAACAAAGTGAGACTCTGTCTCAAAAAAAAAAAAAAAAAAAAAAAGTCGGATTAAATTTCGGGGGCATAGTTTGCCATAATTGCCCTACAGAATGTAGTCATAGCTCAGTTCCTTCTTCAAAACCAAAGTCAGGTGCTGGGTACAGACCTCCTCACCGCAGCCCCTGCTGCTGGCAGCCCAGCCTGCTCCGGCTCCCTGGGCGGCCAGAGCTGTGCCGTGGCAGCTGCCTGCTGCACAGAAAACAGACGGAGGAGCACAAACCACCTCTGCCCCCACCTAGCCCCATGCAAACTTGCAAACAAGTAAATGCAATCACAAAACAGCCGCAGAGAGACACGTCAAATATCAGAGCCTGCAGTGGGACCAGGGACCTTGAGCCAGTTCTCACTACTGCTGTGGACTGAGTTTGAGCCTTCAGTGAGGTAAGGCCGCACAAGGTTGGGCCTTAGTCTCTCATCACTGACATCACATGGCTTAGACGAGGAGCCCACCTTAAAAGTGAATGCTGGGGGAGGCCGGTCTGGCCGACCCAGGCCCTTTTCACCCCTCCCCTAAGCCTTGGAAGGCAGCCTCCCCCTGTCCTCAGAGCTGATGGGCAGAAAGCCTTTCTAACTCCCACTGCCACACCTTATTCTGCTGTGGCTGCATCCCAGATGCCAGGAGGTGGCCACATTGCCCTCGCCCCTCAAGTCATCTTTCCTTTCCTGTTTTCTGTAACATATTTCATATTCTGTGGCTGCCAGAGGCCTCTGAACATAACTTCGTTCACCAATTCTCTTCTTTGAGCTGGCCAGAAAAAGCAGATAGGGCTTTGACCTGGACATGATGCTTCTGTTAATGCAGCTCAGGTTACATGCAGTCTTTTTTAGCTCAATAGCTCCTAGGCTGCTAAAGCCTGGGTAGGGGGGTGTTAAGATAAGACCTAGGGAATTTTTCCTTTCTACTCCCCACTCCAGTTCAGTGCTTTCTCCTTGCAATTTCCTTTTCTGTCAAGGCTAAGAGGTAATTAAAAAATGAATGGACACATGACAGAGACCCTGATGCCTCTCATCTTCTCTTTGGTGCAAGCCTGACTTCAAGTCAGGGGTCTCTGGAGCTCAGTCCTCAGTAGAAGCAAACAAGTGCCGGTGAAGGCAAGTCGGGAGTGGGCTAGGAGGAGATGGCCCCAAGACACCTGAGGCCTGGCATGTTGTGAGGCAAAATGAGGACTTACAAATTTTATCCTTGATTTCTTTTCCACTGAGCATCACCATCTTTGCTGTAGATGGGCTTTTGCAATTTTATGTCACAGCAGTCAATTGTATCTTTAACCCAGGACTTTATTTTTATAAACAAGACATTTCATAAAAGGAACAGAAAGTAGGAGAACTATGCAAGCCATGGGAGAGTAGAAGTGAAAGCTGAAAAACTTCCTAATGGGAAAAGAAGCAAATTCCTCAGAGACTATCATGGCTGCTGGGAGCTGGGCAGCGCCTCTCAGGAAGCCTCACGTCTAACCTGGGTCTGGCTTCTCTGTGAGGAAAGTCCGCCCCAGCCCGGCAAGACCACGGGGGAGCCACCCAGCACCCTCCCATGAAAGGCCCCAGGACCCAATGTCACTGCCTGACTAGGGCAAAGCCGCTTGCAAAGACACTGAAGGTGCCAGCCCAGCCCAGGGACAGTACAGGAGCCAGAAGTGGTATCATGGACAGCATTTCCTATTGGGTCCTCCAGCAGGCTCTGCAAAGTGCCCTGAGGGCTCTGAAGCCTTCTCTGGAAGATTCCGGATGGTCAACTAACAAGTTGCTCCCAGGCATGCGGCCCACAGGAAGGACTTGCAGCAGTGAAAAGCAGGCAGCTTCAGGGCCGGTGAAATCTCCGTGGTCGGATGTGTCCCTTCTCTCATTTTTCCAGATCTTGCTCGTTACTGACCAAGGTCTTTTTGTAGCAGGACACCAAGACTGTATTCTCCGCTCATTTGTAAAACCTGAAAACAACAGCAAGTTGTGAAACCACTTATTTTGAGGCAAATTATGTTGAATTTCCTGTAATAGACGCAAATGGAAATGAGGATGCAAAGGCTGTGCTCCAAGTAGCCTGGGGCAGTAGGTTTTTAGGGCTCATGTGAGTAATTAAAAAAAAATTTTTAAACTAAAAGAAAACCAAAAACACAAAAACAAACAAAAACGCAGCTGAAAGAACCCTAGCTTTGAATAGTGTTACTTCCTGCAGTGCCTCTAAGATAAGCTATTCACAAACACACATTAACTGTCCAGAAGACACTGGCCTGCAGGGGAAGATGATTTTCTAAGGAGAGTTAGAGACTGGGGAACATCTACCTCTAACTGTAACTTGAATTTGGACAGCTGATCTGGGAGGCCTAGGGACTATTTCATCCACACCTGGATCATGACAGCAAAAGCAGAGGTGGTTTTCAAACATTTTTTTAAGCCACAAACCCTTTTGTTCAAATGACATCTTACAGGTAAGGGTAAACCCAGACAACAGATGAGAGCAGAGCTGCTCGGAATGGAGAGAGTGAGGGGGGCTCAGGGCTCCACCCCACGACCTCCCCAAGCCCCTTCCCTTCCTCAGTTGACTCCCAGAGCCCCTGGGTTTGCCAAAGCATGAAGTCCTGCATCCAGTTCCTCCCAGACTGGGGTCAGATCACTGGGGAACATGTTAAACAAAGGGGTTGGTGGGGACAGACCGCAGGCAGTACTCAGAGGGGGACTCATTCTCCATAGAAGGGCATCATGGGGAAGATTTTGAACAGAACTTTCTGGAGGTCTAGCCTTAGACTGATATACTCAAGTTATTATCTCTTGGGTAGGGGGCAGTTTCTAAACCTAACACACAAGGTGAAAATTGCACACAATCAAAATGATCATTGAAAATTGCCCATAAAATCAGCAGGCATGTTTAGGCAACTCTTTCTATAAATATACTGTATATAATAATGTAGAGCAGACAATACTAAGAATTTATACAGAAATTATCATTTTAGAGTATTTAAAAATGCTCCATGATTGTTGGACTCATAGAGCTGAATTTACTGAAGTTACGTGAGTTTGTGCTTCAACTCCGTGAGACTAGGGTTCAAACGCTTTAAAGATATTACCCCAGTAAGCTCTCAAGTGTGAGACCATGAGGTTGGTACTGTTATCTCATTTTACAGGTGAGAAATGGGAGTCTTGGAGAGGTGAAGTGACTCACCCACAGTCACACAGTTGGTGAGCGGCAGACAGGTTTCAAACCAGGTCTGCCTCGTGCTAGAGCCAGAGCCCTTGAGCGCAAGTCTGTGTTGCCCTCTTCTATTTAGAGGTATGTACTTCCCCCCACCCCACAAACACTTCTGCATGGAGGCAGTTCTTCTGAAGATCACATATAATTAATGAGGTAGGCAGATGTGAAACAGTCTCCATTTTGAGGAAGAAAAATCAAAGCCAAGTCCTGGAGGCTGTGAGCAGCTGGCAGCCCCTGGTCCCTAACCTGTGTTTACATGCTAAGAAAAAAAAAAAAAAAGCCGCTGTGCTGTGTAACTCAGCCTGTGACTTCGCCAGCTCCTGGTGGGGTTGATGGCAGCAGATGGGACGGAGACAGATCCTAGGGAAAGAAGCAACTGCTGGTGGAGGAGAAGGCTGGTCTTGGAGTGAATCGGCTTGTCTTCAAATCCAATCCCACCAGTCTTTCCACTGATCTGTACAATGGGGGTGATGATCCCCCTGTCTCACACAGGACCGAGTCGAATGAAATAATGGGTGGGATGGTTTGGGATGTCCTGTAGTCCTCTATGCATGCAAAGGTTGCTCTCCGCAGGAGAGCTAAAAGTGTACTTCAAATACACTTAAGGAATTATTCAGTATTTTTGTTTGTTAAGGTTATCTCTTAGGTTCCTGAACTCTATCACTCCATCTATTTATACAGTCTAAGATCCTTTTTTTGAGACAGGGTTTCGCTATGTTGCTGAGGCTGGACTTCAACTCCTGGGCTCAAGAGATCCTCCTGCCTCTGCCTCCCCAGTAACTGGGACTACAGGCGTGCACCCTGCACCCAGCCTGGTCTATGATTTTTGGAAGGGGAAGTCTGACTTTGATTTCTGGCTGTAGTTGGAGACTGTGAGCTACAGCAGGGCTGAGGAACCCAGGGCCACACCCAGGGCGGCGCCACGAGCACGGTTCTGAAGCCCCATGCACTTACTGTTTTATGAAGCGAAGCCGCGCTCTCCTCTGCCGGCCTGTAAGAGGAACGCAAGAGTGCCAGTCAGCGTGGGCCGTGGGCCATGGGCGCCAAGCCCCTGAGACGGAGGAGGAAGATCACAGGGGCAGCTAACACCTCCGTCCACCTTCCTGTGGCCAGCCTCTGCCCCACACACTCCACACATTTTAAACCCCCTTCATGCTCACTACAAACCTGTGACTTGGATACTACTCTTACGATCTCCATTTTATAAATGGGGAAACTGAGGCACGGAGTGAGTGAGTTACTGAGTAACTTGCCCAAAGTAATGCAGCTAGTAAGTGGCAAAACCAGAATTCAAATCCAGTTAATCCACTCCAGGCCTTAAACATGCCCTCTTGCCCTTGACTGGCAGGTCAGAAATTGGAGGTCTCACAGATGGGGGGTCTCAGGCTAGGGCATGTGTATTCAGGGGCCATGCGAGAGTCCCCACACAGAGGTAGGAAGGAAAGAAAAGCATGTTTATTTACATTTTTATCTCAACTTTTATTAGCTTTTATTTTTGAAGCACATTTAATAACATACATAATATATTAAATAAATACAGCTAACTGCACTTAGTCTTTATGAGTTTTAAATTTGTTACTGATGAGGTTCTTGATCAAAAGAGTTTGCAGACCACTGAACTTTAATAGGTTCTTAGAATGGGGTACATTGTGTACCCTTTGTGTGTGGCAATGGCGAGCAAAAGTGTGTGCCTGGGTGCATTTCTCTGGGGAGAGGGTCCGTAATTGTCATCATATGTTCAAAGGGCTCTGTGACCTACAAAAGTTAAGAGCCACTGATCCAGTTCATGCCCCTGCTGCAGCCCCCCCCCCCACACACACACACTGTACAGAAGCACAGAGAGGGGCAGGGAGGTGCTCGAGGTGGCACAGGCGAGCAGAAGAGCCAGGAGCAGCCGCTCAGGTGCCCCCTCCAGCTCTCCACCTTTATTATGAGCCCAGAGCCATGCAGAGCCCGGGGAGCCCACGGGAGGAGGGGACCCCATCTTTGGGGGGGCTGAGAGCAGCAGACCTCTCTGAATTTTCCTACAGCCTCATTGAGGGAGAGGATTTCTAGCTTCTGTGAACACAAATCAAACCCCACCAGCAACCTCTTCTGGGCACTGGGCTTTCATCTCAACTGCTCATGTGAGTTTCCACTTCCTGACACGTGCCATGTGCCAGGCACTTTGGGCAGGGCTTTACAAATAGCAACTCTGGGAGGTAGGTATTGTTTCGCCCCCTGGTAAGGTGGCTGAGGCTTAGAGAGACCAGGCCACATGGCCAAGGATGCTAGGTCAGGGAGCACCAGTGTTGGGTTCAACCCTAGGTTTGTCTAACGCCAGAGACAGGGTGGTCTCTGACTTTGGCAGCATGGCTACCGGCCAGAAATCACCTCCCCAAACACCACAGGTCCCCTGGGGCTAATTCCCACCAGGCTGCCCTCTGCTCTGCTCCCCTAGAGAAGAAAGTATCCCAGAAACACTTTAAACAGCACACAGGGATGCCAAGAGGGATGACCCAAGAGAGGACAACTCACAGTGCAGGTGGATGGCCACGCCCAGGGACACGAGCAGAACCAGGACACCGGCCACCAGCAGGCTGAGGGTGAGGGGGCCACAGGGTGGGCCTGGAAAAGACACAGGTGACATGTGTTCAGCCCGGAAGTTATGAGACATGTAGGCAAAGACAAGGAGGGGAAAAATCAACTGGAAGCCCCACATCCCAGAGAATACCATTGTTTGCATTTTGGTGTATTTCCCTCTAGTCTTTTTGGTATGCACTTTGAACATCATTGAGATCATTTTATATATAAAATTTCATGTTTCATCCACATTTTTAAAAATTAGTTAAACTCAGGAGCTATTTATGTTCAAAATAGGTAGAAAATTTTCATGCCTGGTAATGGGATTTTTACTACTAGTTTAAAAAATTTTTATTTTAATGTCACAAGAAATATCTGAATATATTTTTATGGTGAGAGATTTAAATGTATGGTTAGAGTTCCTTAACATCCTTGCTCTGTCACAGAAGAAACCACCCTTGATAACTTGGTACCTTTCTCTGCATTTTCACATACATAATTTTCATAGATACATATAGTTTTTTTAAAAAAAAAATACAGTGGATTATCCCATACAAATTGTTTTACAATTGCTTTTTTTCCTTCACTTAATCAAGTCAGTATGTCATTTTCCCAACACAGTAACATTTGACAGCATGGATATACCATGGACTATTTAGCCATCAGTGGGCATTTTGACTGCTTCCTGTGTTTTACTTTTACAAGTAACTCTATAGAGAACATCCTGGTATGTTTGGTTAGGCAGGTGCCTTCCTGAGGCAGATACTGAGAATGGGAACTACCTATTTTATTTTATTTGAGATAGAGTCTCGCTTTGTTGCCCGGGCTAGAGTGAGTGCTGTGGCGTCAGCCTAGCTCACAGCAACCTCAAACTCCTGGGCTTAAGTGATCCTACTGCCTCAGCCTCCCAGGTAGCTGGGACTACAGGCATGCGCCACCATGCCCGGCTAATTTTTTTTTTTCTATATATATTTTTAGTTGGCCAGATAATTTCTTTCTATTTTTAGTAGAGACGGGGGTCTCGCTCTTGCTCAGGCTGGTCTCGAACTCCTGACTCGAGCGATCCACCTGCCTCGGCCTCCCAGAGTGCTAGGATTACAGGCGTGAGCCACCGCGCCCGGCCCCCATTTTAAACTGTAATGCTGTCAAATGCCTTCAAAAAGGCGGCAGTAATTTCCATTCCCACCCATCAACAGTGCACTGTCAACCCTTGATATCATCAAAGTTTTTTTAGTTTTTGCCAGTTGAGTGGGGGAAAATCATATTTCACTTCAATTTCCTGATTACTTGTGAACTTTGGCCTATTTTCATATATTGGCCACTTGTATGACTTTTCTTCTCTAAGTTGGCTATTTGTTCTTCTGCCCATTTGCTATTTAAAGAGTTTATATTATCAGTGCCCTGAATCCTTCTGTGGCACCGTTTGGGCCCTTGTGGAGAGCTGAGGAGCAGAACCAGGGCCAGTGGGTGAGAAGGCAAGGCTGCAGCTTTGGGCTTGACTTTAATAAAATCAGAAAGAGTTCTGGGTGTCAGGGAAGGGAGATAATGTTTACTAAATGCATACTATGTGCTAAGTACAGTACTAACTGCAAACTTTCATCTTGTGAAGAAGGAAGATATTACCATTATTTTTATCTCTCATTTTACAGTTCAGAAAAAATAAGATTCAAAGAGGTTAAATTACATGCCCAAGGTCACCCAGCTACTAAAAGGCAGGACCAGAGTGTGGACACAGGTCCTCCAAGTTCTAAGGCTCTGCCAGCCCCACCTCGGCAGCACGAGTGGTATTGGAGGGCATGGAGTGGGCTGCTCCATGGAAGGGAGCCCACCGTCGCTGGAGGGGAGCAAGCCAGGGCTGGATGTCTGTGCCGGGGGGAGGAGACTCCAGCACTGGGAGGGAGGTTGGACAAGGGGTCCACCTCTGAGACGCTAAGGTTTCTGCTGGGCTCCCTCTCGCCTCCTTCATATTCTCCCAACCTGGAGGAACCTCAAAAACGTGGCCCTCAGTGAAAGAAGCCAAGCATGAAACCCACATTTCATGTGATTCCACTTCTATGAAATGGCCAGAAGAGGCAATTCTGGAGAGACAGAAAGGAGATCAGCTGCTACCAGGGGCTGGGGTCGGAACAGAGACAAGCGGTAAACAAGCACAGGGGATCTTATTGGGGTGATGAGACTGTTCTAAAACTAGATTGTGGCGATGGTTGTATAACTTGGTAAATTTGATAAAAATCATTGAGTTTGTACTCTTAAAACGGGTGAACTTTGTGGTATGCAAATCATACCTCAACAAAGTTTTCTTTTAAAAAGTAATGGAAGTGGGCTCAGGTCACAGAGACACGTGTGGCAGCAGTGTGTCTGAGGAGGGGCGGGGGGCAGGGAGGCTACCTGAGGAGGGGTCATGGTTAGGACCACTGTGCAGGCCAGCGATGCAGCTACAGGTCACCCACCCAAAATGTGACTCCAGGAAAAGCTGCTGCTTCCGATAATGGACACAAAAGCCTGCTTGGGCGAGGGGCTGGTGGCCAGAGCCACACCAGTGACACCCCAGCCCAACCTTCCTTATCTTGCTCCAGCCTCAGGGTCTCCTGAGGTCTGGATCACACCACACTGCTCCTGAGTCAGTGGTTTAGAAATGGTCCCCCAACATCTACTGGTGGTGTCTCAAGGGACAGTTCTAAGCCTCAGGGCGAAGCCCCCTCCCCATGGCAGCCCTGTGGGTTTCATTCACTATATCAGGCTTTGAGGTTTGTGTGGATGCCCCAACAAGCTCTGAGTGCCTGTGTGTAGTACCTCGTTTAATCTAATCCTGCATTATTTTTAGCCAGGGAAACTTCCTCATTTTACAGATGAGGAAACTGAGGTTCAGAGAGGCTGCGACACTTGCTCAGTGTCTCACAGTAGAGGCAGTGGTAGACAGGGACTCGGATCTAGGCCTTACTGACTTACCAATGGGCTACCCTGCCCCACGGCCCCCTCGCCCAGTGCAACCTCCACCTACTCCGCCCACACCTACTGCTCTCTACTCAGTCACCGTCACACACATCTTGGTTATTCTTAACCTGCTAATGTTTGATTTGCATTTTGCCCTGGGATTTTACTGAGGGTTGGTAAGAGAAATGATGCAAGAAATGTGAAGACCTTTTTTCCCATCATCTATAAAAATACTACTGAATTCACTAACACGCAACAGTCCTTATATGAGGATGAACAGAACAGACTTCTCTTAGAATTCAGTGCCAGGATCAAGGTTCCTTCCTTTGATGCCCAGGTTGTTTCTTCATATCGCTGGGGTTGGGGTGTCGTGTAACTTGGAGTATTCCCTTTTTTTCAGCTGAGTTTGCTAGCTCCTCCCGAGCCACAGCACACCACCAGTTTTTGAATCATAATCTTTTTTTTTTTTTTTTCCTTGAGAGACAGGGTCTTGCTCTGTAGCCCAAGCTGGAGTGCAGTGGTACGATCACAGTTCACTGCAGCCTTGAACTCCTGGGCTCAAGTGATCCTCCTGCCTTGGCCTCCCAAGTAGGTAGGACTACAGGTATGCACCACCACACCTGGCTGATTATTTTATTTTTTTGTAGAGATGGGGCCGGGGGCGGTCTTGCTATGTTGCCTAGGCTGGTCTCGAACTCCTGGCTTCAAGAGATCTTCCCACCTGGGCCTCCCAAAGTGCTGAGATTACAAGCATGAGTTACCACACCTGGCCCTGCATCTTCATCTTAATGGCCCTATTGTATTTGCATTTTGTATCTTTTTTTTTTTAAATTGTAGTCTATCTGAAATCCTTTAGGTGAAGTCATCAGGGCATAATACTTCATAATACTTCGTAATATAAACAAGGTCACCCTGTCCCGCCCTTATGTTCTGTAAGACTACCCATCTGTACATGGGTTCTGATTCTCGTTGTTACTGCTTCCCACCCCCATCTCCTACATCCCATTAGGTGCCCCTCCTCTGATGCTTTTTGGTACTTTATATGTTTAAGATAAAGCAACCCGGGCAGCATGAGGCGGCCCTAGTGGGGCTGCTTGTGGTTTGTTCTATGGGTAGCAGCAGAAGGCACTTTCTGTTTGTTACTAGTAACTTTTGGGGGGTTGAGGTCAGTATTTTTCCAGAAACACATTCGGGCTGATGGGTCCACGGGAAGTGTGTGGGGCACGTGTGTCTATGTGTGCACACTCCAGCTGGGGTGTCTAGTGCTTCTAGCACGGAGAGGCAAATTTGTTTATTCGCTAACAAATATGTATTCATTAACAAACACATACTGTGTATTAGGTTCTCTATTAGGCGTCAGAACCGGAAAAATTTAAAGTGCTGGTCCTTTGGGTTAGACTTTTTGTTTGTTGACAGCTTTATTGAGATATAATTTACACATCATAAAGTTTACCTGTTTAAAGTGTACAGTTTAATGGCTTTTAATTATTCATGGAATTGTGTAACCATTACCATAGTTTTATTTATTTTATTTTTTATTTTTTATTTGGAGATGGGGTCTCACTCTATAGCCCAGGCTGGTCTCAAAATCCTAAGCTCAAGCAATCCTCCCACCTTGGCCTCCCAAAGTGCTGGTATAACAGGTGTGAGCCACCACACCCCGCCCATAATCTAATTTTAGAACATTTTCGTTTCCCCAAAAAGAAACCCTGTACCGATTAAGAGTCACTTCCCATTCCTTCCCCAACCTTCCAGCCTTAGGCAACTGCCAATCTACTTTCTGTCTCTATAGAATGTCATACTCTGGACATTTCATATACATGCAATCATGCAGTATATATCTTTTGTGACTGACTTCTTTCACTCCATTCTTTATTATGGCCAAATACTATTTCACTGTAATGGACCTACTACATTTTGCTAATCCATTCATTAGTTGGTGGACATTTGGGTTATTTCCACTTTGGGCTATTATGATTAATGTTGCTATGAACATTCGTGTGCAAGCGTTTGGGTGTACATTAACTCCATTAAATGCTTCATTAAACTTTGTCCAGTGACAATTTATGAGTCTTTCCCCCACCAGACTGTGAGCTGCTGTCATACTCAGCATCCTTTCTGACTTAAGCTCAGGGCTAGAAGAACAGGCTATAGAGTCAACACTTGACAAGTGCTTGGGGAAGGAAGGAAGGAAGGGAGGGAGGGAGGGAGGGAGGGAGAGAGGGGGCAGGACATCCGCTTTGTTTTTGAGGTTGCAGGGTGATGGAGAACTCACCCTGACGGGTCACTGGGTTGGGGAGCCGGCACACTTTCTTCTTGGGGGTGGACTTCTTGGTGGGCTGGGCAGTGGTGGGAAGTATATCAACTGCAGAAAGAAAGCAAGATGCTTATCTTAGCCAGGTGAGCAACAGGTGGACTTAGAGACAAAACTTAAAACTGTGTGCCTAACATCCAGGTACTGACGTCCTGACACTGTTCTCTGGGCTGCTACAGAGCTTGAAGGTCACGGAGCAACAGAATTTTTGATCTACTTTCCCAATTCTCAGATGTGTCTGGGGCCCAGGGTTGGGGGTCAGCTTGATGTCCTGGAGAGAGAGGGGCTCTGGAGCCACACAGACCTGAGCAGAGCCCAGCACTCCTGCTTAACGACTCTGTGGCTTGGGGCAAGTCATAGCACTTTTCTGTGCCTCAGTTTCCCTAACTTCTGAAACAGAGATAATCCCCTCTCCATCTTGCAGTTACTGTGAGAATTACAGGGGACAGTGTGTCCAGTAAAATGTGCAATAGACATGGCTCCACCTGGCTGAAGACCTTAAGCCGAAGCCAGGATCCCCAAGCCCTCGGCATGACCAGCCCCTCAGCTCACCTTGCCAGTCCCTAAGTGAGTGAAGGAGGCTCCTAGAAAGGAGGTGGGCGCGCTTTTCTGCATGAACAATACCACAAAGGTTTCATATTTTGGGATTTGTTTACCTTCTCATATCATATCAGAGCTAGAGGGACCTTCAGTCTCAACCTTTAACTTCAAAGGTGAACGCCAGAGATGAAAGGGGCTGGCCCCCAAGGCCACACAGCAGCAAGTGCTGGGCTGGGACCCCAAACCCCAGACCTGGCTCCTGGACGGGCCACTCCCCACTTTCATTCTAACCCAGTGTCCCTGCTGAAGTGCTGGGATAGGGTGGAGGGGCGGCACCCAGGGCAAGGAGACACCTGCCGTTCTGAGGTGCCGGGATGATGTGAGCACTTGGCACCCCGAATCCAACCCTTGCCATTGTGGGCTGAGGAAACAGATCTCAGTGAATTGATTCTCTGTAAAATGGTAAGAGACGGAACAGGGAGATGCCTCAAACTTAAACTCTAGAGTCACGGGGATGGGAAGGGGCAGCCAACACAGGGGTCACCTTGGAGCTGGCCTCTTCTGTATAAACAGTGGACACTTGAGCCCCTCCCCTCTCTGAGCCTCTGGAAAGCAGAGAGAACTGATCTGCTTTGTCTGCCTCACGTGTCTGGAAGAACCACCTAGCTAGAATGACACGTGCTAAGTTCCCATGTGCTCGGGGCAGTGCCAAGCCCTTTAGCATAAGTTTACTGAACCCAACAACTTTTGGGGTGGGCACCTTTGTCCCCATTTTATTCACGAGGAAGCCTGGGCTCAGAGGGCTGAAATAATTTGCTCAAAGTTAGATAGTCATTAAATTGCAGAGCAGGATCTACGCCAAAAGACTGATTCTAGAATCTGTGCTTCTCATCCCTCCATGCTACCTTAGGTGCAACTGTTTTCCGACAAAAAGTTAAAACACTGTAGGCTGGCTCAAGGCGCTGGGGTATCAGAGTGCTGAGGACAGCTACTGCAAGAGGAAAGCAGACATCAGCTACGGGGCTCTGAGGGTGCAAGGGGCCTGGCCCTCTGCTGGGATGCTTTCTCTTTTAATCCTCACGGCCCTATAAGTAGTTCTATTTGCTTGATTTTATACTCAGGGAGGCAGGGAGGTGTCTTGACTGGTCAGTGGTGAGCCCGGAAGGCAGCGATCTCTCTGGGCCCTCAGTGTCATGGCTCGGCACAGCGGCCTGGGTCTGGTGTGGGACTCGGTGGGGGGATTGTTTCATTTGAATTTCTTCTTGCCCAGAGCCAGTTCCTCCTTGATTCCTCCTGACCCCCCAGTTCAACCTCTCCCTCTCTGTCCTTCTTTAAGGGACAATTTTTTGAGCCCATCATATGCTTACTACCCTCTGGGCTCCGCCTCTGTAATGCAGTGACCTTGTGGTGGGAGAGGCGGGCTCCGGCTCTGGGCACCCCGCCCTGGGGAGAGATCTGGCTGCAAGCACCGTTCCTGGGCGCTGTTGGGTGTGTTAACACAGAGGCCAGGAGTGGGTGTGGGGTGGGGGCGGAGGTGGTGGGAAGCTTCTGAAACCAGTTGTGCTTATTTCACCCTCCACTTTCTCAACCCTGAAATCTCATGCGTGGAAAGGTGTGGAGTTCATAGAGACAAAAACAATGAGCCAAACCAAACCCCCCCACACCCCCAAAACCCAGTATTCAATACAGGAATCAGTGCACTCGCACCCTGAGGATGCCTCGGCTTCTCCCCAGAATCTGATTTAAGGCCTGAGGCTGGCAAGAGGTGGCAGGGCCTCACTCCGGTTTGCATCTTCCTAATCGTGCCACTGTCCCCAGCTGCCCCTGCACCTCCTCACGCTGAGTGGTCTAATCTAATTTCTGGGGTCCCCTTGCCCCCCGGTGAGTGAGAAGCAGAGCAGGGGGAGGCCTGCAGGGGGTCGGCCCCCTGCCATGGGCCAAGCTGGGGAATGGCCTGTGGGGATTCTCGCCATGTCCTCTCCTCACCCTTGACAGCTTTGTCCCCACTGTCTAATACGGTTGCCACTCACCGCTTGTGCTACTGGGCACGTGGCCAGTCTGAATCGAGATGTGCCGTGCTTGTAAAATACACATCAAACACTTAGTATGAAAAAGGACTGTAAAATATTTCAGTAATAATTTTCACATTGATTACATGTTGAAATGATACTGTTAATACATTGGTTTAAATAAAATATATTACTTAAATTAATTTTACTTGCTTCTTTTTACTTTTTTTTTAAACATGGCTGTTAAAAAAATTTAAAGTTACATCTGTGGCGTGAAATATATTTCTGCTGGGCTTGCTGACTTAACTCACGGAACTGCAGCTTCTCAGGGCTGAAGGGGGTCAGGGAGCCCCTCAGTGGCCCCATGATACAGAAGAGGAAACTGAGGCCCAGGGAAGGGAATGACCTGCCCAAAGGCACACGGCAAGTTTGCAGCAGAGTTAGGCCTGGGGTCCAGTCTCCTTATTCCCTGCAACCCGGGGTGTGGGCTTGAGCAGTAGCCCCCCCATAAAGAATCTGAGTGCACCTGCCCCTCCACCGCCCCTAGAACTGCTCTCACTGGCCATGTCAGGGCATGGAGCTTTCTTTCCCTGTGTGCACACTCCGTGGGGATTTCTGACACCCCTGTCAGGCCCGGGGACTCAGCCCAATCCAGTCACAGCCTCGGGTGTCCCCGATGTGGCCTGAAGGACAGCACTGCCCTTTCCCCATGCAGTTGGGTGCCTATCTCTGACTCCGACTCATCTCTTTCCATCTCATCTGATTCCCATCTGAAATGGGAATCATAACACACCCACCTTCCAGGGTGGTTGGCAGCATGAAGTGAGATACCATGTGGGGTGCTTGGCCTGGGTAGGTCTCAACATGAATTTTCTGTTACTATTAGCAGCGGTGCCATGAGTTATGGCTGTAGAGTGGGGCTTGCTGAGAGTGGGGCAGCCCCAGGGCCTGGCATGTGCCCGGCATACAGTAGGTGCCCAATGCCCATTGACAGCACCGAGCCTGACTCTTACCCACACTCAGCTGAGTTCCCGCCCCGAAGATCAGCTCCGGACTCTGGATGATCATGCAGAAGTAGACGCCGCTGTCCGCAGGCTTCACGTGTGTGAGATTGAGGACGAACCGGGCTGTGTCCCGAAACACAGTTAGTTTCTCCTGTTCCACGTCCTCACCATAGATGGTCCCTTTTGTGGAATCCCATAGGGCCAGGAACTCGTGGTGACTATCATTGCTCGGGGCCTGGCGCTGCCTCAGCCAGTAGACGCGTATGTTACTGAGTGAGGTTTTGGCCTCACAGGACAGCGTCACCATTTTGTTGGTCTGCACTTCTATTGGCCCACGGGTCTGTTGGAGGACTGAGCTGCCGCGGAGAGCTAGGAGAAGCCAGGAGCACAGACATCAGCACATTTTTCTGGCCATTGTTGTGGTCTCAAAGTCACACTGAGTCAGGTCTCAAAAGAAAAGCCATGGAAGAACCTGCCCAGGTACAGGGCTTAGGGACTGTGTTAAATGCAGGTGATGGCTCCTGGACTCAGAGCTCATGTACTCACCTCCCAGGAGATCATCTGCAAGGCAGGTGTTTGCTAAGCCCAGCTTTACAAAAGGTACAGGGGAGAGAGCCGCCATTTGTTGATTGAATACTTATATGCTTTGTCCTTTGTAGCATAAATTGTCTCAACCAAGCCTCAAACGGGCTTTGAGACTTTTTGTTTTTTCATTTACTTTTTTTAGAGACAGGGTCTCTGTTGCCCTGGAGTGCAATGGCCTGATCATAGCTCAAGTGATCCTCCCATCTAAGCCTCCCAAGTAGTTAGGCCTACACGCATGTGCCACCAAGCACAGCTAACACTTAAAAAAATTTTTTTGTAGATACAGGGTCTCGCTATGTTGCCCCCGCTGGAGTGCAGTGACTACTCACAGGTGTAATCATAACACGCTACTGCCTCGACCTCCTGGGCTCAAGGGATCCTCCTGCCTCAACCTCCTAAGGAGCTGGGACTACAGGTGCATGCCACTACACCCGGCTGGCTTTGAGATTTTTATCCCCATTACACAGATGAGAAAACTGAGGCATGAAGTTACTTTCTCAAAGTCCCACTTACAAGAAGTAGGTAGCCTGAGATTTAAACTCAAGGATTCAAAGTCTGAAGCGAAAGCTGGTTGCCTTTCACCTTGCCCAGCTGCTACTCGATGTATAGATCTTCAGTAGGCTCCAAATTGCCGAAGCCGCCTGGGGCAAGCTGGAGAGGAGGTCAGAAACACGGGCACAGCACATGGCTGCTCTGGTTAGCCTAAAAGAGGACCAATCACCATTTCTGGACAGCAATGACAAAAAGCAAAAGGAGCTTGTCCCCTGGTGGGCACAAGTCCAGCCCATCACTCTGCAACTCAGCAACTGATCAGCCACCGGATCCCCATTCCCCAGTAGAAGGACAGTCACCCCAGAAGCAGGCCTGGGAGTTCCTTTTAGTCTCAGAGCAGAAGCACTTGGCAAGCAGGGGCTTGTTCGTGAAGAACTAGAGCAGGACCCACAGACCTGGACTTGAACCCAGCCTCTGCCCCGTACCAGCTGCGGGACCTCAGGCTAGTCACTGAGCCTCAGTCTCCTCTTGTGAAAGGAGGGCAGCTTGGTGCTGGCTTCCTGCCTGCCTCCGAGGGTTAGAAAGAAATGCCCAAGACAGTACACTGCGAGCTGTAGAGCACTGTACACGGGTAACTACTGTCTCACAACTCAGGGGTTGTTACCCATCAGAAATGGGTCCATTCACAGCCAAGGCCACACAGGCTCCAACAAACCCAGTCCGGCCCACCGAGCCTGTCATTTTGGCTGTGGAGCGAGGGAGGCCTTGCAGGCTAGGGCAGAGACCCGGGAGTGGCAAGGTACAGAGAGGACAGGGACCTGCGTGGGCAGAGGAGCCAGAGGGGCTGCGCCTGTGCCCAAGAGGGGCTGGCTCACTGAGTGGCCCATGTTCACAGTCCTGCCTGTACTTGTGGCTCAGGCTCCATGGCCCCACGGTGGCCTCCTCTACCACTGATGGAGCGAACTTCAACTTCTTGACTCCACTCCCAGACCACTCTGAGCCCCTGCCTGTATCGAGAATGAATTGGTACCTGGGGCCCAAGTAGATGCTGGGCCTTCTCTTTTCTCCCCACGACACTACTGCCTTTTCAGGGAGCAGAGATTTCATTGTTTTGGGTTACTGACCTCTTGGGGGCATTAATAAGAATCAATAATGCCAATATCTGCTGAGCTGTGCTGGGCATGACACATATGTTTTCTCGTTTAATCCTCACCAAATCCTGTCGGGGAGATACTGTTTTACACCCATTTTACACGTAGGAAACAGAGGCTCGGGAAGGTTAAAGACATGTTCAAGGTCACACAGCCTGTGGTAGATCCAGATTCAAACCTAGCTCGTGACTCTCTCCCGGATGGCAGTTATGTGCTCATGAGCACACAGTCAGGCTGCAAATACACAGATGCCCGAGGCTCTTCCAAGAAAGCCCAGAAGTGATTCCTACAAGGGTGAGGCCTGGGCTGCGAGTGTACGTTTCCGCTGCCGGCTGAGGCACACCCTGCTCTCTCCCTTGTGTCCACCTGCTTTCGGCCTCTGGGGACTGAACATGCGACTGTGGCCAAGCCTCTGCCCTGTGCTGGACACAGGGCCAGGCCTCACTACGCTGGGTGGTCTCAGGATCCTCCCAGTGGCCCAGCCATTCTATTCTTACGGGGACCTGATGTTTCTGGAATGACTGGCAATATAACTTTAGTAGCATTGAATAGCCTGGACCTGCTTCTACTTCGGATGTGGTTGAGCTCACTGGGTCAGAGCTGGGGGGCTGGCAGGCCTTGTCACCCGCTGGCAGGCTAACCAGCCCGGGGTTTTTTGGGCATGAGAGCACATCCACCACAGGTTAGTGGGCAGTTTGGGGCGTGGAGGCTTCTTCCAAATGGCAGTCAGGCTGGGCTTAGTCAGAGGAACAATCTAGACCCACCTACCTTCCAACTCCAACATTCCAACCTCCATGCTGCTTTTTGCAGGAGCCGCACCACACGTGACACCCAACACGGGGAACCCAGAGGGAGTACCGCCCGCCACAGCTCTGAGAACTGGCAACAGCCCGGTGTTAGGCAGATTATACTACGAACCCTTCCCCGGAAGTAATAAAAAATGTGTCTACAGGACCCTCGGCCAGGGCCAAGTGTGGAGTGCCAGGGCCAGAAGTGGGTCCCAGAACCTTCCTGGGGACACATCCTTGTGGGGCCCCTGGGCAAGGACATGTTTCCTTCCTCCCTGGACCTCCTGCCTCCCCTTTCACTGCCTCCCCTTCTCCGAGGTCCAGGCTTTTCCGGGGGAGGTGGCCTCAGTCCTGGGGTCTGCAGACCCCTGGAGTAACGAGCTCCCGTGAGGATATTCCTTTCCATCCTCAGGGACCGTGCGTGTCAAGCCGCCTCCGGGTGCCCCGCAGCCCCGGGCTCTGGGCTCTGTATCCTGCCAGGACAGCCCTTGCTGACCTCCGCGATCACCGGGTCTAGCGCGGACCGGACCCGGGTCCCGCCCCGCGCTTGCAGCCTCCCCGCCTCACCTGCGAGCTGCGCGGCCAGCAGGAGCCAGAGCCGCGGCTGCATCTCGGCGCCGCTCCGGGACACCTGCGCCCCGCGGGGCTGGCGGGGACAGTCGGGCCCGGTAGTGGGGGAGAGCATAGCTGGGCGGGGCGCTCCGGGGTGGGGCCGTGAAGAGGGCGGCACCCGCGCTGTTGTGGGGTGGGGGGTGGGGGGCGTCTGGCGCTTGGATCGCAAGGTCTCTGTCTTCAGCCTCTCAGTATTGCAAAGCTCTGGGGCGGCGGTTCCAGAGAACCCGCTAGGATCCTCTGATTTCTGAAAAGGAGGCGACACCCCTGACTTGCTCCCAGCAGGTGCACGTGTGTGATCGCCTCTTGCCCTGGGAGGTGCTCAGGACAGGGTGGTGACCCCATGTGACAGTTGAGGCAACTGAGAGCGGTCAGAATGCAGAGTGCATGGTGGTGCTGGACCCTAACTCGGGTCACTTCTTGTCTGTTTGAGGGTTATTGAGGGCCTCGGAGTGCCCAGGGCTGAGCCGGGCCTGAGTCCCTTGTGAGGGAGGAAGGGAGATTAACCGACAGGCAGCCTGACAAGGAAGGCAGGTGAGCTGGGGGCTGGGGAGGTGAGAGGGGCCGCATCCCTGCCTGGGGTTGGGGATAAAGCCTGGCTCCGGACCTTCAGAGTCCGGAAGGACTGAGAAGATTACCACCCTGCTCTGCGGGCACCCTACCTCTTGCTCTGCCTGTCATGTGATCCAGCCCCGGTCAAGGAGACTTGTTCCCAAGACCTGGCTTGGGCTGTGTCTTCCTGTTCAAATGGGGGTTAGCAGAAAAGGCGGTTGGATAGTGGGTGGGGGGTCCAGGGAGAACTGGGTGTGTGAAAGCCTGAAGGGGAGAGGGAGCCTGGGCAGAGCTGTGGGGGGAGGCCCCAGGTAAGGTCCTAAATGTCACCAAGGCTCCAGCCAGGCGGGCCTGGGGGCCACCCTAAGAGCTTGGAGTTTATCAAAGAGGGGATGGCATGACCCTGGAGCTTTAAAACAGGCAGTGGGGCAGGGACACTGTCACTGTCATTGTGCACATTCAGTATTGTTCCCAGCCCACACCTGCCCCAGCTCCTCTGCCCATTGCTGCTGACGGGCGTCGCTGAGTGGCGCAGACAGTGCAAAGGCACTCGTGGGGAAGAAGAGGTAGGTGCATGTCTCTGGTGTGGGCTGCTTCTCAGCCCAGCCAGAGGCCAGAGTCCCCCTTGATATTGTCCTTGTTCGCAGAAGCAACTGCTGAGCACTGGATGCATGCAAGCCTGGGGAGACCACATGCTAGTGTGAGCTTTTTTAAAAAATTGAGGTGCAATTCACATAACACAAAATTAACCATTTAAAAGTATGCAATCCAGTAGAATTTAGTGCCTTCACAATGTTGTGCAACCACCACTTCTAGCTATTAGGTCCTTAAATATGAAATGTCCACTTTCTACTCAAAAGTTTAGTTTACCATATCTCAAACAAGAAGCAGTACAATTAACCAAAGTATGTACCTAAACTGTCGACACTGTTTTGCCATCTTAACGGTAGCTTGTTTATGCCAACAGCAAAGACACCTGGAGGGTGAGTGGTAATGAAATTGCCAAAGGAGTTTTCCCCAGTTTGTTGAGAATTGAATAATTTTCCTTGCAAGAAGTGGTCCAAAGCCTGGTAAAAGTGATAGTTGCTGCAAGGTCTGGTGAATACAAGGGATGACAGAGAGTTTCCAAGTCCAGCCTCTGTAGTTTGAGCAGTGTTATTTGTGTTACATGTGGTCAAATGTTGTCTTGCAAGAGGGTTGGCCTGTCTCTATTGACCAATCTCGGCTGCTTAATCACAAGCATCCTCATCACTTAGTCCAATTGGTTGCAGTAGACATCCGCTGTAATCGATTGACCAGGTTTCATGAAGCTGTAGTAGATAATACCAGAGCTGGACCACCAAATAGACTTATCTTTTTTTGATGAATATTTGGTTTTGGACTGTGTTTTGGCACTTCATCTTTATTCAGCTATTGTTCCAAACACTTGCAATTGTCAGAAAGAATGCATTTTTCATCACACATAACAATTCAGCATAGAAATCGTTCACCTTTATGTTGTGACAGCAAAGAAAGGCAAGCTTTGAGACGATTTCTCTTGGACACTCATTTAATTCATGCTGTACCCATGTATTTTGCTTCTTTACTTTGCCAATTTGTTTCAAATGGTCCGATACTATTGGAATAGTAACGTCAAACCTTGCTGCTAATTCATGCATAGGTTGAGATGGATTCGCTTCCACTACAGCTTTCAGCTCATCATTATCCACCTTGGTCTCAGGTTGCCCATGTGGCTCATTTTCAAGATTAAAATCACCAGAATGGAACTTCTCAAACCATGGACATACTATGTGCTCATTAGCCACATCCTTCTCAAACACTTTGTTCATATTTTGAGCAGTCCGTGCAGCATAGGTTCCATGATGGAACTCATATTTGAAAATAACACAAATTTTTGACTTATCCATGGTTTCACAAAAATTACTCTAAAAAATATTTGAAAGATAATCACAAGCCAAAATGTACATTTGAAAGACTGAGGATGTACTTTTACAATAAAAATAAAATAAGAAGCAGTCAAAGTGAAATGCCAGAGATGTCAACTGTCAAAGTTAAGTGCTTAAGGAAATCAGACATTTCATACTTAATAACCTAATAGTTTTAAAACATTTTCATCTCCCCAAAAGAAATCACGTTAAGCAGTCACTCCCTCTTGCCCCCTCTCCCCTGATCCTGGCAACTGCTAATCTTTATTTTGTCTTTATGGATTTACCTGTTGTGGCTATTTCAATACAATAGGTGGCCTTTAGTGACTGGCTTCTTTCACTGACCATAATGTTTTCAAGATTCATCCACCTTGTAGCATGTATCAGATCTTCATTCCTTTTTATTGCTGAGTAATATGTTGTTGTATATACCTGTATACACCACATTTTGTTTATTCATACATCTACTGATAAACATTTGGATTGGCTGTTATGGCCACCTCTTTGCTTTTGTGAATAGTGCTGCTATAAACATTCTTATACAAGTATGTGTTTGGGTACCTGTTTTCATTTCTTTCAGGTTACACTTAAGAGTGTAATTATTGTGTTATACGGTAATTCTATGTTTAACTTTTTGAGGAACTGCCCAACTGTTTTCCATAGCAGATGTGCCATTTTACATTCCCCACCAACAATTACAGGGTTCCAGTTTCCCCACACCATTGCCAACACTTGTTACTTTCTGTTTTTATTTTTGTATCTATCCTAGTGTGCGTGAAGTAGTATCTCATTGTGGTTTTGATTTGCATTTCCTTAGTGACTACTAATGTTAAGTGTTTTGTCATGTGCTTGTTGGCCATTTGTATTTCTTCTTTGTATGTCTATTCACAGTATTTGTTGTTTAGAAAACACACCCTTTCTACCCAATTTCTCTTGGGTGCCACAGCACTGTAAAGGGAACAACTTTCTCACTGAATGATTAGAAGTTAAATACTGCTTTGTCAGGGTGTTGTTTAAAATCATAGACAGGGAACCCCTGGGTGCATTACTTAAGGAAATTCTTGCTCTTGTGATAAATTAATCCCTAAATATTTGTGGTTTAACTCAATATACATCCACTGCATTGTTCTATGACATTCAAACGCAGTTGTGCAAGAGGGTAAGGAGTAGTTGCTCCACTCAGCTCTGCAGGGGCCCGGCCCAGGCTCATTCTGTCTTGTGGTTCCCCCATCTTCACCTCATGACTCTAGGGACCACTGTACAAAGGGAAGAGAGAATGGGTGACTTCACAGGGATGGGGGGACAGGGTGCAGGGGACCAGGCCTACAAGTGTCAACATCACTCTATTTTCCACTGCCCAGGACCCAGTCACATGGACTCAACCAAACTCTAAAGGAGCTGGAAAGTGGAGTTTAGCTGGGTGCCCAAGAGGAAAAACCTCAGTTCCTACACTGATAAATGAGGATAATACTACCAGTCATGCCATCCCACTGGGTAGTCTTTAGGGCCAAGTGAAATCCTGGATCTGCTTTAGAAAGTGTTGTTAATTGAACTGGGAACCAAACTCTGTTTTGCCTATCAACATAAAGCACCTTTCCGTCTAAGGTGTTATGTGCTCTGAACAGAGTGGTTTTCAATCCAGCAACCACCTGTGCCTCTGCTCTTCCAAATTCCTGGTCTTTGCTACAGATCAACTCATGCTCTGACTTCTCTTCAGTCAATATTTGTTCAGAACAAGTTGGTCCGAGTGTTTGGGGACCTCATTATATCACCTCCTGCAATTGTGCCTGAGTGGTGGCTGGCTAACATACTCCTCAACTTACTATAAAGCAGCCCCCTCTTTTATGTTATAGTTCAGGATTGATGTTGATTTATTTTGAAATTACTTGTGTAAGTAGAATCTACTATCTGTGAACTTCATTTCAGGGCCGTGAAAGCATCATTCCAGAGATGTTATGGTGGGGGTGGCGGGGCTGCTGGGTTGAGAACTGCTGGAGTGGGTCAGCGTGGTGTGACCTGCTGCTGCTGTGGTGCCTGGCACACAGGGGTGCTTTTTACATAGCTGTTGAAGGAATGAATGGACCAGAAGATGAGTGTAAATATTAAAATAGTGCAGTAAGAAAATACCCAGAACACAAACTGATTTTAGATCAGTATCTGAGAGAACATTTTCAATTATGTAAAATAAAAACTTATTAGGTTGGCATTCATTTTCCACTTGGAAATCTCACACTTAGTTCTAAACCAAATCAAAGAAAAGCAATCCAAATTGCTTCTTCTAGTCTCCTTAGGAAAAAGCTGCAAATATCAAACTAACCACCATCAAAAGGAACCCAAATTGAAACAAAGATATATTGAATAAGCCTCTTCTAGCAAAGGGTTAATGATTCCACTATTACCAATAAGAGAAATGAAAGCAGAATCCCTCCTACTCAGAAAAGTTACCTTAGGTGCAAAGCAAAGCAAATAATATCCTTAGAAAGTTTATTTCCAAGTTGGAGAGGAGGACAGTGGAATACTTTGCTGGTCTACTCCTCTTAGAGGTCTAAGTGCATCTCCATCTCCCAAAGTCAGCAGACTACAGATATTTCACCAATACTATCTCGCCAAGGGCACACATTCCATTTTCTGTAGGGGGACAAATTACATTTCTTACTTTAGTGTTTTTATTCAAAAATGTGGAAAAGCATTACAAAGAATATCTAGGATTTTTAAAATTTCATAAGGAAATGAAAGTCCCTTTTTTGGCTCCCACCAACTCCAGACCCCAGAGTGAGCCTCTTTTTAAAAAGCAATTATTCAGACAAGATGAAAGCATGTCTGTCAATCATTTAAATATTATACCGGGGCATTCTAACTGGCCTGCCCGTTAGATTCTTTAATATTCTAGGGCAGGGTTGGCAAACTGTTTCTTAAAGGGCCAGATTTTTCCAACTTTGCAAGTCAGTGGGTCAGTCTCTGTTGCAACTATTCAACTCTGCTGTGAAAGCGTGAGTATGGCTGTGTCCCAATAAAACTTTATTTATAAAAACAGGCAGTAAGCCAGATTTGGCTCACATGCTGTACTTTGCTGATCCCTTACATTCTAGGGGAATGTACTATTTGACTTACTATTTACTATTAAGGTCCAGAGTCCATGAATTTGAATATTACTTTTAGAAGATTAAAGAGTTGTGAATGATTTTTGTTTCACAGAGATGCAAAAATTTTGATCCAAAAGAAAAGCTAATATCAAAGTTATGATATTGCCCAGAGGACATCAACCATTTTTATATCTAAATAGCAAACTTATTTTGGCATAAACCTCTATTCCTCCAATACCTTTTAGATTGACTTTGCCATCCTGCTTGGACTTTTCCTTCTTTGTGCATAAATGCAGGAGTAGAAGGAAATAAGGAGGTAGGAAGGCAGTTGGGGTACTTTCAATTAGGGAATCAGACTGTTAACGGAAAAAAACCCAAACTCTGTAAATTATTTAAAGAGTTGTATTCTGAGCCCAATGTGTATGACCAATGGCCTGGAACACATGGCCTCAAGAAGTACTGAGAAAATGTGCCCAAAGTGGCCGGGTTGCAGTTTGGTTTTATACATTTATGGAGACAGGAATTACATGTAAGATCATAAATCAATACATGGAAGGTGTACATTGGTTGGCCCAAAAAGGTAGGACATCTTGGAGTAGGATTTACAGGTTATAGGTAGGATAAAGATTCTTTGATTCATAATTGGTTTAAGAAATGAAGCTTTGTCTAAAGGCTTGGAATGTTTTAATTGAAGATAAGAGTGTCTATTAATCAGAGACAAGCCACTGGACATCTGTTAAGTAAATTGGTGGCCTGCAGATGTGGTTTAAGCTTTGTCTTTCATGGCTTTAGGTCCTGTTAATGATCAGTATCTTACTGTTACAAAGAGTAACTCCAGAAGTGACTCCAAAATGAAACATGTCTGACCTCCCTTCTCCTCACGGCCAGCAACTCAGCATTAAGGTTTCTCTGGGATTCCCTTGCCTAAGAGAGGGTCCATTCAGTCAGCAGGGGGCTTAAGATTTTATTTTAGTTCACGGGCTTTGCTCAGGACTTTAGCCAATGGGAGATCTGTCTACATCTATCTCTACATATGCATTTGTACTATTTTACATGGTTCAAAATGGCCTCTGAGAGAGCGATCGAAAATCAGCTCCTGTTTGGGAAAGTTTCTTATTGTTTGGCAGCTGTTAGCTCAAACCTGGCAAACACAGCAGTGTAGATTCCAGCCCCTATCACTTCCTTGGCTGAACGTCTATACCTCATCGCCCTGGGCCTGTCAGCAAGACAGAAACTTGAACGTGGGCTGGACACTTACTGGTGCCCTACCTTGGGTGAATGGCTCTCCTGTCTGGGCCTCACAGTTCTCTTATGAATCACACCTACCTTGAAGGGTGTTTTGGGAGTGGGATCAGATTCCGAGTGTAATGCTTTGTGTTCTGTGCCCACCACGCTCTGCTACACAAGGCCCTGTGCATTCCAGGCATCGTGCATAGAGTGGTGAGCTAATCAGACAAGCTTTCTATCTGCAGGGAGCATGCAGTCTTGTGGGGTAGAGAAATAAACCAACTCTATGAAAAACTGTGCAATTAATGAGACTGGCAAAGAAATAGAGACCCAGGTGAGACTTGTGAAAATAATTGAAATTAGAGCTGTTGGAACTTTAAATTATTCTGAGCCTTGAAGAAAATGTGACTGTGGGCAGTCAGAACATCTACCTAGACATCCTCCCACCCCCCCCACACACCCCAGCTCCGGTGCTTCTGCTTATCTTTCTTGCCCTGAGGACAACTCAAGCAGGAGCATCTTGCCACTGTTTGGTCTCCTTATACCCAATACACACAACACTTCGGCATCCTGTGACTCAGGGGCCCCAAAAGGTGGGTCTTGGTCCACCTAAATCCGAACTAGGGGCAACTCTTCCTGGCCAATTCTGCTCTAGACACCCACCTGGGAGTAGAATTTTGTCAGCAGGTTATGCAGCCTGAGTCACCTTCGGAATGTGGAAGCCAGACTATGGCCCAGACACGTGGCTGCTCAGCTCCCTGGGCAAGGACAGGGTTCTTTCCTCCAGACCCTCCTTTTTCCCAAGCTCCTTCCTCTCTGTCCCTACCTCCCTTCTTCCTGCCTCTCCACCTTGGTGCAAGCTTCTGGACAGAGATGCAATCTTTCCTGGGCTTCCTAAACCCCTGGGAGGAGGAGCAAATCTCCAGGAGTTTCCTTTCCAACAGTCTCCAGGCCCCTCCAGGCCCCACCAGCCTTGGCTCTTGGGCTGTCAATTGTCAGTCCAGTGGGGACAGTCAGGCCTAGCCTCTGTGCTCAGCTTCTCCTGGCCCTGATGTGGACCACACCCTTCAGTTTGCCCCTCCTCGGCCCCCAGATGTGGTGCCCATGACATGCTCTGTGGGAAACAGTGATGTGGACACATGAACTCTCATTAACCAAGTGGTTATTGCTTCTTTTTTTTTTTTCTTTTGAGACAGAGTCTCACTCTGTTGCCCGGGCTAGAGTGCCGTGGCATCAGCCTACCTCACAGCAACCTCAAACTCCAGGGCTCAAGCGATCCTTCTGCCTCAGCCTCCCGAGTAGCTGGGGTTACAGGCATGTACCATCATGCCCAGCTAATTTTTTCTATATAATTTTAGCTGTCCAGATCTCTTCTTTCTATTTTTAGTAGTGACGGGGGTCTCGCTTTTGCTCAGGCTGGTCTCGAACTCCTGACCTCAAGCAATCCTCCCGCCTCGGGCTCCCAGAGTGTTAGGATTACAGGCGTGAGCCACCGTGCCCGGCCCACTTATTGCTTCTTGATTAAACAAGTCCAGCCTGGACCCCCTCCATAAAGCTCACACCAGTCAGCTTACAAAAGTTCCCAAACTCTATATGTTGCTCTAGACTTAACTATTCATACCTTCTTCGCAGATTTCCCCTTAAATTACTCTCTATTCAGATCTTTACCTTACCCCAAACCCCAACATCTTAGCCTGAGTTTGAAATAGTAACGATGGTTTAGGCTGATGTTTTCCACCCTCTCACCTCCCTCCCTTCCTCCTGTGTCTTTGCATTTATGCAATTCTCTGCTGCACCTCAGTGCCTAAAACAATGACTAGAATTCAATAAATATTTATTGACTAAATGAATAGGTGGATGCCTACTTCCCTATTATTAGGCTTGTGCAAAAATAATTGTGGTTTTAGCATTGTTGAAATTTGACGTTTAATATCGGGATACATTCTTAAATAAATATGGTAATGTTATACATCATTTTAATGTGCATTTCTCACTTTATATTTTTTTGCTAATGACTTATTACTTGCTGTTTATTTTATATTTATTTTAGAGTATGGAAATGATGTTAGACAAAAAGCAAATTCAAGCGATTTTCTTATTCGAGTTCAAAATGGGTCATAAGGCAGCAGAGACAACTCAAAACATCAACAATGCATTTTGCTCAGGAACTGCTAACGAACATACAGTGCAGTGGTGGTTAAAGAAGTTTTGCAAAGGAGATGAGAGCCTTGAAGATGAGCGCAGTGGTCGGCCATCGGAAATTGACAACAACCAACTGAGAGCCATCAGCGAAGCTGATCCTCTTACAACTACGTGAGAAGTTGCCGAAGACCTCAAGGTTGACCATTCTATGGTCGTTCAGCATTTGAAGCAAATTGGAAAGGTGAAAAAGCTTGATAAGTGGGTGCCTCATGAGCTGACCGAAAATCAAAAACGTCGTCGTTTTGAAGTGTTGTCTTCTCTTCCTGCACGCAACTACAACGAACCATTTCTTGATCAGATTGTGACATGTAATAAAAAGTGGATTTTATACAACAACTGGCAATGACCAGTTCAGTGGTTGGACTGAGATGAAGCTCCAAAGCATTTCCTGAAGCCAAACTTGCACCAAAAAAAGGTCATGGTCACCGTTTGGTGGTCTGCTGCGGTCTGATCCACTTCAGCTTTCTGAATCATGGTGAAACCATTACATCGGAGGAGTATGCTCAGCAAATAGATAAGATGCACTGAAAACTGTAATGCCTGCAGCTGGCATAGGTCAACAGAAAGGGCCCAATTCTTCTCCACAACACCTGACCACACATCACACAACTAATGCTTCAAAAGTTGAACAAATTGGGCTACAGAGTTTTGCCTCATCCGCCATATTCACCTGACCTCTTGCCAACCAACTACCACTTCTTCAAGCATCTCGACAACTTTTTGCAGGGAAAACTCTTCCACAAGCAGCAGGATGCAGAAAATGCTTTCCAAGAGTTCGTGGAATCCTGAAGCATGGATTTTTATGCTACAGGAATAAACAAACTTATTTCTCATTGGCAAAAATGTGTTGATTGTAATGGTTCCCATTTTGATTAACAAAGATGTGTTTGAACCTATTATAGGTTGTCTATATTTTCTTATTAATTGGTAGAAGCTATCTGTCTATCGGGGTTGTATCAGTCAGGGCCAAATCAGGAGACAGAAACCATACCGGTAATTAAAGCAGAGAAAACTAAATACAAAGAATTATTAACTAATAAAAGACAATTAACTATCAAAAGGAGTAGTTTAAGGCAGGGAGACTATAAGGTAGGGGTTGACAGACTTTTTTCTGTAAAGGACCCGATAGTCAATATTTCAGGCTTTGTGGGCAAGAGGTACAATCAAGGATATTAGGTAGGAAGTTATATAACAACACAGAAACAAATGTCCACAACCTTTTTATTGATGAAATTCAAAATAAAATAATCAGGACATATTTTGGAATACGGTTCTATTAATGAGAAGAATGGGATCCATTTTGTTGAGATAACATTTTGCTTAGTTGGAGTTCAAATGTAAAGACCATTCTTAGCTCCAGGGCAGTGCAAGAACGGGTGGCTGGCTGCACTTGACCTGCAGGTGGTAGTTTGCCTGCTCCAAGGCCTACCTATAGGGCTGAGGGAGGGTGAATGAGGAAGGAACTGAGCTTCAGACTTTTGCAAAGAACTGGGCCACACAGCCCACCAGTGACAAAGAAATTTGTTGGAGGGCACAGGCTACAGCTAGATACCACCCCCCTCAACAACAACAACACACACACACACACACACACACACACACAGATTTGATGCCACAGAAAAGGGCAAACCTGGGGAAAGGAAAGTCCGGTCTTCCCCCTGCCTTACAATGACCTTCTAGCGCCGTCTACTGGCGGAGACTAGCATTTACCCACTGGCAAACCACACGCGTCTGCAAGACCCTCTTGGCAAAGCCAAGCAAAGGAGCGGCTTGTCGAGAGGAGGCACTAATTTGATAACTGGCAGAGGGATATTAATATAGTGATGCAAATGATTTTCCCCAATCTATTGCTTGCCTTTAAAAGTATTTATTTATTGAAAAAGTCTTAAATGGTACAAAATTCAAAACAGAAAAAATCCATACACTTTGAAAAATTAGTATATCTCTGATCTGTTCCCCACCCACTCAGTTCTCTGCTCCCCAGAACCAGCAGTTATGAGTGTATTTTCTATCTTCCTAGAGCTTTGCTATACGTAAATACAACGCTTTATTTTAAACATTTCTGTTTTACAAATTGTACAACAAAAATCTTCTGCTTTACACAAATTTTAAATATCTGAAAACTCACATCTATTAATTTGCCTTCTTTAATGGCCCCTGGCTAATTATGTTTTACTTAGCAAAGCCATTCATACTCAACGATTGAAAATAATTTTCCTATATTTTTCTACTAATGCTTTTATATTTTGGTTTTTACATGTACATCTTTAAACCATCTGGGTTTTTACATTTGAATAGAGTGTGAGGTGGGGATGAGGTTTTATTTTCTTCAGCGTGGATGGTCATTTAATTCCTTCAATGTTGTTTAATCCATTCTTTCCAACGGATGCAAATTACTTAATATCGGGGCCCCAGACCTCCAGCAATCAGTAACCGAGGATCGCTTCATCCCACAGGTCCCTCTCCTCGGGGCCTTCTTTGCCGGGCCCCTTCTTCTTTCTACGAGACCTTCTGGCAGCATCTTCATCTTGGTGGCTCTTCTTTCTGCGTTTGGGCCTTTCTGCACCGGTCTTTCTCCTGCCCAGGCCCCTGTTTTCTTTGTGGGACTCTCCCTTGTCCTGGTGCTTCCTCTTGGGTTCTACTTGCTCTGCTCCGGCGGCTCGACCTCCTCCGTCCTCCCTGTACCGTCTCCTCTGTCCTCTGTCTTGCGGGCCCTCCTGGTGGACGCCGCTGCGGTCCTCCCAGGAGAGGTGGCCGGCATCTTCCCTGCCTTGCACCCTGCAGGGACCTGCATTCTCTCCTCGCACAGGTGGGCTTGGACGCCACCAGTGTGTGAAGAAATGGTCATGTGTTTTCCGACCACGGTTTAGAGATTCCAGTCTTTGTCTGGTGCGATGAATTTCAGCCCAGGGAGGCACCTGGCTTTCCACTGTGCTCAGCCTTGCGTGGGAAGCAGGGAACGTACGGAGCCTCCCGGAGGAGAGGCCCTGCTCCAGCAGTGGCGGGCTGGGGCCAGTGCGGCCGCTTTCTTGGGACAGGGAGTCTCCTGCCACCTTTGCAAAGCAAAGCTTTGACTGTAATCCTCTGGCTTCTGCTTTCTAACATAATCCTCAAGTTCTTGTTGAAAAGAGTCATAAGTCTTAGAATTTTCCATTGTATTGACCATGAATGAATCTCTGCTAGGGAAAATGGGGGGAAACTTTCTGTTACATGTATTATTTTGTTATAAATGACTTTTTCTGTCCTAAAAAAACAAGATTCAAATTTCTAGAGGGGATTATATCATATAATGTATACTATTCAGTCATTGATGTTGAAAAAATATTTTGTTCATAGACTGAGAATCATGAATTATAATGGACTAAGAAAATGAGCCTTGAAACTGTAAATTTGAGGACCTATAAATATGTCATAAATGTAACAAATATAAATATGTATAAAATTTATCAGTGGTTACTCCAGGTTTGGAGATTATGGATGTTTAGTCTTTCTTACTTAATTGTTCTGAATTTTTGTCATAAATACTATTACTTGTATAATAAAAATAAGAAAATTAAATTATTTCAAGAAAACAAAAAGACTATGAAGCAACTAAACTAATATCATTCATAAAGTCTACAAAAACAGAACTGGCTACCCCTGTTCCATACCAAGGAAGAAATAATAGATCATTAAACATATTCCCATGTCACTCACATACTATTTTAAATCTAATAGGTGGGGTGAAAGGACAGAGGAAAATGCTATTTATTGCGTTAAACTCAGAAATTATTATTCCTTTTTTTTTACAAATGAGGAAACTAAGTCACAAACAATTTAAGTGACTTACTTAAGTCACAGCCAAAAAGTGGAGGCAGGATTTGAACCCAGAGAGAGGGTCCAGAGCTTGCTGGCTCAGCCACTCTGTAGCTCAGAATGCTTTTCATCTCTGAGGTTTGTACCAACTTTACAGATGTCGTGAGGACTAAAAGAGGGAGTACAACTGAAGGGCTGAGGACAGCACTGGGTACATAGCAAGTGGTCAGTGCCTGGTAGCTAGTAATATTCTCATTAGGATGCACGAATGAGGACAAGCATCATTAAATGTGTTACCAGTAGTCTATTCTAAGAACTCTCCTCCATTTTACTTTATTATTTTAACTTGTCTTTCCATTTAGTCAATGTAACTATGTGTTTGCACTAAAAATAAAAAACCTATTGCAGCAGTATACACTGCAAAACCAAATCCCCCAATATCCACTCTCCAGAGATAACTATGGGGTTGGTATCATGGGTATGTTACTCCAAACTTTTATCTGAACTAGAATTCACCAAAAGTAAGATTATATTGTACATTCTGGTCTGCAATTCAGCCTTTTTCATCCCAAACAATGCATTTAGATCCATCTCTTATTTCAGTGCATGGTGGATCTACTTCATTTCTAAGAGGGCTGCTTGGTGACCATCCATGGACCATGATTTTTTTAAGTCAAATTTCCTCAAATTTAGTTCACTCCTAGTTTTTAGCTCTGGCCAACCAAGCAGCAGTGTTTGGCATATGCAAACCACATGCCCTGGACCTGTGGCTGGGTCTCAGCTTCCAGATGCTGGTCTGAGTGCCTTTGGGTGGGTCACAGCTCTGGGTAGATGCGGACTTGGAGCCAGGCTGGCCACTTACACACGTGTTGACCTGCATAATTGTCCCATTTCTTCAGGCTCTCAGTGTCGTCATGTGTCGTATACTCTGTGGTGCGAGTATACTATGCATGATGCCCACTGCATGACATGTTTTCACTGAGCACGCCCTGAGCCACGTGCTGGGCTTGGCATTGGGCTCATACATGAACTCAACATATGTGTGCTCTGCCTTGGGGGAGTTACAGCCTTATGTGAGGGTGAGACAGCAAACAAGCTCCTATTCTGAATACGCAAAACAGCGAAGACAAGGTTGGTGAGGAGAGAAAGGGGAGACCCAGGCTGTTTCACTGGAAGGATGATGGGAGGGGATGTTGGGCGGAGTGACTGTTCCTGCTTTTCCTTCCCCACCACTGGCCCTGCTGACACAGGGCGCAGATATTGGCAGAAAAGGCACGTGCCATGAGACTCACATCTGGCCTGTCCGACCTACTAAACCCTGGAATTTACCCACTGCACTCTGTCCCCGCTGCCTGTCATCCCTCACCTGCACCATAATCTGCCCCCTGGTGGTCCTTATCATCCACCCAGACCCACCTTTGAGCCATTCTCCAGGAAACAGCCAGATAAATAGGTTTAAAATCTATCTGATTATGTCCCCTCCCACCAAACACTTTCACATTCCCCCATGATCAGGATACACCCTTAATAAGGTTCCAGGCCACCTACCTCTAGTCTCTCTGGCCTGGCTCACCCAGAGCCACACACAACTGCCGCCTCCAGTTTTCTCAGGCTCCTCCCAGCCAGCCACAGAACCTCCACTCAAGCCTTGATGTCCCTAGCCCAAGCCTTACCTAGACAACTTGTCATGCCCCCTGGGCTTTGTTTTCTCAGCTGGGATGCTCTATGTTAAGACAAACGTGGCTACATTATAGAGTAGAAAGCAAAATTTGCAAACAATGTCCAGTTGAAACCAAGTTCTCTAAGGCATTTCCTCCTGTTAGAGCTCTCCCCTGGGATCCCAGAGACTCCAGTCCACTTTCTTCCAACATGGGAATCTGCAGAAGGTGGGGAGCTCGCCCTTCTTGCAGGCTCTCCATCTCCATGAATGCCTTCCTGTGCTGGGACTAGGACCCTGGCAGACACCCGCTGTCTCCGCTGCTTCCCATCTCTCCGGCAGCACCAGCAGCAGGTCCTGCCAAAGGCTCTACTTTCAAAGTGTGTCCACAATATGACTACTTCTCTCCACCCCAATTGCTCCTGCCTGGGCCAGACTGCCACATCTTTGCTGGATCAGGACTGTCACATCTTCACTGGTCTCTCAGCTCCTGCTCCCTGAGTCTGTTTCCAAACCAGCAGCCACAGTAATCTTTTTAAGGTGATGTAATCTGGCTGATGTCACTCACCTGCTCAAAGCCATCAGAGGGTTCCTCCCTCTCTCACAAGGAAGCCCAGATCCCCACCGTGCCCGTAAGGCCTGACACTACTGGGTGCTCACTGTCCCGAGAGGACCTTCCTCTTGCTCCCCTTTCCTGCCTCACTCATCTCCCAGCCGGAAGGGAACAGGCAGACACACCCCAGCCTCAGGACCTTCTCAGTCCCTAAACCTGCAAAGCTTGTTACCTCTGCACACTGAAGGACTCCTTGCCTCCCTGGTCTTGCCTCCCTGGTCTTAGTAGAAATGTCACCATCTCAGAGTTTTGACACATGAGACACCCTCTGGCCCTCCCTGCTTTACTTTTCTCCATGGCATCGCCAAAAACAATGCTTTGAGATGTTGTTAAGATGCTGGTTCTCACTCTGCGTTTCTGCCGAACTCCCCAGTAACACTGATGCTGCTCATACCCAGACCACGCTTTGAGTAGCAAGGCTCTAACAAACAATTTAATTCTTAAATTCGGTCCATTTTCCATCTTAGTACACTTAGACATACGCTCCTTATGAACAAAGATTCCTTATTTACCACTGTTTCCTCATCCTATCAAATTGTGCTTGACCCAGAGTAGATGCTTAATAGATACTTGCTGAATGAATAAATGAATGAAGAAAGGTCCTGACCTCTCCCAACATGTTCAGGTCCACTAGGAACCCCAGATCCAGGGAATCCTACCTGCCTCAGCTATGCTTCCCACCCAGCCTCCTCTTGTTTGCACCTCAGCCATCTTCCTTAACAACTAGCGCTCCTAATGCCACCAAATACTACAGCAAAAGAGAAACACATTTGCTTCACCTCTTACCTAGAATCAACACAATGCATTAGTTTAGTGAGAAAAATTTCCACCAACAGATGGAACCCTCACCTCTTTAAGCCTATAAGTCTTTGAGGTCATGTACATAGAAGTCCTGTGGGCCCCGCAGTGCAGAGGTCCACCTAGTCAGGACCTCAGAAGGAAGTAAGGAGCCCTAGCACAGGGTGGACGTTTTACTCTGAGCTTGGGGACCAGCTTCCTCACTGCTCTCTTCCCAGGAGCACGGAAGCAGGAGGCCACGCCCCTTCCTTTGTCTCCGCCTCTTGGGTTTTAAGCCTCCTCATCCCACCTCTCCAGACTCTCCAGAGAAACAATCCAATCACACACCCTAAAGTGATTTAGAAACACCCAAGTTCATCCTCTTGGAATGCAATTAGTCTATAACCTAATCAATGTTATTAAATCCTGATTGAAGAGTTTATCTTTAAAAAACTTTACTAAAACACCCAATTTCTTTTCTTTTTTTTCTTCTCTTTCCTTTTCCCTTCTCTTCTCTTCTTCTTTTCTTTTCTTTTCCTTACTTTCCTTTTCTTCTTTTTTTAGGATACAGGGTCTTGCTCTCTTGGCCAGGGTGGATGCAGTGGTATGATCACAGTTCACTGCAACCTTGAACTCCTGGGCAAAAGCCATCCTCCTGCCTCAGCCTCCAGAATAGCTGGAACTACAGGGGCCCACCACCATACCTGGCTCATTTTTCTTATTTTCCTCCTATCTTAGCCTCCCAAAGTGCTCGGATTATAAGCATGAGCCACCTCGCCTGGCCTAACAACCAATTCTTAATTTGTGAAATATAAGAGAAATACAAGTCCAGCTTGACAAGTTAGATGAGTCTATTAGAGGTTACTTTACAAGGGTGCTTGATCCTGGGTGCAGGAATTTTTTCCACAGGAGTTTTCTTGCATGCAAAATTCACATCACCCCACCCTGTGGTGTTGCTTTAAATCCCTTATCAATGAGTAATGCAGAGCTTTTATTGTATCATCGCTTGTTCACAGCGAAACAAATGAAGCATGAGCAAAATCTTCATCATGTACTGTCATACAACTCATGTTATATTAATGATATTATAATTCTCCACTAGGCGTGATTCTAGTATCACAATTAGTTAAAGGGCACTATAGGGCAGCCAAAGCAGTTCTAAAGCAGTCAGGGCTTGTCTAAGCTGGCCACTTCAATGCAAGAAAGTACTGAGGTACCCAAGAAAGTGCTGGGCACACCCACACCCCATCTCCCAGTAATTATCTTGGTACTTGCTTAATCTGCTTTGTAACAACTTCGTTGAGCACGCCAGGCTAGCAGCACATCACAGTGTTTCTGTTATAAGGTGGAGAACTTGCATTTTCCCCTCAGATGTAAACCAAAATTAAAATCCTGAGAAATAAAAATAAAATCCTAAGCCCCCAACCAACTGAATGGACCCCCTCTTGGCCAAGGGGACCCCAGAAAAACCTTAAAACTGAGTTTTCATGGCCGGGCATGGTGGCTCACACCTAGCGCTCTGGGAGGCCGAGGCGGGAGGATCATTTGAGCTCAGGAGTTCGAGACCAGCCTGAGCAAGAGTGAGACCCATCTCTACTAAAAATAGAAAGAAACTAGCTGGACAACTAAAAATATATATATAAAAAAAATTAGCTGAGCATGGTGGCGCATGCCTGTAGTCCCAGCTACTCGGGAGGCTGAGGCAGGAGGATTGCTTGAGCCCAGGAGTTTGAGGTTGCTGTGAGCTAGGCTGATGCCACAGCACTCTAGCCCGGCCAACAGAGTGAGACTCTGTCTCAAAAAAAAACAAACAAAAAAACTGAGTTCTCAGCCGTGAAGGGAAGGGAAGTCAGACATACCTCCTTTTACCCCTTTCCTTTTGGAGTTTAGACTAATTGCAAACTGGACCTAGGGCCATGCAAGGCAGAGGTTAAGTCCCACCCATGGGCCATCAATTGGTTTAACAGATCACTTTTCTTTTTTTTTTTTTTTTTTTGAGTCAGGGTCTCGTTTTGTCACCCAGGCTAGAATGTAGTGGCATTAGCATAGCTTACTGCAACCTCAAACTCCTGGGCTCAGGTGATCCTCCTGCCTCAGCCTCCTGAGTAGCTTGGGCTACAGGTGTGCACCACCATGCACAGCTAAATTTTCTTTTTTTTTTTTGTAGAGATGGGGTCTTGCTCTTGCTTAATTTGGTCTCAAACTCCTGGCCTCAACCAATCCTCCTGCCTGGGCCTCCCAAAGTGCTAGGATTACTTAACAGATCTCTTGCTCTCTGATTAGCAGACATCCTTATCTTAAGCATTGCTTTCTATTATCTCCAACTCTTTAGACAAACTTTTATTTCTTTAACCAATTACAAATCAAAGAATCTCTAAACCCACTGATAACCTGTAAGATGCTGCCCTTTGTCCCCTACCCCCGCTTTGAGATGTCTCAGCTTTTGGGCCAAACCAATGTATACTTTCCATGTATTGATTTATGATTTTACCTGCAATTCCTGTCTCCCTAAAATTGTATAAAATCAGACTGTAACCTGGACATCTCAGGTGCACTTTCTCAGGACCCCTTGACATTATGCTCCTTGAGCTCAAAATAAACCTCTGTAAATTATTTTACAGAGTTTGTGAAACCATCCATGTTAAAATAATGTAGAGCCACAAGGTATAAATAGTAATCAAAGTCTGATTTTTATAAAAGTATAGATATAGCCAGAAGTTAACCAGCCATTGTTCTTTAATGCCCTTGCTGCTGTTTTTGGTGATGGCTTAATGGCAGTATCCTCCCTGACAGACACAAGATTTGTGACTCCTCCCACTACTTCTATAGATAACATTGCTGCTGTAAATCTTTTTTTTTTTTTTTTGAGACAGAGTCTTGCTTTGTTGCCCGAGCTAGAGTGAGTGCCATGGCGTCAGCCTAGCTCACAGCAACCTCAAACTCCTGGGCTCAAGCAATCCTCCTGCCTCAGCCTCCCGAGTAGCTGGGACTACAGGCATGCACCACCATGCCCGGCTAATTTTTTTCTATATATATTTTTAGTTGGCCAGATAATTTCTTTCTATTTTTAGTAGAGACGGGGGTCTCACTCGTGCTCAGGCTGGTCTCGAACTCCTGACCTTGAGCGATCCACCCACCTCTGCCTCCCAGAGGGTTAGGATTACAGGCGTGAGCCACTGCGCCCGGCCTTGCTGTAAACCTTAGTATTGGTCTTTCAGGTGTTTTTCAGACTTTGCATTCCGGGGACCTACTGATGCCAACCAGACCCATGGATAGGTGTAGGAACGGATGCAACAGCCCTGAAAACCCCTACCCAGGAAATCTCCTGAGAAAATAATTTCTACATCCCAACCCTATGAACTCATCCCCTGCCAATCAGCAGACCCAATTCCCTAGCCCTTTGCCTGCTGAACTGTCTTTAAAAACCCTTTCTCCCAAATTCTCAGAGAGATGGATTTGGGAAATTCCTCTCCTCTCTTTGCATGGTGCCTGTGATATTAAACTCTTTCTCTGCTGTAAATCCTGCTGTCTCAGTGTATTGGCTTCCTCTTAAAAGCAGTGGGCAATGGAACCTGGTTGGGCTGTAATGTTTCGTTTTAACATAGGCATTCTACTTGGAAGATTTTTTCTATTCTGTCACTTGACAATCAACACAGAAGACTTCTGTGACTAAATGTGTGAGTTTTTTCCTCCACACACCAAGCAGGCAATCAACTCTGCAGCAGACACCAGCGGGGTGCCCTCTAATTCAATTCAATTTTGACACCATCCCCCTGGAAATAGCATCAGATCCCACAGAGTGAGGGCTCAGTCCCCAAGACTTCTCTGCACCCCTCCCCATACACACACACTTCAGATGCCCACGGAAAGCTCCAAGTTGTTTTACCTACATTTCTGATGCCCAGCTATAAATTGGGCCTCCCACAACCCTCTCTTCAGGTTGGACTGATTTGCTAGAGTAGCTCATAAAACCCAGGGAAACATGTATGTTTACTGGTTTATTGTAAAGGATATTACACATCGCTTCCTTAAGCAGAGTAAAAAAAAAAAGAGAGAGAGAGAGAAACAAAAGGATATTACAAAGGCTACAGATGGAGGTGCACAGGGTGAGGTGTGGGGGAAGGGGTGCAGGGCTTCCATGCCCTCCCTGCGCACATGGTCAGCTATCTGGAAACTAGTCCAAACCTTGCCCTTTAGGGCTATTATAGAGACTTCATTACATAGTCACGATTGATTAAACCATTGGCCACCGGTGATTCTCTTAACCTTCAGCCCCTCTTCCTCTCTGGAGGTTGGGCTGAAAGTCCCAACTCTAATCCTGCATTGGTCTTTCTGCTGACCAGCCTCATCTTGAAGCTACCCAGGAGCTGCCAGCCATCAGTCAACTCATCAGCATACAAAAGACACGTATCGCTTTCGAGAGTTCAAGGATTTTAGAAGTTATATACCGGAAACGGGAAATGAGGAAGACGACCAAATATGCGGTTCACAGTAGCACTGATACTCTACTTTCCCGGCACCATGTGTTGATGTCTGTCTTCCTCACTGCTCTGAAGTACTGCCTTTTTTGTCTTTTCCCAAACAAATGCCCATTTGTTTGTGGTTCGGCTTCTGGTTTCCGTATTCCTTCCTATCTTTGAACCAACCCCCTCTCTCCGTGACTGTAGTTCGGCCTCTTCCTGCCAGTGCCAGGGAGGCTGCGCGTGGTCCACGCCTGGAGATAGAGACGCTATGGCTGCGTCCTCGGGATGACCGAGTGGGAGACAGCCGCGCCCGCGGTGCAGAGACCCCGACTTCGAGCTCTTTGGGAAGTGGAGCACCGATGATGTGCAGCTCAATGACATTTCCCCACAGGATTACATCGCAGTGAAGAAGTTTGCCAAGTAACTGTATCACAGCGCCGGGCGGTGAGTCGCCAAGTGCTTAGGCAAAGCGCAGGGCGCGGTGGCGACGCTCACTAACTGTCACGAAACATGGCGACAACCGCAAGAAGCTCGCGACTGTGCGCATCGACCACCTGCTCACAGGGGAGAACCCTCTCCAGGTTCTGGTGAATGCCATCATCAACAGTGGCCCCCGTGAGGGCTCAACACACATTGGGCCGGTCCGGAGAGTGAGACGGCAGAGGTGGACGTGTCCCCACCTGCGCCCTGTGAATCGGGCCTTCTGTCTGCTGTGCACCCATGAGGCTGCCTTCCGGGTCATCCAGACCATCGTCGAGTGCCTGGCAGACGAGCTCACCAACACTGCCAAAGGCTCCTCCAATTCCTGTGCCATCAAGGACTAGCTGGAGTGGATGGCCAAGTCCATAGTAAACCCATAGTAGTCCCACCCCCCACCAAATTACTATAGTTTGATAAGTCTTTTGCTAGAGCAAGTCCTGTCCCTATCTTTTCCTTATTCAGGTGTGTCTTCATTACTCTCAGCATTTTGTTTTCCATATAAATTTCAAGTTTGGCTCACTAATTTCCAAAATCACTTGCAATTTTGCTTTAGACTACATTGAATCTACAGGTTGGGGAAGAACTGACATCTTTCCAATATTATGTCTTTTAATGTACGAACTTGGCTTATGTTTCCATTTATACTGGGTATTCTTTATTTTTCTATGTTCCCAGGGCTTTGTTCACCAAACCTCTTCTCTTCTTGTCACAGAATCATGAAACGACACAAGTTTTAAGTAAGCCCTAGCTAGATCCTATGTCACATAAAATCACAGTGAAATTTGTAGCCCATTTATATCAGGTTTCATTTCAAGTAGCCTTGAAGCAGCTTATAATGATAAAGACATCATTAAACAAGTGTTTCTAAAAATGAAAAAACTTAAAACAAAGAAAGATAAAGTGGGAGAAACCAGCACAATAAGCAACTTGCCTATTTTTAGAGACCACCAATACATCCCCAGCATAGGGGTGCACCCTTCCTGGAAATACTGCAATACCAGGACGATGCGGGGAGTGGATTGAGCAAGCTCATATTCCATTTCCTAGTTGTAAAAATTTGCTTAATACTTTGTCCTCAAATAAAGGACATATCAGATATTAAACTGATAAGAACAGATACTACACTTGATCTTAGCCAAAAGGCCGAGAAGCGATAAAGATGGGTTCCTTCCTTCCCAGATCCTCCCTTCTTTTATTCACCTTTAGTTCACGGTGAGAAACCTCACCTCGGTCTAAATCTCACCTCCTTTCTTATTTGAGTATTCTATTGAAAACATTAGCCTCTTTCGCAGACATTTTTGTTTGCCTCTTGATTCATTAGTGACTTTTGTGTCCCTGTCGCTCCGGTCTCCGAGGATCTGAAGGGCCATTTCATTTGCACGCCCCGCCCTCCACCCGGGGCGTGGCCGCCGCGAGGAGTAGGATAGGAAACTCTGCAGCGACCCGGGGCCGAGTAAAGCGCAAGTTTTGCCCAGCACGGAGGGAAAGTTGGAGTTGAGCGGCAGTAAGAGTGTGGAACGAAGCTGTTTCGCGCAGAGCGGTCCGAGCTCACCCGAGGAAAGCGTGCGGGGAGCGAGTCAGCAGTGTGAACTAGTGGGAGAGGACAAGGTGGCCTCGCAGGCGTGCTGGGTCCGGCAGGGAAGACAGAGCCTTCCCCCTCGGCCCTCACCGGCGGGGGGCCTGAGGCGGAGAGTGAAATGTGCTGGGAGACAGGGGAGGGAGGGCGAAGCTGGGCGTGGGGAGGAGGCTCCTGTCCGGAAATCCGGCCACTCCAGGCGCGCAGATGAAGGCCTCGGTGCGGCGGCCCCTGCGCCGCTCTATTCTCAGCAGCTGGGGGTAGGGGGTGGGAGGACCTAAGGTTCTCCCAGTCCATCCCCTCTTTTTCTGCCTAGAAACCGCCCGTTACCCGCTTTCTTATCTTACCAAGACTGAAACCCTCTCGCTTTTCACCACCCTCTAGGTCTGCGCCCAGCCTCTTCTGCGCTCCCAGAGTGCGCTCCCACCTTCCCCTCCAGGCCTAAACCCGCTTTCCTCACCCTCGGCAGCTCCAGGAGGACCCAGGCTCCTGGAGTCCAGCCAGCATCTACCTGCTAAAGAGATATGACAAATACATGCAACTGGATCCTGACTTGGCAGAACTTGAATATGTCTGCTGATGGGGTTGTAGAAATGTATCGGTGTTAATTTCCTGATTTTGATGGCTATAGTGCAATTTTATAGGAGAATGTCCTTGTTTATAGAAAACACAATATTCAGGGCAATAAGGAGTCAGGTTGGAACTTACTCTCAAATGTTTCAGCAAAACAAAGTAAAAGTTCTTTGTATTTTAATTCCAACTCTTCTATAAGTTTGAGATTGTTTCAAAAACATTTTTAAAAACTTCTTTAAAGTCTCTTAACATGGTGATCTATTAATAGATTTTTACATGTTAGAGTTTATTTTTGTCAAGATTGTGTATGCCCATAGTTTAAAATGTCAGTAGTTTTGTAAGTGTTGTTTTTTTAAAAAAATAAAAGTAGTTCCCGAATCTCTATTTCACTCCTTTTCTGTTCCTAGGGGCAACTACTTTCAGCTGATTATTTTGACAGTTACAATCTTATTTCCACATAATCGCATATATTGCTATTTCTTTTTTTCCCTTTTTTTTTTTTCTTTTTCTTCTCATCCTTCCCCTCCCGAGCCCACCAAAGTCCGCCCTGGCCCCCCTTCCCCGCAGAGTGTCCATCCCCAGGACCCCCTCCCTGTGTGTGGCCAGTCCTCCCAGCAGCCTCCTCTTCTCAGAACCTCCCCCCGCCCCCCCCTTTGTGGCCAGTGTGGTGAAGCACTCCCGCCACCGCTTCTCTGTACCCCCAGGCTCCCTTAAGTTGTCCATTCACATCCCTCTCTAAGTCCTTCCCACACCATGTTCCCCCCCCCCACACATATGCCCCCCCCCAGGCTTCCCGGCACCCTCCCCTCCGCACGTCTATGTCCCTGCCACCCACCCCGTCTTTTTGTCTCCTCTTTGGTCTCTAAGTCCTCCGCCCCTCCCTCACTCCCCTTATATTGCTATTTCTTCATGTTTTAATTTTAGACATTTTCTGTAATGTTGGCTTCCAGTTTCTAAGGGGAAGATTTAGCTCTCTTGCTCTACTATACACATGCATAATTCCAATTCTCCCCTCAAACTCTCCTTCCCACCAATATTCTCAGGACAGTTTTATTGTAATTTTGGTTATATCAGTAATAAGCATTTATATTTATTTGATGGCTATGTAAACATTATTGATAGCTGAGCCACGACGTAGTATACTATGACTTTTCTCTATATATCACCTTCTAGCATAATGTATAATTTATCTTTGTGTTCATTATTTGCTCTCTATTTTCTCCCATTAGAATGCAGCTTTGCTGAAGCAAAGATTCTGTTTTCCCAAGGGCTTAAACCATGCCTGGCTCAAATTTGGTGCTTAATGAATATTGGCTAAAAAATATAATTACCTTTTCTTTACTGCACTACATTTTATTTTCTTTGGAGTTAATAACTGTCTTATTTTCTCAGTAGCTTAGTTTTCTATGTACTTATCACTAACTTATCCCCCAACTTCCCCTAGTTGCACGTATCTCTCAGTACCACCAGATTTGTATTGTATCAATTTTTTCTTCTTGAAGCCTTCTGGCCTGCTCCAATCTGGATTAGCTGTTTGTATAGCCGTAAGCCTGGGTTCTCTCCTCACCAGCATCCTGGGGATTCTCTTTACTCTTTTCTTTTGCTGAGTCCTCAGTTCCCTGGATCTCAGCAAGGGTGGCTAGGCAATATTACACATATTGGATATGATATATAATAATGGGAGCTGGGGTATCTCACTGTCAGAGAGGAGTACATCCAGGGGAGACATTTTAGCTCTCATTTGCCTTAACTAAGACAGATGCTGAACTTTTCTCTCTTCTTGCAACACTCCTTCATTTTGCTACTGTGACATCACACGCATGTACCTGCTCTTAATTTTCTGGCCGTCTATCCTGTGTTCTTTCCTAGTTCTTTTTCCTCTTAAATGTTAGTGCTTTGTAGGCTTTATCCATTGCTAGATTTTCTTCCTACGCTACATTTTCTCCTGGGCATCACTCATTCTCATAGCTTCAGTTAAATCTCTCTGCAAGTGATTTATTCCATCCCAGATCTCTCTCCTAAGCTCCCGACTCAAATATCTCCCTGCTGGTCACCTCCATTGGGATGTTTAATCGGTTAAAATTCAACACACCAAAAATTGAACTGTTTTCAACCAATCTACTCCTTCCACCTCCTCCCGGATTCTCTATGTCAGTGAACAATACCACCATCCACTTGATCTCCCAAGCAAGAAACGTGGGCACGAGCATTGCCTTTGCTGCTCCCCCTGCTTCACTGCCCTGATCTGGCTCAGACCAACCATATCTCTTGCCAGGACCCTAAGACAGCCTCCTGCTTTATCTTTCTGCTTTTGATTTTGCCTTGCCTGCCCTCACCCCCAAACTTCAAGTTTTGTGTTGCAAATTACACAGCGCACACAGTGGGGTATTGTTTTAGGAGTGGCCTCTCTACTTCCTCATCTTGTTTTCCCAACTCATCAGGCACAAATCCTTCAATCTGAGCTCTTGGGGATACTGACTTGTAGCCACCCCTCCCTGTCACAGTGAAAACTTCCCACTGGACTCGTCCATGGTTTCTTGAACTCCCTCTGATCCACTCTCTCAGGGGCCCTCCTCATTTTCTCTGTAGCCTCCAACTCTGACTGTCAGGCATTCAACTCCATCTCGTCAAATTCTAGAATCTAGATAAAGCCAAAAGGTTTGGATAATTGTGAGCAGTGTTTGGGTCCTCTAGGAAGTGGTCTTTCTAAAAGAAAACTACTGGCTTCTCACCATCCTAAGGACAAATCCAAGTTCCTTAACTTGGCTTACAGGAGACTTCTTTTCTTCCCAGCTTAAGCTCTAATGACTCCTTATATAGTCACTGAAATTCCAGTTTGCCAAAACATGTAACTGTTTTTTTGCTTATGGACCTTTGGATGTGACGGTACCTCTGCTTAGAATACATTTCCCCTTCCTTCTTCACTTACACGTAGAAACTGATCCTTTGTAGATGTCTGATTACATGTCTCTTGTTTTGTGAAGCCTTTCCCCAAGGCCCACTCCCCCACCCCAACAAATTCGTTGCTCCTGCTCCCCTCATCACCCTTTGCCACTGCTGTGGAGCCCTTCCTGGCCTGATTGGCTGGTGCCCATTGAGTGGTTGGCTTCATCTGCCAGTGTGCAAGCTGTCTGTGGAAGAGAGCTTACATTCTCATTTTTTCCTTGGGTTCCTTCCCGGCATAATGCAGGCACGTAGCTCTCAATACTTGTTCATACACATCACGACCACCAATTCCATTTTTTTCTAGTTCTAATTTTTGACAATTGTTTTCCAAATTTAGCCAGAATTTGCTTCCCAATACCGTCTTCTCAGTTTAGGTTCTGCTCTCTTGGAAGTGCTCCGTTGAAGGTGACTTAAAGGCAGAAGTGGGAGCAAAGAAGTACCAAAGAAGGGCTCAGCTTCAACCAGAAGATTATAATCTGTTTGTACTTTGGATGGTGGTAGGGAACAGGGTCACTGATGACATTTTAGGGCAAAAAGTTTCTGTCCTAAAATTTTGAAAACAATTGTACAAGCTATAGTGACTTCCTCAAGACTATCATCATCACATATTTGCAGTGCTCCCCTGCCGAATTTTGATAGTTATTATTAAAAAATTTTAGAAAGAATCTGTATAATATACTCAGTGTAGATTAATGTTCATTCAAGTGCTAACTATTGAAACTTGGCATTTCTTTTAAAATCATTTTGAAGAAATCACAGTACCTTGGTGTCTTACTGAATATTCTTACATAGTTGACCTTTGAACAACGTGGGAGTTAGGGGCAACAGCCCCCTGACAGTCAAAAATCTGTGTATAACTTCTGACTCCCCCAAAACTTAACTACTAATAAGTCTACTGTTGACTGGAAGCCTTACCAATAATATAAACAATGATTAACACATACTTTGTATGTCATATGTATTTATATACTGTAGTCTTACAATAAATCTAGACAAAAATGTTATTAAAAAATCATAAGAGAAAATGTATTTGCTACTATTTATTAAGTGGAAGTGGATCATCATAAAGATCTTCATCCTAGCCATCTTCATGTAGATTAGGCTGAGGAAGAGGAGGGGTAGGTTGGTCTTGCTGTCTCAAGAGTGGCAGAGGTGGAAGAAAATCCATATATAAGTGGACCCATGAAGTTCAAACCCATGTTGCTTAAGGGTCAACTGTAGTTTTGAATTTCCCCCCAAGCATTAGACTCAAAATAACCTCTGAAAAAAGAATTTTGTCAACTCTGAGAATGCTGACAATTCAGCTGACCTTGTTTTGTAAGTATCAGGCCAAAAAACTATACTGTCTTGGGGTTTTCGAGAAAAGATAATCTTTTGTGACTGATAATTCACAGCTTACTTTGGTTCTTTTCACCAGTAGACCAGACATGTTAAAAACAGGGGCAGTGATATAATAGCACAAAATAATTTTACTCTCTCAGTGCCACGGAAGAAAAGTTGATCTTGGGATCTACTCACTCCAGACTAGTCACATAGCCAATCACAAATCTAATCATATTATTCTTTAGCCCCTATTTATAATTTTGTCCAAATCTTAAGAAAAACTATGACATCTCTTGCCTATAGGCAAATATATCACTAAGTTTATTTCTTTTTTGATAAGATGAAATAATCAAGGAAATGGAATAGTATAATTTTTCTATTCTTGGTGATTCCATGGTGGATTCTAATGGTCACCTCTTCCCTTTCTAGAAAGTCACCATCTAACCTATTAGAGTTCTCCAGAGAAACAGAAGTGTGTGTGTGTGTGTGTGTGTGTGTGTGTAACGGGGATTGGCTCACATGAAATGATTATGGAGGCACAATCTGGTGTCTGCAAGCTGGAGAATGAGGGAAGTCTGTGGTGTAATTCAGACTAGTCTGAAGGCCTGAGAACTGGGGGTTGAGAGGAGTAGGGGTGGGGCTGATAGGTTTAAGTCCTGGTTCAAATGCGAAGGCCCAAGAACCAGGAGCACAAATGTCCAAGGGAAGGAGAAGATGGACGTCTCAGCAAAAAAAGAGACAGCAAATTTGTCCTTCTGCCTTTTTGTTCTATTTGGGCCCTCAACAGGTTGGATAATGCTCACTAACATTGAGGAAGGCCATGTGCTTTACTCAGTTCACAAATTCAAATGCTAATCTCTCCGGAAACAACTTTGCAGACACACCCAGAAATAATGTTTTACTAGCTATCTGGGCATCCCTTAACCTAGTCAAGTTGACATATAAAATTAGTAATCACACATGGGAAGAGTCAGAGCATGGGCATGCTAATAAAAGCTTAAAGTAATAATGATTTTTATCAAGTGTTTATCTTTCCAAGCTAAAAGTTGTATTTTAGAATAAAAAATGGGAAGGGCAGATAACTTTGGTTTGTGAATTTCCATTTCTGTTTTCCTATTGTGGTAAAAATAATTTTAGCAAAGTTAACCTTATAATAGACATGTAATGGCACAACATTGTAGAATGCAGATAATTTTCATATCACAGAATCTTTTAGTTATCCAAAGTGTGTTTAGAGGTCAGTCTTCCTAGTCATATTTGATAATGAGGATAATGAAGTTAAGTGACTTCCCCAAAGTCACATAAGAATGTGATGGCACAGTTGAGACTAAATTGTGAGATTCAGATTCCCAGACCATTACTCTTTCTGTAACAAAACAGTGATGCTCAAATACTTAAAATGCTTATCATAAAAAAAGGGGATTATTAGAATGAAAATAATCCCCTTCAGTTTCAACCATTTGAAAAAATTGTGGTCAGTCAGATCTCTACCTTAAGAACTGGGTTCACATATGAATAAGAAAGGTATAATAGATCAGGAATTTTTACAACTTTAAAGTGTGACCTTCCCAAAAGATCTTGCCTCTTAAGTACAAACTACCCGGTTATTGCTCTTCCCCTCCCAAGAGAAAATGATTGTTGAATGGGGACAGAATATTGACACAGAAAAACATGGAGAAATTAGAATACTTTATTATAAACATTTCCAGAATATAAACTGATTTTGTATCAAGATTCTTTGAAACTTTTAAAACTATATGTAACCTAAGCTTATTATTATAATGTATTTCATTTTCCACCTCCCAACCTAGAAAATACACTGCAAGTTAGATCTAACAAAGGAAAAAAATAAATTGCTTCATAGAGAAAACCAATGAACATAAAAATACCCAGTTCAAAACTATAACAAACCCAATCAAGAAATAGATTCTGCAAAGTCTATTAATCCTCCAGTTTAAAATAAATAACCTCTCAAGGGAAAATAAATCCTGCCATCAAAGCAATTTGATGAATAAAAGCAGAACCACTCTCATTAAGGGAAATTACATTATATGTAAGAAAAGTGTAATAATGCTTTTAGAAAATGAGGAAAAGTAATTTCTGTGTTGGAGAGTTTAAGCATACTAAATACTTTCTGTTCATTTGGCCTTTGTTATAAGTTAAAGTTCCTGTTCACATAAGAAAAGTGATATAAACACAAACATCATAAAACCAAGCTCCTCAACTATTTTTTCAATTTAACTTTGGGAGAACCAACTAAAAAGCTTCAAAATCCAAGGATAGACTGGTCCCAAAGCATTTCCTCCTCTGTCCTTTCTTTGCCTTGTTCCTTTTTCTCTTTTCTACGCTTACGTTCCTCTTTCTTAGAGGCTACATCTCGGCTTTTTTTCTCCTTTCGATTTTTAAGCTTTTCTGTACTGACCTGTACAGTTTCTTTTCCCACCTCTGTTTCCTTTCTTTGGATGCTTTTGTGTTTGTCTAAATCAATTTCCTCACAACTTCTTTTCCTCTTATGCTTGGGCTGTTCCTCCTTTGGTTTTTCTCTGCCTTCCTCTGGGTGCCTTTTCCTCTTCTGATGAATCTGTGTATGACTGGCTTGATAAGCACTGGTACTGTTACCTGAGGAGAGGTGCTTATGAACTCCAGATTCTACACTGTATGAGCCACAATTATATTCTTGCTGACTAAAGTTCAGGGGTACTCGTTGTTCTGAGAAATAGTCCCTGGTGAATTGACAGTAGCTCAGAGAGTCTAGTCTCAGCCTGCTGTCATGAGCTGGTAACCACTGCGGTAACCGATTTTCCATTGTTGGTGAAATATTGCATGATCTTGGGTAGGTCTGGACGGTTTCAGATGGGAGTCTTTGATCAAGCATTCTGTACATGGGTCTGGAATCAACTTCTTCTTTGTACCCATAGGTTTCCAAACAGTCCTCTCTCATCTTTCTGAAACAAGTCTTTGGCTCTAAGCCTCTGGCTTTCTGTACTTTAATATAATCTTCAAGTTCATCTTGAAAAGAGTCATATGTCTTCTTTGGCTTCATTAGGTTGACAAAAAGGGATTCTCTGCAAAAAAGATGGGAGAAAATTCTTACTAGATTATTTTGTTCTCAATATTCCCTTTGGTCTTGAAAAGAACTTCAAAAAACAAAGAAGCTCAAATTAAAAGGTACTTCAGCATAAAAGTTAAATAGCCTGACATTATATGCCGAAAAGTAGTATCAGGATGGTTACATACCACCCAGGCCATTCACAAGTAACTACCTGTCTGAGAAGTGGGAGAAAGAGGGCAGAAAGGAGGTGATATATTGGATGCCGTCGCAGGGCTTGAGTGTGTAAGACACGTAGGGATATGTACATAAGAACCACACATCTGTGGTAGGTGGCCTGATCTGAATGTTCAGATAATTTCTAAACTTCTGATTAATCAGTTTCCTGAATATTGTTTTCTAAGAGAAGTAAAAGAACAATAGAGAAGTAATTGGATTTCTAAAATTTTCAATTTACTCAAGCAAAATAAAATAAACACACATACTCACCTGACTACAGTACTATAAGGCTTAATAATATAAGGATGTTTGTAAAATGGTTTGGGAATGTTGGAAATTAGGAACTCAGCTATCAGATGAAAACTTCCTGAGGGAAGATGAGGGAACAGAGTTCTGTATCTTCTGTGTAGGGCTTAGATTTCATTTCACTACTTCTGATTGGTGAAAAAAGCATTCTAGAATGCCTTCTAGTTTGTTCTCTTAAAGTACTGGTCAGAGGGTTAAGGGAAGTAATAGAGGTGAAAGCTGAGAGGAGACAGGACTGATGTAGAGAAATGTTTCAGAAGAAATCCAAGAGTAGATAGACTAAAGTTTTCGTTTGCTTGTTTGATTCTTTTTCGTGGGGATGGGCAGCCCTGTTCCTGGTTCTCTTTCTTTCCCCCATCTCAAATCCTGCATAAGTACAAACATAGCAGAAAACGTACTTACTATGAGATGATAATGCCCTAGATATTTTTGGTGATATATTTTATCTCCAAAAATTAGGAGGACATTTCTTCCTTTAACAGAAACAAATAAGCCTGACATACCATTCTAGAGTCTCACTAATGATCAGCTATTTTTTTCCTAGAAATTTGAGATTAAAAAAATCTAAATGAAGCCTAATTGGGCGAGTTAGAAAAATTAGCTCTATTCAACTTAAATAGTATAAAAAATTCTGACCAGAATAATAACAACAAATAAGATAAATACTTGCTTAAATATGGGTAAAATATTTTAACCGACACTTCTGAGCTATGATAACACCACCACACTCTAGCCAGGGTGACAGAATGAGACTCTGTCTCAAGAAAAGTAAAAAACAAAACCCAGAATATATAAAAATGGCCAATAAGCACATGAAAAAAATGTTTAAAATCATTAGTTATCAAGAAAATGTGGCTCCCCCTCACACTCATAAACACACTTTCACTCTCTCTTTCTACCATGTGAGGACACAGCAAGAAGTTGTCTATCTATAAGCCAGGAAGATAGCCCTCACCAGAATCCAATCATGCCTAACACCCTGATCTCAGACTTCCCAGCCTTGAGAACTATGAGAAATAAATGTCTATCGTTTAAGCCAAAAAAAAAAAAAAAAAGAAAATGGGAATTAAAACCACAATGAGATACCACCATGCATTCACTAGAATGACTAAAATTAAAAGACTATAATACTAGTGTTGGTGAGGATATGAAACAAATGGTAGGAACGTAAAATGGTACAACCACTTGGAAAACAGTTTGGCAATTTTGTAAGAAGTTAAACATACACCTACCATATGATCTAGTTATACTACTCCTGGGTATTTAGACAAAAGAAAAGGGGATATAGTCATGCATTGCATAATGATGTTTTGGTCAACAATGGACTGAATATATGACAGTAGTCTCATAATGGAGCTGAAAAATTCCTATTGCCTAATGAGGTCATAGTAACGTTTTAGTGCAGTGCATTACTCATGTGTTTGTGATGATGCTGGTGTAAACAAACCTACTGCACTGCCAGTTGTATAAAAGTATAGCACATACTATGTATAATACACAAGACTTGAAGATGATAACAAATGACTATGTTACTGGTTTGCTTATTTTTTACTATTTTAGAGTATACTTCTTCAACTTATAAAAAAAAAGTTAACTGTTAAACAGCAGGTCCTTCATTAGTTATTCTAGAAGGCATTGTTATCCTAGGAGATGATAGCTCCACACACTTTATTGCCCCTGAAGGCCTTCCAAGGACAAGATGTGAAGGTAGAAGACGGTGATATTAATGATCCTGTCTCTGTGTAGGCCTAGGCTAATGTTTGTGTTTGTGTCTTAGCTTTTAACAAAAAAGCTTAAAAAGTAAAAAAAAATTTTTTTGAAGTAAAAAAAAGCTGATAATATAAGGATATAAAGAAAGGAAATATTTTTGTACAGCTGTACAATGTGTTGTTTTAAGCTAAGTGACATTACCAAAGAGTCAAAAAGTTAAAAATTAAAAAGTTTACAAAGTAAAAAGTTACTGTAGGGTAAGGTTACTTTATTATTAAAGAAAGAAAAATTAAAAAAATAAATTTAGTGTAGAATAAATGTACTTGAACAGTGTTTATAAAGTCAACAATAGTGCTTAGCAATGTCCTAGGCCTTCGTATTCCCTCACCACTCGCTCACTGACTCACCCAGAGCAACTTCCAGTTCCGCAAGCTCCATTCATTGAAAAGTGCCCTATACAGGCGTACCATTTTTTATCTTTCATCAGTATTTTTGCTGTTCCTTTTCTGTTTAGATAGGTTTAGATACACAAATACTTATCATGTGTTTCAACTGCCTATAGTATTTAATACAGTAACATGCCGTAGTACAGGTTTGTAGCCTAGGAGTAATAGGCTGTACCATATAGCCTAGGTGTATAGCAGCTATACTGTTTAGGTTTGTGTAAGTACATCCTGTGATGTTTGCACAATGACAAAATTGCCTAATGATGTGTTTCTTGGAATGTATTCCTGTTAAGTGATGCATGACTGTATATGTCTATACAAAGACTTACTTATACGTGAATGTTCACAGTAGTTTTATTTGTGATAGCCCCATAAAAGAAAGAAACCCAAATGTCAATCGACAGGTGAATGGATTAAATCAAACAGTGGTATAGCCATACAATGGAATAAATACCATCAGTGATACAAAGGAATGATCTATACTGATACATACAAGAACATGGGTGAATCTCATAATAATTACAAATAATTATAATTATTTTTTACTATTCAGAGTAGTATTAGTAAAAGCTGCCTGACAAAAGAGCACATACTATATGATTCCATTTACGCAAAATTCTAAAAAATGCAAACTAATCTACAGTAACAGTGGTTGCTTGGGGATGAGGCAGGGAAGAGGTGGGAGGGAGGGATTATAAAGAGACATTTTTTGGGGTGAGGGGTATGCTCACGACCTTGATTGTGGTGATCATTTCATGGACATATACATCTGTCTAAACCTATTAAATGATATACTTTAAATGCATACAGTTTATTATATGCCAACTATACCTTGATGTAGCGGTTTTTAAAAAGTTTCTTAAGATCTTAAAAATGTTGATAATTGTTGAAACTAGATGATGGATACATGAGAATTCATTATACTATTTTCTCTACTTTTGAGTCTGTTTGAAAATTTTTGATAATAAAAAGATATTATTTCACACCAAGTAGGATGACTATACTCAAAAAGAGATAGAAAGTATGGGCAAGGATGTGGAAAAATTGGAACTGTCATTCATTGCTTGTGGAAATGTAAAATGGTGCAGCTACTTTGGAAAACAAGTTAGTAGTTTCTCAAAATGTTAAACATAGAGTTACCACGTGACCCAGCAACTGCACTCTTGGGTCTATACCTAAGAGAAATGAACACCTATATCCACACAAGAACTTGTACACAAATGTTTACAACAGCATTGTTTATTACAGCTCTAAAGTAGAAATAACCACCCAATGTCCACCAACTGATAAAGAGATAAACAAAATGGGCCAGGAGCGGTGGCTCATGCCTGTATTCCTAGCACTCTGGGAGGCTGAAGTAGGAGGATCATTTGAGCTCAGGAGTTTAAGACCACCCTGAGCAAGAACAAGACCCCGTCTCTACTAAAAATATAAAGAAATTAGCTGGACAACTAAAAATATATAGAAAAAATTAGCCAGGTATGGTGGCGCATGCCTGTAGTCCCAGCTACTCGGGAGGCTGAGGCAGTAGGATTGCTTGAGCCCAGGAGTTTGAGGTTGCTGTGAGCTAGGCTGATGCCATAGCACTCTAGCCCGGGCAAGAGAGCAAGACTCTCTTTCAAAAAAAAATAAAAAATAAAAAATAAACAAAATGTGGTATATTCATACAATGGAATATTATTCAGCACTAAAAAGGAATGAAGTACTGATACATACTACAGCATGGATGAACCTTGAAGACATTATGTTATGTGAAAGAAGCCCATCCTATGGATGGCACAGGTATGAATAAAGAGGTGAATAGAAACTTACCCTTATCAGGCTGAGAACTTGATGGAGAAATCTGATCATATTCACTCATAAATTGCCTCAGTTTTTCAGCATGAGCTTTTCCCAAATAGTGAAACTACGCAATAACTGGGGAGCTAAAAACCAAGATGCAAAGATTACAAAATCTATTTTTGTCCAATACTCCACTCCCATTCACCTGAAACCAAACACAATCTCATTATAAAGATTAAATAATTCAAAGTTTATAATTATATTATCAATATAGACCAATCATCTGAAAATCTTCATTTTGCTATTTTGCTTCCTGTAAATCTGAAAATAAAGCCCTACTTTTTAAATGTTTAAACATACTTTATTTTTTATAATAATTTTATATAGCTTCATTTTATTTTTCATTAATAATTGTATATATTTATGGTATACAATGTGATGTTTTGCTACATGTATATAGTGTGGAATGATCAAATCAGGCTGATTAGCATATTTATCACCTGAAATATTTATCATTTCTTTGTAGTGAGAACACTTTAAATGGTCTCTTTTAGCTATTTTGAAATATACATTATTATTAACAATAGTCACCTTGCTATGCAACAGAACACCAGAACTTATTCCTCTTCTCTAACTGTAACTTTGTACCCTTGACTAATGTCTCTCCTTTCACTGTCCCCACCCTCTCACCCCCTGCCAACCTCTGGTAACCACCATTCTACCCTCTACTTCTATGAATTTGACTTTTCTAGATCCCACATATAAGTGATATCATATGATATTTGTCTCCCTGTGCTTGTAAAGGCTAACTTTTTGAGCATGTTTTTTTCCCCTGGAAAAATACATAGCATTTTGTTTAAGAATTATCCCAAATTTACACATCTGAATTTAAAAATAGCACTCAGGAGTTTTAATATATTTGCTCTGAATCAAGAGTTTACAAATAGAGTTTCACTTGCTTTCAAATCAAAGTGTCAGCTTCAGTAGAGATAATCCTATGATTTAGAACCCAATAATTTTCATGTTCCTGCTTGTGACAGAAACTACCAGTTGCCTCCCAACATAATTTTTCTTCTTCCTGAGTAACAAACCTTAGAAAATGTGCCTAGTTAAATGACTACATTTTATGGCCACTCTTAAAGCAAGATGTGGCCATCTGAATAAATTCTGGTCAATAAGAAGAAAGTTAAAGTATTGCGTAGGGCTCCAGGAGGGCTCCTCCCTCCTGCTGCTGGAATGAAGAGGCCATGGTTGGAGCCGAAATAGTCATAATGGAACATAAGGAAGGGAGAGCCTCAGAGCAAAGAGACAGAAAATGACTGGGTCCTCTCTGATGACATCACGGGCTGTCATAATAGCCTTGCATTGCCTGACTCCAAACTTCTTTTAAGTTAGAGAACGAATAAACCCTTATGGATTCAAGCCATAACAGAAAATAATCTCTGAATAAATTTAAATCCAGCCACATAAGAGTAAATAAAATGTCAATGTAGGTAAAAAGGAAACTAACATTTTCAGAGCATAATTATGAATAATTTTTATTTTCTGTGTTTTCATGTATTTTATTTTTTGAGACAGAGTCTCACTCTGTTGCCCGGGCTAGAGTGAGTGCCGTGGCATCAGTCTAGCTCACAGCAACCTCAAACTCCTGGGCTTAAGCGATCCTACTGCCTCAGCCTCCCGAGTAGCTGGGATTACAGGCATGTGCCACCATGCCCGGCTAATTTTTTGTATATATATTTTAGTTGTCCATATAATTTCTTTCTATTTTTAGTAGAGACGGGGTCTCACTCTTGCTCAGGCTGGTCTCGAACTCCTGACCTCGAGCGATCCACCCGCCTCGGCCTCCCAGAGTGCTAGGATTACAGGCGTGAGCCACCGCGCCCGGCCTCATGTATTTTCTATATTGAATATTACTTCATGATCCTATGAAAGTTATTTTTAAAATTTCAATGCAACTCAAGTTATCACAGAGCCCTTTGACTCTCTTTCATTAACCTTGTATCTCTGGGCCCTGAAGACTGAGAATATGATAGACAAACATTTGATTTCACTTAATTCTTACAATTATGGCAAGACAGAGATAACCACTCCCATTTTGCATGTTGAAGAAACATACTCAGGTAAAAGTGACTTGCCCAGCAATTAATGGTGGAGCTGAGAATTAAATCCAAGTCCTCTCAATTCAAGGCCAAGACATGACTGTACTTTAATCTCAACCACATATGAACTAAAATGCAGTTTCTGACAAGATTACCAATGGGGAAAACTAGATGAGTTCTTTAAAAAAGTATAGTAGGTCTTATGTTTCATTTAAGTAAATGTCTCTAGTACTTTTGGCATCCCAGCTAGCAGAGACAGATAAGATCTAGTAGCTCATCCAGGTCTCAGAAGACATGTATGAAGTTTACCTGCTATATTTATAAAGCTACTTTAGGACACAGTCTTTTTATTTTCAACCTACCTCATAATATGAAGTCCTTTGTTATTCAAACTGTAACACTACTCCACGGACGTCTTTGAACTTTTTGTAAAAAGTTCAATCTTTGTTTGTTCAATTGTGGTATCTAGGAATAAAATAAAGGGAGGTGAGACAGAAGATTATATTAAACATTTAAAGCAATATTTTCAATCTTTAACTAGTATCATTTCATATAACATCTCAAATCTTAATTTCCTGAGTGCTTGCAAGTCTACAGTAATAACTTTTTTGCTCACCACAATGGCAATTTTGCTAGTTGCAGTGGCTTACACCTATAATCCCAGCACTTTGGGAGGCTGAGGCAGGAGGATCAGTTGAGGCCAGAAATTCAAGATCAGCCTGGGCAACATAGCAAGACTCCATCTCTACAAAAAATAAAACAATTACTTGGGCCTAACTGCCAGAAGTTAGCTACTCTCCCAGAAAAACAGGCCCCAAGGCAGTATTGTCACTAGGGATTTGGAAATAATAGGCAATAAAGAAATAAATATAGATGGAGAAATGACTGAGACAGAGACAAAGTGCAGTTTAAGTGACGGGGGTGTCGGGGTCCTCCAGCATTCCCATGAGCTGTGAAGCCCTGACTGAAATCCCACATCAGTATTTATTGTTATAGCAAATAGTTGTCTTTTGTTAAAGAATTATGTGGACAGCTCATACTTTGAGGTTTCCAGGGGAACCTTAGCTAATTCTGTCTACAAGAATAGACAGTTATAAAATTTTTCTAAGATAAGCATGTTAAGCCATAAGTTAGAAACAGACCTAGCTGAGCATACAAATTAAAAATAAACTGTATAAAATGAGAACACTGAGTCTGTGTACTTCTCTAATCTACTTCTTCTAAATACAGAGACATGCAGTCAGGAGTGAAGCAGGAATACCCTTGAAGTCTAGGATAGTTCCAGCTGCACGTTATCTGCTGGGCAGGCATTTTAATCAGCTTCTCCACCAAGGACCCAAATAGCGCTTCTGCCTTGCAAAAAAGCTCAAGGTGATGACCAGCAGCAGCAAAGAAGAAACGTTGCTTTGCAAATGTCCTCTGACAATGCCTCCTTTGTTGGAAGCAGCTTCTATTCTGTGAACTAACATGTCCACAGATTCCTTCAAGGCTCTTAGCCTATTTTCCCAGCACCTAACCTGTAGTCCCAGCTACTTGGGAGGCTGAGGTAGGAGGGATCACTTGAGCCCAGGAGTTCGAGGTTACAGTGAGCTATGATCATGCCACGGCACTCCAGCCTGGGCAAAAAGAATGAGATCATGACTCTTAAAAAAAAAAAAAAAAAAAAAAGGCAATTTTACTATGAAAACATTTAGTAAGACTCTAATATGTTAACATATTTTTAGTCTAGAAAATGCCATTCTGAAGGAAAAGTTACTAGGATACCCAGTAACTGGACTGGACTTTATGGAATTGATCTGGGATACCAATAAAGAAAAGCTGGGCTTAAGAAATCCAGTCTTGGCATTTTATGCTTTAAAATGAACAATCTCAAGAAACAGTCCATTTTAAGATAGTCACTGATTCTAGACACACCATTAATGTTATCTGAGAATCACACAGAGGAACCACAAACCATCTTTACCCATGGTAGGCAACCTTCTCCCAAAGCTGGTACAGATGCAACCACACATATTTCACTAAATAAGGTTCAGATAAGCTCTTCAACACTACAGTCATATTCACACAATAACTTTTACAACTTTTGCTAAAAGTGTTTCTCACCATAATAACTAATCTATGCCACAATTACTACTACATTTACACTTGAGAACTACACATCAATCTAAAGTTCCTAACAGCTAAAATTTATTTTATAGAAATTTACCAGTTTACAAAGAGGATGCCAATCAAGTAACATCAAAATTGCACTTTCGGTGCAGCCACTTAAAGGAATTGAGTTAGAATCATGTCCTAACATGGAGAAATGTCCATGCTATATTAAGGGGAGAAAACAAGATGTAGAAATCTCTCTCTCTCTCTCTCCATATATATATATATAGGGGGAACTCTCTCTCTCCATTTATATATACACACATACATACATATACACATGTGTATACAAAATATGTATCATTCAATTGATCTACCAATCATGAAATTCAATTTTAGTATAAATAACTGAACATATACAACCCCAGATTAAATATATACATATGTATTTACTGTAAGGAAGGAATTAATGCAGCTGGCACCTGATTCATTCACTTCCGTTCCCAAGGAATAGGGGAAGGTAGAAGGCAGGTGACATTTGGACCTCTGAATAAAAGGCCTAATGATATATATTTTAAATTTTTTTGTATTTTTACTTTTAAGCTCATATATGCCTGTGGAGCCTAATGATACTTGCTAGGAGGAAAAGACCTTATCTCTAAAATACCATTAGCAAGATGTCCTTGGCTAAGGATTAACTATAGTGAATAAACCCAGAATCTAGGAGGCATCTCTCCCTGAAGAATGCACATATCCTATACATAGTATGGAGATGATTCACAATGTAAACATTCCCACTGTATGAGGTGGGGCTTAAGAAGGAGATGATTCACAATTTAAACATTCCCACTGCGTGAAGTGATCCTGTAAACTTCACTTAGAAATCTTATCTATTATTCTGAGCCAGAGATACATATCCAATGTGGAAAAACATAGTCTGAGGAGCTATCTTTCATGTACTAGACATCTCTCTGCTTCATTTGAGTCTCTTGATTGCCGTATCCTTGAAATAATTAGTAAACCTTGATAATGGCTGATATTATTGATTCATATGAGTCTGATTTGACAATGTGATCTTGTGTGTTAGCTCAATGTCTATAAAAAAAATTTCTGAAAATATACATTAAACTTAATGGGGCTTGGGAAATGGAAAATGGGGTTAGGAAATGAGTAGGGGAGAACATCTAACACACTGCTCTCTGTACATGTCTATATTGTTTTAATTTTTACAAAACATATGACTTTGTAATTAAAAACTTTATAAATATTTAAGTTATACCGGAGATCTTCAAACTAAGCTTAATTTCAGTACCAGTGTATAGGTTAATAAGGTTTGCTTAAAAATATTACGTGCTCAACATAGTAACTGTAAATCAGAAACATTTTATAAAGGACTTAATGAATACTTAATGTATCTCTGTTATACATAGCATCTCTCAATTATTTTAGAGTTGTTTTAAAATATATAATGTAATTACATTTGACTCTAAGATCAGCAAGGTAAAAAGGTTAACTACAATGGTTTTCAGAACTTCTACTGATTGAGAATTAATGTACACAAACTGACATTGACTCTTCTATTAAAAATCTTTAATAAGAACAAGTAAATATTATCTTTTGGTGATAACCAAAACTTAGCATAGATGGAAAGTTTACTGAGGACTAGTCATTTAGAAGCTCAAGATATCTTAAAATAGAACAATTATTTCCCTCCTGGTTCAATCCTTAATGCCAGACTTCCCATTTCTAAACGGCAATGTTGTAAGCTGAGCTAAGAAACTTGGGGTCACCTTTAACTCCTTCACCCACTAATCTCCCTCTCTCTTCTCAAGCTCAAAATCTCAATTTTTCTATCAAGCCCTGTCATGTCTAATTTAGCTTTATAATGTTCTTTCAAAGCTATTTCTTCACTTTTCAATTCCTAAACACTATTTAGTTCAAGTTCTCCCTGCTTTTGGGAACTTTACTCACTGAGTTTGTCTTCAAGGTACTCTGGTGGGTACTGTGGGAAGAGATAGGAAAAAAGAGTTGAACATTTATTGAATACCTACTGTAAGGCAAACAATAGAATATTCTTTTAGTCTTTTATCTCTGCAAGGTAAGGGTAATTTCCCATATTTTGAAAATTTAGATACTGGGATTCAAAGAAATGAAAATACCTTGCCACGTGTGTTATTTGATAGAGTCAGATCTTCAACCTTGGTTTATCTCAATTTTTTCCCTTAAATATACACAGCTGTTTCACACATTGGGAATGATAAGTGAACAAGAAAAATGTGAATATCGAGGAATTTACAATTTTGTAGAACTGATATGCAAAGGACTATGATGCAAGACAAAAATGTGTTAAGTGCTATGAAAAAATAAGGTATAATGTCTTCTTGCTGAGGGGTTTGTGGAGAATAATGGACTTTGAATTTACCCTTAAGAGAGAGGTCAATTTAGAGAAATAAGTGAATAAAGGGCATTCTGGGGAAAAGAAGGGCATTAGAAAAGGCTTTTCTGCATTAGATAAAACAAGATATAAGTAAAGGTAGTGAAAGACAGTACTAAAGGTAGAATGGGGCCACATCAGAATAGGCCTTCTTTGGGCATTTGGATTTAATTCTGCAG